>NW_028142952.1:0-600000 GCF_977018435.1 Lepisma saccharinum | reverse complement strand
ATACCGCGAAAATAACACATAGAGCATCAACATGAAGCCCAAGGGTGTCGTGTACCAGATACCATACTCCAATCTGAAAAATCTAGGTGCCCTCGATGGGTTACTCACCAAGAAACAACGCGAGAAGAAACGTTCTTGCTTGTCGAAAGGACATGGAATGAAATTGCTGCTCAGCACACCTCAATTGAGACGGTTGCAGCGTTCGCGGAAACAGCAAAAGATCGGAGGTTTCATATTCAGCATCCCCGCCATCCTGGCAGCATTGGGGGCCGTGGGAAGTTTGGCCGGCGGAAGTGCCGCCATCGCGAAAACCGTCATCGACTCGAAGAAGAACAAAGCGGAATTGGAAGAACAGAAACGTCACAACCTGGCCATGGAGAAGAAAAGGGGGAAGGGCGTGATGAAGAAGTTTAAAAAAAAGAAACAGCAGCACTCACCAACCGAGACATTGAATCTCTGATCGGACCGTTACGAATCAAACACTTCAGAGGAGTTTTCATGTCCGACTCGTTACCTTCAAGCGTTAAAAGAAGAGAATGCGGAGTAGTCAACTTGGACGGTCAAGAAAATCCAGGCACGCATTGGATATGTTACCACAAAAATGATGATAAAGCATTCGTTTTCGATTCTTTCGGAGGTGTTCCACCTACAAATTTAATTCATTATCTGAAAACGAACAAAACCTCTATATACTACAACGACGAACGCATTCAAAATTTCGGAGACGTGAACTGCGGCCATCTCTGCCTCTCCGTGCTCGCGTTTCTCTCTGAAATAAATAACCCTACGATCGAGGATTTCCAGAAAGCATTGTGGAACCTCAAACAGCATCACTAGGATGGGCGTGTTCCATCTCACGAGCGAATCTTCAATCTTGAAACTCACGCTGCACGACGACATCGTCTATCCTAAATCCGTGGCTCTGCGTGCATTCTACAGCATGTACCTCATACCCAATGTTACGCAGCACAACAACAAAATTAGCGTCGGAAGCGAACACATCGTCGTCACGCCAGGACAATACAATCTTTCCACTTTGCAAGCTCAATTACCCAAAGGCACGTACCTTTCTCAAAATTCGGTCACGCACAGAGTGGAAATCCTATCCGCGACGGAGACCGTGGACCTGGGCACCATGGGAGAACTTTTAGGTTTCGAGAACGACACAAAACTCGAAGCTGGCATCAAGCACGTGGCAACCAACATTCCTAAATTTTTGGCCATAGAGACTTTGAACGTACACTGTAACGTGGCCGAAGGTATGATCACGAAATTCTCGGACGGATTGTTAGGAAGTCATAAGCAGACGGGAATCATAGCCACTTTCAAACCAAGTTCCGAGTTCATGGAACCGATCATCTACACGCCCTCTTCGCCGATCTATTTTCCGGTATGTCGCAACCGCATAGACAACATAGAGTTGGTGGTGACGAACGAGAAAGGAGACGTGGTGGATTTCGCAGGTGCCACTACGACGGCCATCGTGGAGATCAACGTATAATAAATAACCATACATGTAAAATGGAGCAAATCGAAAGTTACGAATTGCAATCTTTCCCTCCCAACCGTCGCACGTTTGCCAATCTGAACGAAGCGAACAGGGAGATCGAATACGACGTGGACGTAGGCGACGGGTTCATTCATCCTCACAGAGCGGACCTCTACCTTCAATTCGACGTGGTGAAGAAAGAAAGCGGAGACACGTTTCCCGCAGCAGCAAACTTGATACTCGTAGACAACTTCGTGCCTCACCTGTTCTCGCAGGTGGAGGTGAGGAAACACAACACCGTCATCGACAGAATAGATTATCCAGGCATCACGTCGACGGCAGTGGGAACGTTGAAATTATCCAAAACGGACGCAGCGTACTATCAAGCGGGAGGATTCGAAGCCGGGACCAAAATATCGACGAAAAGTCACACGGTGCTCTTTCCCATGCGTCTGCTTCCGGGATTCTTCTCGGACTACAAGGAGATCATGTGGAAGGGAGGACTGCGCGTTACGTTTCGAAGAGCGGCCAACGATAACAACGCACTAATGCGATACGCTACTTTGGGTCCGGACGGCACCACGCCGATAGCCAACACTCTACCCGAAGCAGCGAAATGCGTCATCCGGAGCATGGAATTGAGAATGCCGGTGGTGGAATACGAAACGAACTACGCCCTCAAGTACAAAGCGGAGATCTTGAAAAATCCGCAGGTGTCGATTCACTTTCACAGTTACCAGTGCGTGCAGAAGGTGGCGTCGGGAAGTCACATGGAATTCGACGTGACGACGCAGTTCAACAACATACAGTTCGACATGCCAGATTTCGTCGTAGTGCTTTTTCAGACCGGGAGGGACAAGAATCAGGAAAAAGATTCCAGCAAGTTCGACGACTGCAAGATCAAGAATGTTTATCTCAAAAATGGACGCAACGAAGTGTTCCCCCGCGAGAATTACAACCTCGACGTGACCAAAAACGATTACCTCAAACTTTACGAAGCGTTTTCGGCTTACAAACGCGTGACCGAGGGGAGCGTGGACATGTACTACACGCCCAGCGAGTTCAAAGCACGGAGACCCATGACCGTCATCGTTGTGGTCAACGATCGAACCAACATCAAGGTCGTCTGCGAGTTCCACGATGCCTTGCCCGAGGATACCCTATGCAGTGTCATCCTGATTGCAGAGAAGTCCTTCGCCTACGACGTGAAAAACGAGAGGGTCACAGAGCAGTTTTAAAAAATATCGCCAACAAGCAAGAATAGCTTTTCTACATTCCCCAATTACAAAATTTTTAATCTAAAAACACATCCAAAGCACTCCAATAGGATGCAGAGTGTTTTTTAGGATCAAATCGAATTTCTTAAACAAATTGAGGGGGTGGGAGGAAAAAAAAAAAAGAACCCATGAAACTCTACAAAGGCATGGCTTTGTTAGCCGCGGCCATTAGAACTGCGTTGGGCACCACGCACCCTCTCGAGGTTATAGGGGGCCAGGTATCCTAAAAGACAACATTTATTATTTTGTTTGTTTGTTTGCGTCACAATACAGGCGCGCGCGCGCGTGTGTATAACACATCGTGTTTCCCCCGAGAGAGAGGTTTACAAAAATCACGATATACGGAGTTGGAAAATTACGATATGGCGCATTCGCTCGTTACTGTTGCCAGCCATAAATCTCTCTCTCTCTCTCTCTCTCTCTTCATCTTACACCAACGTTGGCATCTCTATTTTTTTAGTTGCAAGTAAATTGCCAACACACTCTAGTTAATAATGCTACATATTATACGCACACACGCACACACATACTATATTACCATCCACCCATCTCTCTCTCTCTCTTTTACGGCAGTGCCGGCTCTCCTTGTTTAGTATATGTAGGTTGGCAACGCTGATCTTTACTTGAGGGCGGTCAACCGGGTTGATTGCACAAGCAAAATTGCCACCTCCTTGCTTTAGGTTAGGTTAGACCAAAAAAACCTTGGTGATTTTTTTTTTTTCGAGTGAGGAGTTGGCAACGCTTATCTCCACTTGAGGGCGATCGACCGGGTTGATTGCACAAGCAAAGTTGCCAGCTCCTTGCTTTAGGTTAGGTTAGAGCAAAAAAGGCTGTGGGTAAGCTGTCGGTTGTTTAACTCTTCCCTTTCTCTTTTTTTTTTCTTGTAAAAGGCTATGGCAAAAGTACCAGTGGGTTGGCAACCTTGCTTTATGCACTGTAAGGCAAGCCTCAAGCAAAATTGCCACCTCCTTGCTTTAGGTTACGTTAGACCAAGAAAAAAAACCTTGGTGATTTTTTTCGAGTGAGGAGTTGGCAACACTGCGAGAAAATACCTCAAGCAAGGTTGCCACCTCCTTGTTTTAGGTTAGGTTATACCCAAAAACAAAAACCCTGGTGATTTTTTCGAGTGAGGAGTTGGTAACACTGCGAGAAAATGGAGCTCATGCCTTACAAGAGCAAACCATTAAGGCGAGCTCCACCGAGCTCCATTTTCGGGCGTTGAATTCTCCATTTGGGTCTACACGAAAAGTAGGTCAAAGAACCGCTCTAGCCTTACAGAAAAATATCGTAAGGGGAGACAGCCTTATAGTAAAATGTCGTAAGGCGAAAAGTAGGTCAAAGGACCGGTCTAGCCTTACAGAAAAATATCGTAAGGGGAGACAGCCTTATAGTAAAATGTCGTAAGGCGAAAAGTAGGTCAAAAGACCGCTCCAGAACGTTGGGTTTCACCTACTAATTCTTAAAAAATTCGTCCAAAATCTTGATGACCCCAATCTCTTGTTTTGTACGTTTTTTCCACGTGTCTTGACATCCAAAGTATCCCTGCAAAGTTTGGTGAAGATCTGAGTATGTAGTTTTTGACCTCATCTGGAACCTCCTATCTGAAAATTTGAGAATTCTTAAAAAATTCGTCCAAAATCTTGATGTCTCCAATCTCTTGTTTTGTACGTTTTTTCCACGTGTCTTGACATCCAATGTATCCATGCAAAGTTTGGTGAAGATCTGAGTATGTCGTTTTTGACCTTATCTGGAACCTCCCATCTGAAAATTTGAAAATTCTTAAAAAATTCGTCGAAAATCTTGATGTCTCCAATCTTTTGTTTTGTACGTTTTTTCCACGTGTCTTGACATGCAAAGTATCCCTGCAACGTTTGGTGAAGATCTGAGTATGTAGTTTTTGACCTTATCTGGAACCTCCTATCTGAAAATTTGAAAATTCTTCAAAAATTCGTCGAAAATCTTGATGTCTCCAATCTCTTGTTTTGTACGTTTTTTCCACGTGTCTTGACATCCAATGTATTCCTGCAATGTTTGGTGGAGATCTGAGTATGTCGTTTTTGACCTTATCTGGAACCTCCCATCTGAAAATTTGAAAATTCTTAAAAAATTCGTCGAAAATCTTGATGTCTCCGATCTCTTGTTTTGTACGTTTTTTCCACGTGTCTTGACATGCAAAGTATTCCTGCAAAGTTTGGTGAAGATCTGAGTATGTAGTTTTTGACCTCATCTGGAACCTCCTATCTGAAAATTTGAAAATTCTTAAAAAATTCGTCCAAAATCTTGATGTCTCCAATCTCTTGTTTTGTACGTTTTTTCCACGTGTCTTGACATCCAATGTATCCCTGCAATGTTTGGCGAAGATCTGAGTATGTAGTTTTTGACCTTATCTGGAACCTCCCATCTGAAAATTTGAAAATTCTTAAAAAATTCGTCCAAAATCTTGATGTCTCCAATCTCTTGTTTTGTACGTTTTTTCCACGTGTCTCGACCTCCAATGGATCCCTGCAAAGTTTGGTGAAGATCTGAGTATGTAGTTTTTGACCTTATCTGGAACCTCCTTTCTGAAAATTTGAAAATTCTTCAAAAATTCGTCGAAAATCTTGATGTCTCCAATCTCTTGTTTTGTACGTTTTTTCCACGTGTCTTGACATCCAATGTATTCCTGCAATGTTTGGTGGAGATCTGAGTATGTAGTTTTAGACCTTATCTGGAACCTCCTATCTGAAAATTTGAAAATTCTTCAAAAATTCGTCGAAAATCTTGATGTCTCCGATCTCTTGTTTTGTACGTTTTTTCCACGTGTCTTGACATGCAAAGTATTCCTGCAAATTTGGTGAAGATCTGAGTATGTAGTTTTTGACCTCATCTGGAACCTCCTATCTGAAAATTTGAAAATTCTTAAAAAATTCGTCCAAAATCTTGATGACTCCAATCTCTTGTTTTGTACGTTTTTTCCACGTGTCTTGACATCCAATGTATCCCTGCAAAGTTTGGTGGAGATCTGAGTATGTAGTTTTTGACCTTATCTGGGACCTCCTATCAGAAAATTTGAAAATTCTTCAAAAATTCGACCAAAATCTTGATGTCTCCAATCTTTTGTTTTGTACGTTTTTTCCACGTGTCTTGACACATAATGTATCCATGCAAAGTTTGGTGAAGATCTGAGTATGTAGTTTTTGACCTCATCTGGAACCTCCTATCTGAAAATTTGAGAATTCTTAAAAAATTCGTCCAAAATCTTGATGTCTCCAATCTCTTGTTTTGTACGTTTTTTCCACGTGTCTTGACATCCAATGTATCCATGCAAAGTTTGGTGAAGATCTGAGTATGTCGTTTTTGACCTTATCTGGAACCTCCCATCTGAAAATTTGAAAATTCTTAAAAAATTCGTCGAAAATCTTGATGTCTCCAATCTTTTGTTTTGTACGTTTTTTCCACGTGTCTTGACATGCAAAGTATCCCTGCAACGTTTGGTGAAGATCTGAGTATGTAGTTTTTGACCTTATCTGGAACCTCCTATCTGAAAATTTGAAAATTCTTCAAAAATTCGTCGAAAATCTTGATGTCTCCAATCTCTTGTTTTGTACGTTTTTTCCACGTGTCTTGACATCCAATGTATTCCTGCAATGTTTGGTGGAGATCTGAGTATGTCGTTTTTGACCTTATCTGGAACCTCCCATCTGAAAATTTGAAAATTCTTAAAAAATTCGTCGAAAATCTTGATGTCTCCGATCTCTTGTTTTGTACGTTTTTTCCACGTGTCTTGACATGCAAAGTATTCCTGCAAAGTTTGGTGAAGATCTGAGTATGTAGTTTTTGACCTCATCTGGAACCTCCTATCTGAAAATTTGAAAATTCTTAAAAAATTCGTCCAAAATCTTGATGTCTCCAATCTCTTGTTTTGTACGTTTTTTCCACGTGTCTTGACATCCAATGTATCCCTGCAATGTTTGGTGGAGATCTGAGTATGTAGTTTTAGACCTTATCTGGAACCTCCTATCTGAAAATTTGAAAATTCTTCAAAAATTCGTCCAAAATCTTGATGTCTCCAATCTCTTGTTTTGTACGTTTTTTCCACGTGTCTCGACCTCCAATGGATCCCTGCAAAGTTTGGTGAAGATCTGAGTATGTAGTTTTTGACCTTATCTGGAACCTCCTATCTGAAAATTTGAAAATTCTTCAAAAATTCGTCGAAAATCTTGATGTCTCCAATCTCTTGTTTTGTACGTTTTTTCCACGTGTCTTGACATCCAATGTATTCCTGCAATGTTTGGTGGAGATCTGAGTATGTAGTTTTAGACCTTATCTGGAACCTCCTATCTGAAAATTTGAAAATTCTTCAAAAATTCGTCGAAAATCTTGATGTCTCCGATCTCTTGTTTTGTACGTTTTTTCCACGTGTCTTGACATGCAAAGTATTCCTGCAAAGTTTGGTGAAGATCTGAGTATGTAGTTTTTGACCTCATCTGGAACCTCCTATCTGAAAATTTGAAAATTCTTAAAAAATTCGTCCAAAATCTTGATGTCTCCAATCTCTTGTTTTGTACGTTTTTTCCACGTGTCTTGACATCCAATGTATCCCTGCAATGTTTGGTGAAGATCTGAGTATGTAGTTTTTGACCTTATCTGGAACCTCCCATCTGAAAATTTGAAAATTCCTAAAAAATCAGTCCAAAATCTTGATGACCCCAATCTCTTGTTTTGTACTTTTTTTCCACGTGTCTCGACCTCCAATGTATCCCTGCAAAGTTTGGTGAAGATCTGAGTATGTAGTTTTTGACCTTATATGGAACCTCCTATCTGAAAATTTGAAAATTCTTAAAAAATTCGTCGAAAATCTTGATGTCTCCGATCTCTTGTTTTGTACGTTTTTTCCACGTGTCTTGACATGCAAAGTATCCCTGCAAAGTTTGGTGAAGATCTGAGTATGTCGTTTTTGACCTCATCTGGAACCTCCTTTCTGAAAATTTGAGAATTCTTAAAAAATTCGTCCAAAATCTTGATGTCTCCAATCTCTGGTTTTGTACGTTTTTTCCACGTGTCTTGACATCCAATGTATCCATGCAAAGTTTGGTGAAGATCTGAGTATGTCGTTTTTGACCTTATCTGGAACCTCCCATCTGAAAATTTGAAAATTCTTAAAAAATTCGTCCAAAATCTTGATGTCTCCAATCTCTTGTTTTGTACGTTTTTTCCACGTGTCTCGACCTCCAATGGATCCCTGCAAAGTTTGGTGAAGATCTGAGTATGTCGTTTTTGACCTTATCTGGAACCTCCCATCTGAAAATTTGAAAATTCTTAAAAAATTCGTCGAAAATCTTGATGTCTCCGATCTCTTGTTTTGTACGTTTTTTCCACGTGTCTTGACATGCAAAGTATTCCCGCAAAGTTTGGTGAAGATCTGAGTATGTAGTTTTTGACCTCATCTGGAACCTCCTATCTGAAAATTTGAAAATTCTTAAAAAATTCGTCCAAAATCTTGATGTCTCCAATCTCTTGTTTTGTACGTTTTTTCCACGTGTCTTGACATCCAATGTATCCCTGCAATGTTTGGTGAAGATCTGAGTATGTAGTTTTTGACCTTATCTGGAACCTCCCATCTGAAAATTTGAAAATTCCTAAAAAATCCGTCCAAAATCTTGATGACCCCAATCTCTTGTTTTGTACTTTTTTTCCACGTGTCTCGACCTCCAATGTATCCCTGCAAAGTTTGGTGAAGATCTGAGTATGTAGTTTTTGACCTTATATTGAACCTCCCATCTGAAAATTTGAAAATTCTTAAAAAATTCGTCCAAAATCTTGATGACCCCAATCTCTTGTTTTGTACGTTTTTTCCACGTGTCTTGACATCCAAAGTATCCCTGCAAAGTTTGGTGAAGATCTGAGTATGTAGTTTTTGACCTTATATGGAACCTCCTTTCTGAAAATTTGAGAATTCTTAAAAAATTCGTCCAAAATCTTGATGTCTCCAATCTCTTGTTTTGTACGTTTTTTCCACGTGTCTTGACATCAAATGTATCCCTGCAAAGTTTGGTGGAGATCTGAGTATGTAGTTTTAGACCTTATCTGGAACCTCCTATCTGAAAATTTGAAAATTCTTCAAAAATTCGTCCAAAATCTTGATGTCTCCAATCTCTTGTTTTGTACGTTTTTTCCACGTGTCTCGACCTCCAATGGATCCCTGCAAAGTTTGGTGAAGATCTGAGTATGTCGTTTTTGACCTTATCTGGAACCTCCCATCTGAAAATTTGAAAATTCCTAAAAAATCCGTCCAAAATCTTGATGACCCCAATCTCTTGTTTTGTACTTTTTTTCCACGTGTCTCGACCTCCAATGTATCCCTGCAAAGTTTGGTGAAGAACTGAGTATGTAGTTTTTGACCTTATATGGAACCTCCTATCTGAAAATTTGAAAATTCTTCAAAAATTCGTCGAAAATCTTGATGTCTCCGATCTCTTGTTTTGTACGTTTTTTCCACGTGTCTCGACCTCCAATGGATCCCTGCAAAGTTTGGTGAAGATCTGAGTATGTAGTTTTTGACCTCATCTGGAATATCCTTTCTGAAAATTTGAAAATTCTTCAAAAATTCGTCGAAAATCTTGATGTCTCCAATCTCTTGTTTTGTACGTTTTTTCCACGTGTCTTGACATCCAATGTATTCCTGCAATGTTTGGTGGAGATCTGAGTATGTAGTTTTAGACCTTATCTGGAACCTCCTATCTGAAAATTTGAAAATTCTTCAAAAATTCGTCCAAAATCTTGATGTCTCCAATCTCTTGTTTTGTACGTTTTTTCCACGTGTCTCGACCTCCAATGGATCCCTGCAAAGTTTGGTGAAGATCTGAGTATGTAGTTTTTGACCTTATCTGGAACCTCCTATCTGAAAATTTGAAAATTCTTCAAAAATTCGTCGAAAATCTTGATGTCTCCAATCTCTTGTTTTGTACGTTTTTTCCACGTGTCTTGACATCCAATGTATTCCTGCAATGTTTGGTGGAGATCTGAGTATGTCGTTTTTGACCTTATCTGGAACCTCCCATCTAAAAATTTGAAAATTCTTAAAAAATTCGTCGAAAATCTTGATGTCTCCGATCTCTTGTTTTGTACGTTTTTTCCACGTGTCTTGACATGCAAAGTATTCCTGCAAAGTTTGGTGAAGATCTGAGTATGTA
This sequence comes from Lepisma saccharinum, assembly GCF_977018435.1. Lineage (NCBI taxonomy): Eukaryota > Metazoa > Arthropoda > Insecta > Zygentoma > Lepismatidae > Lepisma > Lepisma saccharinum. The sequence goes on along the minus strand of NW_028142952.1, from coordinate 590,062 downwards.
GTTTTTGACCTCATCTGGAACCTCCTATCTGAAAATTTGAAAATTCTTAAAAAATTCGTCCAAAATCTTGATGTCTCCAATCTCTTGTTTTGTACGTTTTTTCCACGTGTCTTGACATCCAATGTATCCCTGCAATGTTTGGTGAAGATCTGAGTATGTAGTTTTTGACCTTATCTGGAACCTCCCATCTGAAAATTTGAAAATTCCTAAAAAATCCGTCCAAAATCTTGATGACCCCAATCTCTTGTTTTGTACTTTTTTTCCACGTGTCTCGACCTCCAATGTATCCCTGCAAAGTTTGGTGAAGATCTGAGTATGTAATTTTTGACCTTATATTGAACCTCCCATCTGAAAATTTGAAAATTCTTAAAAAATTCGTCCAAAATCTTGATGACCCCAATCTCTTGTTTTGTACGTTTTTTCCACGTGTCTTGACATCCAAAGTATCCCTGCAAAGTTTGGTGAAGATCTGAGTATGTAGTTTTTGACCTTATATGGAACCTCCTTTCTGAAAATTTGAGAATTCTTAAAAAATTCGTCCAAAATCTTGATGTCTCCAATCTCTTGTTTTGTACGTTTTTTCCACGTGTCTTGACATCCAATGTATCCATGCCAAGTTTGGTGAAGATCTGAGTATGTCGTTTTTGACCTTATCTGGAACCTCCCATCTGAAAATTTGAAAATTCTTAAAAAATTCGTCGAAAATCTTGATGTCTCCAATCTTTTGTTTTGTACGTTTTTTCCACGTGTCTTGACATGCAAAGTATCCCTGCAACGTTTGGTGAAGATCTGAGTATGTAGTTTTTGACCTTATCTGGAACCTCCTATCTGAAAATTTGAAAATTCTTAAAAAATTCGTCGAAAATCTTGATGTCTCCAATCTCTTGTTTTGTACGTTTTTTCCACGTGTCTTGACATCCAATGTATCCCTGCAAAGTTTGGTGGAGATCTGAGTATGTAGTTTTAGACCTTATCTGGAACCTCCTATCTGAAAATTTGAAAATTCTTCAAAAATTCGTCCAAAATCTTGATGTCTCCAATCTCTTGTTTTGTACGTTTTTTCCACGTGTCTCGACCTCCAATGGATCCCTGCAAAGTTTGGTGAAGATCTGAGTATGTCGTTTTTGACCTTATCTGGAACCTCCCATCTGAAAATTTCAAAATTCCTAAAATATCCGTACAAAACCTTGATGACCCCAATCTCTTGTTTTGTACTTTTTTTCCACGTGTCTCGACCTCCAATGTATCCCTGCAAAGTTTGGTGAAGATCTGAGTATGTAGTTTTTGACCTTATATGGAACCTCCTATCTGAAAATTTGAAAATTCTTCAAAAATTCGTCGAAAATCTTGATGTCTCCGATCTCTTGTTTTGTACGTTTTTTCCACGTGTCTCGACCTCCAATGGATCCCTGCAAAGAATGGTGAAGATCTGAGTATGTAGTTTTTGACCTCATCTGGAACATCCTTTCTGAAAATTTGAAAATTCTTCAAAAATTCGTCCAAAATCTTGATGTCTCCAATCTCTTGTTTTGTACGTTTTTTCCACGTGTCTTGACATCCAATGTATTCCTGCAATGTTTGGTGGAGATCTGAGTATGTAGTTTTAGACCTTATCTGGAACCTCCTATCTGAAAATTTGAAAATTCTTAAAAAATTCGTCGAAAATCTTGATGTCTCCAATCTTTTGTTTTGTACGTTTTTTCCACGTGTCTTGACATGCAAAGTATCCCTGCAACGTTTGGTGAAGATCTGAGTATGTAGTTTTTGACCTTATCTGGAACCTCCTATCTGAAAATTTGAAAATTCTTCAAAAATTCGTCGAAAATCTTGATGTCTCCAATCTCTTGTTTTGTACGTTTTTTCCACGTGTCTTGACATCCAATGTATTCCTGCAATGTTTGGTGGAGATCTGAGTATGTCGTTTTTGACCTTATCTGGAACCTCCCATCTGAAAATTTGAAAATTCTTAAAAAATTCGTCGAAAATCTTGATGTCTCCGATCTCTTGTTTTGTACGTTTTTTCCACGTGTCTTGACATGCAAAGTATTCCTGCAAAGTTTGGTGAAGATCTGAGTATGTAGTTTTTGACCTCATCTGGAACCTCCCATCTGAAAATTTGAAAATTCTTAAAAAATTCGTCCAAAATCTTGATGTCTCCAATCTCTTGTTTTGTACGTTTTTTCCACGTGTCTTGACATCCAATGTATCCCTGCAATGTTTGGTGAAGATCTGAGTATGTAGTTTTTGACCTTATCTGGAACCTCCCATCTGAAAATTTGAAAATTCCTAAAAAATCCGTCCAAAATCTTGATGACCCCAATCTCTTGTTTTGTACTTTTTTTCCACGTGTCTCGACCTCCAATGTATCCCTGCAAAGTTTGGTGAAGATCTGAGTATGTAGTTTTTGACCTTATATGGAACCTCCTATCTGAAAATTTGAAAATTCTTAAAAAATTCGTCGAAAATCTTGATGTCTCCGATCTCTTGTTTTGTACGTTTTTTCCACGTGTCTTGACATGCAAAGTATCCCTGCAAAGTTTGGTGAAGATCTGAGTATGTCGTTTTTGACCTCATCTGGAACCTCCTTTCTGAAAATTTGAGAATTCTTAAAAAATTCGTCCAAAATCTTGATGTCTCCAATCTCTTGTTTTGTACGTTTTTTCCACGTGTCTTGACATCCAATGTATCCATGCAAAGTTTGGTGAAGATCTGAGTATGTCGTTTTTGACCTTATCTGGAACCTCCCATCTGAAAATTTGAAAATTCTTAAAAAATTCGTCCAAAATCTTGATGTCTCCAATCTCTTGTTTTGTACGTTTTTTCCACGTGTCTCGACCTCCAATGGATCCCTGCAAAGTTTGGTGAAGATCTGAGTATGTAGTTTTAGACCTTATCTGGAACCTTATATCTGAAAATTTGAAAATTCTTCAAAAATTCGTCCAAAATCTTGATGTCTCCAATCTCTTGTTTTGTACGTTTTTTCCACGTGTCTCGACCTCCAATGGATCCCTGCAAAGTTTGGTGAAGATCTGAGTATGTCGTTTTTGACCTTATCTGGAACCTCCCATCTGAAAATTTGAAAATTCCTAAAAAATCCGTCCAAAATCTTGATGACCCCAATCTCTTGTTTTGTACTTTTTTTCCACGTGTCTCGACCTCCAATGTATCCCTGCAAAGTTTGGTGAAGATCTGAGTATGTAGTTTTTGACCTTATATGGAACCTCCTATCTGAAAATTTGAAAATTCTTCAAAAATTCGTCGAAAATCTTGATGTCTCCGATCTCTTGTTTTGTACGTTTTTTCCACGTGTCTCGACCTCCAATGGATCCCTGCAAAGTTTGGTGAAGATCTGAGTATGTAGTTTTTGACCTCATCTGGAACATCCTTTCTGAAAATTTGAAAATTCTTCAAAAATTCGTCGAAAATCTTGATGTCTCCAATCTCTTGTTTTGTACGTTTTTTCCACGTGTCTTGACATCCAATGTATTCCTGCAATGTTTGGTGGAGATCTGAGTATGTAGTTTTAGACCTTATCTGGAACCTCCTATCTGAAAATTTGAAAATTCTTCAAAAATTCGTCCAAAATCTTGATGTCTCCAATCTCTTGTTTTGTACGTTTTTTCCACGTGTCTCGACCTCCAATGGATCCCTGCAAAGTTTGGTGAAGATCTGAGTATGTAGTTTTTGACCTTATCTGGAACCTCCTATCTGAAAATTTGAAAATTCTTCAAAAATTCGTCGAAAATCTTGATGTCTCCAATCTCTTGTTTTGTACGTTTTTTCAACGTGTCTTGACATCCAATGTATTCCTGCAATGTTTGGTGGAGATCTGAGTATGTCGTTTTTGACCTTATCTGGAACCTCCCATCTAAAAATTTGAAAATTCTTAAAAAATTCGTCGAAAATCTTGATGTCTCCGATCTCTTGTTTTGTACGTTTTTTCCACGTGTCTTGACATGCAAAGTATTCCTGCAAAGTTTGGTGAAGATCTGAGTATGTAGTTTTTGACCTCATCTGGAACCTCCTATCTGAAAATTTGAAAATTCTTAAAAAATTCGTCCAAAATCTTGATGTCTCCAATCTCTTGTTTTGTACGTTTTTTCCACGTGTCTTGACATCCAATGTATCCCTGCAATGTTTGGTGAAGATCTGAGTATGTAGTTTTTGACCTTATCTGGAACCTCCCATCTGAAAATTTGAAAATTCCTAAAAAATCCGTCCAAAATCTTGATGACCCCAATCTCTTGTTTTGTACTTTTTTTCCACGTGTCTCGACCTCCAATGTATCCCTGCAAAGTTTGGTGAAGATCTGAGTATGTAGTTTTTGACCTTATATTGAACCTCCCATCTGAAAATTTGAAAATTCTTAAAAAATTCGTCCAAAATCTTGATGACCCCAATCTCTTGTTTTGTACGTTTTTTCCACGTGTCTTGACATCCAAAGTATCCCTACAAAGTTTGGTGAAGATCTGAGTATGTAGTTTTTGACCTTATATGGAACCTCCTTTCTGAAAATTTGAGAATTCTTAAAAAATTCGTCCAAAATCTTGATGTCTCCAATCTCTTGTTTTGTACGTTTTTTCCACGTGTCTTGACATCCAATGTATCCATGCAAAGTTTGGTGAAGATCTGAGTATGTCGTTTTTGACCTTATCTGGAACCTCCCATCTGAAAATTTGAAAATTCTTAAAAAATTCGTCGAAAATCTTGATGTCTCCAATCTTTTGTTTTGTACGTTTTTTCCACGTGTCTTGACATGCAAAGTATCCCTGCAACGTTTGGTGAAGATCTGAGTATGTAGTTTTTGACCTTATCTGGAACCTCCTATCTGAAAATTTGAAAATTCTTAAAAAATTCGTCGAAAATCTTGATGTCTCCAATCTCTTGTTTTGTACGTTTTTTCCACGTGTCTTGACATCCAATGTATCCCTGCAAAGTTTGGTGGAGATCTGAGTATGTAGTTTTAGACCTTATCTGGAACCTCCTATCTGAAAATTTGAAAATTCTTCAAAAATTCGTCCAAAATCTTGATGTCTCCAATCTCTTGTTTTGTACGTTTTTTCCACGTGTCTCGACCTCCAATGGATCCCTGCAAAGTTTGGTGAAGATCTGAGTATGTCGTTTTTGACCTTATCTGGAACCTCCCATCTGAAAATTTGAAAATTCCTAAAATATCCGTACAAAATCTTGATGACCCCAATCTCTTGTTTTGTACTTTTTTTCCACGTGTCTCGACCTCCAATGTATCCCTGCAAAGTTTGGTGAAGATCTGAGTATGTAGTTTTTGACCTTATATGGAACCTCCTATCTGAAAATTTGAAAATTCTTCGAAAATTCGTCGAAAATCTTGATGTCTCCGATCTCTTGTTTTGTACGTTTTTTCCACGTGTCTCGACCTCCAATGGATCCCTGCAAAGTTTGGTGAAGATCTGAGTATGTAGTTTTTGACCTCATCTGGAACATCCTTTCTGAAAATTTGAAAATTCTTCAAAAATTCGTCCAAAATCTTGATGTCTCCAATCTCTTGTTTTGTACGTTTTTTCCACGTGTCTTGACATCCAATGTATTCCTGCAATGTTTGGTGGAGATCTGAGTATGTAGTTTTAGACCTTATCTGGAACCTCCTATCTGAAAATTTGAAAATTCTTAAAAAATTCGTCGAAAATCTTGATGTCTCCAATCTTTTGTTTTGTACGTTTTTTCCACGTGTCTTGACATGCAAAGTATCCCTGCAACGTTTGGTGAAGATCTGAGTATGTAGTTTTTGACCTTATCTGGAACCTCCTATCTGAAAATTTGAAAATTCTTCAAAAATTCGTCGAAAATCTTGATGTCTCCAATCTCTTGTTTTGTACGTTTTTTCCACGTGTCTTGACATCCAATGTATTCCTGCAATGTTTGGTGGAGATCTGAGTATGTCGTTTTTGACCTTATCTGGAACCTCCCATCTGAAAATTTGAAAATTCTTAAAAAATTCGTCGAAAATCTTGATGTCTCCGATCTCTTGTTTTGTACGTTTTTTCCACGTGTCTTGACATGCAAAGTATTCCTGCAAAGTTTGGTGAAGATCTGAGTATGTAGTTTTTGACCTCATCTGGAACCTCCTATCTGAAAATTTGAAAATTCTTAAAAAATTCGTCCAAAATCTTGATGTCTCCAATCTCTTGTTTTGTACGTTTTTTCCACGTGTCTTGACATCCAATGTATCCCTGCAATGTTTGGTGAAGATCTGAGTATGTAGTTTTTGACCTTATCTGGAACCTCCCATCTGAAAATTTGAAAATTCCTAAAAAATCCGTCCAAAATCTTGATGACCCCAATCTCTTGTTTTGTACTTTTTTTCCACGTGTCTCGACCTCCAATGTATCCCTGCAAAGTTTGGTGAAGATCTGAGTATGTAGTTTTTGACCTTATATTGAACCTCCCATCTGAAAATTTGAAAATTCTTAAAAAATTCGTCCAAAATCTTGATGACCCCAATCTCTTGTTTTGTACGTTTTTTCCACGTGTCTTGACATCCAAAGTATCCCTGCAAAGTTTGGTGAAGATCTGAGTATGTAGTTTTTGACCTTATATGGAACCTCCTTTCTGAAAATTTGAGAATTCTTAAAAAATTCGTCCAAAATCTTGATGTCTCCAATCTCTTGTTTTGTACGTTTTTTCCACGTGTCTTGACATCCAATGTATCCATGCAAAGTTTGGTGAAGATCTGAGTATGTCGTTTTTGACCTTATCTGGAACCTCCCATCTGAAAATTTGAAAATTCTTAAAAAATTCGTCGAAAATCTTGATGTCTCCAATCTTTTGTTTTGTACGTTTTTTCCACGTGTCTTGACATGCAAAGTATCCCTGCAACGTTTGGTGAAGATCTGAGTATGTAGTTTTTGACCTTATCTGGAACCTCCTATCTGAAAATTTGAAAATTCTTCAAAAATTCGTCGAAAACCTTGATGTCTCCAATCTCTTGTTTTGTACGTTTTTTCCACGTGTCTTGACAACCAATGTATTCCTGCAATGTTTGGTGGAGATCTGAGTATGTAGTTTTAGACCTTATCTGGAACCTCCTATCTGAAAATTTGAAAATTCTTCAAAAATTCGTCCAAAATCTTGATGTCTCCAATCTCTTGTTTTGTACGTTTTTTCCACGTGTCTCGACCTCCAATGGATCCCTGCAAAGTTTGGTGAAGATCTGAGTATGTCGTTTTTGACCTTATCTGGAACATCCTTTCTGAAAATTTGAAAATTCTTCAAAAATTCGTCGAAAATCTTGATGTCTCCAATCTCTTGTTTGGAACGTTTTTTCCACGTGTCTTGACATCCAATGTATTCCTGCAATGTTTGGTGGAGATCTGAGTATGTAGTTTTAGACCTTATCTGGAACCTCCTATCTGAAAATTTGAAAATTCTTCAAAAATTCGTCGAAAATCTTGATGTCTCCGATCTCTTGTTTTGTACGTTTTTTCCACGTGTCTCGACCTCCAATGGATCCCTGCAAAGTTTGGTGAAGATCTGAGTATGTAGTTTTTGACCTCATCTGGAACATCCTTTCTGAAAATTTGAAAATTCTTCAAAAATTCGTCGAAAATCTTGATGTCTCCAATCTCTTGTTTTGTACGTTTTTTCCACGTGTCTTGACATCCAATGTATTCCTGCAAGGTTTGGTGGAGATCTGAGTATGTAGTTTTAGACCTTATCTGGAACCTCCTATCTGAAAATTTGAAAATTCTTCAAAAATTCGTCCAAAATCTTGATGTCTCCAATCTCTTGTTTTGTACGTTTTTTCCACGTGTCTCGACCTCCAATGGATCCCTGCAAAGTTTGGTGAAGATCTGAGTATGTAGTTTTTGACCTTATCTGGAACCTCCTATCTGAAAATTTGAAAATTCTTCAAAAATCCGTGCAAAATCTTGATGACCCCAATCTCTTGTTTTGTACGTTTTTTCCACGTGTCTTGACATCCAATGTATCCATGCAAAGTTTGGTGAAGATCTGAGTATGTCGTTTTTGACCTTATCTGGAACCTCCCATCTGAAAATTTGAAAATTCTTAAAAAATTCGTCGAAAATCTTGATGTCTCCAATCTCTTGTTTTGTACGTTTTTTCCACGTGTCTTGACATGCAAAGTATCCCTGCAACGTTTGGTGAAGATCTGAGTATGTAGTTTTTGACCTTATCTGGAACCTCCTATCTGAAAATTTGAAAATTCTTCAAAAATTCGTCGAAAATCTTGATGTCTCCAATCTCTTGTTTTGTACGTTTTTTCCACGTGTCTTGACATCCAATGTATCCCTGCAATGTTTGGTGGAGATCTGAGTATGTAGTTTTTGACCTTATCTGGGACCTCCTATCAGAAAATTTGAAAATTCTTCAAAAATTCGTCCAAAATCTTGATGTCTCCAATCTCTTGTTTTGTACGTTTTTTCCACGTGTCTCGACCTCCAATGTATCCCTGCAAAGTTTGGTGAAGATCTGAGTATGTCGTTTTTGACCTTATCTGGAACATCCTTTCTGAAAATTTGAAAATTCTTAAAAAATTCGTCGAAAATCTTGATGTCTCCAATCTCTTGTTTTGTACGTTTTTTCCACGTGTCTTGACATCCAATGTATCCCTGCAAAGTTTGGTGAAGATCTGAGTATGTAGTTTTTGACCTTATATGGAACCTCCTTTCTGAAAATTTGAAAATTCTCAAAAAATTCGTCCATAATCTTGATGTCTCCAATCTCTTGTTTTGTACGTTTTTTCCACGTGTCTTGACATCCAATGTATCCCTGCAAAGTTTGGTGAAGATCTGAGTATGTAGTTTTTGACCTTATCTGGAACCTCCCATCTGAAAATTTGAAAATTCTTAAAAAATTCGACCAAAATCTTGATGTCTCCAATCTTTTGTTTTGTACGTTTTTTCCACGTGTCTTGACACATAATGTATCCATGCAAAGTTTGGTGAAGATCTGAGTATGTAGTTTTTGACCTTATATGGAACCTCCTATCTGAAAATTTGAAAATTCTTAAAAAATTCGTCGAAAATCTTGATGTCTCCGATCTCTTGTTTTGTACGTTTTTTCCACGTGTCTTGACATGCAAAGTATTCCTGCAAAGTTTGGTGAAGATCTGAGTATGTAGTTTTTGACCTCATCTGGAACCTCCTATCTGAAAATTTGAAAATTCTTAAAAAATTCGTCCAAAATTTTGATGTCTCCAATCTCTTGTTTTGTACGTTTTTTCCACGTGTCTTGACATCCAATGTATCCCTGCAAAGTTTGGTGAAGATCTGAGTATGTAGTTTTTGACCTTATCTGGAACCTCCCACCTGAAAATTTGAAAATTCTTAAAAAATTCGTCGAAAATCTTGATGTCTCCGATCTCTTGTTTTGTACGTTTTTTCCACGTGTCTTGACATCCAATGTATCCCTGCAAAGTTTGGTGAAGATCTGAGTATGTTGTTTTTGACCTTATCTGGAACATCCTTTCTGAAAATTTGAAAATTGTTAAAAAATTCGTCCAAAATCTTGATGTCTCCTATCTCTTGTTTTGTACGTTTTTTCCACGTGTCTTGACATCCAATGTATCCCTGCAAAGTTTGGTGAAGATCTGAGTATGTAGTTTTTGACCTTATCTGGAACCTCCCATCTGAAAATTTGAAAATTCTTAAAAAATTCGACCAATATCTTGATGTCTCCAATCTTTTGTTTTGTACGTTTTTTCCACGTGTCTTGACACATAATGTATCCATGCAAAGTTTGGTGAAGATCTGAGTATGTAGTTTTTGACCTTATCTGGAACCTCCTATCTGAAAATTTGAAAATTCTTCAAAAATCCGTGCAAAATCTTGATGACCCCAATCTCTTGTTTTGTACGTTTTTTCCACGTGTCTTGACATCCAATGTATCCATGCAAAGTTTGGTGAAGATCTGAGTATGTCGTTTTTGACCTTATCTGGAACCTCCCATCTGAAAATTTGAAAATTCTTAAAAAATTCGTCGAAAATCTTGATGTCTCCAATCTCTTGTTTTGTACGTTTTTTCCACGTGTCTTGACATGCAAAGTATCCCTGCAACGTTTGGTGAAGATCTGAGTATGTAGTTTTTGACCTTATCTGGAACCTCCTATCTGAAAATTTGAAAATTCTTCAAAAATTCGTCGAAAATCTTGATGTCTCCAATCTCTTGTTTTGTACGTTTTTTCCACGTGTCTTGACATGCAAAGTATCCCTGCAACGTTTGGTGAAGATCTGAGTATGTAGTTTTTGACCTTATCTGGAACCTCCTATCTGAAAATTTGAAAATTCTTCAAAAATTCGTCGAAAATCTTGATGTCTCCAATCTCTTGTTTTGTACGTTTTTTCCACGTGTCTTGACATCCAATGTATCCCTGCAATGTTTGGTGGAGATCTGAGTATGTAGTTTTTGACCTTATCTGGGACCTCCTATCTGAAAATTTGAAAATTCTTCAAAAATCCGTGCAAAATCTTGATGTCTCCAATCTCTTGTTTTGTACGTTTTTTCCACGTGTCTCGACCTTCAATGGATCCCTGCAAAGTTTGGTGAAGATCTGAGTATGTAGTTTTTGACCTTATCTGGAACCTCCTATCTGAAAATTTGAAAATTCTTCAAAAATCCGTGCAAAATCTTGATGACCCCAATCTCTTGTTTTGTACGTTTTTTCCACGTGTCTTGACATCCAATGTATCCATGCAAAGTTTGGTGAAGATCTGAGTATGTCGTTTTTGACCTTATCTGGAACCTCCCATCTGAAAATTTGAAAATTCTTAAAAAATTCGTCGAAAATCTTGATGTCTCCAATCTCTTGTTTTGTACGTTTTTTCCACGTGTCTTGACATGCAAAGTATCCCTGCAACGTTTGGTGAAGATCTGAGTATGTAGTTTTTGACCTTATCTGGAACCTCCTATCTGAAAATTTGAAAATTCTTCAAAAATTCGTCGAAAATCTTGATGTCTCCAATCTCTTGTTTTGTACGTTTTTTCCACGTGTCTTGACATCCAATGTATCCCTGCAATGTTTGGTGGAGATCTGAGTATGTAGTTTTTGACCTTATCTGGGACCTCCTATCAGAAAATTTGAAAATTCTTCAAAAATTCGTCCAAAATCTTGATGTCTCCAATCTCTTGTTTTGTACGTTTTTTCCACGTGTCTCGACCTCCAATGTATCCCTGCAAAGTTTGGTGAAGATCTGAGTATGTCGTTTTTGACCTTATCTGGAACATCCTTTCTGAAAATTTGAAAATTCTTAAAAAATTCGTCGAAAATCTTGATGTCTCCAATCTCTTGTTTTGTACGTTTTTTCCACGTGTCTTGACATCCAATGTATCCCTGCAAAGTTTGGTGAAGATCTGAGTATGTAGTTTTTGACCTTATATGGAACCTCCTTTCTGAAAATTTGAAAATTCTCAAAAAATTCGTCCATAATCTTGATGTCTCCAATCTCTTGTTTTGTACGTTTTTTCCACGTGTCTTGACATCCAATGTATCCCTGCAAAGTTTGGTGAAGATCTGAGTATGTAGTTTTTGACCTTATCTGGAACCTCCCATCTGAAAATTTGAAAATTCTTAAAAAATTCGACCAAAATCTTGATGTCTCCAATCTTTTGTTTTGTACGTTTTTTCCACGTGTCTTGACACATAATGTATCCATGCAAAGTTTGGTGAAGATCTGAGTATGTAGTTTTTGACCTTATATGGAACCTCCTATCTGAAAATTTGAAAATTCTTAAAAAATTCGTCGAAAATCTTGATGTCTCCGATCTCTTGTTTTGTACGTTTTTTCCACGTGTCTTGACATGCAAAGTATTCCTGCAAAGTTTGGTGAAGATCTGAGTATGTAGTTTTTGACCTCATCTGGAACCTCCTATCTGAAAATTTGAAAATTCTTAAAAAATTCGTCCAAAATTTTGATGTCTCCAATCTCTTGTTTTGTACGTTTTTTCCACGTGTCTTGACATCCAATGTATCCCTGCAAAGTTTGGTGAAGATCTGAGTATGTAGTTTTTGACCTTATCTGGAACCTCCCACCTGAAAATTTGAAAATTCTTAAAAAATTCGTCGAAAATCTTGATGTCTCCGATCTCTTGTTTTGTACGTTTTTTCCACGTGTCTTGACATCCAATGTATCTCTGCAAAGTTTGGTGAAGATCTGAGTATGTTGTTTTTGACCTTATCTGGAACATCCTTTCTGAAAATTTGAAAATTGTTAAAAAATTCGTCCAAAATCTTGATGTCTCCTATCTCTTGTTTTGTACGTTTTTTCCACGTGTCTTGACATCCAATGTATCCCTGCAAAGTTTGGTGAAGATCTGAGTATGTAGTTTTTGACCTTATCTGGAACCTCCCATCTGAAAATTTGAAAATTCTTAAAAAATTCGACCAATATCTTGATGTCTCCAATCTTTTGTTTTGTACGTTTTTTCCACGTGTCTTGACACATAATGTATCCATGCAAAGTTTGGTGAAGATCTGAGTATGTAGTTTTTGACCTTATATGGAACCTCCTATCTGAAAATTTGAAAATTCTTAAAAAATTCGTCCAAAATCTTGATGTCTCCAATCTCTTGTTTTGTACGTTTTTTCCACGTGTCTTGACATCCAATGTATCCCTGCAAAGTTTGGTGAAGATCTGAGTATGTAGTTTTTGACCTTATCTGGAACCTCCCATCTGAAAATTTGAAAATTCTTAAAAAATTCGTCGAAAATCTTGATGTCTCCAATCTCTTGTTTTGTACGTTTTTTCCACGTGTCTTGACATGCAAAGTATCCCTGCAACGTTTGGTGAAGATCTGAGTATGTAGTTTTTGACCTTATCTGGAACCTCCTATCTGAAAATTTGAAAATTCTTCAAAAATTCGTCGAAAATCTTGATGTCTCCAATCTCTTGTTTTGTACGTTTTTTCCACGTGTCTTGACATCCAATGTATCCCTGCAATGTTTGGTGGAGATCTGAGTATGTAGTTTTTGACCTTATCTGGGACCTCCTATCAGAAAATTTGAAAATTCTTCAAAAATTCGTCCAAAATCTTGATGTCTCCAATCTCTTGTTTTGTACGTTTTTTCCACGTGTCTCGACCTCCAATGTATCCCTGCAAAGTTTGGTGAAGATCTGAGTATGTCGTTTTTGACCTTATCTGGAACATCCTTTCTGAAAATTTGAAAATTCTTAAAAAATTCGTCGAAAATCTTGATGTCTCCAATCTCTTGTTTTGTACGTTTTTTCCACGTGTCTTGACATCCAATGTATCCCTGCAAAGTTTGGTGAAGATCTGAGTATGTAGTTTTTGACCTTATATGGAACCTCCTTTCTGAAAATTTGAAAATTCTCAAAAAATTCGTCCATAATCTTGATGTCTCCAATCTCTTGTTTTGTACGTTTTTTCCACGTGTCTTGACATCCAATGTATCCCTGCAAAGTTTGGTGAAGATCTGAGTATGTAGTTTTTGACCTTATCTGGAACCTCCCATCTGAAAATTTGAAAATTCTTAAAAAATTCGACCAAAATCTTGATGTCTCCAATCTTTTGTTTTGTACGTTTTTTCCACGTGTCTTGACACATAATGTATCCATGCAAAGTTTGGTGAAGATCTGAGTATGTAGTTTTTGACCTTATATGGAACCTCCTATCTGAAAATTTGAAAATTCTTAAAAAATTCGTCGAAAATCTTGATGTCTCCTATCTCTTGTTTTGTACGTTTTTTCCACGTGTCTTGACATCCAATGTATCCCTGCAAAGTTTGGTGAAGATCTGAGTATGTAGTTTTTGACCTTATCTGGAACCTCCCATCTGAAAATTTGAAAATTCTTAAAAAATTCGACCAATATCTTGATGTCTCCAATCTTTTGTTTTGTACGTTTTTTCCACGTGTCTTGACACATAATGTATCCATGCAAAGTTTGGTGAAGATCTGAGTATGTAGTTTTTGACCTTATATGGAACCTCCTATCTGAAAATTTGAAAATTCTTAAAAAATTCGTCCAAAATCTTGATGTCTCCAATCTCTTGTTTTGTACGTTTTTTCCACGTGTCTTGACATCCAATGTATCCCTGCAAAGTTTGGTGAAGATCTGAGTATGTAGTTTTTGACCTTATCTGGAACCTCCCATCTGAAAATTTGAAAATTCTTAAAAAATTCGTCGAAAATCTTGATGTCTCCAATCTCTTGTTTTGTACGTTTTTTCCACGTGTCTTGACATGCAAAGTATCCCTGCAACGTTTGGTGAAGATCTGAGTATGTAGTTTTTGACCTTATCTGGAACCTCCTATCTGAAAATTTGAAAATTCTTCAAAAATTCGTCGAAAATCTTGATGTCTCCAATCTCTTGTTTTGTACGTTTTTTCCACGTGTCTTGACATCCAATGTATCCCTGCAATGTTTGGTGGAGATCTGAGTATGTAGTTTTTGACCTTATCTGGGACCTCCTATCAGAAAATTTGAAAATTCTTCAAAAATTCGTCCAAAATCTTGATGTCTCCAATCTCTTGTTTTGTACGTTTTTTCCACGTGTCTCGACCTCCAATGTATCCCTGCAAAGTTTGGTGAAGATCTGAGTATGTCGTTTTTGACCTTATCTGGAACATCCTTTCTGAAAATTTGAAAATTCTTAAAAAATTCGTCGAAAATCTTGATGTCTCCAATCTCTTGTTTTGTACGTTTTTTCCACGTGTCTTGACATCCAATGTATCCCTGCAAAGTTTGGTGAAGATCTGAGTATGTAGTTTTTGACCTTATATGGAACCTCCTTTCTGAAAATTTGAAAATTCTCAAAAAAATCGTCCATAATCTTGATGTCTCCAATCTCTTGTTTTGTACGTTTTTTCCACGTGTCTTGACATCCAATGTATCCCTGCAAAGTTTGGTGAAGATCTGAGTATGTAGTTTTTGACCTTATCTGGAACCTCCCATCTGAAAATTTGAAAATTCTTAAAAAATTCGACCAAAATCTTGATGTCTCCAATCTTTTGTTTTGTACGTTTTTTCCACGTGTCTTGACACATAATGTATCCATGCAAAGTTTGGTGAAGATCTGAGTATGTAGTTTTTGACCTTATATGGAACCTCCTATCTGAAAATTTGAAAATTCTTAAAAAATTCGTCGAAAATCTTGATGTCTCCGATCTCTTGTTTTGTACGTTTTTTCCACGTGTCTTGACATGCAAAGTATTCCTGCAAAGTTTGGTGAAGATCTGAGTATGTAGTTTTTGACCTCATCTGGAACCTCCTATCTGAAAATTTGAAAATTCTTAAAAAATTCGTCCAAAATTTTGATGTCTCCAATCTCTTGTTTTGTACGTTTTTTCCACGTGTCTTGACATCCAATGTATCCCTGCAAAGTTTGGTGAAGATCTGAGTATGTAGTTTTTGACCTTATCTGGAACCTCCCATCTGAAAATTTGAAAATTCCTAAAAAATCCGTGCAAAATCTTGATGACCCCAATCTCTTGTTTTGTACGTTTTTTCCACGTGTCTTGACATCCAATGTATCCCTGCAAAGTTTGGTGAAGATCTGAGTATGTAGTTTTTGACCTTATCTGGAACCTCCCATCTGAAAATTTGAAAATTCCTAAAAAATCCGTGCAAAATCTTGATGACCCCAATCTCTTGAGTAGTGGGGTTTACGGTACGGATAGCACAACTTTTAAGTGTAGAAAAGGCGAGGCTATTTGATTGAACAATCAGATTTGCTTATACTTAAAACAAAGCCAAGAGAGGCCTATACCCCAATTTTTCAGGTGTGATATGCTCTGATTTTTAAGAAATTCTGAATTTCTAGTGTAGAAAAGGCGAGGGCTCAACAGATAGATTTACCCATACTTAAGACAATGCCAAGAGGGGGCCTATACCCCAATTCTTCCAGTGTGATATGCTCTTAATTTTAAGAATTTTGAATTCTAGTGTAGAAAGGGTGAAAGCCTCTCAGACAGATTTGCTTATACTTAAAATTATGCCAAGTTCCCATATGATCTTATTGCTTATAGTGTGTTTTTCTGTCAAAATCCCAGGAATTGAATTTTAGTGTAGCTCAGATTGATTCTGCCATGTATATTAATATAAAGCTTATAGTTACTGGGTTCTGAGGCCCAGTGGAGTGTGGTGCATAGCCCCAATGGTTTTTATTGCCTTGCAATCAGGAGGCTTCTGGGTTTGAGTCCTGATAAAATGTGAAGCCTCTCCTGATGGCAAAATGTTAATATTGTTGCTTTGTAAGCAAAAGGCTCGGGTTTGAGTCCTGATAAAATATAAAGCCTCTCCTGATGGCAAAATGTTAATATTGTTGTCTTGTAAACAAGGGGCTTTGGGTTCGAGTCCTCATAAAAGATTGAAATATATACAACTGCCCACACATAAGATATTCACTGCTAGCTGATAATACAGTTGAGGTTTGTATGTTGTACAACAGGATAATAGAACAATTATCTTCTAGAACTGCTCCGTGACTCTCTCATTTCTTACATCATAAACATATGATTTTTCACCTATGAGAATGACACTACAAATGGTGTCTTCAGGTAAAGCCTCATGGAATTCACAGATAATTTTAATGTTTGTTCTGTCATTCACCACAACTTGTTTTCTTTTTGAAGTGTTGATTACAAACATGGGTCTCCGTGTTTTGAATTCATCTGGAGTGTAGTACATATCAGTACTGCCAGTAGTGACTCTTTTGAAAGCCGAAAATGCCTCATATAATTTGAGAAAATCATCCTTGGACATGTCTAAATTGTAATTTTCTCTGGGGAATACCTCATTTCTGCCATTTTTAAGATATATGTTTTTGATGTTGCAGTTATCAAATCTACTTGAATTTTTTTCCTGATTATTGTGTCTTCCAGTCTGAAACAATACCACTACAAAATCAGGCATGTCATATTGAATACTGGAGAATGAATTTGTAGCATCAAACTCATAATAGGTGCCAAATGCGGGCTTCTGTACGCATTGATATGTGTAAAATTGCAGAGGAATCTGGGGATTTTTTAGGATATCTGCTTTGTATTTAAGAGCGTAACTGGCTTCATATTCAACAACTGGAATTCTTAGCTCCATAGTCTGAATAATGCATTTGCCTGCATCTGGTAAGGTATTAGGCATAGCTTCCCCTGTAGAATTTAATGTACTGTACCTCATCAATGCATTGTTATCATTTGCAGCTCTTCTAAATGTAATTCTTAACCCGCCCTTCCACATAATATCTTTGTAATCCGAGAAGAATCCTGGCAACAGGCGCATAGGGAACAGCACCGTGTGGTTCTTAGATAATATTTTATCACCAGCCTCAAATCCACCGATTTTGTAGTATGAAGCTTCGGTTTTGGATAATTTTAATGTGGCCAAAGCTGTGGAGGTAATGCCGGGATAATCTATTCTGTTTATAACAACGCCATGTTTTCTGATCTCAATTTCAGAGAACAGATGCGGCACAAAATTATCTACCAATCTTATATTTGAATTTGCAGGATAATCTGTACCATCGAGCTTTACAACATCAAATTTGATGTATAGATCTGCTCTGTGGGGGTGTATAAATCCATCCCCTACATCAAGATCAACCTCTATCTCTGTGTTGGGTTGATTTAAATTTGCAAATGTCCTCCTGTTTGGGGGGAATGATTGTAGCTCATAACTCTCAATATTTTCCATTGTATGTATTTTTATTTAAATGTTAATCTCTATGATAGCAGTTGTTGTGGCTCCAGCAAAATCAACTAATTCTTCTTTTTCATTAGTGACCATCAATTCAATGTAATCTATTCTATTATGGCACACAGGAAAATATAATGTTGGGGATGGATTGTAGATGATGGGCTCCATAAATTCGGAATTAGGTTTGAATGTTGCAATGATGCCGGTTTGTTTGTGAGTGCCTATGCCATTTGATTTGGTGATCATACCCTCGGCCACATTACAGTGAATATTCAGAGTCTCTATGGCTAAGAATTTGGGTATATTCATAGCAGTGTGTTTGATGGCCGGTTCGAGTTTTGTGTTGTTCTCAAAGCCCAACAGCTCTCCTATAGTACCCAGATGCACTGTTTCTGTAGCAGATACAATCTCTACTCTGTGAGTGACAGAATTTTGAGTTAATACTATACCTCTGGGTAATTGAGCATTTAGAGTGGACAGATTATATTGCCCTGGAGTGATGACAATTTTTTGATCCCCTACTGCAATTGTGTTGTTGTGGTGTGTAATATTAGGTATCAGGTACATGCCGTAAAATGCTCTGAGAGCTATTGTTTTGGGATACACTATGTCATCATGCAATTTGAGTTTCAATATTGAATTTTGGCTGGTGAGATGGAATACCCCCATGATGTTTCAGATACCACAAGGCTTTTTGAAAATTTTCAATTGATGGTTTATTTATTTGAGACATATATCTGAGAACAGATAAACACAAATGTCCGCAATTAACATCTTTGAAGTTTTGAACACGGGCATTATTGTAATAAAGATTAGCTGATTTTAGATATTTTACTAAATTTTCAGGAGGAACACCTCCAAATGAATCAAACACAAATGCCTCATCTTTTAAATATTTAAGATAACAGATCCAGTGAGTGCCCTGATTTTTGTACTCATCCAAATTAACAATGCCACACTCTTTCCTGAGTGGTTGCTCCGGCAAAGAATCAGACATGTACACACCTCTAAAATGTTTGATGCCCAATGGCTTGATTAAAGCTTCAATATCTTGGTTTGTAAGCGCCTCTTGTTTTTTTTAAACTTATTCATGGATCTCTTAAAACCTTTGCCTTTTTTCTCCATGGCCAGGTTATGGCGCCTCTGCTCATCTAATTCTGCCTTATTCTTCTTGGCATCTATTACCGTTTTTGCTATGGCAGCTGATCCCCCAGCCAAGCTCCCAACAGCCCCGAGAGCAGCTAAGATGGCAGGGATAGTAAATATGAAACCCCCTACATGTGATTTTTTTCTAGATTGCTGTAATTTTTTTAATTGGGGGGTACTAAGCAACAATTTCATACCATGCCCCTTTGCAAGACAAGAATTTTTTTTCTTCCGCTGCTTTTTGGTTAAAAGACTGTCAATAGTTTTAAGAGATTTGAGACCTGCATAAGGTATTTGATACATAACACCCTTGGCCTTCATTGTAGGTTTATTATATACATGTTCACAACCCCCACCCCAGTTTTTGTTTGGTGCTCATAGCTATGGTGGTTCCCAATGCTGATATTCTCTCACTTAAAGAAGCATCTTTGCTTACAAATCTGCCAAATGCAGCCTCTTCTAATTTCTTGTCTGCAACATGTCTCTTGTCAAGATCAGTATGTGTGTTGTATGCTATGTCATGGTCTCTGCAAGCAGCATCTAGGGGATTAACACCAGGGTCCCCTCTGTTTAATCTATGGTCCAATTTTGTGCCTGGACCACAATACTGATAGCCTGGAATGTGTAGTTCAAATGGCAGCTTGTTTATGATGTCATTCACCAGGCCCCGACCCTCAGAGACATTCCAAAATTTAGGTGGTAGAGTATTAATAATTTTTATGAGATATCCAATCCCCTTAGGGTCATTCACTATAAAATTAGACAATTTTGTGCTTATCATGTCCATAATTCCAACCTTTTCATTGTAAAAATTGTGGTTCCCAGCATTTTCCTCCCCAGCTATCACCAATAACCTATCTACAAGTTTCCTGACATCATCAACCCACACAAATTCTTTGGGCAGGGTGTTGTATTGTTTGATTCCACTGCCAGTCTTGATCTGTGACCATATGGGCTTGATTAAATTATTGTATTTTGCCCCACTGCTAGACTTGACTCTTTTTTGTGTGGGATCATTGTTCTGGTATAGAGCATCTGATTTTATTAATATTTCTTTGTAGTGTTCATAGTCTTGATCTGTATAGCTGCCAGGCCTCTTCCTAGTCATCAGTTCCCACAATCCAGGTGTGCCGGGGTACTTAACAAAAGCACCTTTTTCTCCGAGACGAGATTCTGAATAAACAATCAGATCATCTCCCATAAAAGTTACTCTGAAATTACCGATTCTGTGTATGATACTACCATCAAGCTCTGTGTCAGCATATAAGCCAAACACCTCATCTTTGTTGTCTTTAGGTGTGGTTAAATATTTTTGAGCAAGAAGACCCAATTCAATAGGATCCAGAGTAGCTTCAATTCTTCGAGGAGCAACAGGACTAGGTGTATGAATACTGGAAAGTGGGGTGAATGGATAATCTAATATGTTCCTTGCAGCTACAGGTACAAGCTCCGTGATCAAATCTTGATTTTGCTCTGTAACAGTTTTGATATTCTTACCTAAATTATTAATAGCATCAATGACAGGCTGTTCTGTTTGCTTGTGTTTTTCATAAATTCCACGGTTCTCCGATTTCCATCCCTTAAATCTTTTTACAAGATAATCTCTTAACTTAAGATCATCAATGACTGGTCGTTTCATGGTTGTTTATTTATGTCTCAACGTCTAGAAAATCGTTGATTTTATTTCTGTATTTGCCAGTATTAGGTGTTCTTGTCATATCAATTGTGACAAACCCATAACTGTCCTGGTTCCAGCACTTGCTGCAAAACTTGGAAAAATCATTGTAGCTCAAGTCCCCACCTACATATTCATCATGTATGTGTTTGAGGTTGGTATGGTCTTGATGAAACACACATATAAAATTGCTGTTGTCTCCGATCAGCTGCTTGGGTATTTTTGAAAAAGTCTGTGCCAGGTAGAAGCAATCTATGTTTTTGTGCCGCCCCTGTGTAAAGAAATTTCTAACCTTGTTTTGATTATCCAGTATAATGTCATCAAACACAACAACAGAATTATCGAGACATTCATGAAGTGGCTTAACATCTGGTTCAAAAGTGGCAATATCCAATCCATCATATAGCTTCATTAGCTGCTGATATTTTAATTGTTCCAAGCTCTTAGAGAAGACATACAAGTGCCTGTTTTTCCAGTCTAACCAGTTGGGTGCCAATAAAAAATTATCAACCATTAGCGTAGTTTTACCACAAGCAGATGGCCCAACAATAAGACATCTAATATTATCAGGCAGCAAGTTGCCATTTCTCTTATTCTGCTGTTCAGGTTCTGGCAGCCTTTTTATAACATCCCAGGTGCTCATATTATCACTTTGTCTGCATTGATCCAGCTGTTTTCCGGATGACCCAGCCATTTGACAAGTAACTTGTTGCCTTTTCTGCGGATGATTTTCTCTATGAGATATGTGTCAGGCTGTTTAGTTTTGCTGAGCTCTTGTTCATAGAACCTGCCTTTGAGAATTTCTCCTCGGTGATCTTTTATTATATATGTGTTAAGGGTCCCGGGTTTAACTTGAACCACTGTAAATAATTCAGTGCTCCAGTTTCTTGTAAAGCCTCTTTTGAATAAGTGCTTATATTTGCTGATTCTTACTTGATCACCTACCCTGAATTTGGCCCTTCTTGTTGTTGGCTGGTATCTAGGATAATAAACAGTCCTGATCAATTTTTGCTCATCAGATGAAGTTACTTCAGAGGGTTTCATGTTGATTGTGGAATGGACCGAGTTGTTATATTTATGTAGAAGTTCTGGTAGGATTGTAAGCCATTTATAATTACCTTGGAGTGTAAATTGTTTATACATAAGATTTTTTAAGGTTCTGTTGAATCTCTCTACAATTGATGCTTTGAGATCACTGTAACTCGAGTAATGTTTTATTGCCCGGCTTTTAATAAATTGTTGGAACACTGAATTATAAAATTCTTTGCCATTATCTGTTTGCAAATAGCGCGGGGATCTTCCACTCTGATTGATGATTGTCCTGATGGCTTCTGTAACACATTTTCCAGTCTTGGATTTGAGTGGCACAGCCCAGGCAAATTTTGAAAATGTGTCTATGACAGTGAGTAGATACTTGTAGCCCTTGTTGATTTTGTCCAAGTTTTTCAACTGTCCACTTGCTATTTCAATCAAGTCGCTCTGCCATAAATCATCTATGCCCTTTGTGACTACTGGCAGTCTCTTATAATTATGTCTGGCTTGTCTGTGTAATTCATCAACAATAATTTGTCTAGACATGGTATGAAAACAAGAATATTGCAACTATAGGGTGTTCAGCAGCTGATACTGCAGGATTTTCTAAATATAATTTGTCCCCTATTTGTATTTTAAATTCCAAAGTGCCATCATCTTCAGTATAGGCTGTTTCTAATGTATTGGGGTCTGTAAAATCCTCCAATTCTACACTGGTGATTTTCACTTTGTTGTCAGCATTTGTTATTGATAAGGTGGGGTAGTGGTGTGCCTGTGGCTGATGCCAATATTTGATCTTGATTGGTCTCAGTGTGCCTCCAACAAAAAACTGGTAATAAAATTGTGCAGGGGACAGCATATATATTTTGCCTCCTGGTGTAAATGGAGAATCATATTCTTTGTTGGGGATGCTGTACAATTCAAGAATTACTGTATGTTTTGGATTCTCGATTATGCCTGTTATTTCTTTTTCTGCTGTGAGCAATCTGCTTGTTACAGATTCAAGGTGCTCATTGATGGTCCTAACAACATCATCATGGCCTGGCTTGATTTTTATGTCCACAACGAGTTTCTTGTATTGTTGCACAATCTCTTGAAGCTGGGTGGCAAAAACAGACAGAGCATTTGCTTGATTGGATTCCATGGTCCCTAGCTGTTGCTTGATATTAGCTACAATTTGTTGCAAATTTTCAACAACTGCCAATTTTGAATTTTGAGCAGTAAGATCATGGACCTGTCTTCTGATATCTTCAAACAGGGCATGCAGTTCATTAATATGTTGATTGGTTGGTAGAGTGGCCACTGTCTGAGTGAGATGTTTGATCTCTGCTTGGATATTCTTGATATCTTCTGATTTCAATATCCTATTCACTGCCCTCTTAATATTTTTAAGTTCCTGTGATGTGGGAAGATTTGATACTGTATTTTGCAAAGATTCAAGTGCCAATTTCACATTGTTTAATTCAGAAGCATCAGCCACATTTTGCATGGCATTTTGGAGCAGGGCTATATCTGCCTGAGAGGGTGTGGATTGTTGTAAAATTTCAAGTTTTGTTTGGATATCATCTATCAAGTGATGAAAATGAGATAGTTCAGATTCAGTGTTGAGGTTTTCAAGCTTTGTGATTTGGTGCTGGACACTGACAAGAGTATCTACAATACCGGGCAGGCGAGATTCTAGTACATTTGCCAAATCACTTTGCACTGCTGCTATTGTACCTTCAAGATGGGTTATGGTACTTTGAATTTTTCCAAAATCTTCATATGTTTCAAGTTGCAGCTTAATATTTGCTACACTCCGAGTTATTGCATTCAAAGCATCAGAAGATGGCAAGTTGTTCATAAAATTTTCAAGTGTCTCAATTTTTTCTTTAACCTCGGCTATGGCATTGTGCAGAGGGTCCAGATTAGGTATCTGGAGTGACTGAATCTGTTCTTTCAGAGTAGAAATCACTAGATCAAAATCTTCTTGTGATTTTATGCTTGTGACAATTGTTTGGAGCTGTGCCTGGACATTATTTATCTGCTCTTCCAATTGCTGTTTCAATTGCTCGGAGTTGGTAGCCTGGGTCTTAAATTTGGCTTGAAGAGCTGCAACAGCCTCTTCTAAACTTTGAAAATTATCCAATGTTGCCAGATCAGTATATTTCTGAAGCAATAATTTGAGTTCAGAATCAATTTTAAGAAGAGGGTCCATGCATTGTGATTGCAAATTTGTAATTTCTAATTGAAGACTGGCATTGAGTGTGGTCTGTAAAGCTTGTAAATCACTTCTTAATTTCTTGACTCTGACATCAAGCATAAGAATCTCATCACTGTGATCTTCATGTCTTGTATGGCCAAATATATCATTAGGCATTTTCTTTTAATGGTTATTTATTATAGAGTATCTGATTCTTAATTCTATAAAAAAGGGTATAAGCTTGTCATAAGATCCAGGGACCTCAATATATAAGCAGTCACCAGCAGAAACAGTATATACACTGCCAGAAATCATGTTTGAGTGCTTAATTCTGTAAATATTTCTCCCTACTGAAATCTTGACATCACCCTCAGGGGTTGTAATAAATTGCAATTGCCCACCTATAGGTAATTGGTAATAATTTAAATTATTGTTAAATATGTACAATATTTTACCTGTTTCTTCATCATTATCTGTAAATATGCTGTTCAGATGAATAATTAACAAGCCACTCAGTTTAGACATTACAGATTGTAAATCAGGAGAGGGTTGTGGTGTCGGCAGGTCCATAATAGCTTGTTTCTTGAACCCAAATAAGTTCATAGGCATGTTTATTTATTTCAAATCATGCTCTGGAATTGGGCATTGTTTCCCACTTTTCAAATCACAATGCCCCCAAGGTAAAGTATGTATGTCACATGACAAAATGCATCTCTTATCATCATGTGGGTCCAGAGCCACTTTTGTTACAATATTTGAAGTCAGCAAGTGATTCTCACTCTGAATTCTATTTTCTGATGTTCTGATTGAACTCTGTGATTTGATGCAATTTTTGTAATCTTCAAATACAAGCTCTTTTTCCACAGTAACTCTGCCAACGCCCTTGGCCTTTTTGGCAACAGCACCACTACATGTTTCAAAACTGTACATCTTGGCTCTTAACCCAGCAAATTCCACAATAACATCACCAAGTGTCTCATCTTTTAACTTGCCAGGCACCTTTTTGTTGTGGTGTTGTTGAATCTTTGTATGTTCACTGGTATCAAAATATTGAAACAATTCAGGCTGTGACATATCTTGATAAACATCTTCTGTTTGAATTTCAAGAATAAAACTATCCGTGTCCATGTACAATAATTTTACACGATCACCATAAAAAGGTTTCAGCACATCATAATACAATATTAACATATGTAATTTGGACAATTCCAATATCACAGCCCCTACATAAATAGGTTTATCAAACTTGATCTTTGTTTTCATCATGTTGAAAAGTGCCATGTACTCATCATAAATTCTTCTGTAATTGAAGTTGGGCTTTGCAACCAATTTTTTGCTCCGGCTGGGGTCAGTAATTATTTTAACATCGGTATGTTTTCTGACATTTTCAATTGTTTTGCCATATACTGAATTCACCATCAATTTAAACAAGCCCTTATCAAATTCGCTTTTTGCAGATGTTCGAAGCTCCGTGTTTGTATCAATGTATGGTTTCAACCATCTTGAGTGCCTGAACCTCAAAACTTTGCCAATTTTGGTTACTTGAACACCATGTTTCATCAGGAACTGTAGGTTTTTGTAATATATGACATAGCCTTGTTTCGGCTCCAGAGTCGTCATGAGCTTCCTCTGTTTAGAGCCAGGTGAGCACTGAACCTCGGGAATTGGGGGCAGATCAGAAAATTTGTTGTGTAAATGATCTGGAAACATCAGATCAGTCTCTAAGAAGAGGCCATATTCACTGTCATCAAAATCCTGAAGATCTTCAATATTGAAATCTTCGACCCACTCAAGCCCTGCATATGGCAATTTATCCATCATAGCGTGACCATAGAGGTTGTTTGCATCTCCATACAGTATATAATTTGATGGCCGTGTTGGATCATAATCAGGCATGTATTTGTTATTTGCTCTGGCATATCTCTGGGAACATTGCACCACCCCCCCTCTTATACATTCCTCCATAAACAGATACATATTTTGATCGTGGATCAGATCCAATGGCTTTTTGGTGTTGAAAAACATTGCGGCCCATGCTAGACCAGGGGCACTGTAAAAATACACTGGGTCCAGTCCATAATTTTGCATGGAAGATTTTCTGAATGCCTGCAATATATCAGCTAAGAGGGTGACATCAAGTTTTAAATATGCCATGTGATAATCACCAAATGTCTTGCATTTTAAATTGTTCCACATCAACTTGGCATGGTGATAATCTTCATCAGTAATTCCAGATCCTCTGATTTTGCTATAAAATGCTTCTTGTGGTGGCAGAGAGCACTCATCAAATTTAGAAAAATCTGTGACATAGTCATATGGATATACACCCTTCCGCCTAATTAATTTCAGGTCCTGATTTGGAAACGAGGCACGTGTGATTTTCAAGTCATCATCAGATAATTGAGTGGCCAGTGTAGCCAGGCTAGCAGGTAAAAATCTGTAGGAATCAAGAAATCTTATGTGAATAGGAACACCATCAACTTTAATTATCTTGCTAATAGATATATATTTTTCATCATTTTCAGCTAAAATGTTTAAATTCTGCTTGTCAAACCCCTCGTATCTGATCAGATGATGGAAATCATAATTGGATGCTCCATGGCAAAATATGGGGATAAATCTTGGTCTCTTGATCTTAATATTACAGCTATTACACAGAGCCTGTTTATATCGACCATCTGTATGAGAATGGTGTTTCACCTTGATATTTGTATCTGAAAATTCAGAATCACATACCGGGCATTTTTCTGCTTTGTTGAAATCTTCAATCTGTTCCTCTGTTAAAGGCAACATAGGCTTTGATATTAATAAGATGTTAGATGCTATGTCACGGCACTCATTTTCTATTCTATGTTTAAATTCTTTGATGGCATTTGGTCCCACGTATAAGTATGGCTCACTAGCTACACCATCCCGTATAACCACACAACAAAAGCTGGAAGGTTCATGTAGCTGGTATGGTGTAATTGATGATTCTTCTGGATCTGGGCTACAGAATGCAATAGGTTTGAGGTTCGATTCGAAATCACAGACAATATATGCTGGGTGTTCCAACAAGGCTTCATACTTTTTGAATTCTGCTTTTTCACTTGGATTGGGCATCACCATATGAACAGGTTTATGGTTGCCACAGTATTTCAGATGCTCAATTAACTTGTTTTTAGCAATTTCTGCATTCTCTTCCCGAACCCCCATCACCATTTTTTGACCATCAAATACAGTCAAACATCTTCTGCACAACTTGAATATTGTATGAGTTTTGTCTAGTTGTGTTCTCACTAAAGCTTCAAGATTATGTATCAGAGTGTAATGGTATGTATCATCTCCTTCAATTAAGAGCAGATCAATCGGAATAGCAGATTCATCATCAATTGTACTGATTCTGAGAGGTGCTATCGGACAATTGCCAGTGGAACAAATAAATACATTAATAGATAATTGCTTGCCATCGATGTGCCTGGCCCTTTTTTCAAATTTATCAATATTCTGAACTGACATTGGATATTCCAAACCCTCCATTACATCGTCAAAATCATATTCATGCTGTTTGTAATAACTTATTCTCTGAGGATTCCTTGAAACTGGATACAAAGCAGCTAATATACACCACAAAAAGCATTTCTGGTCGGTGTTTTTTATATTGACCACGGCTCTTTTGTTTTTGATATTGGCAGGCAAAGGCACATAAGTAGATCCTTGTAATGGAGTGAATTCAGAAATATTAACATAGAGCTTGTGTGATGAACCGCATAGGCTCCATCCGGACTCTTTTGCTGCAAATTCAGAGTGTTTGATATTTAATTGATCTATCAAATTGCCTATTATTGTGTCTGAATTTGCATTTGAATATACCGGTACAGTTTCTGTTATGTGGGGCTGTGTAAATTTTGTGCCATTTGGTTTCTTATATTGTACAAACAATTTGAGGGATAGCTTATAAGAGCCATTTTGTGCATTAAGAATTGCCTGCAGATCAGAATTTATACTGTTCAAGAAATTCTCAATGCCGCATCTTAGCTCTGATACAAACTGGTAATCCCTAAGTTGGGCATTAAAACTGCTACGGGTAGGTTCATGGCGTGGCTGTTTTGCTGCTCTGGCATTAACAGGTGCTTCGTGCTTTCTTTTCAGACCAGATGTGGATGGTTGAGAGGGCAATGCTGATGACTGTACATAAGAATTACACTTATGCCATTTGTAATATGCCTTGCTTAATATTTTATGGCATCTTGGACATATTTTCATGGCCTTTCTGCATTTCCTAGAGTTACAAATACGGCAATGCCTAGCCCAATGAGAACTAGATATATTTTTATTACACTGATTGCAATATTTTTGCTTTGGCATTTTTTCTTGTTGTTTATTATATAAGATTTTCTGGGCTTCAATTCCAAACTTTATACTTAATAAAAATATCAGTTGGGTTCAGCAGTTAATGGCTGAGCTGGTGCTTTTATACCCAAACAACAGCAGTAACTAGGTTTTGGTGATAGTTTTGCTGATGTACAACACACAAACCTCAACTGTTTATCAGCTAGCAGTGAATATCTTATGTGTGGGCAGTTGTATATATTTCAATCTTTTATCAGGACTCGAACCCAAAGCCTCTGATTACAATGCCACAATATTAACACGTCTCCAAATAGAATATGCCCATATTTTACTGGGTTCTGAGACCCTTATGCAGACAAAATTGGATTTTGAACTGCCATAATATTTTCTAAGTCTTTGCCTAGGCTCATATTATCTGAACAGAATTGCTTTTAGCATGAGGGGGGTACAGTTCATTGCCACTGTGTGAAAATATGCATCTTTATCTCAATAATCTTTGTTACACTTTTACATGTTGTCTTGCATGACTAGGAATTTGTTACACTTTTTCCCCTGTCGTGCTGAAAGACTAATGACCCCTTCAGTGAATCATACAGAAAAATCATTAATGTCCCCTTCTAGCGTGTCTCTTGCGTGCCGGCAAAGCACGCAAACAATTAACTATGCTTACCCGCTTCTTCTCCTATTGTATTGAGGAGGTGGTTATAAAACATGAGAAAATAAGAAAATTCAGTTTTTTTGTACAATATATTATTGTAAAACACTTTTTACCAGGTTTTCAGATCTGGGAGTTGTATATCAACTATTCTCAAAATCTCACTTGTGGACATATTATTTTGCCACATGTTTTCAATCTTAAATATTTTATGAGGACTCGAACCCAAAGCCCCTTGTTTACAAGACAACAATATTAACATTTTGCCATCAGGAGAGGCTTTATATTTTATCAGGACTCAAACCCGAGCCTTTTGCTTACAAAGCAACAATATTAACATTTTGCCATCAGGAGAGGCTTCACATTTTATCAGGACTCAAACCCAGAAGCCTCCTGATTGCAAGGCAATAAAAACCATGGGGCTATGCACCACACTCCACTGGGCCTCAGAACCCAGTAACTATAAGCTTTATATTAATATACATGGCAGAATCAATCTGAGCTACACTAAAATTCAATTCCTGGGATTTTGACAGAAAAACACACTATAAGCAATAAGATCATATGGGAACTTGGCATAATTTTAAGTATAAGCAAATCTGTCTGAGAGGCTTTCACCCTTTCTACACTAGAATTCAAAATTCTTAAAATTAAGAGCATATCACACTGGAAGAATTGGGGTATAGGCCCCCTCTTGGCATTGTCTTAAGTATGGGTAAATCTATCTGTTGAGCCCTCGCCTTTTCTACACTAGAAATTCAGAATTTCTTAAAAATCAGAGCATATCACACCTGAAAAATTGGGGTATAGGCCTCTCTTGGCTTTGTTTTAAGTATAAGCAAATCTGATTGTTCAATCAAATAGCCTCGCCTTTTCTACACTTAAAAGTTGTGCTATCCGTACCGTAAACCCCACTACTCTCTTGTTTTGTACGTTTTTTCCACGTGTCTTGACATCCAATGTATCCATGCAAAGTTTGGTGAAGATCTGAGTATGTCGTTTTTGACCTTATCTGGAACATCCTTTCTGAAAATTTGAAAATTGTTAAAAAATTCGTCCAAAATCTTGATGTCTCCAATCTCTTTTTTGTACGTTTTTTCCACGTGTCTTGACATCCAATGTATCCCTGCAAAGTTTGGTGAAGATCTGAGTATGTAGTTTTTGACCTCATCTGGAACCTCATATCTGAAAATTTGAAAATTCTTAAAAAATTCGTCCAAAATTTTGATGTCTCCAATCTCTTGTTTTGTACGTTTTTTCCACGTGTCTTGACATCCAATGTATCCCTGCAATGTTTGGTGAAGATCTGAGTATGTAGTTTTTGACCTTATCTGGAACCTCCCATCTGAAAATTTGAAAATTCCTAAAAAATTCGTCGAAAATCTTGATGTCTCCGATCTCTTGTTTTGTACGTTTTTTCCACGTGTCTTGACATCCGATGTATCCCTGCAAAGTTTGGTGAAGATCTGAGTATGTAGTTTTTGACCTTATATGGAACCTCCTATCTGAAAATTTGAAAATTCTTAAAAAATTCGTCCAAAATCTTGATGTCTCCAATCTCTTGTTTTGTACGTTTTTTCCACGTGTCTTGACATCCAATGTATCCCTGCAAAGTTTGGTGAAGATCTGAGTATGTAGTTTTTGACCTTATCTGGAACCTCCCATCTGAAAATTTGAAAATTCCTAAAAAATCCGTCCAAAATCTTGATGACCCCAATCTCTTGTTTTGTACTTTTTTTCCACGTGTCTCGACCTCCAATGTATCCCTGCAAAGTTTGGTGAAGATCTGAGTATGTAGTTTTTGACCTTATATTGAACCTCCCATCTGAAAATTGGAAAATTCTTAAAAAATTCGTCCAAAATCTTGATGACCCCAATCTCTTGTTTTGTACGTTTTTTCCACGTGTCTTGACATCCAAAGTATCCCTGCAAAGTTTGGTGAAGATCTGAGTATGTAGTTTTTGACCTTATATGGAACCTCCTTTCTGAAAATTTGAGAATTCTTAAAAAATTCGTCCAAAATCTTGATGTCTCCAATCTCTTGTTTTGTACGTTTTTTCCACGTGTCTTGACATCCAATGTATCCATGCAAAGTTTGGTGAAGATCTGAGCATGTCGTTTTTGACCTTATCTGGAACCTCCCATCTGAAAATTTGAAAATTCTTAAAAAATTCGTCGAAAATCTTGATGTCTCCAATCTTTTGTTTTGTACGTTTTTTTAAACGTGTCTTGACATGCAAAGTATCCCTGCAACGTTTGGTGAAGATCTGAGTATGTAGTTTTTGACCTTATCTGGAACCTCCTATCTGAAAATTTGAAAATTCTTCAAATATTCGTCGAAAATCTTGATGTCTCCAATCTCTTGTTTTGTACGTTTTTTCCACGTGTCTTGACATCCAATGTATTCCTGCAATGTTTGGTGGAGATCTGAGTATGTAGTTTTAGACCTTATCTGGAACCTCCTATCTGAAAATTTGAAAATTCTTCAAAAATTCGTCCAAAATCTTGATGTCTCCAATCTCTTGTTTTGTACGTTTTTTCCACGTGTCTCGACCTCCAATGGATCCCTGCAAAGTTTGGTGAAGATCTGAGTATGTCGTTTTTGACCTTATCTGGAACATCCTTTCCGAAAATTTGAAAATTCTTCAAAAATTCGTCGAAAATCTTGATGTCTCCAATCTCTTGTTTTGTACGTTTTTTCCACGTGTCTTGACATCCAATGTATTCCTGCAATGTTTGGTGGAGATCTGAGTATGTAGTTTTAGACCTTATCTGGAACCTCCTATCTGAAAATTTGAAAATTCTTCAAAAATTCGTCGAAAATCTTGATGTCTCCGATCTCTTGTTTTGTACGTTTTTTCCACGTGTCTCGACCTCCAATGGATCCCTGCAAAGTTTGGTGAAGATCTGAGTATGTCGTTTTTGACCTCATCTGGAACATCCTTTCTGAAAATTTGAAAATTCTTCAAAAATTCGTCGAAAATCTTGATGTCTCCAATCTCTTGTTTTGTACGTTTTTTCCACGTGTCTTGACATCCAATGTATTCCTGCAATGTTTGGTGGAGATCTGAGTATGTAGTTTTAGACCTTATCTGGAACCTCCTATCTGAAAATTTGAAAATTCTTCAAAAATTCGTCCAAAATCTTGATGTCTCCAATCTCTTGTTTTGTACGTTTTTTCCACGTGTCTCGACCTCCAATGGATCCCTGCAAAGTTTGGTGAAGATCTGAGTATGTAGTTTTTGACCTTATCTGGAACCTCCTATCTGAAAATTTGAAAATTCTTCAAAAATCCGTGCAAAATCTTGATGACCCCAATCTCTTGTTTTGTACGTTTTTTCCACGTGTCTTGACATCCAATGTATCCATGCAAAGTTTGGTGAAGATCTGAGTATGTCGTTTTTGACCTTATCTGGAACCTCCCATCTGAAAATTTGAAAATTCTTAAAAAATTCGTCGAAAATCTTGATGTCTCCAATCTCTTGTTTTGTACGTTTTTTCCACGTGTCTTGACATGCAAAGTATCCCTGCAACGTTTGGTGAAGATCTGAGTATGTAGTTTTTGACCTTATCTGGAACCTCCTATCTGAAAATTTGAAAATTCTTCAAAAATTCCTCGAAAATCTTGATGTCTCCAATCTCTTGTTTTGTACGTTTTTTCCACGTGTCTTGACATCCAATGTATCCCTGCAATGTTTGGTGGAGATCTGAGTATGTAGTTTTTGACCTTATCTGGGACCTCCTATCAGAAAATTTGAAAATTCTTCAAAAATTCGTCCAAAATCTTGATGTCTCCAATCTCTTGTTTTGTACGTTTTTTCCACGTGTCTCGACCTCCAATGTATCCCTGCAAAGTTTGGTGAAGATCTGAGTATGTCGTTTTTGACCTTATCTGGAACATCCTTTCTGAAAATTTGAAAATTCTTCAAAAATTCGTCGAAAATCTTGATGTCTCCGATCTCTTGTTTTGTACGTTTTTTCCACGTGTCTCGACCTCCAATGGATCCCTGCAAAGTTTGGTGAAGATCTGAGTATGTCGTTTTTGACCTCATCTGGAACATCCTTTCTGAAAATTTGAAAATTCTTCAAAAATTCGTCGAAAATCTTGATGTCTCCAATCTCTTGTTTTGTACGTTTTTTCCACGTGTCTTGACATCCAATGTATTCCTGCAATGTTTGGTGGAGATCTGAGTATGTAGTTTTAGACCTTATCTGGAACCTCCTATCTGAAAATTTGAAAATTCTTCAAAAATTCGTCCAAAATCTTGATGTCTCCAATCTCTTGTTTTGTACGTTTTTTCCACGTGTCTCGACCTCCAATGGATCCCTGCAAAGTTTGGTGAAGATCTGAGTATGTAGTTTTTGACCTTATCTGGAACCTCCTATCTGAAAATTTGAAAATTCTTCAAAAATCCGTGCAAAATCTTGATGACCCCAATCTCTTGTTTTGTACGTTTTTTCCACGTGTCTTGACATCCAATGTATCCATGCAAAGTTTGGTGAAGATCTGAGTATGTCGTTTTTGACCTTATCTGGAACCTCCCATCTGAAAATTTGAAAATTCTTAAAAAATTCGTCGAAAATCTTGATGTCTCCAATCTCTTGTTTTGTACGTTTTTTCCACGTGTCTTGACATGCAAAGTATCCCTGCAACGTTTGGTGAAGATCTGAGTATGTAGTTTTTGACCTTATCTGGAACCTCCTATCTGAAAATTTGAAAATTCTTCAAAAATTCCTCGAAAATCTTGATGTCTCCAATCTCTTGTTTTGTACGTTTTTTCCACGTGTCTTGACATCCAATGTATCCCTGCAATGTTTGGTGGAGATCTGAGTATGTAGTTTTTGACCTTATCTGGGACCTCCTATCAGAAAATTTGAAAATTCTTCAAAAATTCGTCCAAAATCTTGATGTCTCCAATCTCTTGTTTTGTACGTTTTTTCCACGTGTCTCGACCTCCAATGTATCCCTGCAAAGTTTGGTGAAGATCTGAGTATGTCGTTTTTGACCTTATCTGGAACATCCTTTCTGAAAATTTGAAAATTCTTCAAAAATTCGTCGAAAATTTTGATGTCTCCAATCTCTTGTTTTGTACGTTTTTTCCACGTGTCTTGACATCCAATGTATCCCTGCAAAGTTTGGTGAAGATCTGAGTATGTAGTTTTTGACCTTATCTGGAACCTCCCATCTGAAAATTTGAAAATTCTTAAAAAATTCGTCGAAAATCTTGATGTCTCCGATCTCTTGTTTTGTACGTTTTTTCCACGTGTCTTGACATCCAATGTATCCCTGCAAAGTTTGGTGAAGATCTGAGTATGTTGTTTTTGACCTTATCTGGAACATCCTTTCTGAAAATTTGAAAATTGTTAAAAAATTCGTCCAAAATCTTGATGTCTCCTATCTCTTGTTTTGTACGTTTTTTCCACGTGTCTTGACATCCAATGTATCCCTGCAAAGTTTGGTGAAGATCTGAGTATGTAGTTTTTGACCTTATCTGGAACCTCCCATCTGAAAATTTGAAAATTCTTAAAAAATTCGACCAATATCTTGATGTCTCCAATCTTTTGTTTTGTACGTTTTTTCCACGTGTCTTGACACATAATGTATCCATGCAAAGTTTGGTGAAGATCTGAGTATGTAGTTTTTGACCTTATATGGAACCTCCTATCTGAAAATTTGAAAATTCTTAAAAAATTCGTCCAAAATCTTGATGTCTCCAATCTCTTGTTTTGTACGTTTTTTCCACATGTCTTGACATCCAATGTATCCCTGCAAAGTTTGGTGAAGATCTGAGTATGTAGTTTTTGACCTTATCTGGAACCTCCCATCTGAAAATTTGAAAATTCCTAAAAAATCCGTGCAAAATCTTGATGACCCCAATCTCTTGTTTTGTACGTTTTTTCCACGTGTCTTGACATCCAATGTATCCCTGCAAAGTTTGGTGAAGATCTGAGTATGTAGTTTTTGACCTTATCTGGAACCTCCCATCTGAAAATTTGAAAATTCCTAAAAAATCCGTGCAAAATCTTGATGACCCCAATCTCTTGTTTTATACGTTTTTTCCACGTGTCTTGACATCCAATGTATCCATGCAAAGTTTGGTGAAGATCTGAGTATGTAGTTTTTGACCTTATATGGAACCTCCTATCTGAAAATTTGAAAATTCTTAAAAAATTCGTCCAAAATCTTGATGTCTCCAATCTCTTGTTTTGTACGTTTTTTCCACGTGTCTTGACATCCAATGTATCCCTGCAAAGTTTGGTGAAGATCTGAGTATGTAGTTTTTGACCTTATCTGGAACCTCCCATCTGAAAATTTGAAAATTCTTAAAAAATTCGTCGAAAATCTTGATGTCTCCAATCTCTTGTTTTGTACGTTTTTTCCACGTGTCTTGACATGCAAAGTATCCCTGCAACGTTTGGTGAAGATCTGAGTATGTAGTTTTTGACCTTATCTGGAACCTCCTATCTGAAAATTTGAAAATTCTTCAAAAATTCGTCGAAAATCTTGATGTCTCCAATCTCTTGTTTTGTACGTTTTTTCCACGTGTCTTGACATCCAATGTATCCCTGCAATGTTTGGTGGAGATCTGAGTATGTAGTTTTTGACCTTATCTGGGACCTCCTATCAGAAAATTTGAAAATTCTTCAAAAATTCGTCCAAAATCTTGATGTCTCCAATCTCTTGTTTTGTACGTTTTTTCCACGTGTCTCGACCTCCAATGTATCCCTGCAAAGTTTGGTGAAGATCTGAGTATGTCGTTTTTGACCTTATCTGGAACATCCTTTCTGAAAATTTGAAAATTCTTAAAAAATTCGTCGAAAATCTTGATGTCTCCAATCTCTTGTTTTGTACGTTTTTTCCACGTGTCTTGACATCCAATGTATCCCTGCAAAGTTTGGTGAAGATCTGAGTATGTAGTTTTTGACCTTATATGGAACCTCCTTTCTGAAAATTTGAAAATTCTCAAAAAATTCGTCCATAATCTTGATGTCTCCAATCTCTTGTTTTGTACGTTTTTTCCACGTGTCTTGACATCCAATGTATCCCTGCAAAGTTTGGTGAAGATCTGAGTATGTAGTTTTTGACCTTATCTGGAACCTCCCATCTGAAAATTTGAAAATTCTTAAAAAATTCGACCAAAATCTTGATGTCTCCAATCTTTTGTTTTGTACGTTTTTTCCACGTGTCTTGACACATAATGTATCCATGCAAAGTTTGGTGAAGATCTGAGTATGTAGTTTTTGACCTTATATGGAACCTCCTATCTGAAAATTTGAAAATTCTTAAAAAATTCGTCGAAAATCTTGATGTCTCCGATCTCTTGTTTTGTACGTTTTTTCCACGTGTCTTGACATGCAAAGTATTCCTGCAAAGTTTGGTGAAGATCTGAGTATGTAGTTTTTGACCTCATCTGGAACCTCCTATCTGAAAATTTGAAAATTCTTAAAAAATTCGTCCAAAATTTTGATGTCTCCAATCTCTTGTTTTGTACGTTTTTTCCACGTGTCTTGACATCCAATGTATCCCTGCAAAGTTTGGTGAAGATCTGAGTATGTAGTTTTTGACCTTATCTGGAACCTCCCATCTGAAAATTTGAAAATTCCTAAAAAATCCGTGCAAAATCTTGATGACCCCAATCTCTTGTTTTGTACGTTTTTTCCACGTGTCTTGACATCCAATGTATCCCTGCAAAGTTTGGTGAAGATCTGAGTATGTAGTTTTTGACCTTATCTGGAACCTCCCATCTGAAAATTTGAAAATTCCTAAAAAATCCGTGCAAAATCTTGATGACCCCAATCTCTTGTTTTGTACGTTTTTTCCACGTGTCTTGACATCCAATGTATCCATGCAAAGTTTGGTGAAGATCTGAGTATGTCGTTTTTGACCTTATCTGGAACATCCTTTCTGAAAATTTGAAAATTGTTAAAAAATTCGTCCAAAATCTTGATGTCTCCAATCTCTTTTTTGTACGTTTTTTCCACGTGTCTTGACATCCAATGTATCCCTGCAAAGTTTGGTGAAGATCTGAGTATGTAGTTTTTGACCTCATCTGGAACCTCCTATCTGAAAATTTGAAAATTCTTAAAAAATTCGTCCAAAATTTTGATGTCTCCAATCTCTTGTTTTGTACGTTTTTTCCACGTGTCTTGACATCCAATGTATCCCTGCAATGTTTGGTGAAGATCTGAGTATGTAGTTTTTGACCTTATCTGGAACCTCCCATCTGAAAATTTGAAAATTCCTAAAAAATTCGTCGAAAATCTTGATGTCTCCGATCTCTTGTTTTGTACGTTTTTTCCACGTGTCTTGACATCCAATGTATCCCTGCAAAGTTTGGTGAAGATCTGAGTATGTAGTTTTTGACCTTATATGGAACCTCCTATCTGAAAATTTGAAAATTCTTAAAAAATTCGTCCAAAATCTTGATGTCTCCAATCTCTTGTTTTGTACGTTTTTTCCACGTGTCTTGACATCCAATGTATCCCTGCAAAGTTTGGTGAAGATCTGAGTATGTAGTTTTTGACCTTATCTGGAACCTCCCATCTGAAAATTTGAAAATTCCTAAAAAATCCGTCCAAAATCTTGATGACCCCAATCTCTTGTTTTGTACTTTTTTTCCACGTGTCTCGACCTCCAATGTATCCCTGCAAAGTTTGGTGAAGATCTGAGTATGTAGTTTTTGACCTTATATTGAACCTCCCATCTGAAAATTTGAAAATTCTTAAAAAATTCGTCCAAAATCTTGATGACCCCAATCTCTTGTTTTGTACGTTTTTTCCACGTGTCTTGACATCCAAAGTATCCCTGCAAAGTTTGGTGAAGATCTGAGTATGTAGTTTTTGACCTTATATGGAACCTCCTTTCTGAAAATTTGAGAATTCTTAAAAAATTCGTCCAAAATCTTGATGTCTCCAATCTCTTGTTTTGTACGTTTTTTCCACGTGTCTTGACATCCAATGTATCCATGCAAAGTTTGGTGAAGATCTGAGTATGTCGTTTTTGACCTTATCTGGAACCTCCCATCTGAAAATTTGAAAATTCTTAAAAAATTCGTCGAAAATCTTGATGTCTCCAATCTTTTGTTTTGTACGTTTTTTCCACGTGTCTTGACATGCAAAGTATCCCTGCAACGTTTGGTGAAGATCTGAGTATGTAGTTTTTGACCTTATCTGGAACCTCCTATCTGAAAATTTGAAAATTCTTCAAATATTCGTCGAAAATCTTGATGTCTCCAATCTCTTGTTTTGTACGTTTTTTCCACGTGTCTTGACATCCAATGTATTCCTGCAATGTTTGGTGGAGATCTGAGTATGTAGTTTTAGACCATATCTGGAACCTCCTATCTGAAAATTTGAAAATTCTTCAAAAATTCGTCCAAAATCTTGATGTCTCCAATCTCTTGTTTTGTACGTTTTTTCCACGTGTCTCGACCTCCAATGGATCCCTGCAAAGTTTGGTGAAGATCTGAGTATGTCGTTTTTGACCTTATCTGGAACATCCTTTCCGAAAATTTGAAAATTCTTCAAAAATTCGTCGAAAATCTTGATGTCTCCAATCTCTTGTTTTGTACGTTTTTTCCACGTGTCTTGACATCCAATGTATTCCTGCAATGTTTGGTGGAGATCTGAGTATGTAGTTTTAGACCTTATCTGGAACCTCCTATCTGAAAATTTGAAAATTCTTCAAAAATTCGTCGAAAATCTTGATGTCTCCGATCTCTTGTTTTGTACGTTTTTTCCACGTGTCTCGACCTCCAATGGATCCCTGCAAAGTTTGGTGAAGATCTGAGTATGTCGTTTTTGACCTCATCTGGAACATCCTTTCTGAAAATTTGAAAATTCTTCAAAAATTCGTCGAAAATCTTGATGTCTCCAA
Organism: Lepisma saccharinum; assembly: GCF_977018435.1. Lineage (NCBI taxonomy): Eukaryota > Metazoa > Arthropoda > Insecta > Zygentoma > Lepismatidae > Lepisma > Lepisma saccharinum. The sequence goes on along the minus strand of NW_028142952.1, from coordinate 551,516 downwards.
TCTCTTGTTTTGTACGTTTTTTCCACGTGTCTTGACATCCAATGTATTCCTGCAATGTTTGGTGGAGATCTGAGTATGTAGTTTTAGACCTTATCTGGAACCTCCTATCTGAAAATTTGAAAATTCTTCAAAAATTCGTCCAAAATCTTGATGTCTCCAATCTCTTGTTTTGTACGTTTTTTCCACGTGTCTCGACCTCCAATGGATCCCTGCAAAGTTTGGTGAAGATCTGAGTATGTAGTTTTTGACCTTATCTGGAACCTCCTATCTGAAAATTTGAAAATTCTTCAAAAATCCGTGCAAAATCTTGATGACCCCAATCTCTTGTTTTGTACGTTTTTTCCACGTGTCTTGACATCCAATGTATCCATGCAAAGTTTGGTGAAGATCTGAGTTTGTCGTTTTTGACCTTATCTGGAACCTCCCATCTGAAAATTTGAAAATTCTTAAAAAATTCGTCGAAAATCTTGATGTCTCCAATCTCTTGTTTTGTACGTTTTTTCCACGTGTCTTGACATGCAAAGTATCCCTGCAACGTTTGGTGAAGATCTGAGTATGTAGTTTTTGACCTTATCTGGAACCTCCTATCTGAAAATTTGAAAATTCGTCAAAAATTCCTCGAAAATCTTGATGTCTCCAATCTCTTGTTTTGTACGTTTTTTCCACGTGTCTTGACATCCAATGTATCCCTGCAATGTTTGGTGGAGATCTGAGTATGTAGTTTTTGACCTTATCTGGGACCTCCTATCAGAAAATTTGAAAATTCTTCAAAAATTCGTCCAAAATCTTGATGTCTCCAATCTCTTGTTTTGTACGTTTTTTCCACGTGTCTCGACCTCCAATGTATCCCTGCAAAGTTTGGTGAAGATCTGAGTATGTCGTTTTTGACCTTATCTGGAACATCCTTTCTGAAAATTTGAAAATTCTTCAAAAATTCGTCGAAAATCTTGATGTCTCCGATCTCTTGTTTTGTACGTTTTTTCCACGTGTCTTGACATGCAAAGTATTCCTGCAAAGTTTGGTGAAGATCTGAGTATGTAGTTTTTGACCTCATCTGGAACCTCCTATCTGAAAATTTGAAAATTCTTAAAAAATTCGTCCAAAATTTTGATGTCTCCAATCTCTTGTTTTGTACGTTTTTTCCACGTGTCTTGACATCCAATGTATCCCTGCAAAGTTTGGTGAAGATCTGAGTATGTAGTTTTTGACCTTATCTGGAACCTCCCATCTGAAAATTTGAAAATTCTTAAAAAATTCGTCGAAAATCTTGATGTCTCCGATCTCTTGTTTTGTACGTTTTTCCACGTGTCTTGACATCAAATGTATCCCTGCAAAGTTTGGTGAAGATCTGAGTATGTTGTTTTTGACCTTATCTGGAACATCCTTTCTGAAAATTTGAAAATTGTTAAAAAATTCGTCCAAAATCTTGATGTCTCCTATCTCTTGTTTTGTACGTTTTTTCCACGTGTCTTGACATCCAATGTATCCCTGCAAAGTTTGGTGAAGATCTGAGTATGTAGTTTTTGACCTTATCTGGAACCTCCCATCTGAAAATTTGAAAATTCTTAAAAAATTCGACCAATATCTTGATGTCTCCAATCTTTTGTTTTGTACGTTTTTTCCACGTGTCTTGACACATAATGTATCCATGCAAAGTTTGGTGAAGATCTGAGTATGTAGTTTTTGACCTTATATGGAACCTCCTATCTGAAAATTTGAAAATTCTTAAAAAATTCGTCCAAAATCTTGATGTCTCCAATCTCTTGTTTTGTACGTTTTTTCCACGTGTCTTGACATCCAATGTATCCCTGCAAAGTTTGGTGAAGATCTGAGTATGTAGTTTTTGACCTTATCTGGAACCTCCCATCTGAAAATTTGAAAATTCCTAAAAAATCCGTGCAAAATCTTGATGACCCCAATCTCTTGTTTTGTACGTTTTTTCCACGTGTCTTGACATCCAATGTATCCCTGCAAAGTTTGGTGAAGATCTGAGTATGTAGTTTTTGACCTTATCTGGAACCTCCCATCTGAAAATTTGAAAATTCCTAAAAAATCCGTGCAAAATCTTGATGACCCCAATCTCTTGTTTTATACGTTTTTTCCACGTGTCTTGACATCCAATGTATCCATGCAAAGTTTGGTGAAGATCTGAGTATGTCGTTTTTGACCTTATCTGGAACATCCTTTCTGAAAATTTGAAAATTGTTAAAAAATTCGTCCAAAATCTTGATGTCTCCAATCTCTTTTTTGTACGTTTTTTCCACGTGTCTTGACATCCAATGTATCCCTGCAATGTTTGGTGAAGATCTGAGTATGTAGTTTTTGACCTTATCTGGAACCTCCCATCTGAAAATTTGAAAATTCCTAAAAAATTCGTCCAAAATCTTGATGTCTCCGATCTCTTGTTTTGTACGTTTTTTCCACGTGTCTTGACATCCAATGTATCCCTGCAAAGTTTGGTGAAGATCTGAGTATGTAGTTTTTGACCTTATATGGAACCTCCTATCTGAAAATTTGAAAATTCTTAAAAAATTCGTCCAAAATCTTGATGTCTCCAATCTCTTGTTTTGTACGTTTTTTCCACGTGTCTTGACATCCAATGTATCCCTGCAAAGTTTGGTGAAGATCTGAGTATGTAGTTTTTGACTTTATCTGGAACCTCCCATCTGAAAATTTGAAAATTCCTAAAAAATCCGTGCAAAATCTTGATGACCCCAATCTCTTGTTTTGTACGTTTTTTCCACGTGTCTTGACATCCAATGTATCCATGCAAAGTTTGGTGAAGATCTGAGTATGTCGTTTTTGACCTTATCTGGAACATCCTTTCTGAAAATTTGAAAATTGTTAAAAAATTCGTCCAAAATCTTGATGTCTCCAATCTCTTTTTTGTACGTTTTTTCCACGTGTCTTGACATCCAATGTATCCCTGCAAAGTTTGGTGAAGATCTGAGTATGTAGTTTTTGACCTTATCTGGAACCTCCCATCTGAAAATTTGAAAATTCTTCAAAAATTCGTCCAAAATCTTGATGTCTCCAATCTCTTGTTTTGTACGTTTTTTCCACGTATCTCGACCTCCAATGGATCCCTGCAAAGTTTGGTGAAGATCTGAGTATGTCGTTTTTGACCTTATCTGGAACATCCTTTCTGAAAATTTGAAAATTCTTAAAAAATTCGTCGAAAATCTTGATGTCTCCAATCTCTTGTTTTGTACGTTTTTTCCACGTGTCTTGACATCCAATGTATCCCTGCAAAGTTTGGTGAAGATCTGAGTATGTAGTTTTTGACCTTATCTGGAACCTCCCATCTGAAAATTTGAAAATTCTTAAAAAATTCGTCGAAAATCTTGATGTCTCCGATCTCTTGTTTTGTACGTTTTTTCCACGTGTCTTGACATCCAATGTATCCATGCAAAGTTTGGTGAAGATCTGAGTATGTAGTTTTTGACCTTATATGGAACCTCCTATCTGAAAATTTGAAAATTCTTAAAAAATTCGTCCAAAATCTTGATGTCTCCAATCTCTTGTTTTGTACGTTTTTTCCACGTGTCTTGACATCCAATGTATCCCTGCAAAGTTTGGTGAAGATCTGAGTATGTAGTTTTTGACCTTATCTGGAACCTCCCATCTGAAAATTTGAAAATTCCTAAAAAATCCGTGCAAAATCTTGATGACCCCAATCTCTTGTTTTGTACGTTTTTTCCACGTGTCTTGACATCCAATGTATCCCTGCAAAGTTTGGTGAAGATCTGAGTATGTAGTTTTTGACCTTATCTGGAACCTCAAATCTGAAAATTTGAAAATTCCTAAAAAATCCGTGCAAAATCTTGATGACCCCAATCTCTTGTTTTATACGTTTTTTCCACGTGTCTTGACATCCAATGTATCCATGCAAAGTTTGGTGAAGATCTGAGTATGTCGTTTTTGACCTTATCTGGAACATCCTTTCTGAAAATTTGAAAATTGTTAAAAAATTCGTCCAAAATCTTGATGTCTCCAATCTCTTTTTTGTACGTTTTTTCCACGTGTCTTGACATCCAATGTATCCCTGCAAAGTTTGGTGAAGATCTGAGTATGTAGTTTTAGACCTCATCTGGAACCTCCTATCTGAAAATTTGAAAATTCTTAAAAAATTCGTCCAAAATTTTGATGTCTCCAATCTCTTGTTTTGTACGTTTTTTCCACGTGTCTTGACATCCAATGTATCCCTGCAATGTTTGGTGAAGATCTGAGTATGTAGTTTTTGACCTTATCTGGAACCTCCCATCTGAAAATTTGAAAATTCCTAAAAAATTCGTCGAAAATCTTGATGTCTCCGATCTCTTGTTTTGTACGTTTTTTCCACGTGTCTTGACATCCAATGTATCCCTGCAAAGTTTGGTGAAGATCTGAGTATGTAGTTTTTGACCTTATATGGAACCTCCTATCTGAAAATTTGAAAATTCTTAAAAAATTCGTCCAAAATCTTGATGTCTCCAATCTCTTGTTTTGTACGTTTTTTCCACGTGTCTTGACATCCAATGTATCCCTGCAAAGTTTGGTGAAGATCTGAGTATGTAGTTTTTGACTTTATCTGGAACCTCCCATCTGAAAATTTGAAAATTCCTAAAAAATCCGTGCAAAATCTTGATGACCCCAATCTCTTGTTTTGTACGTTTTTTCCACGTGTCTTGACATCCAATGTATCCATGCAAAGTTTGGTGAAGATCTGAGTATGTCGTTTTTGACCTTATCTGGAACATCCTTTCTGAAAATTTGAAAATTGTTAAAAAATTCGTCCAAAATCTTGATGTCTCCAATCTCTTTTTTGTACGTTTTTTCCACGTGTCTTGACATCCAATGTATCCCTGCAAAGTTTGGTGAAGATCTGAGTATGTAGTTTTTGACCTCATCTGGAACCTCCTATCTGAAAATTTGAAAATTCTTAAAAAATTCGTCCAAAATTTTGATGTCTCCAATCTCTTGTTTTGTACGTTTTTTCCACGTGTCTTGACATCCAATGTATCCCTGCAATGTTTGGTGAAGATCTGAGTATGTAGTTTTTGACCTTATCTGGAACCTCCCATCTGAAAATTTGAAAATTCCTAAAAAATTCGTCGAAAATCTTGATGTCTCCGATCTCTTGTTTTGTACGTTTTTTCCACGTGTCTTGACATCCAATGTATCCCTGCAAAGTTTGGTGAAGATCTGAGTATGTAGTTTTTGACCTTATATGGAACCTCCTATCTGAAAATTTGAAAATTCTTAAAAAATTCGTCCAAAATCTTGATGTCTCCAATCTCTTGTTTTGTACGTTTTTTCCACGTGTCTTGACATCCAATGTATCCCTGCAAAGTTTGGTGAAGATCTGAGTATGTAGTTTTTGACTTTATCTGGAACCTCCCATCTGAAAATTTGAAAATTCCTAAAAAATCCGTGCAAAATCTTGATGACCCCAATCTCTTGTTTTGTACGTTTTTTCCACGTGTCTTGACATCCAATGTATCCATGCAAAGTTTGGTGAAGATCTGAGTATGTCGTTTTTGACCTTATCTGGAACATCCTTTCTGAAAATTTGAAAATTGTTAAAAAATTCGTCCAAAATCTTGATGTCTCCAATCTCTTTTTTGTACGTTTTTTCCACGTGTCTTGACATCCAATGTATCCCTGCAAAGTTTGGTGAAGATCTGAGTATGTAGTTTTTGACCTTATCTGGAACCTCCCATCTGAAAATTTGAAAATTCTTCAAAAATTCGTCCAAAATCTTGATGTCTCCAATCTCTTGTTTTGTACGTTTTTTCCACGTATCTCGACCTCCAATGGATCCCTGCAAAGTTTGGTGAAGATCTGAGTATGTCGTTTTTGACCTTATCTGGAACATCCTTTCTGAAAATTTGAAAATTCTTAAAAAATTCGTCGAAAATCTTGATGTCTCCAATCTCTTGTTTTGTACGTTTTTTCCACGTGTCTTGACATCCAATGTATCCCTGCAAAGTTTGGTGAAGATCTGAGTATGTAGTTTTTGACCTTATATGGAACCTCCTATCTGAAAATTTGAAAATTCTTAAAAAATTCGTCCAAAATCTTGATGTCTCCAATCTCTTGTTTTGTACGTTTTTTCCACGTGTCTCGACCTCCAATGGATCCCTGCAAAGTTTGGTGAAGATCTGAGTATGTCGTTTTTGACCTTATCTGGAACCTCCCATCTGAAAATTTGAAAATTCTTAAAAAATTCGTCGAAAATCTTGATGTCTCCGATCTCTTGTTTTGTACGTTTTTTCCACGTGTCTTGACATGCAAAGTATTCCTGCAAAGTTTGGTGAAGATCTGAGTATGTAGTTTTTGACCTCATCTGGAACCTCCTATCTGAAAATTTGAAAATTCTTAAAAAATTCGTCCAAAATCTTGATGTCTCCAATCTCTTGTTTTGTACGTTTTTTCCACGTGTCTTGACATCCAATGTATCCCTGCAATGTTTGGTGAAGATCTGAGTATGTAGTTTTTGACCTTATCTGGAACCTCCCATCTGAAAATTTGAAAATTCCTAAAAAATCCGTCCAAAATCTTGATGACCCCAATCTCTTGTTTTGTACTTTTTTTCCACGTGTCTCGACCTCCAATGTATCCCTGCAAAGTTTGGTGAAGATCTGAGTATGTAGTTTTTGACCTTATATGGAACCTCCTATCTGAAAATTTGAAAATTCTTAAAAAATTCGTCGAAAATCTTGATGTCTCCGATCTCTTGTTTTGTACGTTTTTTCCACGTGTCTTGACATGCAAAGTATTCCTGCAAAGTTTGGTGAAGATCTGAGTATGTAGTTTTTGACCTCATCTGGAACCTCCTATCTGAAAATTTGAAAATTCTTAAAAAATTCGTCCAAAATCTTGATGTCTCCAATCTCTTGTTTTGTACGTTTTTTCCACGTGTCTTGACATCCAATGTATCCCTGCAATGTTTGGTGAAGATCTGAGTATGTAGTTTTTGACCTTATATGGAACCTCCTATCTGAAAATTTGAAAATTCCTAAAAAATCCGTCCAAAATCTTGATGACCCCAATCTCTTGTTTTGTACTTTTTTTCCACGTGTCTCGACCTCCAATGTATCCCTGCAAAGTTTGGTGAAGATCTGAGTATGTAGTTTTTGACCTTATATGGAACCTCCTATCTGAAAATTTGAAAATTCTTAAAAAATTCGTCCAAAATCTTGATGTCACCAATCCTATGTTTTGTATGTTTTTTCCACGTGTCTTGACATCCAATGGATCCCTGCAAAGTTTGGTGAAGATCTGAGTATGTCGTTTTTGACCTTATCTGGAACCTCCCATCTGAAAATTTGAAAATTCTTAAAAAATTCGTCGAAAATCTTGATGTCTCCGATCTCTTGTTTTGTACGTTTTTTCCACGTGTCTTGACATGCAAAGTATTCCTGCAAAGTTTGGTGAAGATCTGAGTATGTAGTTTTTGACCTCATCTGGAACCTCCTATCTGAAAATTTGAAAATTCTTAAAAAATTCTTCCAAAATCTTGATGTCTCCAATCTCTTGTTTTGTACGTTTTTTCCACGTGTCTTGTCATCCAATGTATCCCTGCAATGTTTGGTGAAGATCTGAGTATGTAGTTTTTGACCTTATCTGGAACCTCCCATCTGAAAATTTGAAAATTCCTAAAAAATCCGTCCAAAATCTTGATGACCCCAATCTCTTGTTTTGTACTTTTTTTCCACGTGTCTCGACCTCCAATGTATCCCTGCAAAGTTTGGTGAAGATCTGAGTATGTAGTTTTTGACCTTATATGGAACCTCCTATCTGAAAATTTGAAAATTCTTAAAAAATTCGTCGAAAATCTTGATGTCTCCGATCTCTTGTTTTGTACGTTTTTTCCACGTGTCTTGACATGCAAAGTATTCCTGCAAAGTTTGGTGAAGATCTGAGTATGTAGTTTTTGACCTCATCTGGAACCTCCTATCTGAAAATTTGAAAATTCTTAAAAAATTCGTCCAAAATCTTGATGTCTCCAATCTCTTGTTTTGTACGTTTTTTCCACGTGTCTTGACATCCAATGTATCCCTGCAAAGTTTGGTGAAGATCTGAGTATGTAGTTTTTGACCTTATCTGGAACCTCCTATCTGAAAATTTGAAAATTCTTAAAAAATTCGTCCAAAATCTTGATGTCTCCAATCTCTTGTTTTGTACGTTTTTTCCACGTGTCTTGATATCCAATGTATCCCTGCAAAGTTTGGTGAAGATCTGAGTATGTCGTTTTTGACCTTATCTGGAACATCCTTTCTGAAAATTTGAAAATTGTTAAAAAATTCGTCCAAAATCTTGATGTCTCCAATCTCTTTTTTGTACGTTTTTTCCACGTGTCTTGACATCCAATGTATCCCTTTAAAGTTTGGTGAAGATCTGAGTATGTAGTTTTTGACCTTATCTGGAACCTCCCATCTGAAAATTTGAAAATTCTTAAAAAATTCGACCAAAATCTTGATGTCTCCAATCTTTTGTTTTGTACGTTTTTTCCACGTGTCTTGACACATAATGTATCCATGCAAAGTTTGGTGAAGATCTGAGTATGTAGTTTTTGACCTTATATGGAACCTCCTATCTGAAAATTTGAAAATTCTTAAAAAATTCGTCCAAAATCTTGATGTCTCCAATCTCTTGTTTTGTACGTTTTTTCCACGTGTCTTGACATCCAATGTATCCCTGCAAAGTTTGGTGAAGATCTGAGTATGTAGTTTTTGACCTTATCTGGAACCTCCCATCTGAAAATTTGAAAATTCCTAAAAAATCCGTGCAAAATCTTGATGACCCCAATCTCTTGTTTTGTACGTTTTTTCCACGTGTCTTGACATCCAATGTATTCCTGCAATGTTTGGTGAAGATCTGAGTATGTAGTTTTTGACCTTATATGGAACCTCCTATCTGAAAATTTGAAAATTCTTAAAAAATTCGACCAAAATCTTGATGTTCCGAATCCTATGTTTTGTATGTTTTTTCCACGTGTCTTGACATCCAATGTATCCATGCAAAGTTTGGTGAAGATCTGAGTATGTAGTTTTTGACCTTATATTGAACCTCCCATCTGAAAATTTGAAAATTCTTAAAAAATTCGTCCAAAATCTTGATGACCCCAATCTCTTGTTTTGTACGTTTTTTCCACGTGTCTTGACATCCAAAGTATCCCTGCAAAGTTTGGTGAAGATCTGAGTATGTAGTTTTTGACCTTATATGGAACCTCCTTTCTGAAAATTTGAGAATTCTTAAAAAATTCGTCCAAAATCTTGATGTCTCCAATCTCTTGTTTTGTACGTTTTTTCCACGTGTCTTGACATCCAATGTATCCATGCAAAGTTTGGTGAAGATCTGAGTATGTCGTTTTTGACCTTATCTGGAACCTCCCATCTGAAAATTTGAAAATTCTTAAAAAATTCGTCGAAAATCTTGATGTCTCCAATCTTTTGTTTTGTACGTTTTTTCCACGTGTCTTGACATGCAAAGTATCCCTGCAACGTTTGGTGAAGATCTGAGTATGTAGTTTTTGACCTTATCTGGAACCTCCTATCTGAAAATTTGAAAATTCTTAAAAAATTCGTCGAAAATCTTGATGTCTCCAATCTCTTGTTTTGTACGTTTTTTCCACGTGTCTTGATATCCAATGTATCCCTGCAAAGTTTGGTGAAGATCTGAGTATGTCGTTTTTGACCTTATCTGGAACATCCTTTCTGAAAATTTGAAAATTGTTAAAAAATTCGTCCAAAATCTTGATGTCTCCAATCTCTTTTTTGTACGTTTTTTCCACGTGTCTTGACATCCAATGTATCCCTGCAAAGTTTGGTGAAGATCTGAGTATGTAGTTTTTGACCTTATCTGGAACCTCCCATCTGAAAATTTGAAAATTCTTAAAAAATTCGACCAAAATCTTGATGTCTCCAATCTTTTGTTTTGTACGTTTTTTCCACGTGTCTTGACACATAATGTATCCATGCAAAGTTTGGTGAAGATCTGAGTATGTAGTTTTTGACCTTATATGGAACCTCCTATCTGAAAATTTGAAAATTCTTAAAAAATTCGTCCAAAATCTTGATGTCTCCAATCTCTTGTTTTGTACGTTTTTTCCACGTGTCTTGACATCCAATGTATCCCTGCAAAGTTTGGTGAAGATCTGAGTATGTAGTTTTTGACCTTATCTGGAACCTCCCATCTGAAAATTTGAAAATCCCTAAAAAATCCGTGCAAAATCTTGATGACCCCAATCTCTTGTTTTGTACGTTTTTTCCACGTGTCTTGACATCCAATGTATCCATGCAAAGTTTGGTGAAGATCTGAGTATGTCGTTTTTGACCTTATCTGGAACATCCTTTCTGAAAATTTGAAAATTGTTAAAAAATTCGTCCAAAATCTTGATGTCTCCAATCCCTTTTTTGTACGTTTTTTCCACGTGTCTTGACATCCAATGTATCCCTGCAAAGTTTGGTGAAGATCTGAGTATGTAGTTTTTGACCTTATCTGGAACCTCCCATCTGAAAATTTGAAAATTCTTCAAAAATTCGTCGAAAATCTTGATGTCTCCAATCTCTTGTTTTGTACGTTTTTTCCACGTGTCTCGACCTCCAATGGATCCCTGCAAAGTTTGGTGAAGATCTGAGTATGTCGTTTTTGACCTTATCTGGAACATCCTTTCTGAAAATTTGAAAATTCTTAAAAAATTCGTCGAAAATCTTGATGTCTCCAATCTCTTGTTTTGTACGTTTTTTCCACGTGTCTTGACATCCAATGTATCCCTGCAAAGTTTGGTGAAGATCTGAGTATGTAGTTTTTGACCTTATATGGAACCTCCTATCTGAAAATTTGAAAATTCTTAAAAAAATCGTCCAAAATCTTGATGTCTCCAATCTCTTGTTTTGAACGTTTTTTCCACGTGTCTCGACCTCCAATGGATCCCTGCAAAGTTTGGTGAAGATCTGAGTATGTCGTTTTTGACCTTATCTGGAACCTCCCATCTGAAAATTTGAAAATTCTTAAAAAATTCGTCGAAAATCTTGATGTCTCCGATCTCTTGTTTTGTACGTTTTTTCCACGTGTCTTGACATCCAATGTATCCATGCAAAGTTTGGTGAAGATCTGAGTATGTAGTTTTTGACCTTATCTGGAACCTCCTATCTGAAAATTTGAAAATTCTTCAAAAATTCGTCGAAAATCTTGATGTCTCCAATCTCTTTTTTGTACGTTTTTTCCACGTGTCTTGACATCCAATTTATCCCTGCAAAGTTTGGTGAAGATCTGAGTATGTAGTTTTTGACCTTATCTGGAACCTCCCATCTGAAAATTTGAAAATTCTTCAAAAATTCGTCCAAAATCTTGATGTCTCCAATCTCTTGTTTTGTACGTTTTTTCCACGTGTCTCGACCTCCAATGGATCCCTGCAAAGTTTGGTGAAGATCTGAGTATGTCGTTTTTGACCTTATCTGGAACATCCTTTCTGAAAATTTGAAAATTCTTAAAAAATTCGTCGAAAATCTTGATGTCTCCAATCTCTTGTTTTGTACGTTTTTTCCACGTGTCTTGACATCCAATGTATCCCTGCAAAGTTTGGTGAAGATCTGAGTATGTAGTTTTTGACCTTATATGGAACCTCCTATCTGAAAATTTGAAAATTCTTAAAAAATTCGTCCAAAATCTTGATGTCTCCAATCTCTTGTTTTGTACGTTTTTTCCACGTGTCTCGACCTCCAATGGATCCCTGCAAAGTTTGGTGAAGATCTGAGTATGTCGTTTTTGACCTTATCTGGAACCTCCCATCTGAAAATTTGAAAATTCTTAAAAAATTCGTCGAAAATCTTGATGTCTCCGATCTCTTGTTTTGTACGTTTTTTCCACGTGTCTTGACATGCAAAGTATTCCTGCAAAGTTTGGTGAAGATCTGAGTATGTAGTTTTTGACCTCATCTGGAACCTCCTATCTGAAAATTTGAAAATTCTTAAAAAATTCGTCCAAAATCTTGATGTCTCCAATCTCTTGTTTTGTACGTTTTTTCCACGTGTCTTGACATCCAATGTATCCCTGCAATGTTTGGTGAAGATCTGATTATGTAGTTTTTGACCTTATCTGGAACCTCCCATCTGAAAATTTGAAAATTCCTAAAAAATCCGTCCAAAATCTTGATGACCCCAATCTCTTGTTTTGTACTTTTTTTCCACGTGTCTCGACCTCCAATGTATCCCTGCAAAGTTTGGTGAAGATCTGAGTATGTAGTTTTTGACCTTATATGGAACCTCCTATCTGAAAATTTGAAAATTCTTAAAAAATTCGTCGAAAATCTTGATGTCTCCGATCTCTTGTTTTGTACGTTTTTTCCACGTGTCTTGACATGCAAAGTATTCCTGCAAAGTTTGGTGAAGATCTGAGTATGTAGTTTTTGACCTCATCTGGAACCTCCTATCTGAAAATTTGAAAATTCTTAAAAAATTCGTCCAAAATCTTGATGTCTCCAATCTCTTGTTTTGTACGTTTTTTCCACGTGTCTTGACATCCAATGTATCCCTGCAATGTTTGGTGAAGATCTGAGTATGTAGTTTTTGACCTTATCTGGAACCTCCCATCTGAAAATTTGAAAATTCCTAAAAAATCCGTCCAAAATCTTGATGACACCAATCTCTTGTTTTGTACTTTTTTTCCACGTGTCTCGACCTCCAATGTATCCCTGCAAAGTTTGGTGAAGATCTGAGTATGTAGTTTTTGACCTTATATGGAACCTCCTTTCTGAAAATTTGAAAATTCTTAAAAAATTCGTCCAAAATCTTGATGTCACCAATCCTATGTTTTGTATGTTTTTTCCACGTGTCTTGACATCCAATGGATCCCTGCAAAGTTTGGTGAAGATCTGAGTATGTCGTTTTTGACCTTATCTGGAACCTCCCATCTGAAAATTTGAAAATTTTTAAAAAATTCGTCGAAAATCTTGATGTCTCCGATCTCTTGTTTTGTACGTTTTTTCCACGTGTCTTGACATGCAAGGTATTCCTGCAAAGTTTGGTGAAGATCTGAGTATGTAGTTTTTGACCTCATCTGGAACCTCCTATCTGAAAATTTGAAAATTCTTAAAAAATTCGTCCAAAATCTTGATGTCTCCAATCTCTTGTTTTGTACGTTTTTTCCACGTGTCTTGACATCCAATGTATCCCTGCAATGTTTGGTGAAGATCTGAGTATGTAGTTTTTGACCTTATCTGGAACCTCCCATCTGAAAATTTGAAAATTCCTAAAAAATCCGTCCAAAATCTTGATGACCCCAATCTCTTGTTTTGTACTTTTTTTCCACGTGTCTCGACCTCCAATGTATCCCTGCAAAGTTTGGTGAAGATCTGAGTATGTCGTTTTTGACCTTATCTGGAACCTCCCATCTGAAAATTTGAAAATTCTTAAAAAATTCGTCGAAAATCTTGATGTCTCCGATCTCTTGTTTTGTACGTTTTTTCCACGTGTCTTGACATGCAAAGTATTCCTGCAAAGTTTGGTGAAGATCTGAGTATGTAGTTTTTGACCTCATCTGGAACCTCCTATCTGAAAATTTGAAAATTCTTAAAAAATTCGTCCAAAATCTTGATGTCTCCAATCTCTTGTTTTGTACGTTTTTTCCACGTGTCTTGACATCCAATGTATCCCTGCAAAGTTTGGTGAAGATCTGAGTATGTAGTTTTTGACCTTATCTGGAACCTCCTATCTGAAAATTTGAAAATTCTTAAAAAATTCGTCCAAAATCTTGATGTCTCCAATCTCTTGTTTTGTACGTTTTTTCCACGTGTCTTGATATCCAATGTATCCCTGCAAAGTTTGGTGAAGATCTGAGTATGTCGTTTTTGACCTTATCTGGAACATCCTTTCTGAAAATTTGAAAATTGTTAAAAAATTCGTCCAAAATCTTGATGTCTCCAATCTCTTTTTTGTACGTTTTTTCCACGTGTCTTGACATCCAATGTATCCCTGCAAAGTTTGGTGAAGATCTGAGTATGTAGTTTTTGACCTTATGTGGAACCTCCCATCTGAAAATTTGAAAATTCTTAAAAAATTCGACCAAAATCTTGATGTCTCCAATCTTTTGTTTTGTACGTTTTTTCCACGTGTCTTGACACATAATGTATCCATGCAAAGTTTGGTGAAGATCTGAGTATGTAGTTTTTGACCTTATATGGAACCTCCTATCTGAAAATTTGAAAATTCTTAAAAAATTCGTCCAAAATCTTGATGTCTCCAATCTCTTGTTTTGTACGTTTTTTCCACGTGTCTTGACATCCAATGTATCCCTGCAAAGTTTGGTGAAGATCTGAGTATGTAGTTTTTGACCTTATCTGGAACCTCCCATCTGAAAATTTGAAAATTCCTAAAAAATCCGTGCAAAATCTTGATGACCCCAATCTCTTGTTTTGTACGTTTTTTCCACGTGTCTTGACATCCAATGTATTCCTGCAATGTTTGGTGAAGATCTGAGTATGTAGTTTTTGACCTTATATGGAACCTCCTATCTGAAAATTTGAAAATTCTTAAAAAATTCGACCAAAATCTTGATGTTCCGAATCCTATGTTTTGTATGTTTTTTCCACGTGTCTTGACATCCAATGTATCCATGCAAAGTTTGGTGAAGATCTGAGTATGTAGTTTTTGACCTTATATTGAACCTCCCATCTGAAAATTTGAAAATTCTTAAAAAATTCGTCCAAAATCTTGATGACCCCAATCTCTTGTTTTGTACGTTTTTTCCACGTGTCTTGACATCCAAAGTATCCCTGCAAAGTTTGGTGAAGATCTGAGTATGTAGTTTTTGACTTTATATGGAACCTCCTTTCTGAAAATTTGAGAATTCTTAAAAAATTCGTCCAAAATCTTGATGTCTCCAATCTCTTGTTTTGTACGTTTTTTCCACGTGTCTTGACATCCAATGTATCCATGCAAAGTTTGGTGAAGATCTGAGTATGTCGTTTTTGACCTTATCTGGAACCTCCCATCTGAAAATTTGAAAATTCTTAAAAAATTCGTCGAAAATCTTGATGTCTCCAATCTTTTGTTTTGTACGTTTTTTTCACGTGTCTTGACATGCAAAGTATCCCTGCAACGTTTGGTGAAGATCTGAGTATGTAGTTTTTGACCTTATCTGGAACCTCCTATCTGAAAATTTAAAAATTCTTAAAAAATTCGTCCAAAATCTTGATGACCCTAATCTCTTGTTTTGTACTTTTTTTCCACGTGTCTCGACCTCCAATGTATCCCTGCAAAGTTTGGTGAAGATCTGAGTATGTAGTTTTTGACCTTATATGGAACCTCCTATCTGAAAATTTGAAAATTCTTAAAAAATTCGTCGAAAATCTTGATGTCTCCGATCTCTTGTTTTGTACGTTTTTTCCACGTGTCTTGACATGCAAAGTATTCCTGCAAAGTTTGGTGAAGATCTGAGTATGTAGTTTTTGACCTCATCTGGAACCTCCTATCTGAAAATTTGAAAATTCTTAAAAAATTCGTCCAAAATCTTGATGTCTCCAATCTCTTGTTTTGTACGTTTTTTCCACGTGTCTTGACATCCAATGTATCCCTGCAATGTTTGGTGAAGATCTGAGTATGTAGTTTTTGACCTTATCTGGAACCTCCCATCTGAAAATTTGAAAATTCCTAAAAAATCCGTCCAAAATCTTGATGACCCCAATCTCTTGTTTTGTACTTTTTTCCACGTGTCTCGACCTCCAATGTATCCCTGCAAAGTTTGGTGAAGATCTGAGTATGTAGTTTTTGACCTTATATGGAACCTCCTATCTGAAAATTTGAAAATTCTTAAAAAATTCGTCCAAAATCTTGATGTCACCAATCCTATGTTTTGTATGTTTTTTCCACGTGTCTTGACATCCAATGGATCCCTGCAAAGTTTGGTGAAGATCTGAGTATGTCGTTTTTGACCTTATCTGGAACCTCCCATCTGAAAATTTGAAAATTCTTAAAAAATTCGTCGAAAATCTTGATGTCTCCGATCTCTTGTTTTGTACGTTTTTTCCACGTGTCTTGACATGCAAAGTATTCCTGCAAAGTTTGGTGAAGATCTGAGTATGTAGTTTTTGACCTCATCTGGAACCTCCTATCTGAAAATTTGAAAATTCTTAAAAAATTCGTCCAAAATCTTGATGTCTCCAATCTCTTGTTTTGTACGTTTTTTCCACGTGTCTTGACATCCAATGTATCCCTGCAATGTTTGGTGAAGATCTGAGTATGTAGTTTTTGACCTTATCTGGAACCTCCCATCTGAAAATTTGAAAATTCTTAAAAAATTCGTCCAAAATCTTGATGTCTCCAATCTCTTGTTTTGTACGTTTTTTCCACGTGTCTTGACATCCAATGTATCCCTGCAAAGTTTGGTGAAGATCTGAGTATGTAGTTTTTGACCTTATCTGGAACCTCCTATCTGAAAATTTGAAAATTCTTAAAAAATTCGACCAAAATCTTGATGTTCCGAATCCTATGTTTTGTATGTTTTTTCCACGTGTCTTGACATCCAATGTATCAATGCAAAGTTTGGTGAAGATCTGAGTATGTAGTTTTTGACCTTATATTGAACCTCCCATCTGAAAATTTGAAAATTCTTAAAAAATTCGTCCAAAATCTTGATGACCCCAATCTCTTGTTTTGTACGTTTTTTCCACGTGTCTTGACATCCAAAGTATCCCTGCAAAGTTTGGTGAAGATCTGAGTATGTAGTTTTTGACCTTATATGGAACCTCCTTTCTGAAAATTTGAGAATTCTTAAAAAATTCGTCCAAAATCTTGATGTCTCCAATCTCTTGTTTTGTACGTTTTTTCCACATGTCTTGACATCCAATGTATCCATGCAAAGTTTGGTGAAGATCTGAGTATGTCGTTTTTGACCTTATCTGGAACCTCCCATCTGAAAATTTGAAAATTCATAAAAAATTCGTCGAAAATCTTGATGTCTCCAATCTTTTGTTTTGTACGTTTTTTCCACGTGTCTTGACATGCAAAGTATCCCTGCAACGTTTGGTGAAGATCTGAGTATGTAGTTTTTGACCTTATCTGGAACCACCCATCTGAAAATTTGAAAATTCCTAAAAAATCCGTCCAAAATCTTGATGACCCCAATCTCTTCTTTTGTACTTTTTTTCCACGTGTCTCGACCTCCAATGTATCCCTGCAAAGTTTGGTGAAGATCTGAGTATGTAGTTTTTGACCTTATATGGAACCTCCTATCTGAAAATTTGAAAATTCTTAAAAAATTCGTCGAAAATCTTGATGTCTCCGATCTCTTGTTTTGTACGTTTTTTCCACGTGTCTTGACATGCAAAGTATTCCTGCAAAGTTTGGTGAAGATCTGAGTATGTAGTTTTTGACCTCATCTGGAACCTCCTATCTGAAAATTTGAAAATTCTTAAAAAATTCGTCCAAAATCTTGATGTCTCCAATCTCTTGTTTTGTACGTTTTTTCCACGTGTCTTGACATCCAATGTATCCCTGCAATGTTTGGGGAAGATCTGAGTATGTAGTTTTTGACCTTATCTGGAACCTCCCATCTGAAAATTTGAAAATTCCTAAAAAATCCGTCCAAAATCTTGATGACCCCAATCTCTTGTTTTGTACTTTTTTTCCACGTGTCTCGACCTCCAATGTATCCCTGCAAAGTTTGGTGAAGATCTGAGTATGTAGTTTTTGACCTTATATGGAACCTCCTATCTGAAAATTTGAAAATTCTTAAAAAATTCGTCCAAAATCTTGATGTCACCAATCCTATGTTTTGTATGTTTTTTCCACGTGTCTTGACATCCAATGGATCCCTGCAAAGTTTGGTGAAGATCTGAGTATGTCGTTTTTGACCTTATCTGGAACCTCCCATCTGAAAATTTGAAAATTCTTAAAAAATTCGTCGAAAATCTTGATGTCTCCGATCTCTTGTTTTGTACGTTTTTTCCACGTGTCTTGACATGCAAAGTATTCCTGCAAAGTTTGGTGAAGATCTGAGTATGTAGTTTTTGACCTCATCTGGAACCTCCTATCTGAAAATTTGAAAATTCTTAAAAAATTCGTCCAAAATCTTGATGTCTCCAATCTCTTGTTTTGTACGTTTTTTCCACGTGTCTTGACATCCAATGTATCCCTGCAATGTTTGGTGAAGATCTGAGTATGTAGTTTTTGACCTTATCTGGAACCTCCCATCTGAAAATTTGAAAATTCCTAAAAAATCCGTCCAAAATCTTGATGACCCCAATCTCTTGTTTTGTACTTTTTTTCCACGTGTCTCGACCTCCAATGTATCCCTGCAAAGTTTGGTGAAGATCTGAGTATGTAGTTTTTGACCTTATATGGAACCTCCTATCTGAAAATTTGAAAATTCTTAAAAAATTCGTCGAAAATCTTGATGTCTCCGATCTCTTGTTTTGTACGTTTTTTCCACGTGTCTTGACATGCAAAGTATTCCTGCAAAGTTTGGTGAAGATCTGAGTATGTAGTTTTTGACCTCATCTGGAACCTCCTATCTGAAAATTTGAAAATACTTAAAAAATTCGTCCAAAATCTTGATGTCTCCAATCTCTTGTTTTGTACGTTTTTTCCACGTGTCTTGACATCCAATGTATCCCTGCAAAGTTTGGTGAAGATCTGAGTATGTAGTTTTTGACCTTATCTGGAACCTCCTATCTGAAAATTTGAAAATTCTTAAAAAATTCGTCCAAAATCTTGATGTCTCCAATCTCTTGTTTTGTACGTTTTTTCCACGTGTCTTGACATCCAATGTATCCCTGCAAAGTTTGGTGAAGATCTGAGTATGTAGTTTTTGACCTTATCTGGAACCTCCCATCTGAAAATTTGAAAATTCTTAAAAAATTCGTCCAAAATCTTGATGTCTCCAATCTCTTGTTTTGTACGTTTTTTCCACGTGTCTTGACATCCAATGTATCCCTGCAAAGTTTGGTGAAGATCTGAGTATGTAGTTTTTGACCTTATCTGGAACCTCCTATCTGAAAATTTGAAAATTCTTAAAAAATTCGACCAAAATCTTGATGTTCCGAATCCTATGTTTTGTATGTTTTTTCCACGTGTCTTGACATCCAATGTATCAATGCAAAGTTTGGTGAAGATCTGAGTATGTAGTTTTTGACCTTATATTGAACCTCCCATCTGAAAATTTGAAAATTCTTAAAAAATTCGTCCAAAATCTTGATGACCCCAATCTCTTGTTTTGTACGTTTTTTCCACGTGTCTTGACATCCAAAGTATCCCTGCAAAGTTTGGTGAAGATCTGAGTATGTAGTTTTTGACCTTATATGGAACCTCCTTTCTGAAAATTTGAGAATTCTTAAAAAATTCGTCCAAAATCTTGATGTCTCCAATCTCTTGTTTTGTACGTTTTTTCCACATGTCTTGACATCCAATGTATCCATGCAAAGTTTGGTGAAGATCTGAGTATGTCGTTTTTGACCTTATCTGGAACCTCCCATCTGAAAATTTGAAAATTCATAAAAAATTCGTCGAAAATCTTGATGTCTCCAATCTTTTGTTTTGTACGTTTTTTCCACGTGTCTTGACATGCAAAGTATCCCTGCAAAGTTTGGTGAAGATCTGAGTATGTAGTTTTTGACCTTATCTGGAACCACCCATCTGAAAATTTGAAAATTCCTAAAAAATCCGTCCAAAATCTTGATGACCCCAATCTCTTCTTTTGTACTTCATTTCCACGTGTCTCGACCTCCAATGTATCCCTGCAAAGTTTGGTGAAGATCTGAGTATGTAGTTTTTGACCTTATATGGAACCTCCTATCTGAAAATTTGAAAATTCTTAAAAAATTCGTCGAAAATCTTGATGTCTCCGATCTCTTGTTTTGTACGTTTTTTCCACGTGTCTTGACATGCAAAGTATTCCTGCAAAGTTTGGTGAAGATCTGAGTATGTAGTTTTTGACCTCATCTGGAACCTCCTATCTGAAAATTTGAAAATTCTTAAAAAATTCGTCCAAAATCTTGATGTCTCCAATCTCTTGTTTTGTACGTTTTTTCCACGTGTCTTGACATCCAATGTATCCCTGCAATGTTTGGGGAAGATCTGAGTATGTAGTTTTTGACCTTATCTGGAACCTCCCATCTGAAAATTTGAAAATTCCTAAAAAATCCGTCCAAAATCTTGATGACCCCAATCTCTTGTTTTGTACTTTTTTTCCACGTGTCTCGACCTCCAATGTATCCCTGCAAAGTTTGGTGAAGATCTGAGTATGTAGTTTTTGACCTTATATGGAACCTCCTATCTGAAAATTTGAAAATTCTTAAAAAATTCGTCGAAAATCTTGATGTCTCCGATCTCTTGTTTTGTACGTTTTTTCCACGTGTCTTGACATGCAAAGTATTCCTGCAAAGTTTGGTGAAGATCTGAGTATGTAGTTTTTGACCTCATCTGGAACCTCCTATCTGAAAATTTGAAAATTCTTAAAAAATTCGTCCAAAATCTTGATGTCTCCAATCTCTTGTTTTGTACGTTTTTTCCACGTGTCTTGACATCCAATGTATCCCTGCAAAGTTTGGTGAAGATCTGAGTATGTAGTTTTTGACCTTATCTGGAACCTCCTATCTGAAAATTTGAAAATTCTTAAAAAATTCGTCCAAAATCTTGATGTCTCCAGTCTCTTGTTTTGTACGTTTTTTCCACGTGTCTTGATATCCAATGTATCCCTGCAAAGTTTGGTGAAGATCTGAGTATGTCGTTTTTGACCTTATCTGGAACATCCTTTCTGAAAATTTGAAAATTGTTAAAAAATTCGTCCAAAATCTTGATGTCTCCAATCTCTTTTTTGTACGTTTTTTCCACGTGTCTTGACATCCAATGTATCCCTGCAAAGTTTGGTGAAGATCTGAGTATGTAGTTTTTGACCTTATCTGGAACCTCCCATCTGAAAATTTGAAAATTCTTAAAAAATTCGACCAAAATCTTGATGTCTCCAATCTTTTGTTTTGTACGTTTTTTCCACGTGTCTTGACACATAATGTATCCATGCAAAGTTTGGTGAAGATCTGAGTATGTAGTTTTTGACCTTATATGGAACCTCCTATCTGAAAATTTGAAAATTCTTAAAAAATTCGTCCAAAATCTTGATGTCTCCAATCTCTTGTTTTGTACGTTTTTTCCACGTGTCTTGACATCCAATGTATCCCTGCAAAGTTTGCTGAAGATCTGAGTATGTAGTTTTTGACCTTATCTGGAACCTCCCATCTGAAAATTTGAAAATTCCTAAAAAATCCGTGCAAAATCTTGATGACCCCAATCTCTTGTTTTGTACGTTTTTTATACGTGTCTTGACATCCAATGTATTCCTGCAATGTTTGGTGAAGATCTGAGTATGTAGTTTTTGACCTTATATGGAACCTCCTATCTGAAAATTTGAAAATTCTTAAAAAATTCGACCAAAATCTTGATGTTCCGAATCCTATGTTTTGTATGTTTTTTCCACGTGTCTTGACATCCAATGTATCCATGCAAAGTTTGGTGAAGATCTGAGTATGTAGTTTTTGACCTTATATTGAACCTCCCATCTGAAAATTTGAAAATTCTTAAAAAATTCGTCCAAAATCTTGATGACCCCAATCTCTTGTTTTGTACGTTTTTTCCACGTGTCTTGACATCCAAAGTATCCCTGCAAAGTTTGGTGAAGATCTGAGTATGTAGTTTTTGACCTTATATGGAACCTCCTTTCTGAAAATTTGAGAATTCTTAAAAAATTCGTCCAAAATCTTGATGTCTCCAATCTCTTGTTTTGTACGTTTTTTCCACGTGTCTTGACATCCAATGTATCCATGCAAAGTTTGGTGAAGATCTGAGTATGTCGTTTTTGACCTTATCTGGAACCTCCCATCTGAAAATTTGAAAATTCTTAAAAAATTCGTCGAAAATCTTGATGTCTCCAATCTTTTGTTTTGTACGTTTTTTCCACGTGTCTTGACATGCAAAGTATCCCTGCAACGTTTGGTGAAGATCTGAGTATGTAGTTTTTGACCTTATCTGGAACCTCCTATCTGAAAATTTGAAAATTCTTAAAAAATTCGTCGAAAATCTTGATGTCTCCAATCTCTTGTTTTGTACGTTTTTCCACGTGTCTTGATATCCAATGTATCCCTGCAAAGTTTGGTGAAGATCTGAGTATGTCGTTTTTGACCTTATCTGGAACATCCTTTCTGAAAATTTGAAAATTGTTAAAAAATTCGTCCAAAATCTTGATGTCTCCAATCTCTTTTTTGTACGTTTTTTCCACGTGTCTTGACATCCAATGTATCCCTGCAAAGTTTGGTGAAGATCTGAGTATGTAGTTTTTGACCTTATCTGGAACCTCCCATCTGAAAATTTGAAAATTCTTAAAAAATTCGACCAAAATCTTGATGTCTCCAATCTTTTGTTTTGTACGTTTTTTCCACGTGTCTTGACACATAATGTATCCATGCAAAGTTTGGTGAAGATCTGAGTATGTAGTTTTTGACCTTATATGGAACCTCCTATCTGAAAATTTGAAAATTCTTAAAAAATTCGTCCAAAATCTTGATGTCTCCAATCTCTTGTTTTGTACGTTTTTTCCACGTGTCTTGACATCCAATGTATCCCTGCAAAGTTTGGTGAAGATCTGAGTATGTAGTTTTTGACCTTATCTGGAACCTCCCATCTGAAAATTTGAAAATTCTTCAAAAATTCGTCGAAAATCTTGATGTCTCCAATCTCTTGTTTTGTACGTTTTTTCCACGTGTCTCGACCTCCAATGGATCCCTGCAAAGTTTGGTGAAGATCTGAGTATGTCGTTTTTGACCTTATCTGGAACATCCTTTCTGAAAATTTGAAAATTCTTAAAAAATTCGTCGAAAATCTTGATGTCTCCAATCTCTTGTTTTGTACGTTTTTTCCACGTGTCTTGACATCCAATGTATCCCTGCAAAGTTTGGTGAAGATCTGAGTATGTAGTTTTTGACCTTATATGGAACCTCCTATCTGAAAATTTGAAAATTCTTAAAAAATTCGTCCAAAATCTTGATGTCTCCAATCTCTTGTTTTGTACGTTTTTTCCACGTGTCTCGACCTCCAATGGATCCCTGCAAAGTTTGGTGAAGATCTGATTATGTCGTTTTTGACCTTATCTGGAACCTCCCATCTGAAAATTTGAAAATTCTTAAAAAATTCGTCGAAAAACTTGATGTCTCCAATCTTTTGTTTTGTACGTTTTTTCCACGTGTCTTGACATCCAATGTATCCATGCAAAGTTTGGTGAAGATCTGAGTATGTAGTTTTTGACCTTATATGGAACCTCCTATCTGAAAATTTGAAAATTCTTCAAAAATTCGTCGAAAATCTTGATGTCTCCAATCTCTTTTTTGTACGTTTTTTCCACGTGTCTTGACATCCAATGTATCCCTGCAAAGTTTGGTGAAGATCTGAGTATGTAGTTTTTGACCTTATCTGGAACCTCCCATCTGAAAATTTGAAAATTCTTCAAAAATTCGTCCAAAATCTTGATGTCTCCAATCTCTTGTTTTGTACGTTTTTTCCACGTGTCTCGACCTCCAATGGATCCCTGCAAAGTTTGGTGAAGATCTGAGTATGTCGTTTTTGACCTTATCTGGAACATCCTTTCTGAAAATTTGAAAATTCTTAAAAAATTCGTCGAAAATCTTGATGTCTCCAATCTCTTGTTTTGTACGTTTTTTCCACGTGTCTTGACATCCAATGTATCCCTGCAAAGTTTGGTGAAGATCTGAGTATGTAGTTTTTGACCTTATATGGAACCTCCTATCTGAAAATTTGAAAATTCTTAAAAAATTCGTCCAAAATCTTGATGTCTCCAATCTCTTGTTTTGTACGTTTTTTCCACGTGTCTCGACCTCCAATGGATCCCTGCAAAGTTTGGTGAAGATCTGAGTATGTCGTTTTTGACCTTATCTGGATCCTCCCATCTGAAAATTTGAAAATTCTTAAAAAATTCGTCGAAAATCTTGATGTCTCCGATCTCTTGTTTTGTACGTTTTTTCCACGTGTCTTGACATGCAAAGTATTCCTGCAAAGTTTGGTGAAGATCTGAGTATGTAGTTTTTGACCTCATCTGGAACCTCCTATCTGAAAATTTGAAAATTCTTAAAAAATTCGTCCAAAATCTTGATGTCTCCAATCTCTTGTTTTGTACGTTTTTTCCACGTGTCTTGACATCCAATGTATCCCTGCAATGTTTGGTGAAGATCTGAGTATGTAGTTTTTGACCTTATCTGGAACCTCCCATCTGAAAATTTGAAAATTCCTAAAAAATCCGTCCAAAATCTTGATGACCCCAATCTCTTGTTTTGTACTTTTTTTCCACGTGTCTCGACCTCCAATGTATCCCTGCAAAGTTTGGTGAAGATCTGAGTATGTAGTTTTTGACCTTATATGGAACCTCCTATCTGAAAATTTGAAAATTCTTAAAAAATTCGTCGAAAATCTTGATGTCTCCGATCTCTTGTTTTGTACGTTTTTTCCACGTGTCTTGACATGCAAAGTATTCCTGCAAAGTTTGGTGAAGATCTGAGTATGTAGTTTTTGACCTCATCTGGAACCTCCTATCTGAAAATTTGAAAATTCTTAAAAAATTCGTCCAAAATCTTGATGTCTCCAATCTCTTGTTTTGTACGTTTTTTCCACGTGTCTTGACATCCAATGTATCCCTGCAATGTTTGGTGAAGATCTGAGTATGTAGTTTTTGACCTTATCTGGAACCTCCCATCTGAAAATTTGAAAATTCCTAAAAAATCCGTCCAAAATCTTGATGACCCCAATCTCTTGTTTTGTACTTTTTTTCCACGTGTCTCGACCTCCAATGTATCCCTGCAAAGTTTGGTGAAGATCTGAGTATGTAGTTTTTGACCTTATATGGAACCTCCTATCTGAAAATTTGAAAATTCTTAAAAAATTCGTCCAAAATCTTGATGTCACCAATCCTATGTTTTGTATGTTTTTTCCACGTGTCTTGACATCCAATGGATCCCTGCAAAGTTTGGTGAAGATCTGAGTATGTCGTTTTTGACCTTATCTGGAACCTCCCATCTGAAAATTTGAAAATTCTTAAAAAATTCGTCGAAAATCTTGATGTCTCCGATCCCTTGTTTTGTACGTTTTTTCCACGTGTCTTGACATGCAAAGTATTCCTGCAAAGTTTGGTGAAGATCTGAGTATGTAGTTTTTGACCTCATCTGGAACCTCCTATCTGAAAATTTGAAAATTCTTAAAAAATTCGTCCAAAATCTTGATGTCTCCAATCTCTTGTTTTGTACGTTTTTTCCACGTGTCTTGACATCCAATGTATCCCTGCAATGTTTGGTGAAGATCTGAGTATGTAGTTTTTGACCTTATCTGGAACCTCCCATCTGAAAATTTGAAAATTCCTAAAAAATCCGTCCAAAATCTTGATGACCCCAATCTCTTGTTTTGTACTTTTTTTCCACGTGTCTCGACCTCCAATGTATCCCTGCAAAGTTTGGTGAAGATCTGAGTATGTCGTTTTTGACCTTATCTGGAACCTCCCATCTGAAAATTTGAAAATTCTTAAAAAATTCGTCGAAAATCTTGATGTCTCCAATCTCTTGTTTTGTACGTTTTTTCCACGTGTCTTGACATGCAAAGTATTCCTGCAAAGTTTGGTGAAGATCTGAGTATGTAGTTTTTGACCTCATCTGGAACCTCCTATCTGAAAATTTGAAAATTCTTAAAAAATTCGTCCAAAATCTTGATGTCTCCAATCTCTTGTTTTGTACGTTTTTTCCACGTGTCTTGACATCCAATGTATCCCTGCAAAGTTTGGTGAAGATCTGAGTATGTAGTTTTTGACCTTATCTGGAACCTCCTATCTGAAAATTTGAAAATTCTTAAAAAATTCGTCCAAAATCTTGATGTCTCCAATCTCTTGTTTTGTACGTTTTTTCCACGTGTCTTGATATCCAATGTATCCCTGCAAAGTTTGGTGAAGATCTGAGTATGTCGTTTTTGACCTTATCTGGAACATCCTTTCTGAAAATTTGAAAATTGTTAAAAAATTCGTCCAAAATCTTGATGTCTCCAATCTCTTTTTTGTACGTTTTTTCCACGTGTCTTGACATCCAATGTATCCCTGCAAAGTTTGGTGAAGATCTGAGTATGTAGTTTTTGACCTTATCTGGAACCTCCCATCTGAAAATTTGAAAATTCTTAAAAAATTCGACCAAAATCTTGATGTCTCCAATCTTTTGTTTTGTACGTTTTTTCCACGTGTCTTGACACATAATGTATCCATGCAAAGTTTGGTGAAGATCTGAGTATGTAGTTTTTGACCTTATATGGAACCTCCTATCTGAAAATTTGAAAATTCTTAAAAAATTCGTCCAAAATCTTGATGTCTCCAATCTCTTGTTTTGTACGTTTTTTCCACGTGTCTTGACATCCAATGTATCCCTGCAAAGTTTGGTGAAGATCTGAGTATGTAGTTTTTGACCTTATCTGGAACCTCCCATCTGAAAATTTGAAAATTCCTAAAAAATCCGTGCAAAATCTTGATGACCCCAATCTCTTGTTTTGTACGTTTTTTCCACGTGTCTTGACATCCAATGTATTCCTGCAATGTTTGGTGAAGATCTGAGTATGTAGTTTTTGACCTTATATGGAACCTCCTATCTGAAAATTTGAAAATTCTTAAAAAATTCGACCAAAATCTTGATGTTCCGAATCCTATGTTTTGTATGTTTTTTCCACGTGTCTTGACATCCAATGTATCCATGCAAAGTTTGGTGAAGATCTGAGTATGTATTTTTTGACCTTATATTGAACCTCCCATCTGAAAATTTGAAAATTCTTAAAAAATTCGTCCAAAATCTTGATGACCCCAATCTCTTGTTTTGTACGTTTTTTCCACGTGTCTTGACATCCAAAGTATCCCTGCAAAGTTTGGTGAAGATCTGAGTATGTAGTTTTTGACCTTATATGGAACCTCCTTTCTGAAAATTTGAGAATTCTTAAAAAATTCGTCCAAAATCTTGATGTCTCCAATCTCTTGTTTTGTACGTTTTTTCCACGTGTCTTGACATCCAATGTATCCATGCAAAGTTTGGTGAAGATCTGAGTATGTCGTTTTTGACCTTATCTGGAACCTCCCATCTGAAAATTTGAAAATTCTTAAAAAATTCGTCGAAAATCTTGATGTCTCCAATCTTTTGTTTTGTACGTTTTTTCCACGTGTCTTGACATGCAAAGTATCCCTGCAACGTTTGGTGAAGATCTGAGTATGTAGTTTTTGACCTTATCTGGAACCTCCTATCTGAAAATTTGAAAATTCTTAAAAAATTCGTCGAAAATCTTGATGTCTCCAATCTCTTGTTTTGTACGTTTTTTCCACGTGTCTTGATATCCAATGTATCCCTGCAAAGTTTGGTGAAGATCTGAGTATGTCGTTTTTGACCTTATCTGGAACATCCTTTCTGAAAATTTGAAAATTGTTAAAAAATTCGTCCAAAATCTTGATGTCTCCAATCTCTTTTTTGTACGTTTTTTCCACGTGTCTTGACATCCAATGTATCCCTGCAAAGTTTGGTGAAGATCTGAGTATGTAGTTTTTGACCTTATCTGGAACCTCCCATCTGAAAATTTGAAAATTCTTAAAAAATTCGACCAAAATCTTGATGTCTCCAATCTTTTGTTTTGTACGATTTTTCCACGTGTCTTGACACATAATGTATCCATGCAAAGTTTGGTGAAGATCTGAGTATGTAGTTTTTGACCTTATATGGAACCTCCTATCTGAAAATTTGAAAATTCTTAAAAAATTCGTCCAAAATCTTGATGTCTCCAATCTCTTGTTTTGTACGTTTTTTCCACGTGTCTTGACATCCAATGTATCCCTGCAAAGTTTGGTGAAGATCTGAGTATGTAGTTTTTGACCTTATCTGGAACCTCCCATCTGAAAATTTGAAAATTCCTAAAAAATCCGTGCAAAATCTTGATGACCCCAATCTCTTGTTTTGTACGTTTTTTCCACGTGTCTTGACATCCAATGTATCCATGCAAAGTTTGGTGAAGATCTGAGTATGTCGTTTTTGACCTTATCTGGAACATCCTTTCTGAAAATTTGAAAATTGTTAAAAAATTCGTCCAAAATCTTGATGTCTCCAATCTCTTGTTTTGTACGTTTTTTCCACGTGTCTTGACATGCAAAGTATTCCTGCAAAGTTTGGTGAAGATCTGAGTATGTAGTTTTTGACCTCATCTGGAACCTCCTATCTGAAAATTTGAAAATTCTTAAAAAATTCGTCCAAAATCTTGATGTCTCCAATCTCTTGTTTTGTACGTTTTTTCCACGTGTCTTGACATCCAATGTATCCCTGCAATGTTTGGTGAAGATCTGAGTATGTAGTTTTTGACCTTATATGGAACCTCCTTTCTGAAAATTTGAGAATTCTTAAAAAATTCGTCCAAAATCTTGATGTCTCCAATCTCTTGTTTTGTACGTTTTTTCCACGTGTCTTGACATCCAATGTATCCATGCAAAGTTTGGTGAAGATCTGAGTATGTCGTTTTTGACCTTATCTGGATCCTCCCATCTGAAAATTTGAAAATTCATAAAAAATTCGTCGAAAATCTTGATGTCTCCAATCTTTTGTTTTGTACGTTTTTTCCACGTGTCTTGACATGCAAAGTATCCCTGCAACGTTTGGTGAAGATCTGAGTATGTAGTTTTTGACCTTATCTGGAACCTCCCATCTGAAAATTTGAAAATTCCTAAAAAATCCGTCCAAAATCTTGATGACCCCAATCTCTTGTTTTGTACTTTTTTTCCACGTGTCTCGACCTCCAATGTATCCCTGCAAAGTTTGGTGAAGATCTGAGTATGTAGTTTTTGACCTTATATGGAACCTCCTATCTGAAAATTTGAAAATTCTTCAAAAATTCGTCGAAAATCTTGATGTCTCCGATCTCTTGTTTTGTACGTTTTTTCCACGTGTCTTGACATGCAAAGTATTCCTGCAAAGTTTGGTGAAGATCTGAGTATGTAGTTTTTGACCTCATCTGGAACCTCCTATCTGAAAATTTGAAAATTCTTAAAAAATTCGTCCAAAATCTTGATGTCTCCAATCTCTTGTTTTGTACGTTTTTTCCACGTGTCTTGACATCCAATGTATCCCTGCAATGTTTGGGGAAGATCTGAGTATGTAGTTTTTGACCTTATCTGGAACCTCCCATCTGAAAATTTGAAAATTCCTAAAAAATCCGTCCAAAATCTTGATGACCCCAATCTCTTGTTTTGTACTTTTTTTCCACGTGTCTCGACCTCCAATGTATCCCTGCAAAGTTTGGTGAAGATCTGAGTATGTAGTTTTTGACCTTATATGGAACCTCCTATCTGAAAATTTGAAAATTCTTAAAAAATTCGTCCAAAATCTTGATGTCACCAATCCTATGTTTTGTATGTTTTTTCCACGTGTCTTGACGTCCAATGGATCCCTGCAAAGTTTGGTGAAGATCTGAGTATGTCGTTTTTGACCTTATCTGGAACCTCCCATCTGAAAATTTGAAAATTCTTAAAAAATTCGTCGAAAATCTTGATGTCTCCGATCTCTTGTTTTGTACGTTTTTTCCACGTGTCTTGACATGCAAAGTATTCCTGCAAAGTTTGGTGAAGATCTGAGTATGTAGTTTTTGACCTCATCTGGAACCTCCTATCTGAAAATTTGAAAATTCTTAAAAAATTCGTCCAAAATCTTGATGTCTCCAATCTCTTGTTTTGTACGTTTTTTCCACGTGTCTTGACATCCAATGTATCCCTGCAATGTTTGGTGAAGATCTGAGTATGTAGTTTTTGACCTTATCTGGAACCTCCCATCTGAAAATTTGAAAATTCCTAAAAAATCCGTCCAAAATCTTGATGACCCCAATCTCTTGTTTTGTACTTTTTTTCCACGTGTCTCGACCTCCAATGTATCCCTGCAAAGTTTGGTGAAGATCTGAGTATGTAGTTTTTGACCTTATATGGAACCTCCTATCTGAAAATTTGAAAATTCTTAAAAAATTCGTCGAAAATCTTGATGTCTCCGATCTCTTGTTTTGTACGTTTTTTCCACGTGTCTTGACATGCAAAGTATTCCTGCAAAGTTTGGTGAAGATCTGAGTATGTAGTTTTTGACCTCATCTGGAACCTCCTATCTGAAAATTTGAAAATTCTTAAAAAATTCGTCCAAAATCTTGATGTCTCCAATCTCTTGTTTTGTACGTTTTTTCCACGTGTCTTGACATCCAATGTATCCCTGCAAAGTTTGGTGAAGATCTGAGTATGTAGTTTTTGACCTTATCTGGAACCTCCTATCTGAAAATTTGAAAATTCTTAAAAAATTCGTCCAAAATCTTGATGTCTCCAATCTCTTGTTTTGTACGTTTTTTCCACGTGTCTTGATATCCAATGTATCCCTGCAAAGTTTGGTGAAGATCTGAGTATGTCGTTTTTGACCTTATCTGGAACATCCTTTCTGAAAATTTGAAAATTGTTAAAAAATTCGTCCAAAATCTTGATGTCTCCAATCTCTTTTTGTACGTTTTTTCCACGTGTCTTGACATCCAATGTATCCCTGCAAAGTTTGGTGAAGATCTGAGTATGTAGTTTTTGACCTTATCTGGAACCTCCCATCTGAAAATTTGAAAATTCTTAAAAAATTCGACCAAAATCTTGATGTCTCCAATCTTTTGTTTTGTACGTTTTTTCCACGTGTCTTGACACATAATGTATCCATGCAAAGTTTGGTGAAGATCTGAGTATGTAGTTTTTGACCTTATATGGAACCTCCTATCTGAAAATTTGAAAATTCTTAAAAAATTCGTCCAAAATCTTGATGTCTCCAATCTCTTGTTTTGTACGTTTTTTCCACGTGTCTTGACATCCAATGTATCCCTGCAAAGTTTGGTGAAGATCAGAGTATGTAGTTTTTGACCTTATCTGGAACCTCCCATCTGAAAATTTGAAAATTCCTAAAAAATCCGTGCAAAATCTTGATGACCCCAATCTCTTGTTTTGTACGTTTTTTCCACGTGTCTTGACATCCAATGTATTCCTGCAATGTTTGGTGAAGATCTGAGTATGTAGTTTTTGACCTTATATGGAACCTCCTATCTGAAAATTTGAAAATTCTTAAAAAATTCGACCAAAATCTTGATGTTCCGAATCCTATGTTTTGTATGTTTTTTCCACGTGTCTTGACATCCAATGTATCCATGCAAAGTTTGGTGAAGATCTGAGTATGTAGTTTTTGACCTTATATTGAACCTCCCATCTGAAAATTTGAAAATTCTTAAAAAATTCGTCCAAAATCTTGATGACCCCAATCTCTTGTTTTGTACGTTTTTTCCACGTGTCTTGACATCCAAAGTATCCCTGCAAAGTTTGGTGAAGATCTGAGTATGTAGTTTTTGACCTTATATGGAACCTCCTTTCTGAAAATTTGAGAATTCTTAAAAAATTCGTCCAAAATCTTGATGTCTCCAATCTCTTGTTTTGTACGTTTTTTCCACGTGTCTTGACATCCAATGTATCCATGCAAAGTTTGGTGAAGATCTGAGTATGTCGTTTTTGACCTTATCTGGAACCTCCCATCTGAAAATTTGAAAATTCTTAAAAAATTCGTCGAAAATCTTGATGTCTCCAATCTTTTGTTTTGTACGTTTTTTCCACGTGTCTTGACATGCAAAGTATCCCTGCAACGTTTGGTGAAGATCTGAGTATGTAGTTTTTGACCTTATCTGGAACCTCCTATCTGAAAATTTGAAAATTCTTAAAAAATTCGTCGAAAATCTTGATGTCTCCAATCTCTTGTTTTGTACGTTTTTTCCACGTGTCTTGATATCCAATGTATCCCTGCAAAGTTTGGTGAAGATCTGAGTATGTCGTTTTTGACCTTATCTGGAACATCCTTTCTGAAAATTTGAAAATTGTTAAAAAATTCGTCCAAAATCTTGATGTCTCCAATCTCTTTTTTGTACGTTTTTTCCACGTGTCTTGACATCCAATGTATCCCTGCAAAGTTTGGTGAAGATCTGAGTATGTAGTTTTTGACCTTATCTGGAACCTCCCATCTGAAAATTTGAAAATTCTTAAAAAATTCGACCAAAATCTTGATGTCTCCAATCTTTTGTTTTGTACGTTTTTTCCACGTGTCTTGACACATAATGTATCCATGCAAAGTTTGGTGAAGATCTGAGTATGTAGTTTTTGACCTTATATGGAACCTCCTATCTGAAAATTTGAAAATTCTTAAAAAATTCGTCCAAAATCTTGATGTCTCCAATCTCTTGTTTTGTACGTTTTTTCCACGTGTCTTGACATCCAATGTATCCCTGCAAAGTTTGGTGAAGATCTGAGTATGTAGTTTTTGACCTTATCTGGAACCTCCTATCTGAAAATTTGAAAATTCTTAAAAAATTCGTCCAAAATCTTGATGTCTCCAATCTCTTGTTTTGTACGTTTTTTCCACGTGTCTTGACATCCAATGTATCCCTGCAATGTTTGGTGAAGATCTGAGTATGTAGTTTTTGACCTTATATGGAACCTCCTTTCTGAAAATTTGAGAATTCTTAAAAAATTCGTCCAAAATCTTGATGTCTCCAATCTCTTGTTTTGTACGTTTTTTCCACGTGTCTTGACATCCAATGTATCCATGCAAAGTTTGGTGAAGATCTGAGTATGTCGTTTTTGACCTTATCTGGAACCTCCCATCTGAAAATTTGAAAATTCATAAAAAATTCGTCGAAAATCTTGATGTCTCCAATCTTTTGTTTTGTACGTTTTTTCCACGTGTCTTGACATGCAAAGTATCCCTGCAACGTTTGGTGAAGATCTGAGTATGTAGTTTTTGACCTTATCTGGAACCTCCCATCTGAAAATTTGAAAATTCCTAAAAAATCCGTCCAAAATCTTGATGACCCCAATCTCTTGTTTTGTACTTTTTTTCCACGTGTCTCGACCTCCAATGTATCCCTGCAAAGTTTGGTGAAGATCTGAGTATGTAGTTTTTGACCTTATATGGAACCTCCTATCTGAAAATTTGAAAATTCTTCAAAAATTCGTCGAAAATCTTGATGTCTCCGATCTCTTGTTTTGTACGTTTTTTCCACGTGTCTTGACATGCAAAGTATTCCTGCAAAGTTTGGTGAAGATCTGAGTATGTAGTTTTTGACCTCATCTGGAACCTCCTATCTGAAAATTTGAAAATTCTTAAAAAATTCGTCCAAAATCTTGATGTCTCCAATCTCTTGTTTTGTACGTTTTTTCCACGTGTCTTGACATCCAATGTATCCCTGCAATGTTTGGGGAAGATCTGAGTATGTAGTTTTTGACCTTATCTGGAACCTCCCATCTGAAAATTTGAAAATTCCTAAAAAATCCGTCCAAAATCTTGATGACCCCAATCTCTTGTTTTGTACTTTTTTTCCACGTGTCTCGACCTCCAATGTATCCCTGCAAAGTTTGGTGAAGATCTGAGTATGTAGTTTTTGACCTTATATGGAACCTCCTATCTGAAAATTTGAAAATTCTTAAAAAATTCGTCCAAAATCTTGATGTCACCAATCCTATGTTTTGTATGTTTTTTCCACGTGTCTTGACATCCAATGGATCCCTGCAAAGTTTGGTGAAGATCTGAGTATGTCGTTTTTGACCTTATCTGGAACCTCCCATCTGAAAATTTGAAAATTCTTAAAAAATTCGTCGAAAATCTTGATGTCTCCGATCTCTTGTTTTGTACGTTTTTTCCACGTGTCTTGACATGCAAAGTATTCCTGCAAAGTTTGGTGAAGATCTGAGTATGTAGTTTTTGACCTCATCTGGAACCTCCTATCTGAAAATTTGAAAATTCTTAAAAAATTCGTCCAAAATCTTGATGTCTCCAATCTCTTGTTTTGTACGTTTTTTCCACGTGTCTTGACATCCAATGTATCCCTGCAATGTTTGGTGAAGATCTGAGTATGTAGTTTTTGACCTTATCTGGAACCTCCCATCTGAAAATTTGAAAATTCCTAAAAAATCCGTCCAAAATCTTGATGACCCCAATCTCTTGTTTTGTACTTTTTTTCCACGTGTCTCGACCTCCAATGTATCCCTGCAAAGTTTGGTGAAGATCTGAGTATGTAGTTTTTGACCTTATATGGAACCTCCTATCTGAAAATTTGAAAATTCTTAAAAAATTCGTCGAAAATCTTGATGTCTCCGATCTCTTGTTTTGTACGTTTTTTCCACGTGTCTTGACATGCAAAGTATTCCTGCAAAGTTTGGTGAAGATCTGAGTATGTAGTTTTTGACCTCATCTGGAACCTCCTATCTGAAAATTTGAAAATTCTTAAAAAATTCGTCCAAAATCTTGATGTCTCCAATCTCTTGTTTTGTACGTTTTTTCCACGTGTCTTGACATCCAATGTATCCCTGCAAAGTTTGGTGAAGATCTGAGTATGTAGTTTTTGACCTTATCTGGAACCTCCTATCTGAAAATTTGAAAATTCTTAAAAAATTCGTCCAAAATCTTGATGTCTCCAATCTCTTGTTTTGTACGTTTTTTCCACGTGTCTTGATATCCAATGTATCCCTGCAAAGTTTGGTGAAGATCTGAGTATGTCGTTTTTGACCTTATCTGGAACATCCTTTCTGAAAATTTGAAAATTGTTAAAAAATTCGTCCAAAATCTTGATGTCTCCAATCTCTTTTTTGTACGTTTTTTCCACGTGTCTTGACATCCAATGTATCCCTGCAAAGTTTGGTGAAGATCTGAGTATGTAGTTTTTGACCTTATCTGGAACCTCCCATCTGAAAATTTGAAAATTCTTAAAAAATTCGACCAAAATCTTGATGTCTCCAATCTTTTGTTTTGTACGTTTTTTCCACGTGTCTTGACACATAATGTATCCATGCAAAGTTTGGTGAAGATCTGAGTATGTAGTTTTTGACCTTATATGGAACCTCCTATCTGAAAATTTGAAAATTCTTAAAAAATTCGTCCAAAATCTTGATGTCTCCAATCTCTTGTTTTGTACGTTTTTTCCACGTGTCTTGACATCCAATGTATCCCTGCAAAGTTTGGTGAAGATCAGAGTATGTAGTTTTTGACCTTATCTGGAACCTCCCATCTGAAAATTTGAAAATTCCTAAAAAATCCGTGCAAAATCTTGATGACCCCAATCTCTTGTTTTGTACGTTTTTTCCACGTGTCTTGACATCCAATGTATTCCTGCAATGTTTGGTGAAGATCTGAGTATGTAGTTTTTGACCTTATATGGAACCTCCTATCTGAAAATTTGAAAATTCTTAAAAAATTCGACCAAAATCTTGATGTTCCGAATCCTATGTTTTGTATGTTTTTTCCACGTGTCTTGACATCCAATGTATCCATGCAAAGTTTGGTGAAGATCTGAGTATGTAGTTTTTGACCTTATATTGAACCTCCCATCTGAAAATTTGAAAATTCTTAAAAAATTCGTCCAAAATCTTGATGACCCCAATCTCTTGTTTTGTACGTTTTTTCCACGTGTCTTGACATCCAAAGTATCCCTGCAAAGTTTGGTGAAGATCTGAGTATGTAGTTTTTGACCTTATATGGAACCTCCTTTCTGAAAATTTGAGAATTCTTAAAAAATTCGTCCAAAATCTTGATGTCTCCAATCTCTTGTTTTGTACGTTTTTTCCACGTGTCTTGACATCCAATGTATCCATGCAAAGTTTGGTGAAGATCTGAGTATGTCGTTTTTGACCTTATCTGGAACCTCCCATCTGAAAATTTGAAAATTCTTAAAAAATTCGTCGAAAATCTTGATGTCTCCAATCTTTTGTTTTGTACGTTTTTTCCACGTGTCTTGACATGCAAAGTATCCCTGCAACGTTTGGTGAAGATCTGAGTATGTAGTTTTTGACCTTATCTGGAACCTCCTATCTGAAAATTTGAAAATTCTTAAAAAATTCGTCGAAAATCTTGATGTCTCCAATCTCTTGTTTTGTACGTTTTTTCCACGTGTCTTGATATCCAATGTATCCCTGCAAAGTTTGGTGAAGATCTGAGTATGTCGTTTTTGACCTTATCTGGAACATCCTTTCTGAAAATTTGAAAATTGTTAAAAAATTCGTCCAAAATCTTGATGTCTCCAATCTCTTTTTTGTACGTTTTTTCCACGTGTCTTGACATCCAATGTATCCCTGCAAAGTTTGGTGAAGATCTGAGTATGTAGTTTTTGACCTTATCTGGAACCTCCCATCTGAAAATTTGAAAATTCTTAAAAAATTCGACCAAAATCTTGATGTCTCCAATCTTTTGTTTTGTACGTTTTTTCCACGTGTCTTGACACATAATGTATCCATGCAAAGTTTGGTGAAGATCTGAGTATGTAGTTTTTGACCTTATATGGAACCTCCTATCTGAAAATTTGAAAATTCTTAAAAAATTCGTCCAAAATCTTGATGTCTCCAATCTCTTGTTTTGTACGTTTTTTCCACGTGTCTTGACATCCAATGTATCCCTGCAAAGTTTGGTGAAGATCTGAGTATGTAGTTTTTGACCTTATCTGGAACCTCCCATCTGAAAATTTGAAAATTCTTCAAAAATTCGTCGAAAATCTTGATGTCTCCAATCTCTTGTTTTGTACGTTTTTTCCACGTGTCTCGACCTCCAATGGATCCCTGCAAAGTTTGGTGAAGATCTGAGTATGTCGTTTTTGACCTTATCTGGAACATCCTTTCTGAAAATTTGAAAATTCTTAAAAAATTCGTCGAAAATCTTGATGTCTCCAATCTCTTGTTTTGTACGTTTTTTCCACGTGTCTTGACATCCAATGTATCCCTGCAAAGTTTGGTGAAGATCTGAGTATGTAGTTTTTGACCTTATATGGAACCTCCTATCTGAAAATTTGAAAATTCTTAAAAAATTCGACCAAAATCTTGATGTTCCGAATCCTATGTTTTGTATGTTTTTTCCACGTGTCTTGACATCCAATGTATCCATGCAAAGTTTGGTGAAGATCTGAGTATGTAGTTTTTGACCTTATATTGAACCTCCCATCTGAAAATTTGAAAATTCCTAAAAAATTCGTCCAAAATCTTGATGACCCCAATCTCTTGTTTTGTACGTTTTTTCCACGTGTCTTGACATCCAAAGTATCCCTGCAAAGTTTGGTGAAGATCTGAGTATGTAGTTTTTGACCTTATATGGAACCTCCTTTCTGAAAATTTGAGAATTCTTAAAAAATTCGTCCAAAATCTTGATGTCTCCAATCTCTTGTTTTGTACGTTTTTTCCACGTGTCTTGACATCCAATGTATCCATGCAAAGTTTGGTGAAGATCTGAGTATGTCGTTTTTGACCTTATCTGGAACCTCCCATCTGAAAATTTGAAAATTCTTAAAAAATTCGTCGAAAATCTTGATGTCTCCAATCTTTTGTTTTGTACGTTTTTTCCACGTGTCTTGACATGCAAAGTATCCCTGCAACGTTTGGTGAAGATCTGAGTATGTAGTTTTTGACCTTATCTGGAACCTCCTATCTGAAAATTTGAAAATTCTTAAAAAATTCGTCGAAAATCTTGATGTCTCCAATCTCTTGTTTTGTACGTTTTTTCCACGTGTCTTGATATCCAATGTATCCCTGCAAAGTTTGGTGAAGATCTGAGTATGTCGTTTTTGACCTTATCTGGAACATCCTTTCTGAAAATTTGAAAATTGTTAAAAAATTCGTCCAAAATCTTGATGTCTCCAATCTCTTTTTTGTACGTTTTTTCCACGTGTCTTGACATCCAATGTATCCCTGCAAAGTTTGGTGAAGATCTGAGTATGTAGTTTTTGACCTTATCTGGAACCTCCCATCTGAAAATTTGAAAATTCTTAAAAAATTCGACCAAAATCTTGATGTCTCCAATCTTTTGTTTTGTACGATTTTTCCACGTGTCTTGACACATAATGTATCCATGCAAAGTTTGGTGAAGATCTGAGTATGTAGTTTTTGACCTTATATGGAACCTCCTATCTGAAAATTTGAAAATTCTTAAAAAATTCGTCCAAAATCTTGATGTCTCCAATCTCTTGTTTTGTACGTTTTTTCCACGTGTCTTGACATCCAATGTATCCCTGCAAAGTTTGGTGAAGATCTGAGTATGTAGTTTTTGACCTTATCTGGAACCTCCCATCTGAAAATTTGAAAATTCCTAAAAAATCCGTGCAAAATCTTGATGACCCCAATCTCTTGTTTTGTACGTTTTTTCCACGTGTCTTGACATCCAATGTATCCATGCAAAGTTTGGTGAAGATCTGAGTATGTCGTTTTTGACCTTATCTGGAACATCCTTTCTGAAAATTTGAAAATTGTTAAAAAATTCGTCCAAAATCTTGATGTCTCCAATCTCTTGTTTTGTACGTTTTTTCCACGTGTCTTGACATGCAAAGTATTCCTGCAAAGTTTGGTGAAGATCTGAGTATGTAGTTTTTGACCTCATCTGGAACCTCCTATCTGAAAATTTGAAAATTCTTAAAAAATTCGTCCAAAATCTTGATGTCTCCAATCTCTTGTTTTGTACTTTTTTTCCACGTGTCTTGACATCCAATGTATCCCTGCAATGTTTGGTGAAGATCTGAGTATGTAGTTTTTGACCTTATATGGAACCTCCTTTCTGAAAATTTGAGAATTCTTAAAAAATTCGTCCAAAATCTTGATGTCTCCAATCTCTTGTTTTGTACGTTTTTTCCACGTGTCTTGACATCCAATGTATCCATGCAAAGTTTGGTGAAGATCTGAGTATGTCGTTTTTGACCTTATCTGGAACCTCCCATCTGAAAATTTGAAAATTCATAAAAAATTCGTCGAAAATCTTGATGTCTCCAATCTTTTGTTTTGTACGTTTTTTCCACGTGTCTTGACATGCAAAGTATCCCTGCAACGTTTGGTGAAGATCTGAGTATGTAGTTTTTGACCTTATCTGGAACCTCCCATCTGAAAATTTGAAAATTCCTAAAAAATCCGTCCAAAATCTTGATGACCCCAATCTCTTGTTTTGTACTTTTTTTCCACGTGTCTCGACCTCCAATGTATCCCTGCAAAGTTTGGTGAAGATCTGAGTATGTAGTTTTTGACCTTATATGGAACCTCCTATCTGAAAATTTGAAAATTCTTAAAAAATTCGTCGAAAATCTTGATGTCTCCGATCTCTTGTTTTGTACGTTTTTTCCACGTGTCTTGACATGCAAAGTATTCCTGCAAAGTTTGGTGAAGATCTGAGTATGTAGTTTTTGACCTCATCTGGAACCTCCTATCTGAAAATTTGAAAATTCTTAAAAAATTCGTCCAAAATCTTGATGTCTCCAATCTCTTGTTTTGTACGTTTTTTCCACGTGTCTTGACATCCAATGTATCCCTGCAATGTTTGGGGAAGATCTGAGTATGTAGTTTTTGACCTTATCTGGAACCTCCCATCTGAAAATTTGAAAATTCCTAAAAAATCCGTCCAAAATCTTGATGACCCCAATCTCTTGTTTTGTACTTTTTTTCCACGTGTCTCGACCTTCAATGTATCCCTGCAAAGTTTGGTGAAGATCTGAGTATGTAGTTTTTGACCTTATATGGAACCTCCTATCTGAAAATTTGAAAATTCTTAAAAAATTCGTCCAAAATCTTGATGTCACCAGTCCTATGTTTTGTATGTTTTTTCCACGTGTCTTGACATCCAATGGATCCCTGCAAAGTTTGGTGAAGATCTGAGTATGTCGTTTTTGACCTTATCTGGAACCTCCCATCTGAAAATTTGAAAATTCTTAAAAAATTCGTCGAAAATCTTGATGTCTCCGATCTCTTGTTTTGTACGTTTTTTCCACGTGTCTTGACATGCAAAGTATTCCTGCAAAGTTTGGTGAAGATCTGAGTATGTAGTTTTTGACCTCATCTGGAACCTCCTATCTGAAAATTTGAAAATTCTTAAAAAATTCGTCCAAAATCTTGATGTCTCCAATCTCTTGTTTTGTACGTTTTTTCCACGTGTCTTGACATCCTATGTATCCCTGCAATGTTTGGTGAAGATCTGAGTATGTAGTTTTTGACCTTATCTGGAACCTCCCATCTGAAAATTTGAAAATTCCTAAAAAATCCGTCCAAAATCTTGATGACCCCAATCTCTTGTTTTGTACTTTTTTTCCACGTGTCTCGACCTCCAATGTATCCCTGCAAAGTTTGGTGAAGATCTGAGTATGTAGTTTTTGACCTTATATGGAACCTCCTATCTGAAAATTTGAAAATTCTTAAAAAATTCGTCGAAAATCTTGATGTCTCCGATCTCTTGTTTTGTACGTTTTTTCCACGTGTCTTGACATGCAAAGTATTCCTGCAAAGTTTGGTGAAGATCTGAGTATGTAGTTTTTGACCTCATCTGGAACCTCCTATCTGAAAATTTGAAAATTCTTAAAAAATTCGTCCAAAATCTTGATGTCTCCAATCTCTTGTTTTGTACGTTTTTTCCACGTGTCTTGACATCCAATGTATCCCTGCAAAGTTTGGTGAAGATCTGAGTATGTAGTTTTTGACCTTATCTGGAACCTCCTATCTGAAAATTTGAAAATTCTTAAAAAATTCGTCCAAAATCTTGATGTCTCCAATCTCTTGTTTTGTACGTTTTTTCCACGTGTCTTGATATCCAATGTATCCCTGCAAAGTTTGGTGAAGATCTGAGTATGTCGTTTTTGACCTTATCTGGAACATCCTTTCTGAAAATTTGAAAATTGTTAAAAAATTCGTCCAAAATCTTGATGTCTCCAATCTCTTTTTTGTACGTTTTTTCCACGTGTCTTGACATCCAATGTATCCCTGCAAAGTTTGGTGAAGATCTGAGTATGTAGTTTTTGACCTTATCTGGAACCTCCCATCTGAAAATTTGAAAATTCTTAAAAAATTCGACCAAAATCTTGATGTCTCCAATCTTTTGTTTTGTACGTTTTTTCCACGTGTCTTGACACATAATGTATCCATGCAAAGTTTGGTGAAGATCTGAGTATGTAGTTTTTGACCTTATATGGAACCTCCTATCTGAAAATTTGAAAATTCTTAAAAAATTCGTCCAAAATCTTGATGTCTCCAATCTCTTGTTTTGTACGTTTTTTCCACGTGTCTTGACATCCAATGTATCCCTGCAAAGTTTGGTGAAGATCAGAGTATGTAGTTTTTGACCTTATCTGGAACCTCCCATCTGAAAATTTGAAAATTCCTAAAAAATCCGTGCAAAATCTTGATGACCCCAATCTCTTGTTTTGTACGTTTTTTCCACGTGTCTTGACATCCAATGTATTCCTGCAATGTTTGGTGAAGATCTGAGTATGTAGTTTTTGACCTTATATGGAACCTCCTATCTGAAAATTTGAAAATTCTTAAAAAATTCGACCAAAATCTTGATGTTCCGAATCCTATGTTTTGTATGTTTTTTCCACGTGTCTTGACATCCAATGTATCCATGCAAAGTTTGGTGAAGATCTGAGTATGTAGTTTTTGACCTTATATTGAACCTCCCATCTGAAAATTTGAAAATTCTTAAAAAATTCGTCCAAAATCTTGATGACCCCAATCTCTTGTTTTGTACGTTTTTTCCACGTGTCTTGACATCCAAAGTATCCCTGCAAAGTTTGGTGAAGATCTGAGTATGTAGTTTTTGACCTTATATGGAACCTCCTTTCTGAAAATTTGAGAATTCTTAAAAAATTCGTCCAAAATCTTGATGTCTCCAATCTCTTGTTTTGTACGTTTTTTCCACGTGTCTTGACATCCAATGTATCCATGCAAAGTTTGGTGAAGATCTGAGTATGTCGTTTTTGACCTTATCTGGAACCTCCCATCTGAAAATTTGAAAATTCTTAAAAAATTCGTCGAAAATCTTGATGTCTCCAATCTTTTGTTTTGTACGTTTTTTCCACGTGTCTTGACATGCAAAGTATCCCTGCAACGTTTGGTGAAGATCTGAGTATGTAGTTTTTGACCTTATCTGGAACCTCCTATCTGAAAATTTGAAAATTCTTAAAAAATTCGTCGAAAATCTTGATGTCTCCAATCTCTTGTTTTGTACGTTTTTTCCACGTGTCTTGATATCCAATGTATCCCTGCAAAGTTTGGTGAAGATCTGAGTATGTCGTTTTTGACCTTATCTGGAACATCCTTTCTGAAAATTTGAAAATTGTTAAAAAATTCGTCCAAAATCTTGATGTCTCCAATCTCTTTTTTGTACGTTTTTTCCACGTGTCTTGACATCCAATGTATCCCTGCAAAGTTTGGTGAAGATCTGAGTATGTAGTTTTTGACCTTATCTGGAACCTCCCATCTGAAAATTTGAAAATTCTTAAAAAATTCGACCAAAATCTTGATGTCTCCAATCTTTTGTTTTGTACGATTTTTCCACGTGTCTTGACACATAATGTATCCATGCAAAGTTTGGTGAAGATCTGAGTATGTAGTTTTTGACCTTATATGGAACCTCCT
Source organism: Lepisma saccharinum (assembly GCF_977018435.1). Taxonomy (NCBI): domain Eukaryota; kingdom Metazoa; phylum Arthropoda; class Insecta; order Zygentoma; family Lepismatidae; genus Lepisma; species Lepisma saccharinum. The sequence goes on along the minus strand of NW_028142952.1, from coordinate 509,036 downwards.
ATCTGAAAATTTGAAAATTCTTAAAAAATTCGTCCAAAATCTTGATGTCTCCAATCTCTTGTTTTGTACGTTTTTTCCACGTGTCTTGACATCCAATGTATCCCTGCAAAGTTTGGTGAAGATCTGAGTATGTAGTTTTTGACCTTATCTGGAACCTCCCATCTGAAAATTTGAAAATTCCTAAAAAATCCGTGCAAAATCTTGATGACCCCAATCTCTTGTTTTGTACGTTTTTTCCACGTGTCTTGACATCCAATGTATCCATGCAAAGTTTGGTGAAGATCTGAGTATGTCGTTTTTGACCTTATCTGGAACATCCTTTCTGAAAATTTGAAAATTGTTAAAAAATTCGTCCAAAATCTTGATGTCTCCAATCTCTTGTTTTGTACGTTTTTTCCACGTGTCTTGACATGCAAAGTATTCCTGCAAAGTTTGGTGAAGATCTGAGTATGTAGTTTTTGACCTCATCTGGAACCTCCTATCTGAAAATTTGAAAATTCTTAAAAAATTCGTCCAAAATCTTGATGTCTCCAATCTCTTGTTTTGTACGTTTTTTCCACGTGTCTTGACATCCAATGTATCCCTGCAATGTTTGGTGAAGATATGAGTATGTAGTTTTTGACCTTATCTGGAACCTCCCATCTGAAAATTTGAAAATTCCTAAAAAATCCGTCCCAAATCTTGATGACCTCAATCTCTTGTTTTGTACTTTTTTTCCACGTGTCTCGACCTCCAATGTATCCCTGCAAAGTTTGGTGAAGATCTGAGTATGTAGTTTTTGACCTTATATGGAACCTCCTATCTGAAAATTTGAAAATTCTTAAAAAATTCGTCGAAAATCTTGATGTCTCCGATCTCTTGTTTTGTACGTTTTTTCCACGTGTCTTGACATGCAAAGTATTCCTGCAAAGTTTGGTGAAGATCTGAGTATGTAGTGTTTGACCTCATCTGGAACCTCCTATCTGAAAATTTGAAAATTCTTAAAAAATTCGTCCAAAATCTTGATGTCTCCAATCTCTTGTTTTGTACGTTTTTTCCACGTGTCTTGACATCCAATGTATCCCTGCAATGTTTGGTGAAGATCTGAGTATGTAGTTTTTGACCTTATCTGGAACCTCCCATCTGAAAATTTGAAAATTCCTAAAAAATCCGTCCAAAATCTTGATGACCCCAATCTCTTTTTTGTACGTTTTTTCCACGTGTCTTGACATCCAATGTATCCCTGCAAAGTTTGGTGAAGATCTGAGTATGTAGTTTTTGACCTTATCTGGAACCTCCCATCTGAAAATTTGAAAATTCTTAAAAAATTCGACCAAAATCTTGATGTCTCCAATCTCTTTTTTGTACGTTTTTTCCACGTGTCTTGACATCCAATGTATCCCTGCAAAGTATGGTGAAGATCTGAGTATGTAGTTTTTGACCTTATCTGGAACCTCCCATCTGAAAATTTGAAAATTCTTAAAAAATTCGACCAAAATCTTGATGTCTCCAATCTTTTGTTTTGTACGTTTTTTCCACGTGTCTTGACACATAATGTATCCATGCAAAGTTTGGTGAAGATCTGAGTATGTAGTTTTTGACCTTATATGGAACCTCCTATCTGAAAATTTGAAAATTCTTAAAAAATTCGTCCAAAATCTTGATGTCTCCAATCTCTTGTTTTGTACGTTTTTTCCACGTGTCTTGACATCCAATGTATCCCTGCAAAGTTTGGTGAAGATCTGAGTATGTAGTTTTTGACCTTATCTGGAACCTCCCATCTGAAAATTTGAAAATTCCTAAAAAATCCGTGCAAAATCTTGATGACCCCAATCTCTTGTTTTGTACGTTTTTTCCACGTGTCTTGACATCCAATGTATCCATGCAAAGTTTGGTGAAGATCTGAGTATGTCGTTTTTGACCTTATCTGGAACATCCTTTCTGAAAATTTGAAAATTGTTAAAAAATTCGTCCAAAATCTTGATGTCTCCAATCTCTTTTTTGTACGTTTTTTCCACGTGTCTTGACATCCAATGTATCCCTGCAAAGTTTGGTGAAGATCTGAGTATGTAGTTTTTGACCTTATCTGGAACCTCCCATCTGAAAATTTGAAAATTCTTCAAAAATTCGTCCAAAATCTTGATGTCTCCAATCTCTTGTTTTGTACGTTTTTTTAACGTGTCTCGACCTCCAATGGATCCCTGCAAAGTTTGGTGAAGATCTGAGTATGTAGTTTTTGACCTTATCTGGAACCTCCCATCTGAAAATTTGAAAATTCCTAAAAAATCCGTGCAAAATCTTGATGACCCCAATCTCTTGTTTTGTACGTTTTTTCCACGTGTCTTGACATCCAATGTATTCCTGCAATGTTTGGTGAAGATCTGAGTATGTAGTTTTTGACCTTATATGGAACCTCCTATCTGAAAATTTGAAAATTCTTAAAAAATTCGACCAAAATCTTGATGTTCCGAATCCTATGTTTTGTATGTTTTTTCCACGTGTCTTGACATCCAATGCATCCATGCAAAGTTTGGTGAAGATCTGAGTATGTAGTTTTTGACCTTATATTGAACCTCCCATCTGAAAATTTGAAAATTCTTAAAAAATTCGTCCAAAATCTTGATGACCCCAATCTCTTGTTTTGTACGTTTTTTCCACGTGTCTTGACATCCAAAGTATCCCTGCAAAGTTTGGTGAAGATCTGAGTATGTAGTTTTTGACCTTATATTGAACCTCCCATCTGAAAATTTGAAAATTCTTAAAAAATTCGTCCAAAATCTTGATGTCTCCAATCTCTTGTTTTGTACGTTTTTTCCACGTGTCTTGACATCCAATGTATCCATGCAAAGTTTGGTGAAGATCTGAGTATGTCGTTTTTGACCTTATCTGGAACCTCAAATCTGAAAATTTGAAAATTCTTAAAAAATTCGTCGAAAATCTTGATGTCTCCAATCTCTTGTTTTGTACGTTTTTTCCACGTGTCTTGACATGCAAAGTATCCCTGCAACGTTTGGTGAAGATCTGAGTATGTAGTTTTTGACCTTATCTGGAACCTCCTATCTGAAAATTTGAAAATTCTTCAAAAATTCGTCGAAAATCTTGATGTCTCCAATCTCTTGTTTTGTACGTTTTTTCCACGTGTCTTGACATCCAATGTATTCCTGCAATGTTTGGTGGAGATCTGAGTATGTAGTTTTAGACCTTATCTGGAACCTCCTATCTGAAAATTTGAAAATTCTTCAAAAATTCGTCCAAAATCTTGATGTCTCCAATCTCTTGTTTTGTACGTTTTTTCCACGTGTCTCGACCTCCAATGGATCCCTGCAAAGTTTGGTGAAGATCTGAGTATGTCGTTTTTGACCTTATCTGGAACATCCTTTCTGAAAATTTGAAAATTCTTAAAAAATTCGTCGAAAATCTTGATGTCTCCAATCTCTTGTTTTGTACGTTTTTTCCACGTGTCTTGACATCCAATGTATCCCTGCAAAGTTTGGTGAAGATCTGAGTATGTAGTTTTTGACCTTATATGGAACCTCCTATCTGAAAATTTGAAAATTCTTAAAAAATTCGTCCAAAATCTTGATGTCTCCAATCTCTTGTTTTGTACGTTTTTTCCACGTGTCTCGACCTCCAATGGATCCCTGCAAAGTTTGGTGAAGATCTGAGTATGTAGTTTTTGACCTCATCTGGAACCTCCTATCTGAAAATTTGAAAATTCTTAAAAAATTCGTCCAAAATCTTGATGTCTCCAATCTCTTGTTTTGTACGTTTTTTCCACGTGTCTTGACATCCAATGTATCCCTGCAATGTTTGGTGAAGATCTGAGTATGTAGTTTTTGACCTTATCTGGAACCTCCCATCTGAAAATTTGAAAATTCCTAAAAAATCCGTCCAAAAACTTGATGACCCCAATCTCTTGTTTTGTACTTTTTTTCCACGTGTCTCGACCTCCAATGTATCCCTGCAAAGTTTGGTGAAGATCTGAGTATGTAGTTTTTGACCTTATATGGAACCTCCTATCTGAAAATTTGAAAATTCTTAAAAAATTCGTCCAAAATCTTGATGTCACCAATCCTATGTTTTGTATGTTTTTTCCACGTGTCTTGACATCCAATGTATCCATGCAAAGTTTGGTGAAGATCTGAGTATGTCGTTTTTGACCTTATCTGAAACCTCCCATCTGAAAATTTGAAAATTCTTAAAAAATTCGTCGAAAATCTTGATGTCTCCGATCTCTTGTTTTGTACGTTTTTTCCACGTGTCTTGACATGCAAAGTATTCCTGCAAAGTTTGGTGAAGATCTGAGTATGTAGTTTTTGACCTCATCTGGAACCTCCTATCTGAAAATTTGAAAATTCTTAAAAAATTCGTCCAAAATTTTGATGTCTCCAATCTCTTGTTTTGTACGTTTTTTCCACGTGTCTTGACATCCAATGTATCCCTGCAATGTTTGGTGAAGATCTGAGTATGTAGTTTTTGACCTTATCTGGAACCTCCCATCTGAAAATTTGAAAATTCTTAAAAAATTCGTCCAAAATCTTGATGTCTCCAATCTCTTGTTTTGTACGTTTTTTCCACGTGTCTTGATATCCAATGTATCCCTGCAAAGTTTGGTGAAGATCTGAGTATGTAGTTTTTGACCTTATATGGAACCTCCTATCTGAAAATTTGAAAATTCTTAAAAAATTCGTCCAAAATCTTGATGTCTCCAATCTCTTGTTTTGTACGTTTTTTCCACGTGTCTTGACATCCAATGTATCCCTGCAAAGTTTGGTGAAGATCTGAGTATGTAGTTTTTGACCTTATATTGAACCTCCCATCTGAAAATTTGAAAATTCTTAAAAAATTCGTCCAAAATCTTGATGTCTCCAATCTCTTGTTTTGTACGTTTTTTCCACGTGTCTTGATATCCAATGTATCCCTGCAAAGTTTGGTGAAGATCTGAGTTTGTCGTTTTTGACCTTATCTGGAACATCCTTTCTGAAAATTTGAAAATTGTTAAAAAATTCGTCCAAAATCTTGATGTCTCCAATCTCTTTTTTGTACGTTTTTTCCACGTGTCTTGACATCCAATGTATCCCTGCAAAGTTTGGTGAAGATCTGAGTATGTAGTTTTTGACCTTATCTGGAACCTCCCATCTGAAAATTTGAAAATTCTTAAAAAATTCGACCAAAATCTTGATGTCTCCAATCTTTTGTTTTGTACGTTTTTTCCACGTGTCTTGACACATAATGTATCCATGCAAAGTTTGGTGAAGATCTGAGTATGTAGTTTTTGACCTTATATGGAAATTCCTATCTGAAAATTTGAAAATTCTTAAAAAATTCGTCCAAAATCTTGATGTCTCCAATCTCTTGTTTTGTACGTTTTTTCCACGTGTCTTGACATCCAATGTATCCCTGCAAAGTTTGGTGAAGATCTGAGTATGTAGTTTTTGACCTTATATGGAACCTCCTATCTGAAAATTTGAAAATTCTTAAAAAATTCGTCCAAAATCTTGATGTCTCCAATCTCTTGTTTTGTACGTTTTTTCCACGTGTATTGATATCCAATGTATCCCTGCAATGTTTGGTGAAGATCTGAGTATGTAGTTTTTGATCTTATATGGAACCTCCTATCTGAAAATTTGAAAATTCTTAAAAAATTCGTCCAAAATCTTGATGTCTCCAATCTCTTGTTTTGTACGTTTTTTCCACGTGTCTTGACATCCAATGTATCCCTGCAAAGTTTGGTGAAGATCTGAGTATGTAGTTTTTGACCTCATCTGGAACCTCCTATCTGAAAATTTGAAAATTCTTAAAAAATTCGTCCAAAATCTTGATGTCTCCAATCTCTTGTTTTGTACGTTTTTTCCACGTGTCTTGATATCCAATGTATCCCTGCAAAGTTTGGTGAAGATCTGAGTATGTCGTTTTTGACCTTATCTGGAACATCCTTTCTGAAAATTTGAAAATTGTTAAAAAATTCGTCCAAAATCTTGATGTCTCCAATCTCTTTTTTGTACGTTTTTTCCACGTGTCTTGACATCCAATGTATCCCTGCAAAGTTTGGTGAAGATCTGAGTATGTAGTTTTTGACCTTATCTGGAACCTCCCATCTGAAAATTTGAAAATTCTTAAAAAATTCGAACAAAATCTTGATGTCTCCAATCTTTTGTTTTGTACGTTTTTTCCACGTGTCTTGACACATAATGTATCCATGCAAAGTTTGGTGAAGATCTGAGTATGTAGTTTTTGACCTTATATGGAACCTCCTATCTGAAAATTTGAAAATTCTTAAAAAATTCGTCCAAAATCTTGATGTCTCCAATCTCTTGTTTTGTACGTTTTTTCCACGTGTCTTGACATCCAATGTATCCCTGCAAAGTTTGGTGAAGATCTGAGCATGTAGTTTTTGACCTTATCTGGAACCTCCCATCTGAAAATTTGAAAATTCCTAAAAAATCCGTGCAAAATCTTGATGACCCCAATCTCTTGTTTTGTACGTTTTTTCCACGTGTCTTGACATCCAATGTATTCCTGCAATGTTTGGTGAAGATCTGAGTATGTAGTTTTTGACCTTATATGGAACCTCCTATCTGAAAATTTGAAAATTCTTAAAAAATTCGACCAAAATCTTGATGACCCCAATCCTATGTTTTGTATGATTTTTCCACGTGTCTTGACATCCAATGTATCCATGCAAAGTTTGGTGAAGATCTGAGTATGTCGTTTTTGACCTTATCTGGAACCTCCCCTCTGAAAATTTGAAAATTCTTAAAAAATTCGTCGAAAATCTTGATGTCTCCGATCTCTTGTTTTGTACGTTTTTTCCACGTGTCTTGACATGCAAAGTATTCCTACAAAGTTTGGTGAAGATCTGAGTATGTAGTTTTTGACCTTATCTGGAACCTCCCATCTGAAAATTTGAAAATTCTTAAAAAATTCGTCGAAAATCTTGATGTCTCCAATCTCTTGTTTTGTACGTTTTTTCCACGTGTCTTGACATGCAAAGTATTCCTGCAAAGTTTGGTGAAGATCTGAGTATGTAGTTTTTGACCTCATCTGGAACCTCCTATCTGAAAATTTGAAAATTCTTAAAAAATTCGTCCAAAATCTTGATGTCTCCAATCTCTTGTTTTGTACGTTTTTTCCACGTGTCTTGACATCCAATGTATCCCTGCAATGTTTGGTGAAGATCTGAGTATGTAGTTTTTGACCTTATCTGGAACCTCCCATCTGAAAATTTGAAAATTCCTAAAAAATCCGTCCAAAATCTTGACGACCCCAATCTCTTGTTTTGTACTTTTTTTCCACGTGTCTCGACCTCCAATGTATCCCTGCAAAGTTTGGTGAAGATCTGAGTATGTAGTTTTTGACCTTATATGGAACCTCCTATCTGAAAATTTGAAAATTCTTAAAAAATTCGTCCAAAATCTTGATGTCACCAATCCTATGTTTTGTATGTTTTTTCCACGTGTCTTGACATCCAATGTATCCATGCAAAGTTTGGTGAAGATCTGAGTATGTCGTTTTTGACCTTATCTGGAATCTCCCATCTGAAAATTTGAAAATTCTTAAAAAATTCGTCGAAAATCTTGATGTCTCCGATCTCTTGTTTTGTACGTTTTTTCAACGTGTCTTGACATACAAAGTATTCCTGCAAAGTTTGGTGAAGATCTGAGTATGTAGTTTTTGACCTCATCTGGAACCTCCTATCTGAAAATTTGAAAATTCTTAAAAAATTCGTCCAAAATTTTGATGTCTCCAATCTCTTGTTTTGTACGTTTTTTCCACGTGTCTTGACATCCAATGTATCCCTGCAAAGTTTGGTGAAGATCTGAGTATGTAGTTTTTGACCTTATCTGGAACCTCCTATCTGAAAATTTGAAAATTCTTAAAAAATTCGTCCAAAATCTTGATGTCTCCAATCTCTTGTTTTGTACGTTTTTTCCACGTGTCTTGATATCCAATGTATCCCTGCAAAGTTTGGTGAAGATCTGAGTATGTAGTTTTTGACCTTATATGGAACCTCCTATCTGAAAATTTGAAAATTCTTAAAAAATTCGTCCAAAATCTTGATGTCTCCAATCTCTTGTTTTGTACGTTTTTTCCACGTGTCTTGACACATAATGTATCCATGCAAAGTTTGGTGAAGATCTGAGTATGTAGTTTTTGACCTTATCTGGAACCTCCCATCTGAAAATTTGAAAATTCTTAAAAAATTCGTCGAAAATCTTGATGTCTCCGATCTCTTGTTTTGTACGTTTTTTCCACGTGTCTTGACATGCAAAGTATTCCTGCAAAGTTTGGTGAAGATCTGAGTATGTAGTTTTTGACCTCATCTGGAACCTCCTATCTGAAAATTTGAAAATTCTTAAAAAATTCGTCCAAAATTTTGATGTCTCCAATCTCTTGTTTTGTACGTTTTTTCCACGTGTCTTGACATCCAATGTATCCCTGCAATGTTTGGTGAAGATCTGAGTATGTAGTTTTTGACCTTATCTGGAACCTCCCATCTGAAAATTTGAAAATTCTTAAAAAATTCGTCCAAAATCTTGATGTCTCCAATCTCTTGTTTTGTACGTTTTTTCCACGTGTCTTGATATCCAATGTATCCCTGCAAAGTTAGGTGAAGATCTGAGTATGTAGTTTTTGACCTTATATGGAACCTCCTATCTGAAAATTTGAAAATTCTTAAAAAATTCGTCCAAAATCTTGATGTCTCCAATCTCTTGTTTTGTACGTTTTTTCCACGTGTCTTGACATCCAATGTATCCCTGCAAAGTTTGGTGAAGATCTGAGTATGTAGTTTTTGACCTTATATTGAACCTCCCATCTGAAAATTTGAAAATTCTTAAAAAATTCGTCCAAAATCTTGATGTCTCCAATCTCTTGTTTTGTACGTTTTTTCCACGTGTCTTGATATCCAATGTATCCCTGCAAAGTTTGGTGAAGATCTGAGTTTGTCGTTTTTGACCTTATCTGGAACATCCTTTCTGAAAATTTGAAAATTGTTAAAAAATTCGTCCAAAATCTTGATGTCTCCAATCTCTTTTTTGTACGTTTTTTCCACGTGTCTTGACATCCAATGTATCCCTGCAAAGTTTGGTGAAGATCTGAGTATGTAGTTTTTGACCTTATCTGGAACCTCCCATCTGAAAATTTGAAAATTCTTAAAAAATTCGACCAAAATCTTGATGTCTCCAATCTTTTGTTTTGTACGTTTTTTCCACGTGTCTTGACACATAATGTATCCATGCAAAGTTTGGTGAAGATCTGAGTATGTAGTTTTTGACCTTATATGGAACCTCCTATCTGAAAATTTGAAAATTCTTAAAAAATTCGTCCAAAATCTTGATGTCTCCAATCTCTTGTTTTGTACGTTTTTTCCACGTGTCTTGACATCCAATGTATCCCTGCAAAGTTTGGTGAAGATCTGAGTATGTAGTTTTTGACCTTATATGGAACCTCCTATCTGAAAATTTGAAAATTCTTAAAAAATTCGTCCAAAATCTTGATGTCTCCAATCTCTTGTTTTGTACGTTTTTTCCACGTGTATTGATATCCAATGTATCCCTGCAATGTTTGGTGAAGATCTGAGTATGTAGTTTTTGATCTTATATGGAACCTCCTATCTGAAAATTTGAAAATTCTTAAAAAATTCGTCCAAAATCTTGATGTCTCCAATCTCTTGTTTTGTACGTTTTTTCCACGTGTCTTGACATCCAATGTATCCCTGCAAAGTTTGGTGAAGATCTGAGTATGTAGTTTTTGACCTTATCTGGAACCTCCTATCTGAAAATTTGAAAATTCTTAAAAAATTCGTCCAAAATCTTGATGTCTCCAATCTCTTGTTTTGTACGTTTTTTCCACGTGTCTTGATATCCAATGTATCCCTGCAAAGTTTGGTGAAGATCTGAGTATGTCGTTTTTGACCTTATCTGGAACATCCTTTCTGAAAATTTGAAAATTGTTAAAAAATTCGTCCAAAATCTTGATGTCTCCAATCTCTTTTTTGTACGTTTTTTCCACGTGTCTTGACATCCAATGTATCCCTGCAAAGTTTGGTGAAGATCTGAGTATGTAGTTTTTGACCTTATCTGGAACCTCCCATCTGAAAATTTGAAAATTCTTAAAAAATTCGAACAAAATCTTGATGTCTCCAATCTTTTGTTTTGTACGTTTTTTCCACGTGTCTTGACACATAATGTATCCATGCAAAGTTTGGTGAAGATCTGAGTATGTAGTTTTTGACCTTATATGGAACCTCCTATCTGAAAATTTGAAAATTCTTAAAAAATTCGTCCAAAATCTTGATGTCTCCAATCTCTTGTTTTGTACGTTTTTTCCACGTGTCTTGACATCCAATGTATCCCTGCAAAGTTTGGTGAAGATCTGAGCATGTAGTTTTTGACCTTATCTGGAACCTCCCATCTGAAAATTTGAAAATTCCTAAAAAATCCGTGCAAAATCTTGATGACCCCAATCTCTTGTTTTGTACGTTTTTTCCACGTGTCTTGACATCCAATGTATTCCTGCAATGTTTGGTGAAGATCTGAGTATGTAGTTTTTGACCTTATATGGAACCTCCTATCTGAAAATTTGAAAATTCTTAAAAAATTCGACCAAAATCTTGATGACCCCAATCCTATGTTTTGTATGTTTTTCCACGTGTCTTGACATCCAATGTATCCATGCAAAGTTTGGTGAAGATCTGAGTATGTCGTTTTTGACCTTATCTGGAACCTCCCCTCTGAAGTTTGAAAATTCTTAAAAAATTCGTCGAAAATCTTGATGTCTCCGATCTCTTGTTTTGTACGTTTTTCCACGTGTCTTGACATGCAAAGTATTCCTACAAAGTTTGGTGAAGATCTGAGTATGTAGTTTTTGACCTTATCTGGAACCTCCCATCTGAAAATTTGAAAATTCTTAAAAAATTCGTCGAAAATCTTGATGTCTCCGATCTCTTGTTTTGTACGTTTTTTCCACGTGTCTTGACATGCAAAGTATTCCTGCAAAGTTTGGTGAAGATCTGAGTATGTAGTTTTTGACCTCATCTGGAACCTCCTATCTGAAAATTTGAAAATTCTTAAAAAATTCGTCCAAAATCTTGATGTCTCCAATCTCTTGTTTTGTACGTTTTTTCCACGTGTCTTGACATCCAATGTATCCCTGCAATGTTTGGTGAAGATCTGAGTATGTAGTTTTTGACCTTATCTGGAACCTCCAATCTGAAAATTTGAAAATTCCTAAAAAATCCGTCCAAAATCTTGACGACCCCAATCTCTTGTTTTGTACTTTTTTTCCACGTGTCTCGACCTCCAATGTATCCCTGCAAAGTTTGGTGAAGATCTGAGTATGTAGTTTTTGACCTTATATGGAACCTCCTATCTGAAAATTTGAAAATTCTTAAAAAATTCGTCCAAAATCTTGATGTCACCAATCCTATGTTTTGTATGTTTTTTCCACGTGTCTTGACATCCAATGTATCCATGCAAAGTTTGGTGAAGATCTGAGTATGTCGTTTTTGACCTTATCTGGAACCTCCCATCTGAAAATTTGAAAATTCTTAAAAAATTCGTCGAAAATCTTGATGTCTCCGATCTCTTGTTTTGTACGTTTTTTCAACGTGTCTTGACATGCAAAGTATTCCTGCAAAGTTTGGTGAAGATCTGAGTATGTAGTTTTTGACCTCATCTGGAACCTCCTATCTGAAAATTTGAAAATTCTTAAAAAATTCGTCCAAAATTTTGATGTCTCCAATCTCTTGTTTTGTACGTTTTTTCCACGTGTCTTGACATCCAATGTATCCCTGCAAAGTTTGGTGAAGATCTGAGTATGTAGTTTTTGACCTTATCTGGAACCTCCTATCTGAAAATTTGAAAATTCTTAAAAAATTCGTCCAAAATCTTGATGTCTCCAATCTCTTGTTTTGTACGTTTTTTCCACGTGTCTTGATATCCAATGTATCCCTGCAAAGTTTGGTGAAGATCTGAGTATGTAGTTTTTGACCTTATATGGAACCTCCTATCTGAAAATTTGAAAATTCTTAAAAAATTCGTCCAAAATCTTGATGTCTCCAATCTCTTGTTTTGTACGTTTTTTCCACGTGTCTTGACACATAATGTATCCATGCAAAGTTTGGTGAAGATCTGAGTATGTAGTTTTTGACCTTATATGGAACCTCCTATCTGAAAATTTGAAAATTCTTAAAAAATTCGTCCAAAATCTTGATGTCTCCAATCTCTTGTTATGTACGTTTTTTCCACGTGTCTTGACATCCAATGTATCCCTGCAAAGTTTGGTGAAGATCTGAGTATGTTGTTTTTGACCTTATCTGGAACATCCTTTCTGAAAATTTGAAAATTGTTAAAAAATTCGTCAAAATCTTGATGTCTCCTATCTCTTGTTTTGTACGTTTTTTCCACGTGTCTTGACATCCAATGTATCCCTGCAAAGTTTGGTGAAGATCTGAGTATGTAGTTTTTGACCTTATCTGGAACCTCCCATCTGAAAATTTGAAAATTCTTAAAAAATTCGACCAATATCTTGATGTCTCCAATCTTTTGTTTTGTACGTTTTTTCCACGTGTCTTGACATCCAATGTATCCCTGCAAAGTTTGGTGAAGATCTGAGTATGTAGTTTTTGACCTTATATGGAACCTCCTATCTGAAAATTTGAAAATTCTTAAAAAATTCGTCCAAAATCTTGATGTCTCCAATCTCTTGTTTTGTACGTTTTTTCCACGTGTCTTGATATCCAATGTATCCCTGCAATGTTTGGTGAAGATCTGAGTATGTAGTTTTTGACCTTATATGGAACCTCCTATCTGAAAATTTGAAAATTCTTAAAAAATTCGTCCAAAATCTTGATGTCTCCAATCTCTTGTTTTGTACGTTTTTTCCACGTGTCTTGACATCCAATGTATCCCTGCAAAGTTTGGTGAAGATCTGAGTATGTAGTTTTTGACCTTATCTGGAACCTCCTATCTGAAAATTTGAAAATTCTTAAAAAATTCTTCCAAAATCTTGATGTCTCCAATCTCTTGTTTTGTACGTTTTTTCCACGTGTCTTGATATCCAATGTATCCCTGCAAAGTTTGGTGAAGATCTGAGTATGTCGTTTTTGACCTTATCTGGAACATCCTTTCTGAAAATTTGAAAATTGTTAAAAAATTCGTCCAAAATCTTGATGTCTCCAATCTCTTTTTTGTACGTTTTTTCCACGTGTCTTGACATCCAATGTATCCCTGCAAAGTTTGGTGAAGATCTGAGTATGTAGTTTTTGACCTTATCTGGAACCTCCCATCTGAAAATTTGAAAATTCTTAAAAAATTCGACCAAAATCTTGATGTCTTCAATCTTTTGTTTTGTACGTTTTTTCCACGTGTCTTGACACATAATGTATCCATGCAAAGTTTGGTGAAGATCTGAGTATGTAGTTTTTGACCTTATATGGAACCTCCTATCTGAAAATTTGAAAATTCTTAAAAAATTCGTCCAAAATCTTGATGTCTCCAATCTCTTGTTTTGTACGTTTTTTCCACGTGTCTTGACATCCAATGTATCCCTGCAAAGTTTGGTGAAGATCTGAGTATGTAGTTTTTGACCTTATCTGGAACCTCCCATCTGAAAATTTGAAAATTCCTAAAAAATCCGTGCAAAATCTTGATGACCCCAATCTCTTGTTTTGTACGTTTTTTCCACGTGTCTTGACATCCAATGTATTCCTGCAATGTTTGGTGAAGATCTGAGTATGTAGTTTTTGACCTTATATGGAACCTCCTATCTGAAAATTTGAAAATTCTTAAAAAATTCGACCAAAATCTTGATGACCCCAATCCTATGTTTTGTATGTTTTTTCCACGTGTCTTGGCATCCAATGTATCCATGCAAAGTTTGGTGAAGATCTGAGTATGTCGTTTTTGACCTTATCTGGAACCTCCCATCTGAAAATTTGAAAATTCTTAAAAAATTCGTCGAAAATCTTGATGTCTCCGATCTCTTGTTTTGTACGTTTTTTCCACGTGTCTTGACATGCAAAGTATTCCTACAAAGTTTGGTGAAGATCTGAGTATGTAGTTTTTGACCTTATCTGGAACCTCCCATCTGAAAATTTGAAAATTCTTAAAAAATTCGTCGAAAATCTTGATGTCTCCGATCTCTTGTTTTGTACGTTTTTTCCACGTGTCTTGACATGCAAAGTATTCCTGCAAAGTTTGGTGAAGATCTGAGTATGTAGTTTTTGACCTCATCTGGAACCTCCTATCTGAAAATTTGAAAATTCTTAAAAAATTCGTCCAAAATCTTGATGTCTCCAATCTCTTGTTTTGTACGTTTTTTCCACGTGTCTTGACATCCAATGTATCCCTGCAATGTTTGGTGAAGATCTGAGTATGTAGTTTTTGACCTTATCTGGAACCTCCCATCTGAAAATTTGAAAATTCCTAAAAAATCCGTCCAAAATCTTGATGACCCCAATCTCTTGTTTTGTACTTTTTTTCCACGTGTCTCGACCTCCAATGTATCCCTGCAAAGTTTGGTGAAGATCTGAGTATGTAGTTTTTGACCTTATATGGAACCTCCTATCTGAAAATTTGAAAATTCTTAAAAAATTCGTCCAAAATCTTGATGTCACCAATCCTATGTTTTGTATGTTTTTTCCACGTGTCTTGACATCCAATGTATCCATGCAAAGTTTGGTGAAGATCTGAGTATGTCGTTTTTGACCTTATCTGGAACCTCCCATCTGAAAATTTGAAAATTCTTAAAAAATTCGTCGAAAATCTTGATGTCTCCGATCTCTTGTTTTGTACGTTTTTTCCACGTGTCTTGACATGCAAAGTATTCCTGCAAAGTTTGGTGAAGATCTGAGTATGTAGTTTTTGACCTCATCTGGAACCTCCTATCTGAAAATTTGAAAATTCTTAAAAAATTCGTCCAAAATTTTGATGTCTCCAATCTCTTGTTTTGTACGTTTTTTCCACGTGTCTTGACATCCAATGTATCCCTGCAAAGTTTGGTGAAGATCTGAGTATGTAGTTTTTGACCTTATCTGGAACCTCCTATCTGAAAATTTGAAAATTCTTAAAAAATTCGTCCAAAATCTTGATGTCTCCAATCTCTTGTTTTGTACGTTTTTTCCACGTGTCTTGATATCCAATGTATCCCTGCAAAGTTTGGTGAAGATCTGAGTATGTAGTTTTTGACCTTATATGGAACCTCCTATCTGAAAATTTGAAAATTCTTAAAAAATTCGTCCAAAATCTTGATGTCTCCAATCTCTTGTTTTGTACGTTTTTTCCACGTGTCTTGACACATAATGTATCCATGCAAAGTTTGGTGAAGATCTGAGTATGTAGTTTTTGACCTTATATGGAACCTCCTATCTGAAAATTTGAAAATTCTTAAAAAATTCGTCCAAAATCTTGATGTCTCCAATCTCTTGTTTTGTACGTTTTTTCCACGTGTCTTGACATCCAATGTATCCCTGCAAAGTTTGGTGAAGATCTGAGTATGTTGTTTTTGACCTTATCTGGAACATCCTTTCTGAAAATTTGAAAATTGTTAAAAAATTCGTCCAAAATCTTGATGTCTCCTATCTCTTGTTTTGTACGTTTTTTCCACGTGTCTTGACATCCAATGTATCCCTGCAAAGTTTGGTGAAGATCTGAGTATGTAGTTTTTGACCTTATCTGGAACCTCCCATCTGAAAATTTGAAAATTCTTAAAAAATTCGACCAATATCTTGATGTCTCCAATCTTTTGTTTTGTACGTTTTTTCCACGTGTCTTGACACATAATGTATCCATGCAAAGTTTGGTGAAGATCTGAGTATGTAGTTTTTGACCTTATATGGAACCTCCTATCTGAAAATTTGAAAATTCTTAAAAAATTCGTCCAAAATCTTGATGTCTCCAATCTCTTGTTTTGTACGTTTTTTCCACGTGTCTTGACATCCAATGTATCCCTGCAAAGTTTGATGAAGATCTGAGTATGTAGTTTTTGACCTTATCTGGAACCTCCCATCTGAAAATTTGAAAATTCCTAAAAAATCCGTCCAAAATCTTGATGACCCCAATCTCTTGTTTTGTACTTTTTTTCCACGTGTCTCGACCTCCAATGTATCCCTGCAAAGTTTGGTGAAGATCTGAGTATGTAGTTTTTGACCTTATATGGAACCTCCTATCTGAAAATTTGAAAATTCTTAAAAAATTCGTCCAAAATCTTGATGTCACCAATCCTATGTTTTGTATGTTTTTTCCACGTGTCTTGACATCCAATGTATCCATGCAAAGTTTGGTGAAGATCTGAGTATGTAGTTTTTGACCTTATCTGGAACCTCCCATCTGAAAATTTGAAAATTCTTAAAAAATTCGTCGAAAATCTTGATGTCTCCGATCTCTTGTTTTGTACGTTTTTTCCACGTGTCTTGACATGCAAAGTATTCCTGCAAAGTTTGGTGAAGATCTGAGTATGTAGTTTTTGACCTCATCTGGAACCTCCTATCTGAAAATTTGAAAATTCTTAAAAAATTCGTCCAAAATTTTGATGTCTCCAATCTCTTGTTTTGTACGTTTTTTCCACGTGTCTTGACATCCAATGTATCCCTGCAATGTTTGGTGAAGATCTGAGTATGTAGTTTTTGACCTTATCTGGAACCTCCCATCTGAAAATTTGAAAATTCCTAAAAAATCCGTCCAAAATCTTGATGACCCCAATCTCTTGTTTTGTACGTTTTTTCCACGTGTCTTGACATCCAATGTATCCCTGCAAAGTTTGGTGAAGATCTGAGTATGTAGTTTTTGACCTTATCTGGAACCTCCTATCTGAAAATTTGAAAATTCTTAAAAAATTCGTCCAAAATCTTGATGTCTCCAATCTCTTGTTTTGTACGTTTTTTCCACGTGTCTTGATATCCAATGTATCCCTGCAAAGTTTGGTGAAGATCTGAGTATGTAGTTTTTGACCTTATCTGGAACCTCCCATCTGAAAACTTGAAAATTCTTAAAAAATTCGACCAAAATCTTGATGTCTCCAATCTTTTGTTTTGTACGTTTTTTCCACGTGTCTTGACACATAATGTATCCATGCAAAGTTTGGTGAAGATCTGAGTATGTAGTTTTTTACCTTATATGGAACCTCCTATCTGAAAATTTGAAAATTCTTAAAAAATTCGTCCAAAATCTTGATGACCCCAATCTCTTGTTTTGTACGTTTTTTCCACGTGTCTTGACATCCAAAGTATCCCTGCAAAGTTTGGTGAAGATCTGAGTATGTAGTTTTTGACCTTATATGGAACCTCCTTTCTGAAAATTTGAGAATTCTTAAAAAATTCGTCCAAAATCTTGATGTCTCCAATCTCTTGTTTTGTACGTTTTTTCCACGTGTCTTGACATCCAATGTATCCATGCAAAGTTTGGTGAAGATCTGAGTATGTCGTTTTTGACCTTATCTGGAACCTCCCATCTGAAAATTTGAAAATTCTTAAAAAATTCGTCGAAAATCTTGATGTCTCCAATCTTTTGTTTTGTACGTTTTTTCCACGTGTCTTGACATGCAAAGTATCCCTCCAACGTTTGGTGAAGATCTGAGTATGTAGTTTTTGACCTTATCTGGAACCTCCTATCTGAAAATTTGAAAATTCTTAAAAAATTCGTCGAAAATCTTGATGTCTCCAATCTCTTGTTTTGTACGTTTTTTCCACGTGTCTTGATATCCAATGTATCCCTGCAAAGTTTGGTGAAGATCTGAGTATGTAGTTTTTGACCTTATATGGAACCTCCTTTCTGAAAATTTGAAAATTGTTAAAAAATTCGTCCAAAATCTTGATGTCTCCAATCTCTTTTTTGTACGTTTTTTCCACGTGTCTTGACATCCAATGTATCCCTGCAAAGTTTGGTGAAGATCTGAGTATGTAGTTTTTGACCTTATCTGGAACCTCCTATCTGAAAATTTGAAAATTCTTAAAAAATTCGACCAAAATCTTGATGTCTCCAATCTTTTGTTTTGTACGTTTTTTCCACGTGTCTTGACACATAATGTATCCATGCAAAGTTTGGTGAAGATCTGAGTATGTAGTTTTTGACCTTATATGGAACCTCCTATCTGAAAATTTGAAAATTCTTAAAAAATTCGTCCAAAATCTTGATGTCTCCAATCTCTTGTTTTGTACGTTTTTTCCACGTGTCTTGACATCCAATGTATCCCTGCAAAGTTTGGTGAAGATCTGAGTATGTAGTTTTTGACCTTATCTGGAACCTCCCATCTGAAAATTTGAAAATTCCTAAAAAATCCGTGCAAAATCTTGATGACCCCAATCTCTTGTTTTGTACGTTTTTTCCACGTGTCTTGACATCCAATGTATTCCTGCAATGTTTGGTGAAGATCTGAGTATGTAGTTTTTGACCTTATATGGAACCTCCTATCTGAAAATTTGAAAATTCTTAAAAAATTCGACCAAAATCTTGATGACCCCAATCCTATGTTTTGTATGTTTTTTCCACGTGTCTTGACATCCAATGTATCCATGCAAAGTTTGGTGAAGATCTGAGTATGTCGTTTTTGACCTTATCTGGAACCTCCCATCTGAAAATTTGAAAATTCTTAAAAAATTCGTCGAAAATCTTGATGTCTCCGATCTCTTGTTTTGTACGTTTTTTCCACGTGTCTTGACATGCAAAGTATTCCTACAAAGTTTGGTGAAGATCTGAGTATGTAGTTTTTGACCTTATCTGGAACCTCCCATCTGAAAATTTGAAAATTCTTAAAAAATTCGTCGAAAATCTTGATGTCTCCGATCTCTTGTTTTGTACGTTTTTTCCACGTGTCTTGACATGCAAAGTATTCCTGCAAAGTTTGGTGAAGATCTGAGTATGTAGTTTTTGACCTCATCTGGAACCTCCTATCTGAAAATTTGAAAATTCTTAAAAAATTCGTCCAAAATCTTGATGTCTCCAATCTCTTGTTTTGTACGTTTTTTCCACGTGTCTTGACATCCAATGTATCCCTGCAATGTTTGGTGAAGATCTGAGTATGTAGTTTTTGACCTTATCTGGAACCTCCCATCTGAAAATTTGAAAATTCCTAAAAAATCCGTCCAAAATCTTGATGACTCCAATCTCTTGTTTTGTACTTTTTTTCCACGTGTCTCGACCTCCAATGTATCCCTGCAAAGTTTGGTGAAGATCTGAGTATGTAGTTTTTGACCTTATATGGAACCTCCTATCTGAAAATTTGAAAATTCTTAAAAAATTCGTCCAAAATCTTGATGTCACCAATCCTATGTTTTGTATGTTTTTTCCACGTGTCTTGACATCCAATGTATCCATGCAAAGTTTGGTGAAGATCTGAGTATGTCGTTTTTGACCTTATCTGGAACCTCCCATCTGAAAATTTGAAAATTCTTAAAAAATTCGTCGAAAATCTTGATGTCTCCGATCTCTTGTTTTGTACGTTTTTTCCACGTGTCTTGACATGCAAAGTATTCCTGCAAAGTTTGGTGAAGATCTGAGTATGTAGTTTTTGACCTCATCTGGAACCTCCTATCTGAAAATTTGAAAATTCTTAAAAAATTCGTCCAAAATTTTGATGTCTCCAATCTCTTGTTTTGTACGTTTTTTCCACGTGTCTTGACATCCAATGTATCCCTGCAAAGTTTGGTGAAGATCTGAGTATGTAGTTTTTGACCTTATCTGGAACCTCCTATCTGAAAATTTGAAAATTCTTAAAAAATTCGTCCAAAATCTTGATGTCTCCAATCTCTTGTTTTGTACGTTTTTTCCACGTGTCTTGACATCCAATGTATCCCTGCAAAGTTTGGTGAAGATCTGAGTATGTAGTTTTTGACCTTATATGGAACCTCCTATCTGAAAATTTGAAAATTCTTAAAAAATTCGTCCAAAATCTTGAAGTCTCCAATCTCTTGTTTTGTACGTTTTTTCCACGTGTCTTGACACATAATGTATCCATGCAAAGTTTGGTGAAGATCTGAGTATGTAGTTTTTGACCTTATATGGAACCTCCTATCTGAAAATTTGAAAATTCTTAAAAAATTCGTCCAAAATCTTGATGTCTCCAATCTCTTGTTTTGTACGTTTTTTCCACGTGTCTTGACATCCAATGTATCCCTGCAAAGTTTGGTGAAGATCTGAGTATGTTGTTTTTGACCTTATCTGGAACATCCTTTCTGAAAATTTGAAAATTGTTAAAAAATTCGTCCAAAATCTTGATGTCTCCTATCTCTTGTTTTGTACGTTTTTTCCACGTGTCTTGACATCCAATGTATCCCTGCAAAGTTTGGTGAAGATCTGAGTATGTAGTTTTTGACCTTATCTGGAACCTCCCATCTGAAAATTTGAAAATTCTTAAAAAATTCGACCAATATCTTGATGTCTCCAATCTTTTGTTTTGTACGTTTTTTCCACGTGTCTTGACACATAATGTATCCATGCAAAGTTTGGTGAAGATCTGAGTATGTAGTTTTTGACCTTATATGGAACCTCCTATCTGAAAATTTGAAAATTCTTAAAAAATTCGTCCAAAATCTTGATGTCTCCAATCTCTTGTTTTGTACGTTTTTTCCACGTGTCTTGACATCCAATGTATCCCTGCAAAGTTTGGTGAAGATCTGAGTATGTAGTTTTTGACCTTATCTGGAACCTCCCATCTGAAAATTTGAAAATTCCTAAAAAATCCGTCCAAAATCTTGATGACCCCAATCTCTTGTTTTGTACTTTTTTTCCACGTGTCTCGACCTCTAATGTATCCCTGCAAAGTTTGGTGAAGATCTGAGTATGTAGTTTTTGACCTTATATGGAACCTCCTATCTGAAAATTTGAAAATTCTTAAAAAATTCGTCCAAAATCTTGATGTCACCAATCCTATGTTTTGTATGTTTTTTCCACGTGTCTTGACATCCAATGTATCCCTGCAAAGTTTGGTGAAGATCTGAGTATGTCGTTTTTGACCTTATCTGGAACCTCCCATCTGAAAATTTGAAAATTCTTAAAAAATTCGTCGAAAATCTTGATGTCTCCGATCTCTTGTTTTGTACGTTTTTTCCACGTGTCTTGACATGCAAAGTATTCCTGCAAAGTTTGGTGAAGATCTGAGTATGTAGTTTTTGACCTCATCTGGAACCTCCTATCTGAAAATTTGAAAATTCTTAAAAAATTCGTCCAAAATTTTGATGTCTCCAATCTCTTGTTTTGTACGTTTTTTCCACGTGTCTTGACATCCAATGTATCCCTGCAAAGTTTGGTGAAGATCTGAGTATGTAGTTTTTGACCTTATCTGGAACCTCCCATCTGAAAATTTGAAAATTCCTAAAAAATCCGTCCAAAATCTTGATGACCCCAATCTCTTGTTTTGTACGTTTTTTCCACGTGTCTTGACATCCAATGTATCCCTGCAAAGTTTGGTGAAGATCTGAGTATGTAGTTTTTGACCTTATCTGGAACCTCCTATCTGAAAATTTGAAAATTCTTAAAAAATTCGTCCAAAATCTTGATGTCTCCAATCTCTTGTTTTGTACGTTTTTTCCACGTGTCTTGATATCCAATGTATCCCTGCAAAGTTTGGTGAAGATCTGAGTATGTAGTTTTTGACCTTATCTGGAACCTCCCATCTGAAAATTTGAAAATTCTTAAAAAATTCGACCAAAATCTTGATGTCTCCAATCTTTTGTTTTGTACGTTTTTTCCACGTGTCTTGACACATAATGTATCCATGCAAAGTTTGGTGAAGATCTGAGTATGTAGTTTTTGACCTTATCTGGAACCTCCCATCTGAAAATTTGAAAATTCCTAAAAAATCCGTGCAAAATCTTGATGACCCCAATCTCTTGTTTTGTACGTTTTTTCCACGTGTCTTGACATCCAATGTATTCCTGCAATGTTTGGTGAAGATCTGAGTATGTAGTTTTTGACCTTATATGGAACCTCCTATCTGAAAATTTGAAAATTCTTAAAAAATTCGACCAAAATCTTGATGACCCCAATCCTATGTTTTGTATGTTTTTTCCACGTGTCTTGACATCCAATGTATCCATGCAAAGTTTGGTGAAGATCTGAGTATGTCGTTTTTGACCTTATCTGGAACCTCCCATCTGAAAATTTGAAAATTCTTAAAAAATTCGTCGAAAATCTTGATGTCTCCGATCTCTTGTTTTGTACGTTTTTTCCACGTGTCTTGACATGCAAAGTATTCCTACAAAGTTTGGTGAAGATCTGAGTATGTAGTTTTTGACCTTATCTGGAACCTCCCATCTGAAAATTTGAAAATTCTTAAAAAATTCGTCGAAAATCTTGATGTCTCCGATCTCTTGTTTTGTACGTTTTTTCCACGTGTCTTGACATGCAAAGTATTCCTGCAAAGTTTGGTGAAGATCTGAGTATGTAGTTTTTGACCTCATCTGGAACCTCCTATCTGAAAATTTGAAAATTCTTAAAAAATTCGTCCAAAATCTTGATGTCTCCAATCTCTTGTTTTGTACGTTTTTTCCACGTGTCTTGACATCCAATGTATCCCTGCAATGTTTGGTGAAGATCTGAGTATGTAGTTTTTGACCTTATCTGGAACCTCCCATCTGAAAATTTGAAAATTCCTAAAAAATCCGTCCAAAATCTTGATGACTCCAATCTCTTGTTTTGTACTTTTTTTCCACGTGTCTCGACCTCCAATGTATCCCTGCAAAGTTTGGTGAAGATCTGAGTATGTAGTTTTTGACCTTATATGGAACCTCCTATCTGAAAATTTGAAAATTCTTAAAAAATTCGTCCAAAATCTTGATGTCACCAATCCTATGTTTTGTATGTTTTTTCCACGTGTCTTGACATCCAATGTATCCATGCAAAGTTTGGTGAAGATCTGAGTATGTCGTTTTTGACCTTATCTGGAACCTCCCATCTGAAAATTTGAAAATTCTTAAAAAATTCGTCGAAAATCTTGATGTCTCCGATCTCTTGTTTTGTACGTTTTTTCCACGTGTCTTGACATGCAAAGTATTCCTGCAAAGTTTGGTGAAGATCTGAGTATGTAGTTTTTGACCTCATCTGGAACCTCCTATCTGAAAATTTGAAAATTCTTAAAAAATTCGTCCAAAATTTTGATGTCTCCAATCTCTTGTTTTGTACGTTTTTTCCACGTGTCTTGACATCCAATGTATCCCTGCAAAGTTTGGTGAAGATCTGAGTATGTAGTTTTTGACCTTATCTGGAACCTCCTATCTGAAAATTTGAAAATTCTTAAAAAATTCGTCCAAAATCTTGATGTCTCCAATCTCTTGTTTTGTACGTTTTTTCCACGTGTCTTGACATCCAATGTATCCCTGCAAAGTTTGGTGAAGATCTGAGTATGTAGTTTTTGACCTTATATGGAACCTCCTATCTGAAAATTTGAAAATTCTTAAAAAATTCGTCCAAAATCTTGAAGTCTCCAATCTCTTGTTTTGTACGTTTTTTCCACGTGTCTTGACACATAATGTATCCATGCAAAGTTTGGTGAAGATCTGAGTATGTAGTTTTTGACCTTATATGGAACCTCCTATCTGAAAATTTGAAAATTCTTAAAAAATTCGTCCAAAATCTTGATGTCTCCAATCTCTTGTTTTGTACGTTTTTTCCACGTGTCTTGACATCCAATGTATCCCTGCAAAGTTTGGTGAAGATCTGAGTATGTTGTTTTTGACCTTATCTGGAACATCCTTTCTGAAAATTTGAAAATTGTTAAAAAATTCGTCCAAAATCTTGATGTCTCCTATCTCTTGTTTTGTACGTTTTTTCCACGTGTCTTGACATCCAATGTATCCCTGCAAAGTTTGGTGAAGATCTGAGTATGTAGTTTTTGACCTTATCTGGAACCTCCCATCTGAAAATTTGAAAATTCTTAAAAAATTCGACCAATATCTTGATGTCTCCAATCTTTTGTTTTGTACGTTTTTTCCACGTGTCTTGACACATAATGTATCCATGCAAAGTTTGGTGAAGATCTGAGTATGTAGTTTTTGACCTTATATGGAACCTCCTATCTGAAAATTTGAAAATTCTTAAAAAATTCGTCCAAAATCTTGATGTCTCCAATCTCTTGTTTTGTACGTTTTTTCCACGTGTCTTGACATCCAATGTATCCCTGCAAAGTTTGGTGAAGATCTGAGTATGTAGTTTTTGACCTTATCTGGAACCTCCCATCTGAAAATTTGAAAATTCCTAAAAAATCCGTCCAAAATCTTGATGACCCCAATCTCTTGTTTTGTACTTTTTTTCCACGTGTCTCGACCTCTAATGTATCCCTGCAAAGTTTGGTGAAGATCTGAGTATGTAGTTTTTGACCTTATATGGAACCTCCTATCTGAAAATTTGAAAATTCTTAAAAAATTCGTCCAAAATCTTGATGTCACCAATCCTATGTTTTGTATGTTTTTTCCACGTGTCTTGACATCCAATGTATCCCTGCAAAGTTTGGTGAAGATCTGAGTATGTCGTTTTTGACCTTATCTGGAACCTCCCATCTGAAAATTTGAAAATTCTTAAAAAATTCGTCGAAAATCTTGATGTCTCCGATCTCTTGTTTTGTACGTTTTTTCCACGTGTCTTGACATGCAAAGTATTCCTGCAAAGTTTGGTGAAGATCTGAGTATGTAGTTTTTGACCTCATCTGGAACCTCCTATCTGAAAATTTGAAAATTCTTAAAAAATTCGTCCAAAATTTTGATGTCTCCAATCTCTTGTTTTGTACGTTTTTTCCACGTGTCTTGACATCCAATGTATCCCTGCAAAGTTTGGTGAAGATCTGAGTATGTAGTTTTTGACCTTATCTGGAACCTCCCATCTGAAAATTTGAAAATTCCTAAAAAATCCGTCCAAAATCTTGATGACCCCAATCTCTTGTTTTGTACGTTTTTTCCACGTGTCTTGACATCCAATGTATCCCTGCAAAGTTTGGTGAAGATCTGAGTATGTAGTTTTTGACCTTATCTGGAACCTCCTATCTGAAAATTTGAAAATTCTTAAAAAATTCGTCCAAAATCTTGATGTCTCCAATCTCTTGTTTTGTACGTTTTTTCCACGTGTCTTGATATCCAATGTATCCCTGCAAAGTTTGGTGAAGATCTGAGTATGTAGTTTTTGACCTTATCTGGAACCTCCCATCTGAAAATTTGAAAATTCTTAAAAAATTCGACCAAAATCTTGATGTCTCCAATCTTTTGTTTTGTACGTTTTTTCCACGTGTCTTGACACATAATGTATCCATGCAAAGTTTGGTGAAGATCTGAGTATGTAGTTTTTTACCTTATATGGAACCTCCTATCTGAAAATTTGAAAATTCTTAAAAAATTCGTCCAAAATCTTGATGACCCCAATCTCTTGTTTTGTACGTTTTTTCCACGTGTCTTGACATCCAAAGTATCCCTGCAAAGTTTGGTGAAGATCTGAGTATGTAGTTTTTGACCTTATATGGAACCTCCTTTCTGAAAATTTGAGAATTCTTAAAAAATTCGTCCAAAATCTTGATGTCTCCAATCTCTTGTTTTGTACGTTTTTTCCACGTGTCTTGACATCCAATGTATCCATGCAAAGTTTGGTGAAGATCTGAGTATGTCGTTTTTGACCTTATCTGGAACCTCCCATCTGAAAATTTGAAAATTCTTAAAAAATTCGTCGAAAATCTTGATGTCTCCAATCTTTTGTTTTGTACGTTTTTTCCACGTGTCTTGACATGCAAAGTATCCCTCCAACGTTTGGTGAAGATCTGAGTATGTAGTTTTTGACCTTATCTGGAACCTCCTATCTGAAAATTTGAAAATTCTTAAAAAATTCGTCGAAAATCTTGATGTCTCCAATCTCTTGTTTTGTACGTTTTTTCCACGTGTCTTGATATCCAATGTATCCCTGCAAAGTTTGGTGAAGATCTGAGAATGTCGTTTTTGACCTTATCTGGAACATCCTTTCTGAAAATTTGAAAATTGTTAAAAAATTCGTCCAAAATCTTGATGTCTCCAATCTCTTTTTTGTACGTTTTTTCCACGTGTCTTGACATCCAATGTATCCCTGCAAAGTTTGGTGAAGATCTGAGTATGTAGTTTTTGACCTTATCTGGAACCTCCCATCTGAAAATTTGAAAATTCTTAAAAAATTCGACCAAAATCTTGATGTCTCCAATCTTTTGTTTTGTACGTTTTTTCCACGTGTCTTGACACATAATGTATCCATGCAAAGTTTGGTGAAGATCTGAGTATGTAGTTTTTGACCTTATATGGAACCTCCTATCTGAAAATTTGAAAATTCTTAAAAAATTCGTCCAAAATCTTGATGTCTCCAATCTCTTGTTTTGTACGTTTTTTCCACGTGTCTTGACATCCAATGTATCCCTGCAAAGTTTGGTGAAGATCTGAGTATGTAGTTTTTGACCTTATCTGGAACCTCCCATCTGAAAATTTGAAAATTCCTAAAAAATCCGTGCAAAATCTTGATGACCCCAATCTCTTGTTTTGTACGTTTTTTCCACGTGTCTTGACATCCAATGTATCCATGCAAAGTTTGGTGAAGATCTGAGTATGTCGTTTTTGACCTTATCTGGAACATCCTTTCTGAAAATTTGAAAATTGTTAAAAAATTCGTCCAAAACCTTGATGTCTCCAATCTCTTTTTTGTACGTTTTTTCCACGTGTCTTGACATCCAATGTATCCCTGCAAAGTTTGGTGAAGATCTGAGTATGTAGTTTTTGACCTTATCTGGAACCTCCCATCTGAAAATTTGAAAATTCTTCAAAAATCGTCGAAAATCTTGATGTCTCCAATCTCTTGTTTTGTACGTTTTTTCCACGTGTCTCGACCTAAAATGGATCCCTGCAAAGTTTGGTGAAGATCTGAGTATGTCGTTTTTGACCTTATCTGGAACATCCTTTCTGAAAATTTGAAAATTCTTAAAAAATTCGTCGAAAATCTTGATGTCTCCAATCTCTTGTTTTGTACGTTTTTTCCACGTATCTTGACATCCAATGTATCCCTGCAAAGTTTGGTGAAGATCTGAGTATGTAGTTTTTGACCTTATATGGAACCTCCTATCTGAAAATTTGAAAATTCTTAAAAAATTCGTCCAAAATCTTGATGTCTCCAATCTCTTGTTTTGTACGTTTTTTCCACGTGTCTCGACCTCCAATGGATCCCTGCAAAGTTTGGTGAAGATCTGAGTATGTCGTTTTTGACCTTATCTGGAACCTCCCATCTGAAAATTTGAAAATTCTTCAAAAATTCGTCGAAAATCTTGATGTCTCCGATCTCTTGTTTTGTACGTTTTTTCCACGTGTCTTGACATGCAAAGTATTCCTGCAAAGTTTGGTGAAGATCTGAGTATGTAGTTTTTGACCTCATCTGGAACCTCCTATCTGAAAATTTGAAAATTCTTAAAAAATTCGTCCAAAATCTTGATGTCTCCAATCTCTTGTTTTGTACGTTTTTTCCACGTGTCTTGACATCCAATGTATCCCTGCAATGTTTGGTGAAGATCTGAGTATGTAGTTTTTGACCTTATCTGGAACCTCCCATCTGAAAATTTGAAAATTCCTAAAAAATCCGTCTAAAATCTTGATGACCCCAATCTCTTGTTTTGTACTTTTTTTCCACGTGTCTCGACCTCCAATGTATCCCGGCAAAGTTTGGTGAAGATCTGAGTATGTAGTTTTTGACCTTATATGGAACCTCCTATCTGAAAATTTGAAAATTCTTAAAAAATTCGTCGAAAATCTTGATGTCTCCGATCTCTTGTTTTGTACGTTTTTTCCACGTGTCTTGACATGCAAAGTATTCCTGCAAAGTTTGGTGAAGATCTGAGTATGTAGTTTTTGACCTCATCTGGAACCTCCTATCTGAAAATTTGAAAATTCTTAAAAAATTCGTCCAAAATCTTGATGTCTCCAATCTTTTGTTTTGTACGTTTTTTCCACGTGTCTTGACACATAATGTATCCATGCAAAGTTTGGTGAAAATCTGAGTATGTAGTTTTTGACCTTATATGGAACCTCCTATCTGAAAATTTGAAAATTCTTAAAAAATTCGTCCAAAATCTTGATGACCCCAATCTCTTGTTTTGTTCGTTTTTTCCACGTGTCTTGACATCCAAAGTATCCCTGCAAAGTTTGGTGAAGATCTGAGTATGTAGTTTTTGACCTTATATGGAACCTCCTTTCTGAAAATTTGAGAATTCTTAAAAAATTCGTCCAAAATCTTGATGTCTCCAATCTCTTGTTTTGTACGTTTTTTCCACGTGTCTTGACATCCAATGTATCCATGCAAAGTTTGGTGAAGATCTGAGTATGTCGTTTTTGACCTTATCTGGAACCTCCCATCTGAAAATTTGAAAATTCTTAAAAAATTCGTCGAAAATCTTGATGTCTCCAATCTTTTGTTTTGTACGTTTTTTCCACGTGTCTTGACATGCAAAGTATCCCTGCAACGTTTGGTGAAGATCTGAGTATGTAGTTTTTGACCTTATCTGGAACCTCCTATCTGAAAATTTGAAAATTCTTAAAAAATTCGTCGAAAATCTTGATGTCTCCAATCTATTGTTTTGTACGTTTTTTCCACGTGTCTTGATATCCAATGTATCCCTGCAAAGTTTGGTGAAGATCTGAGTATGTCGTTTTTGACCTTATCTGGAACATCCTTTCTGAAAATTTGAAAATTGTTAAAAAATTCGTCCAAAATCTTGATGTCTCCAATCTCTTTTTTGTACGTTTTTTCCACGTGTCTTGACATCCAATGTATCCCTGCAAAGTTTGGTGAAGATCTGAGTATGTAGTTTTTGACCTTATCTGGAACCTCCCATCTGAAAATTTGAAAATTCTTAAAAAATTCGACCAAAATCTTGATGTCTCCAATCTTTTGTTTTGTACGTTTTTTCCACGTGTCTTGACACATAATGTATCCATGCAAAGTTTGGTGAAGATCTGAGTATGTAGTTTTTGACCTTATATGGAACCTCCTATCTGAAAATTTGAAAATTCTTAAAAAATTCGTCCAAAATCTTGATGTCTCCAATCTCTTGTTTTGTACGTTTTTTCCACGTGTCTTGACATCCAATGTATCCCTGCAAAGTTTGGTGAAGATCTGAGTATGTAGTTTTTGACCTTATCTGGAACCTCCCATCTGAAAATTTGAAAATTCCTAAAAAATCCGTGCAAAATCTTGATGACCCCAATCTCTTGTTTTGTACGTTTTTTCCACGTGTCTTGACATCCAATGTATCCATGCAAAGTTTGGTGAAGATCTGAGTATGTCGTTTTTGACCTTATCTGGAACATCCTTTCTGAAAATTTGAAAATTGTTAAAAAATTCGTCCAAAATCTTGATGTCTCCAATCTCTTTTTTGTACGTTTTTTCCACGTGTCTTGACATCCAATGTATCCCTGCAAAGTTTGGTGAAGATCTGAGTATGTAGTTTTTGACCTTATCTGGAACCTCCCATCTGAAAATTTGAAAATTCGTCAAAAATTCGTCGAAAATCTTGATGTCTCCAATCTCTTGTTTTGTACGTTTTTTCCACGTGTCTCGACCTCCAATGGATCCCTGCAAAGTTTGGTGAAGATCTGAGTATGTCGTTTTTGACCTTATCTGGAACATCCTTTCTGAAAATTTGAAAATTCTTAAAAAATTCGTCGAAAATCTTGATGTCTCCAATCTCTTGTTTTGTACGTTTTTTCCACGTATCTTGACATCCAATGTATCCCTGCAAAGTTTGGTGAAGATCTGAGTATGTAGTTTTTGACCTTATATGGAACCTCCTATCTGAAAATTTGAAAATTCTTAAAAAATTCGTCCAAAATCTTGATGTCTCCAATCTCTTGTTTTGTACGTTTTTTCCACGTGTCTCGACCTCCAATGGATCCCTGCAAAGTTTGGTGAAGATCTGAGTATGTCGTTTTTGACCTTATCTGGAACCTCCCATCTGAAAATTTGAAAATTCTTCAAAAATTCGTCGAAAATCTTGATGTCTCCGATCTCTTGTTTTGTACGTTTTTTCAACGTGTCTTGACATGCAAAGTATTCCTGCAAAGTTTGGTGAAGATCTGAGTATGTAGTTTTTGACCTCATCTGGAACCTCCTATCTGAAAATTTGAAAATTCTTAAAAAATTCGTCCAAAATCTTGATGTCTCCAATCTCTTGTTTTGTACGTTTTTTCCACGTGTCTTGACATCCAATGTATCCCTGCAAAGTTTGGTGAAGATCTGAGTATGTAGTTTTTGACCTTATCTGGAACCTCCCATCTGAAAATTTGAAAATTCCTAAAAAATCCGTCCAAAATCTTGACCCCAATCTCTTGTTTTGTACTTTTTTTCCACGTGTCTCGACCTCCAATGTATCCCTGCAAAGTTTGGTGAAGATCTGAGTATGTAGTTTTTGACCTTATATGGAACCTCCTATCTGAAAATTTGAAAATTCTTAAAAAATTCGTCGAAAATCTTGATGTCTCCGATCTCTTGTTTTGTACGTTTTTTCCACGTGTCTTGACATGCAAAGTATTCCTGCAAAGTTTGGTGAAGATCTGAGTATGTAGTTTTTGACCTCATCTGGAACCTCCTATCTGAAAATTTGAAAATTCTTAAAAAATTCGTCCAAAATCTTGATGTCTCCAATCTCTTGTTTTGTACGTTTTTTCCACGTGTCTTGACATCCAATGTATCCCTGCAATGTTTGGTGAAGATCTGAGTATGTAGTTTTTGACCTTATCTGGAACCTCCCATCTGAAAATTTGAAAATTCTTAAAAAATCCGTCCAAAATCTTGATGACCCCAATCTCTTTTTTGTACGTTTTTTCCACGTGTCTTGACATCCAATGTATCCCTGCAAAGTTTGGTGAAGATCTGAGTATGTAGTTTTTGACCTTATCTGGAACCTCCCATCTGAAAATTTGAAAATTCTTAAAAAATTCGACCAAAATCTTGATGTCTCCAATCTCTTTTTTGTACGTTTTTTCCACGTGTCTTGACATCCAATGTATCCCTGCAAAGTTTGGTGAAGATCTGAGTATGTAGTTTTTGACCTTATCTGGAACCTCCCATCTGAAAATTTGAAAATTCTTAAAAAATTCGACCAAAATCTTGATGTCTCCAATCTTTTGTTTTGTACGTTTTTTCCACGTGTCTTGACACATAATGTATCCATGCAAAGTTTGGTGAAGATCTGAGTATGTAGTTTTTGACCTTATATGGAACCTCCTATCTGAAAATTTGAAAATTCTTAAAAAATTCGTCCAAAATCTTGATGTCTCCAATCTCTTGTTTTGTACGTTTTTTCCACGTGTCTTGACATCCAATGTATCCCTGCAAAGTTTGGTGAAGATCTGAGTATGTAGTTTTTGACCTTATCTGGAACCTCCCATCTGAAAATTTGAAAATTCCTAAAAAATCCGTGCAAAATCTTGATGACCCCAATCTCTTGTTTTGTACGTTTTTTCCACGTGTCTTGACATCCAATGTATCCATGCAAAGTTTGGTGAAGATCTGAGTATGTCGTTTTTGACCTTATCTGGAACATCCTTTCTGAAAATTTGAAAATTGTTAAAAAATTCGTCCAAAATCTTGATGTCTCCAATCTCTTTTTTGTACGTTTTTTCCACGTGTCTTGACATCCAATGTATCCCTGCAAAGTTTGGTGAAGATCTGAGTATGTAGTTTTTGACCTTATATGGAACCTCCTATCTGAAAATTTGAAAATTCTTAAAAAATTCGTCCAAAATCTTGATGTCTCCAATCTCTTGTTTTGTACGTTTTTTCCACGTGTCTTGACATCCAATGTATCCCTGCAAAGTTTGGTGAAGATCTGAGTATGTAGTTTTTGACCTTATCTGGAACCTCCCATCTGAAAATTTGAAAATTCCTAAAAAATCCGTGCAAAATCTTGATGACCCCAATCTCTTGTTTTGTACGTTTTTTCCACGTGTCTTGACATCCAATGTATTCCTGCAATGTTTGGTGAAGATCTGAGTATGTAGTTTTTGACCTTATATGGAACCTCCTATCTGAAAATTTGAAAATTCTTAAAAAATTCGACCAAAATCTTGATGTTCCGAATCCTATGTTTTGTATGTTTTTTCCACGTGTCTTGACATCCAATGTATCCATGCAAAGTTTGGTGAAGATCTGAGTATGTAGTTTTTGACCTTATATTGAACCTCCCATCTGAAAATTTGAAAATTCTTAAAAAATTCGTCCAAAATCTTGATGACCCCAATCTCTTGTTTTGTACGTTTTTTCCACGTGTCTTGACATCCAAAGTATCCCTGCAAAGTTTGGTGAAGATCTGAGTATGTAGTTTTTGACCTTATATTGAACCTCCCATCTGAAAATTTGAAAATTCTTAAAAAATTCGTCCAAAATCTTGATGTCTCCAATCTCTTGTTTTGTACGTTTTTTCCACGTGTCTTGACATCCAATGTATCCATGCAAAGTTTGGTGAAGATCTGAGTATGTCGTTTTTGACCTTATCTGGAACCTCCCATCTGAAAATTTGAAAATTCTTAAAAAATTCGTCGAAAATCTTGATGTCTCCAATCTTTTGTTTTGTACGTTTTTTCCACGTGTCTTGACATGCAAAGTATCCCTGCAACGTTTGGTGAAGATCTGAGTATGTAGTTTTTGACCTTATCTGGAACCTCCTATCTGAAAATTTGAAAATTCTTAAAAAATTCGTCGAAAATCTTGATGTCTCCAATCTCTTGTTTTGTACGTTTTTTCCACGTGTCTTGACATCCAATGTATTCCTGCAATGTTTGGTGGAGATCTGAGTATGTAGTTTTAGACCTTATCTGGAACCTCCTATCTGAAAATTTGAAAATTCTTCAAAAATTCGTCCAAAATCTTGATGTCTCCAATCTCTTGTTTTGTACGTTTTTTCCACGTGTCTCGACCTCCAATGGATCCCTGCAAAGTTTGGTGAAGATCTGAGTATGTCGTTTTTGACCTTATCTGGAACATCCTTTCTGAAAATTTGAAAATTCTTAAAAAATTCGTCGAAAATCTTGATGTCTCCAATCTCTTGTTTTGTACGTTTTTTCCACGTGTCTTGACATCCAATGTATCCCTGCAAAGTTTGGTGAAGATCTGAGTATGTAGTTTTTGACCTCATCTGGAACCTCCTATCTGAAAATTTGAAAATTCTTAAAAAATTCGTCCAAAATCTTGATGTCTCCAATCTCTTGTTTTGTACGTTTTTTCCACGTGTCTTGACATCCAATGTATCCCTGCAATGTTTGGTGAAGATGTGAGTATGTAGTTTTTGACCTTATCTGGAACCTCCCATCTGAAAATTTGAAAATTCCTAAAAAATCCGTCCAAAATCTTGATGACCCCAATCTCTTGTTTTGTACTTTTTTTCCACGTGTCTCGACCTCCAATGTATCCCTGCAAAGTTTGGTGAAGATCTGAGTATGTAGTTTTTGACCTTATATGGAACCTCCTATCTGAAAATTTGAAAATTCTTAAAAAATTCGTCCAAAATCTTGATGTCACCAATCCTATGTTTTGTATGTTTTTTCCACGTGTCTTGACATCCAATGTATCCATGCAAAGTTTGGTGAAGATCTGAGTATGTCGTTTTTGACCTTATCTGGAACCTCCCATCTGAAAATTTGAAAATTCTTAAAAAATTCGTCGAAAATCTTGATGTCTCCGATCTCTTGTTTTGTACGTTTTTTCCACGTGTCTTGACATGCAAAGTATTCCTGCAAAGTTTGGTGAAGATCTGAGTATGTAGTTTTTGACCTCATCTGGAACCTCCTATCTGAAAATTTGAAAATTCTTAAAAAATTCGTCCAAAATTTTGATGTCTCCAATCTCTTGTTTTGTACGTTTTTTCCACGTGTCTTGACATCCAATGTATCCCTGCAATGTTTGGTGAAGATCTGAGTATGTAGTTTTTGACCTTATCTGGAACCTCCCATCTGAAAATTTGAAAATTCCTAAAAAATCCGTCCAAAATCTTGATGACCCCTATCTCTTGTTTTGTACGTTTTTTCCACGTGTCTTGACATCCAATGTATCCCTGCAAAGTTTGGTGAAGATCTGAGTATGTAGTTTTTGACCTTATCTGGAACCTCCTATCTGAAAATTTGAAAATTCTTAAAAAATTCGTCCAAAATCTTGATGTCTCCAATCTCTTGTTTTGTACGTTTTTTCCACGTGTCTTGATATCCAATGTATCCCTGCAAAGTTTGGTGAAGATCTGAGTATGTAGTTTTTGACCTTATATGGAACCTCCTATCTGAAAATTTGAAAATTCTTAAAAAATTCGTCCAAAATCTTGATGTCTCCAATCTCTTGTTTTGTACGTTTTTTCCACGTGTCTTGACATCCAATGTATCCCTGCAAAGTTTGGTGAAGATATGAGTATGTAGTTTTTGACCTTATATTGAACCTCCCATCTGAAAATTTGAAAATTCTTAAAAAATTCGTCCAAAACCTTGATGTCTCCAATCTCTTGTTTTGTACGTTTTTTCCACGTGTCTTGATATCCAATGTATCCCTGCAAAGTTTGGTGAAGATCTGAGTATGTCGTTTTTGACCTTATCTGGAACATCCTTTCTGAAAATTTGAAAATTGTTAAAAAATTCGTCCAAAATCTTGATGTCTCCAATCTCTTTTTTGTACGTTTTTTCCACGTGTCTTGACATCCAATGTATCCCTGCAAAGTTTGGTGAAGATCTGAGTATGTAGTTTTTGACCTTATCTGGAACCTCCCATCTGAAAATTTGAAAATTCTTAAAAAATTCGACCAAAATCTTGATGTCTCCAATCTTTTGTTTTGTACGTTTTTTCCACGTGTCTTGACACATAATGTATCCATGCAAAGTTTGGTGAAGATCTGAGTATGTAGTTTTTGACCTTATATGGAACCTCCTATCTGAAAATTTGAAAATTCTTAAAAAATTCGTCCAAAATCTTGATGTCTCCAATCTCTTGTTTTGTACGTTTTTTCCACGTGTCTTGACATCCAATGTATCCCTGCAAAGTTTGGTGAAGATCTGAGTATGTAGTTTTTGACCTTATATGGAACCTCCTATCTGAAAATTTGAAAATTCTTAAAAAATTCGTCCAAAATCTTGATGTCTCCAATCTCTTGTTTTGTACGTTTTTTCCACGTGTCTTGATATCCAATGTATCCCTGCAATGTTTGGTGAAGATCTGAGTATGTAGTTTTTGACCTTATATGGAACCTCCTATCTGAAAATTTGAAAATTCTTAAAAAATTCGTCCAAAATCTTGATGTCTCCAATCTCTTGTTTTGTACGTTTTTTCCACGTGTCTTGACATCCAATGTATCCCTGCAAAGTTTGGTGAAGATCTGAGTATGTAGTTTTTGACCTTATCTGGAACCTCCTATCTGAAAATTTGAAAATTCTTAAAAAATTCGTCCAAAATCTTGATGTCTCCAATCTCTTGTTTTGTACGTTTTTTCCACGTGTCTTGATATCCAATGTATCCCTGCAAAGTTTGGTGAAGATCTGAGTATGTCGTTTTTGACCTTATCTGGAACATCCTTTCTGAAAATTTGAAAATTGTTAAAAAATTCGTCCAAAATCTTGATGTCTCCAATCTCTTTTTTGTACGTTTTTTCCACGTGTCTTGACATCCAATGTATCCCTGCAAAGTTTGGTGAAGATCTGAGTATGTAGTTTTTGACCTTATCTGGAACCTCCCATCTGAAAATTTGAAAATTCCTAAAAAATCCGTGCAAAATCTTGATGACCCCAATCTCTTGTTTTGTACGTTTTTTCCACGTGTCTTGACATCCAATGTATTCCTGCAATGTTTGGTGAAGATCTGAGTATGTAGTTTTTGACCTTATATGGAACCTCCTATCTGAAAATTTGAAAATTCTTAAAAAATTCGACCAAAATCTTGATGACCCCAATCCTATGTTTTGTATGTTTTTTCCACGTGTCTTGACATCCAATGTATCCATGCAAAGTTTGGTGAAGATCTGAGTATGTCGTTTTTGACCTTATCTGGAACCTCCCATCTGAAAATTTGAAAATTCTTAAAAAATTCGTCGAAAATCTTGATGTCTCCGATCTCTTGTTTTGTACGTTTTTTCCACGTGTCTTGACATGCAAAGTATTCCTGCAAAGTTTGGTGAAGATCTGAGTATGTAGTTTTTGACCTTATCTGGAACCTCCCATCTGAAAATTTGAAAATTCTTAAAAAATTCGTCGAAAATCTTGATGTCTCCGATCTCTTGTTTTGTACGTTTTTTCCACGTGTCTTGACATGCAAAGTATTCCTGCAAAGTTTGGTGAAGATCTGAGTATGTAGTTTTTGACCTCATCTGGAACCTCCTATCTGAAAATTTGAAAATTCTTAAAAAATTCGTCCAAAATCTTGATGTCTCCAATCTCTTGTTTTGTACGTTTTTTCCACGTGTCTTGACATCCAATGTATCCCTGCAATGTTTGGTGAAGATCTGAGTATGTAGTTTTTGACCTTATCTGGAACCTCCCATCTGAAAATTTGAAAATTCCTAAAAAATCCGTCCAAAATCTTGATGACCCCAATCTCTTGTTTTGTACTTTTTTTCCACGTGTCTCGACCTCCAATGTATCCCTGCAAAGTTTGGTGAAGATCTGAGTATGTAGTTTTTGACCTTATATGGAACCTCCTATCTGAAAATTTGAAAATTCTTAAAAAATTCGTCCAAAATCTTGATGTCACCAATCCTATGTTTTGTATGTTTTTTCCACGTGTCTTGACATCCAATGTATCCATGCAAAGTTTGGTGAAGATCTGAGTATGTCGTTTTTGACCTTATCTGGAAACTCCCATCTGAAAATTTGAAAATTCTTAAAAAATTCGTCGAAAATCTTGATGTCTCCGATCTCTTGTTTTGTACGTTTTTTCCACGTGTCTTGACATGCAAAGTATTACTGCAAAGTTTGGTGAAGATCTGAGTATGTAGTTTTTGACCTCATCTGGAACCTACTATCTGAAAATTTGAAAATTCTTAAAAAATTCGTCCAAAATTTTGATGTCTCCAATCTCTTGTTTTGTACGTTTTTTCCACGTGTCTTGACATCCAATGTATCCCTGCAATGTTTGGTGAAGATCTGAGTATGTAGTTTTTGACCTTATCTGGAACCTCCCATCTGAAAATTTGAAAATTCCTAAAAAATCCGTCCAAAATCTTGATGACCCCAATCTCTTGTTTTGTACGTTTTTTCCACGTGTCTTGACATCCAATGTATCCCTGCAAAGTTTGGTGAAGATCTGAGTATGTAGTTTTTGACCTTATCTGGAACCTCCTATCTGAAAATTTGAAAATTCTTAAAAAATTCGTCCAAAATCTTGATGTCTCCAATCTCTTGTTTTGTACGTTTTTTCCACGTGTCTTGATATCCAATGTATCCCTGCAAAGTTTGGTGAAGATCTGAGTATGTAGTTTTTGACCTTATATGGAACCTCCTATCTGAAAATTTGAAAATTCTTAAAAAATTCGTCCAAAATCTTGATGTCTCCAATCTCTTGTTTTGTACGTTTTTTCCACGTGTCTTGACATCCAATGTATCCCTGCAAAGTTTGGTGAAGATCTGAGTATGTAGTTTTTGACCTTATATTGAACCTCCCATCTGAAAATTTGAAAATTCTTAAAAAATTCGTCCAAAATCTTGATGTCTCCAATCTCTTGTTTTGTACGTTTTTTCCACGTGTCTTGATATCCAATGTATCCCTGCAAAGTTTGGTGAAGATCTGAGTATGTCGTTTTTGACCTTATCTGGAACATCCTTTCTGAAAATTTGAAAATTGTTAAAAAATTCGTCCAAAATCTTGATGTCTCCAATCTCTTTTTTGTACGTTTTTTCCACTTGTCTTGACATCCAATGTATCCCTGCAAAGTTTGGTGAAGATCTGAGTATGTAGTTTTTGACCTTATCTGGAACCTCCCATCTGAAAATTTGAAAATTCTTAAAAAATTCGACCAAAATCTTGATGTCTCCAATCTTTTGTTTTGTACGTTTTTTCCACGTGTCTTGACACATAATGTATCCATGCAAAGTTTGGTGAAGATCTGAGTATGTAGTTTTTGACCTTATATGGAACCTCCTATCTGAAAATTTGAAAATTCTTAAAAAATTCGTCGAAAATCTTGATGTCTCCGATCTCTTGTTTTGTACGTTTTTTCCACGTGTCTTGACATGCAAAGTATTCCTGCAAAGTTTGGTGAAGATCTGAGTATGTAGTTTTTGACCTCATCTGGAACCTCCTATCTGAAAATTTGAAAATTCTTAAAAAATTCGTCCAAAATCTTGATGTCTCCAATCTCTTGTTTTGTACGTTTTTTCCACGTGTCTTGATATCCAATGTATCCCTGCAATGTTTGGTGAAGATCTGAGTATGTAGTTTTTGACCTTATATGGAACCTCCTATCTGAAAATTTGAAAATTCTTAAAAAATTCGTCCAAAATCTTGATGTCTCCAATC
The DNA here is from genome assembly GCF_977018435.1 of Lepisma saccharinum. Classification (NCBI taxonomy): domain Eukaryota; kingdom Metazoa; phylum Arthropoda; class Insecta; order Zygentoma; family Lepismatidae; genus Lepisma; species Lepisma saccharinum. The sequence continues at coordinate 470,607 of NW_028142952.1, read as the reverse complement.
TCTTGTTTTGTACGTTTTTTCCACGTGTCTTGACATCCAATGTATCCCTGCAAAGTTTGGTGAAGATCTGAGTATGTAGTTTTTGACCTTATCTGGAACCTCCTATCTGAAAATTTGAAAATTCTTAAAAAATTCGTCCAAAATCTTGATGTCTCCAATCTCTTGTTTTGTACGTTTTTTCCACGTGTCTTGATATCCAATGTATCCCTGCAAAGTTTGGTGAAGATCTGAGTATGTCGTTTTTGACCTTATCTGGAACATCCTTTCTGAAAATTTGAAAATTGTTAAAAAATTCGTCCAAAATCTTGATGTCTCCAATCTCTTTTTTGTACGTTTTTTCCACGTGTCTTGACATCCAATGTATCCCTGCAAAGTTTGGTGAAGATCTGAGTATGTAGTTTTTGACCTTATCTGGAACCTCCCATCTGAAAATTTGAAAATTCTTAAAAAATTCGACCAAAATCTTGATGTCTCCAATCTTTTGTTTTGTACGTTTTTTCCACGTGTCTTGACACATAATGTATCCATGCAAAGTTTGGTGAAGATCTGAGTACGTAGTTTTTGACCTTATATGGAACCTCCTATCTGAAAATTTGAAAATTCTTAAAAAATTCGTCCAAAATCTTGATGTCTCCAATCTCTTGTTTTGTACGTTTTTTCCACGTGTCTTGACATCCAATGTATCCCTGCAAAGTTTGGTGAAGATCTGAGTATGTAGTTTTTGACCTTATCTGGAACCTCCCATCTGAAAATTTGAAAATTCCTAAAAAATCCGTGCAAAATCTTGATGACCCCAATCTCTTGTTTTGTACGTTTTTTCCACGTGTCTTGACATCCAATGTATTCCTGCAATGTTTGGTGAAGATCTGAGTATGTAGTTTTTGACCTTATATGGAACCTCCTATCTGAAAATTTGAAAATTCTTAAAAAATTCGACCAAAATCTTGATGTTCCGAATCCTATGTTTTGTATGTTTTTTCCACGTGTCTTGACATCCAATGTATCCATGCAAAGTTTGGTGAAGATCTGAGTATGTAGTTTTTGACCTTATATTGAACCTCCCATCTGAAAATTTGAAAATTCTTAAAAAATTCGTCCAAAATCTTGATGACCCCAATCTCTTGTTTTGTACGTTTTTTCCACGTGTCTTGACATCCAAAGTATCCCTGCAAAGTTTGGTGAAGATCTGAGTATGTAGTTTTTGACCTTATATGGAACCTCCTTTCTGAAAATTTGAGATTTCTTAAAAAATTCGTCCAAAATCTTGATGTCTCCAATCTTTTGTTTTGTACGTTTTTTCCACGTGTCTTGACATCCAATGTATCCCTGCAAAGTTTGGTGAAGATCTGAGTATGTCGTTTTTGACCTTATCTGGAACATCCTTTCTGAAAATTTGAAAATTCTTAAAAAATTCGACCAAAATCTTGATGTTCCGAATCCTATGTTTTGTACGTTTTTTCCACGTGTCTTGACATCCAATGTATCCATGCAAAGTTTGGTGAAGATCTGAGTATGTAGTTTTTGACCTTATATTGAACCTCCCATCTGAAAATTTGAAAATTCTTAAAAAATTCGTCCAAAATCTTGATGACCCCAATCTCTTGTTTTGTACGTTTTTTCCACGTGTCTTGACATCCAAAGTATCCCTGCAAAGTTTGGTGAAGATCTGAGTATGTAGTTTTTGACCTTATATGGAACCTCCCATCTGAAAATTTGAGAATTCTTAAAAAATTCGTCCAAAATCTTGATGTCTCCAATCTCTTGTTTTGTACGTTTTTTCCACGTGTCTTGACATCCAATGTATCCATGCAAAGTTTGGTGAAGATCTGAGTATGTCGTTTTTGACCTTATCTGGAACCTCCCATCTGAAAATTTGAAAATTCTTAAAAAATTCGTCGAAAATCTTGATGTCTCCAATCTTTTGTTTTGTACGTTTTTTCCACGTGTCTTGACATGCAAAGTATCCCTGCAACGTTTGGTGAAGATCTGAGTATGTAGTTTTTGACCTTATCTGGAACCTCCTATCTGAAAATTTGAAAATTCTTCAAAAATTCGTCGAAAATCTTGATGTCTCCAATCTCTTGTTTTGTACGTTTTTTCCACGTGTCTTGACATCCAATGTATTCCTGCAATGTTTGGTGGAGATCTGAGTATGTAGTTTTAGACCTTATCTGGAACCTCCTATCTGAAAATTTGAAAATTCTTCAAAAATTCGTCCAAAACCTTGATGTCTCCAATCTCTTGTTTTGTACGTTTTTTCCACGTGTCTCGACCTCCAATGGATCCCTGCAAAGTTTGGTGAAGATCTGAGTATGTCGTTTTTGACCTTATCTGGAACATCCTTTCTGAAAATTTGAAAATTCTTAAAAAATTCGTCGAAAATCTTGATGTCTCCAATCTCTTGTTTTGTACGTTTTTTCCACGTGTCTTGACATCCAATGTATCCCTGCAAAGTTTGGTGAAGATCTGAGTATGTAGTTTTTGACCTTATATGGAACCTCCTATCTGAAAATTTGAAAATTCTTAAAAAATTCGTCCAAAATCTTGATGTCTCCAATCTCTTGTTTTGTACGTTTTTTCCACGTGTCTCGACCTCCAATGGATCCCTGCAAAGTTTGGTGAAGATCTGAGTATGTAGTTTTTGACCTTATCTGGAACCTCCCATCTGAAAATTTGAAAATTCCTAAAAAATCCGTGCAAAATCTTGATGACCCCAATCTCTTGTTTTGTACGTTTTTTCCACGTGTCTTGACATCCAATGTATCCATGCAAAGTTTGGTGAAGATCTGAGTATGTCGTTTTTGACCTTATCTGGAACCTCCCATCTGAAAATTTGAAAATTCTTAAAAAATTCGTCGAAAATCTTGATGTCTCCAATCTCTTGTTTTGTACGTTTTTTCCACGTGTCTTGACATGCAAAGTATCCCTGCAACGTTTGGTGAAGATCTGAGTATGTAGTTTTTGACCTTATCTGGAAACTCCTATCTGAAAATTTGAAAATTCTTCAAAAATTCGTCGAAAATCTTGATGTCTCCAATCTCTTGTTTTGTACGTTTTTTCCACGTGTCTTGACATCCAATGTATCCCTGCAATGTTTGGTGGAGATCTGAGTATGTAGTTTTTGACCTTATCTGGGACCTCCTATCAGAAAATTTGAAAATTCTTCAAAAATTCGTCCAAAATCTTGATGTCTCCAATCTCTTGTTTTGTACGTTTTTTCCACGTGTCTCGACCTCCAATGTATCCCTGCAAAGTTTGGTGAAGATCTGAGTATGTCGTTTTTGACCTTATCTGGAACATCCTTTCTGAAAATTTGAAAATTCTTAAAAAATTCGTCGAAAATCTTGATGTCTCCAATCTCTTGTTTTGTACGTTTTTTCCACGTGTCTCGACCTCCAATGGATCCCTGCAAAGTTTGGTGAAGATCTGAGTATGTCGTTTTTGTCCTTATCTGGAACATCCTTTCTGAAAATTTGAAAATTCTTAAAAAATTCGTCCAAAATCTTGATGTCTCCAATCTCTTGTTTTGTACGTTTTTTCCACGTGTCTCGACCTCCAATGTATCCCTGCAAAGTTTGGTGAAGATCTGAGTATGTAGTTTTAGACCTTATCTGGAACCTCCTATCTGAAAATTTGAAAATTCTTCAAAAATTCGTCCAAAATCTTGATGTCTCCAATCTCTTGTTTTGTACGTTTTTTCCACGTGTCTCGACCTCCAATGGATCCCTGCAAAGTTTGGTGAAGATCTGAGTATGTCGTTTTTGGCCTTATCTGGAACATCCTTTCTGAAAATTTGAAAATTCTTAAAAAATTCGTCGAAAATCTTGATGTCTCCAATCTCTTGTTTTGTACGTTTTTTCCACGTGTCTTGACATGCAAAGTATTCCTGCAAAGTTTGGTGAAGATCTGAGTATGTAGTTTTTGACCTTATATGGAACCTCCTATCTGAAAATTTGAAAATTCTTAAAAAATTCGTCCAAAATCTTGATGTCTCCAATCTCTTGTTTTGTACGTTTTTTCCACGTGTCTTGACATCCAATGTATCCCTGCAAAGTTTGGTGAAGATCTGAGTATGTAGTTTTTGACCTTATCTGGAACCTCCCATCTGAAAATTTGAAAATTCTTCAAAAATTCGTCCAAAATCTTGATGTCTCCAATCTCTTGTTTTGTACGTTTTTTCCACGTGTCTCGACCTCCAATGTATCCCTGCAAAGTTTGGTGAAGATCTGAGTATGTCGTTTTTGACCTTATCTGGAACCTCCCATCTGAAAATTTGAAAATTCTTAAAAAATTCGTCGAAAATCTTGATGTCTCCAATCTCTTGTTTTGTACGTTTTTTCCACGTGTCTTGACATGCAAAGTATCCCTGCAACGTTTGGTGAAGATCTGAGTATGTAGTTTTTGACCTTATCTGGAACCTCCTATCTGAAAATTTGAAAATTCTTCAAAAATTCGTCGAAAATCTTGATGTCTCCAATCTCTTGTTTTGTACGTTTTTTCCACGTGTCTTGACATCCAATGTATCCCTGCAAAGTTTGGTGGAGATCTGAGTATGTAGTTTTTGACCTTATCTGGGACCTCCTATCAGAAAATTTGAAAATTCTTCAAAAATTCGACCAAAATCTTGATGTCTCCAATCTTTTGTTTTGTACGTTTTTTCCACGTGTCTTGACACATAATGTATCCATGCAAAGTTTGGTGAAGATCTGAGTATGTAGTTTTTGACCTTATATGGAACCTCCTATCTGAAAATTTGAAAATTCTTAAAAAATTCGTCCAAAATCTTGATGTCTCCAATCTCTTGTTTTGTACGTTTTTTCCACGTGTCTTGACATCCAATGTATCCCTGCAAAGTTTGGTGAAGATCTGAGTATGTAGTTTTTGACCTTATCTGGAACCTCCCATCTGAAAATTTGAAAATTCCTAAAAAATCCGTGCAAAATCTTGATGACCCCAATCTCTTGTTTTGTACGTTTTTTCCACGTGTCTTGACATGCAAAGTATTCCTGCAAAGTTTGGTGAAGATCTGAGTATGTAGTTTTTGACCTCATCTGGAACCTCCTATCTGAAAATTTGAAAATTCTTAAAAAATTCGTCCAGAATCTTGATGTCTCCAATCTCTTGTTTTGTACGTTTTTTCCACGTGTCTTGACATCCAATGTATCCCTGCAATGTTTGGTGAAGATCTGAGTATGTAGTTTTTGACCTTATATTGAACCTCCCATCTGAAAATTTGAAAATTCTTAAAAAATTCGTCCAAAATCTTGATGTCTCCAATCTCTTGTTTTGTACGTTTTTTCCACGTGTCTTGACATCCAATGTATCCATGCAAAGTTTGGTGAAGATCTGAGTATGTCGTTTTTGACCTTATCTGGAACCTCCCATCTGAAAATTTGAAAATTCTTAAAAAATTCGTCGAAAATCTTGATGTCTCCAATCTTTTGTTTTGTACGTTTTTTCCACGTGTCTTGACATGCAAAGTATCCCTGCAACGTTTGGTGAAGATCTGAGTATGTAGTTTTTGACCTTATCTGGAACCTCCTATCTGAAAATTTGAAAATTCTTCAAAAATTCGTCGAAAATCTTGATGTCTCCAATCTCTTGTTTTGTACGTTTTTTCCACGTGTCTTGACATCCAATGTATTCCTGCAATGTTTGGTGGAGATCTGAGTATGTCGTTTTTGACCTTATCTGGAACCTCCCATCTGAAAATTTGAAAATTCTTAAAAAATTCGTCGAAAATCTTGATGTCTCCGATCTCTTGTTTTGTACGTTTTTTCCACGTGTCTTGACATGCAAAGTATTCCTGCAAAGTTTGGTGAAGATCTGAGTATGTAGTTTTTGACCTCATCTGGAACCTCCTATCTGAAAATTTGAAAATTCTTAAAAAATTCGTCCAAAATCTTGATGTCTCCAATCTCTTGTTTTGTACGTTTTTTCCACGTGTCTTGACATCCAATGTATCCCTGCAATGTTTGGTGAAGATCTGAGTATGTAGTTTTTGACCTTATCTGGAACCTCCCATCTGAAAATTTGAAAATTCCTAAAAAATCCGTCCAAAATTTTGATGACCCCAATCTCTTGTTTTGTACTTTTTTTCCACGTGTCTCGACCTCCAATGTATTCCTGCAAAGTTTGGTGAAGATCTGAGTATGTAGTTTTTGACCTTATATGGAACCTCCTATCTGAAAATTTGAAAATTCTTAAAAAATTCGTCCAAAATCTTGATGTCACCAATCCTATGTTTTGTATGTTTTTTCCACGTGTCTTGACATCCAATGTATTCCTGCAAAGTTTGGTGAAGATCTGAGTATGTCGTTTTTGACCTTATCTGGAACCTCCCATCTGAAAATTTGAAAATTCTTAAAAAATTCGTCCAAAATCTTGATGTCTCCAATCTCTTGTTTTGTACGTTTTTTCCACTTGTCTTGACATCCAATGTATCCATGCAAAGTTTGTTGAAGATCTGAGTATGTCGTTTTTGACCTTATCTGGAACCTCCCATCTGAAAATTTGAAAATTCTTAAAAAATTCGTCGAAAATCTTGATGTCTCCGATCTCTTGTTTTGTACGTTTTTTCCACGTGTCTTGACATGCAAAGTATTCCTGCAAAGTTTGGTGAAGATCTGAGTATGTAGTTTTTGACCTCATCTGGAACCTCCTATCTGAAAATTTGAAAATTCTTAAAAAATTCGTCCAAAATCTTGATGTCTCCAATCTCTTGTTTTGTACGTTTTTTCCACGTGTCTTGACATCCAATGTATCCCTGCAATGTTTGGTGAAGATCTGAGTATGTAGTTTTTGACCTTATCTGGAACCTCCCATCTGAAAATTTGAAAATTCCTAAAAAATCCGTCCAAAATCTTGATGACCCCAATCTCTTGTTTTGTACTTTATTTCCACGTGTCTCGACCTCCAATGTATCCCTGCAAAGTTTGGTGAAGATCTGAGTATGTAGTTTTTGACCTTATATGGAACCTCCTATCTGAAAATTTGAAAATTCTTAAAAAATTCGTACAAAATCTTGATGTCACCAATCCTATGTTTTGTATGTTTTTTCCACGTGTCTTGACATCCAATGGATCCCTGCAAAGTTTGGTGAAGATCTGAGTATGTAGTTTTTGACCTCATCTGCAACCTCCTTTCTGAAAATTTGAAAATTCTTAAAAAATTCGTCCAAAATCTTGATGTCTCCAATCTCTTGTTTTGTACGTTTTTTCCACGTGTCTTGACATCAAATGTATCCCTGCAATGTTTGGTGAAGATCTGAGTATGTAGTTTTTGACCTTATCTGGAACCTCCCATCTGAAAATTTGAAAATTCCTAAAAAATCCGTCCAAAATCTTGATGACCCCAATCTCTTGTTTTGTACTTTTTTCCACGTGTCTCGACCTCCAATGTATCCCTGCAAAGTTTGGTGAAGATCTGAGTATGTAGTTTTTGACCTTATATGGAACCTCCTATCTGAAAATTTGAAAATTCTTAAAAAATTCGTCCAAAATCTTGATGTCACCAATCCTATGTTTTGTATGTTTTTTCCACGTGTCTTGACATCCAATGGATCCCTGCAAAGTTTGGTGAAGATCTGAGTATGTCGTTTTTGACCTTATCTGGAACCTCCCATCTGAAAATTTGAAAATTCTTCAAAAATTCGTCCAAAATCTTGATGTCTCCAATCTCTTGTTTTGTACGTTTTTTCCACGTGTCTCGACCTCCAATGGATCCCTGCAAAGTTTGGTGAAGATCTGAGTATGTCGTTTTTGACCTTATCTGGAACCTCCCATCTGAAAATTTGAAAATTCTTAAAAAATTCGTCGAAAATCTTGATGTCTCCAATCTCTTGTTTTGTACGTTTTTTCCACGTGTCTTGACATGCAAAGTATCCCTGCAACGTTTGGTGAAGATCTGAGTATGTAGTTTTTGACCTTATCTGGAACCTCCTATCTGAAAATTTGAAAATTCTTCAAAAATTCGTCGAAAATCTTGATGTCTCCAATCTCTTGTTTTGTACGTTTTTTCCACGTGTCTTGACATCCAATGTATCCCTGCAATGTTTGGTGGAGATCTGAGTATGTAGTTTTTGACCTTATCTGGGACCTCCTATCAGAAAATTTGAAAATTCTTCAAAAATTCGTCCAAAATCTTGATGTCTCCAATCTCTTGTTTTGTACGTTTTTTCCACGTGTCTTGATATCCAATGTATCCCTGCAAAGTTTGGTGAAGATCTGAGTATGTCGTTTTTGACCTTATCTGGAACATCCTTTCTGAAAATTTGAAAATTCTTAAAAAATTCGACCAAAATCTTGATGTTCCGAATCCTATGTTTTGTATGTTTTTTCCACGTGTCTTGACATCCAATGTATCCATGCAAAGTTTGGTGAAGATCTGAGTATGTAGTTTTTGACCTTATATTGAACCTCCCATCTGAAAATTTGAAAATTCTTAAAAAATTCGTCCAAAATCTTGATGACCCCAATCTCTTGTTTTGTACGTTTTTTCCACGTGTCTTGACATCCAAAGTATCCCTGCAAAGTTTGGTGAAGATCTGAGTATGTAGTTTTTGACCTTATCTGGAACCTCCCATCTGAAAATTTGAGAATTCTTAAAAAATTCGTCCAAAATCTTGATGTCTCCAATCTCTTGTTTTGTACGTTTTTTCCACGTGTCTTGACATCCAATGTATCCATGCAAAGTTTGTTGAAGATCTGAGTATGTCGTTTTTGACCTTATCTGGAACCTCCCATCTGAAAATTTGAAAATTCTTAAAAAATTCGTCGAAAATCTTGATGTCTCCAATCTTTTGTTTTGTACGTTTTTTCCACGTGTCTTGACATGCAAAGTATCCCTGCAACGTTTGGTGAAGATCTGAGTATGTAGTTTTTGACCTTATCTGGAACCTCCTATCTGAAAATTTGAAAATTCTTCAAAAATTCGTCGAAAATCTTGATGTCTCCAATCTCTTGTTTTGTACGTTTTTTCCACGTGTCTTGACATCCAATGTATTCCTGCAATGTTTGGTGAAGATCTGAGTATGTAGTTTTTGACCTTATATGGAACCTCCTATCTGAAAATTTGAAAATTCTTAAAAAATTCGTCCAAAATCTTGATGTCTCCAATCTCTTGTTTTGTACGTTTTTTCCACGTGTCTCGACCTCCAATGGATCCCTGCAAAGTTTGGTGAAGATCTGAGTATGTCGTTTTTGACCTTATCTGGAACCTCCCATCTGAAAATTTGAAAATTCCTAAAAAATCCGTGCAAAATCTTGATGACCCCAATCTCTTGTTTTGTACGTTTTTTCCACGTGTCTTGACATCCAATGTATCCATGCAAAGTTTGGTGAAGATCTGAGTATGTCGTTTTTGACCTTATCTGGAACCTCCCATCTGAAAATTTGAAAATTCTTAAAAAATTCGTCGAAAATCTTGATGTCTCCAATCTCTTGTTTTGTACGTTTTTTCCACGTGTCTTGACATGCAAAGTATCCCTGCAACGTTTGGTGAAGATCTGAGTATGTAGTTTTTGACCTTATCTGGAACCTCCTATCTGAAAATTTGAAAATTCTTCAAAAATTCGTCGAAAATCTTGATGTCTCCAATCTCTTGTTTTGTACGTTTTTTCCACGTGTCTTGACATCCAATGTATCCCTGCAATGTTTGGTGGAGATCTGAGTATGTAGTTTTTGAATTTATCTGGGACCTCCTATCAGAAAATTTGAAAATTCTTCAAAAATTCGTCCAAAATCTTGATGTCTCCAATCTCTTGTTTTGTACGTTTTTTCCACGTGTCTCGACCTCCAATGTATCCCTGCAAAGTTTGGTGAAGATCTGAGTATGTCGTTTTTGACCTTATCTGGAACATCCTTTCTGAAAATTTGAAAATTCTTAAAAAATTCGTCGAAAATCTTGATGTCTCCAATCTCTTGTTTTGTACGTTTTTTCCACGTGTCTCGACCTCCAATGGATCCCTGCAAAGTTTGGTGAAGATCTGAGTATGTCGTTTTTGACCTTATCTGGAACATCCTTTCTGAAAATTTGAAAATTCTTAAAAAATTCGTCGAAAATCTTGATGTCTCCAATCTCTTGTTTTGTACGTTTTTTCCACGTGTCTTGACATGCAAAGTATTCCTGCAAAGTTTGGTGAAGATCTGAGTATGTAGTTTTTGACCTTATATGGAACCTCCTATCTGAAAATTTGAAAATTCTTAAAAAATTCGTCCAAAATCTTGATGTCTCCAATCTCTTGTTTTGTACGTTTTTTCCACGTGTCTCGACCTCCAATGTATCCCTGCAAAGTTTGGTGAAGATCTGAGTATGTAGTTTTAGACCTTATCTGGAACCTCCTATCTGAAAATTTGAAAATTCTTCAAAAATTCGTCCAAAATCTTGATGTCTCCAATCTCTTGTTTTGTACGTTTTTTCCACGTGTCTCGACCTCCAATGGATCCCTGCAAAGTTTGGTGAAGATCTGAGTATGTCGTTTTTGACCTTATCTGGAACATCCTTTCTGAAAATTTGAAAAGTCTTAAAAAATTCGTCGAAAATCTTGATGTCTCCAATCTCTTGTTTTGTACGTTTTTTCCACGTGTCTTGACATGCAAAGTATCCCTGCAACGTTTGGTGAAGATCTGAGTATGTAGTTTTTGACCTTATCTGGAACCTCCTATCTGAAAATTTGAAAATTCTCAAAAAATTCGTCGAAAATCTTGATGTCTCCAATCTCTTGTTTTGTACGTTTTTTCCACGTGTCTTGACATCCAATGTATCCCTGCAAAGTTTGGTGAAGATCTGAGTATGTAGTTTTTGACCTCATCTGGAACCTCCCATCTGAAAATTTGAAAATTCTTAAAAAATTCGACCAAAATCTTGATGTCTCCAATCTTTTGTTTTGTACGTTTTTTCCACGTGTCTTGACACATAATGTATCCATGCAAAGTTTGGTGAAGATCTGAGTATGTAGTTTTTGACCTTATATGGAACCTCCTATCTGAAAATTTGAAAATTCTTAAAAAATTCGTCCAAAATCTTGATGTCTCCAATCTCTTGTTTTGTACGTTTTTTCCACGTGTCTTGACATCCAATGTATCCCTGCAAAGTTTGGTGAAGATCTGAGTATGTAGTTTTTGACCTTATCTGGAACCTCCCATCTGAAAATTTGAAAATTCCTAAAAAATCCGTGCAAAATCTTGATGACCCCAATCTCTTGTTTTGTACGTTTTTTCCACGTGTCTTGACATGCAAAGTATTCCTGCAAAGTTTGGTGAAGATCTGAGTATGTAGTTTTTGACCTCATCTGGAACCTCCTATCTGAAAATTTGAAAATTCTTAAAAAATTCGTCCAAAATCTTGATGTCTCCAATCTCTTGTTTTGTACGTTTTTTCCACGTGTCTTGACATCCAATGTATCCCTGCAATGTTTGGTGAAGATCTGAGTATGTAGTTTTTGACCTTATATTGAACCTCCCATCTGAAAATTTGAAAATTCTTAAAAAATTCGTCCAAAATCTTGATGACCCCAATCTCTTGTTTTGTACGTTTTTTCCACGTGTCTTGACATCCAAAGTATCCCTGCAAAGTTTGGTGAAGATCTGAGTATGTAGTTTTTGACCTCATCTGGAACCTCCTATCTGAAAATTTGAGAATTCTTAAAAAATTCGTCCAAAATCTTGATGTCTCCAATCTCTTGTTTTGTACGTTTTTTCCACGTGTCTTGACATCCAATGTATCCATGCAAAGTTTGGTGAAGATCTGAGTATGTCGTTTTTGACCTTATCTGGAACCTCCCATCTGAAAATTTGAAAATTCTTAAAAAATTCGTCGAAAATCTTGATGTCTCCAATCTTTTGTTTTGTACGTTTTTTCCACGTGTCTTGACATGCAAAGTATCCCTGCAACGTTTGGTGAAGATCTGAGTATGTAGTTTTTGACCTTATCTGGAACCTCCTATCTGAAAATTTGAAAATTCTTCAAAAATTCGTCGAAAATCTTGATGTCTCCAATCTCTTGTTTTGTACGTTTTTTCCACGTGTCTTGACATCCAATGTATTCCTGCAAAGTTTGGTGAAGATCTGAGTATGTCGTTTTTGACCTTATCTGGAACCTCCCATCTGAAAATTTGAAAATTCTTAAAAAATTCGTCGAAAATCTTGATGTCTCCGATCTCTTGTTTTGTACGTTTTTTCCACGTGTCTTGACATGCAAAGTATTCCTGCAAAGTTTGGTGAAGATCTGAGTATGTAGTTTTTGACCTCATCTGGAACCTCCTATCTGAAAATTTGAAAATTCTTAAAAAATTCGTCCAAAATCTTGATGTCTCCAATCTCTTGTTTTGTACGTTTTTTCCACGTGTCTTGACATCCAATGTATCCCTGCAATGTTTGGTGAAGATCTGAGTATGTAGTTTTTGACCTTATCTGGAACCTCCCATCTGAAAATTTGAAAATTCCTAAAAAATCCGTCCAAAATCTTGATGACCCCAATCTCTTGTTTTGTACTTTTTTTCCACGTGTCTCGACCTCCAATGTATCCCTGCAAAGTTTGGTGAAGATCTGAGTATGTAGTTTTTGACCTTATATGGAACCTCCTATCTGAAAATTTGAAAATTCTTAAAAAATTCGTCCAAAATCTTGATGTCACCAATCCTATGTTTTGTATGTTTTTTCCACGTGTCTTGACATCCAATGGATCCCTGCAAAGTTTGGTGAAGATCTGAGTATGTCGTTTTTGACCTTATCTGGAACCTCCCATCTGAAAATTTGAAAATTCTTAAAAAATTCGTCGAAAATCTTGATGTCTCCGATCTCTTGTTTTGTACGTTTTTTCCACGTGTCTTGACATGCAAAGTATTCCTGCAAAGTTTGGTGAAGATCTGAGTATGTAGTTTTTGACCTCATCTGGAACCTCCTATCTGAAAATTTGAAAATTCTTAAAAAATTCGTCCAAAATCTTGATGTCTCCAATCTCTTGTTTTGTACGTTTTTTCCACGTGTCTTGACATCCAATGTATCCCTGCAATGTTTGGTGAAGATCTGAGTATGTAGTTTTTGACCTTATCTGGAACCTCCCATCTGAAAATTTGAAAATTCCTAAAAAATCCGTCCAAAATCTTGATGACCCCAATCTCTTGTTTTGTACTTTTTTTCCACGTGTCTCGACCTCCAATGTATCCCTGCAAAGTTTGGTGAAGATCTGAGTATGTAGTTTTTGACCTTATATGGAACCTCCTATCTGAAAATTTGAAAATTCTTAAAAAATTCGTCCAAAATCTTGATGTCACCAATCCTATGTTTTGTATGTTTTTTCCACGTGTCTTGACATCCAATGGATCCCTGCAAAGTTTGGTGAAGATCTGAGTATGTCGTTTTTGACCTTATCTGGAACCTCCCATCTGAAAATTTGAAAATTCTTAAAAAATTCGTCGAAAATCTTGATGTCCCCGATCTCTTGTTTTGTACGTTTTTTCCACGTGTCTTGACATGCAAAGTATTCCTGCAAAGTTTGGTGAAGATCTGAGTATGTAGTTTTTGACCTCATCTGGAACCTCCTATCTGAAAATTTGAAAATTCTTAAAAAATTCGTCCAAAATCTTGATGTCTCCAATCTCTTGTTTTGTACGTTTTTTCCACGTGTCTTGACATCCAATGTATCCCTGCAATTTTTGGTGAAGATCTGAGTATGTAGTTTTTGACCTTATCTGGAACCTCCCATCTGAAAATTTGAAAATTCCTAAAAAATCCGTCCAAAATCTTGATGACCCCAATCTCTTGTTTTGTACTTTTTTTCCACGTGTCTCGACCTCCAATGTATCCCTGCAAAGTTTGGTGAAGATCTGAGTATGTAGTTTTTGACCTTATATGGAACCTCCTATCTGAAAATTTGAAAATTCTTAAAAAATTCGTCCAAAATCTTGATGTCACCAATCCTATGTTTTGTATGTTTTTTCCACGTGTCTTGACATCCAATGTATCCCTGCAAAGTTTGGTGAAGATCTGAGTATGTAGTTTTTGACCTTATCTGGAACCTCCCATCTGAAAATTTGAAAATTCCTAAAAAATCCGTGCAAAATCTTGATGAAACCAATCTCTTGTTTTGTACGTTTTTTCCACGTGTCTTGACATGCAAAGTATTCCTGCAAAGTTTGGTGAAGATCTGAGTATGTAGTTTTTGACCTCATCTGGAACCTCCTATCTGAAAATTTGAAAATTCTTAAAAAATTCGTCCAAAATCTTGATGTCTCCAATCTCTTGTTTTGTACGTTTTTTCCACGTGTCTTGACATCCAATGTATCCCTGCAATGTTTGGTGAAGATCTGAGTATGTAGTTTTTGACCTTATATTGAACCTCCCATCTGAAAATTTGAAAATTCTTAAAAAATTCGTCCAAAATCTTGATGACCCCAATCTCTTGTTTTGTACGTTTTTTCCACGTGTCTTGACATCCAAAGTATCCCTGCAAAGTTTGGTGAAGATCTGAGTATGTAGTTTTTGACCTCATCTGGAACCTCCTATCTGAAAATTTGAGAATTCTTAAAAAATTCGTCCAAAATCTTGATGTCTCCAATCTCTTGTTTTGTACGTTTTTTCCACGTGTCTTGACATCCAATGTATCCATGCAAAGTTTGGTGAAGATCTGAGTATGTCGTTTTTGACCTTATCTGGAACCTCCCATCTGAAAATTTGAAAATTCTTAAAAAATTCGTCGAAAATCTTGATGTCTCCAATCTTTTGTTTTGTACGTTTTTTCCACGTGTCTTGACATGCAAAGTATCCCTGCAACGTTTGGTGAAGATCTGAGTATGTAGTTTTTGACCTTATCTGGAACCTCCTATCTGAAAATTTGAAAATTCTTCAAAAATTCGTCGAAAATCTTGATGTCTCCAATCTCTTGTTTTGTACGTTTTTTCCACGTGTCTTGACATCCAATGTATTCCTGCAAAGTTTGGTGAAGATCTGAGTATGTCGTTTTTGACCTTATCTGGAACCTCCCATCTGAAAATTTGAAAATTCTTAAAAAATTCGTCGAAAATCTTGATGTCTCCGATCTCTTGTTTTGTACGTTTTTTCCACGTGTCTTGACATGCAAAGTATTCCTGCAAAGTTTGGTGAAGATCTGAGTATGTAGTTTTTGACCTCATCTGGAAGCTCCTATCTGAAAATTTGAAAATTCTTAAAAAATTCGTCCAAAATCTTGATGTCTCCAATCTCTTGTTTTGTACGTTTTTTCCACGTGTCTTGACATCCAATGTATCCCTGCAATGTTTGGTGAAGATCTGAGTATGTAGTTTTTGACCTTATCTGGAACCTCCCATCTGAAAATTTGAAAATTCCTAAAAAATCCGTCCAAAATCTTGATGACCCCAATCTCTTGTTTTGTACTTTTTTTCCACGTGTCTCGACCTCCAATGTATCCCTGCAAAGTTTGGTGAAGATCTGAGTATGTAGTTTTTGACCTTATATGGAACCTCCTATCTGAAAATTTGAAAATTCTTAAAAAATTCGTCCAAAATCTTGATGTCACCAATCCTATGTTTTGTATGTTTTTTCCACGTGTCTTGACATCCAATGGATCCCTGCAAAGTTTGGTGAAGATCTGAGTATGTCGTTTTTGACCTTATCTGGAACCTCCCATCTGAAAATTTGAAAATTCTTAAAAAATTCGTCGAAAATCTTGATGTCTCCGATCTCTTGTTTTGTACGTTTTTTCCACGTGTCTTGACATGCAAAGTATTCCTGCAAAGTTTGGTGAAGATCTGAGTATGTAGTTTTTGACCTCATCTGGAACCTCCTATCTGAAAATTTGAAAATTCTTAAAAAATTCGTCCAAAATCTTGATGTCTCCAATCTCTTGTTTTGTACGTTTTTTCCACGTGTCTTGACATCCAATGTATCCCTGCAATGTTTGGTGAAGATCTGAGTATGTAGTTTTTGACCTTATCTGGAACCTCCCATCTGAAAATTTGAAAATTCCTAAAAAATCCGTCCAAAATCTTGATGACCCCAATCTCTTGTTTTGTACTTTTTTTCCACGTGTCTCGACCTCCAATGTATCCCTGCAAAGTTTGGTGAAGATCTGAGTATGTAGTTTTTGACCTTATATGGAACCTCCTATCTGAAAATTTGAAAATTCTTAAAAAATTCGTCCAAAATCTTGATGTCACCAATCCTATGTTTTGTATGTTTTTTCCACGTGTCTTGACATCCAATGGATCCCTGCAAAGTTTGGTGAAGATCTGAGTATGTCGTTTTTGACCTTATCTGGAACCTCCCATCTGAAAATTTGAAAATTCTTAAAAAATTCGTCGAAAATCTTGATGTCCCCGATCTCTTGTTTTGTACGTTTTTTCCACGTGTCTTGACATGCAAAGTATTCCTGCAAAGTTTGGTGAAGATCTGAGTATGTAGTTTTTGACCTCATCTGGAACCTCCTATCTGAAAATTTGAAAATTCTTAAAAAATTCGTCCAAAATCTTGATGTCTCCAATCTCTTGTTTTGTACGTTTTTTCCACGTGTCTTGACATCCAATGTATCCCTGCAATTTTTGGTGAAGATCTGAGTATGTAGTTTTTGACCTTATCTGGAACCTCCCATCTGAAAATTTGAAAATTCCTAAAAAATCCGTCCAAAATCTTGATGACCCCAATCTCTTGTTTTGTACTTTTTTTCCACGTGTCTCGACCTCCAATGTATCCCTGCAAAGTTTGGTGAAGATCTGAGTATGTAGTTTTTGACCTTATATGGAACCTCCTATCTGAAAATTTGAAAATTCTTAAAAAATTCGTCCAAAATCTTGATGTCACCAATCCTATGTTTTGTATGTTTTTTCCACGTGTCTTGACATCCAATGTATCCCTGCAAAGTTTGGTGAAGATCTGAGTATGTAGTTTTTGACCTTATCTGGAACCTCCCATCTGAAAATTTGAAAATTCCTAAAAAATCCGTGCAAAATCTTGATGAAACCAATCTCTTGTTTTGTACGTTTTTTCCACGTGTCTTGACATGCAAAGTATTCCTGCAAAGTTTGGTGAAGATCTGAGTATGTAGTTTTTGACCTCATCTGGAACCTCCTATCTGAAAATTTGAAAATTCTTAAAAAATTCGTCCAAAATCTTGATGTCTCCAATCTCTTGTTTTGTACGTTTTTTCCACGTGTCTTGACATCCAATGTATCCCTGCAATGTTTGGTGAAGATCTGAGTATGTAGTTTTTGACCTTATATTGAACCTCCCATCTGAAAATTTGAAAATTCTTAAAAAATTCGTCCAAAATCTTGATGACCCCAATCTCTTGTTTTGTACGTTTTTTCCACGTGTCTTGACATCCAAAGTATCCCTGCAAAGTTTGGTGAAGATCTGAGTATGTAGTTTTTGACCTCATCTGGAACCTCCTATCTGAAAATTTGAGAATTCTTAAAAAATTCGTCCAAAATCTTGATGTCTCCAATCTCTTGTTTTGTACGTTTTTTCCACGTGTCTTGACATCCAATGTATCCATGCAAAGTTTGGTGAAGATCTGAGTATGTCGTTTTTGACCTTATCTGGAACCTCCCATCTGAAAATTTGAAAATTCTTAAAAAATTCGTCGAAAATCTTGATGTCTCCAATCTTTTGTTTTGTACGTTTTTTCCACGTGTCTTGACATGCAAAGTATCCCTGCAACGTTTGGTGAAGATCTGAGTATGTAGTTTTTGACCTTATCTGGAACCTCCTATCTGAAAATTTGAAAATTCTTCAAAAATTCGTCGAAAATCTTGATGTCTCCAATCTCTTGTTTTGTACGTTTTTTCCACGTGTCTTGACATCCAATGTATTCCTGCAAAGTTTGGTGAAGATCTGAGTATGTCGTTTTTGACCTTATCTGGAACCTCCCATCTGAAAATTTGAAAATTCTTAAAAAATTCGTCGAAAATCTTGATGTCTCCGATCTCTTGTTTTGTACGTTTTTTCCACGTGTCTTGACATGCAAAGTATTCCTGCAAAGTTTGGTGAAGATCTGAGTATGTAGTTTTTGACCTCATCTGGAAGCTCCTATCTGAAAATTTGAAAATTCTTAAAAAATTCGTCCAAAATCTTGATGTCTCCAATCTCTTGTTTTGTACGTTTTTTCCACGTGTCTTGACATCCAATGTATCCCTGCAATGTTTGGTGAAGATCTGAGTATGTAGTTTTTGACCTTATCTGGAACCTCCCATCTGAAAATTTGAAAATTCCTAAAAAATCCGTCCAAAATCTTGATGACCCCAATCTCTTGTTTTGTACTTTTTTTCCACGTGTCTCGACCTCCAATGTATCCCTGCAAAGTTTGGTGAAGATCTGAGTATGTAGTTTTTGACCTTATATGGAACCTCCTATCTGAAAATTTGAAAATTCTTAAAAAATTCGTCCAAAATCTTGATGTCACCAATCCTATGTTTTGTATGTTTTTTCCACGTGTCTTGACATCCAATGGATCCCTGCAAAGTTTGGTGAAGATCTGAGTATGTCGTTTTTGACCTTATCTGGAACCTCCCATCTGAAAATTTGAAAATTCTTAAAAAATTCGTCGAAAATCTTGATGTCTCCGATCTCTTGTTTTGTACGTTTTTTCCACGTGTCTTGACATGCAAAGTATTCCTGCAAAGTTTGGTGAAGATCTGAGTATGTAGTTTTTGACCTCATCTGGAACCTCCTATCTGAAAATTTGAAAATTCTTAAAAAATTCGTCCAAAATCTTGATGTCTCCAATCTCTTGTTTTGTACGTTTTTTCCACGTGTCTTGACATCCAATGTATCCCTGCAATGTTTGGTGAAGATCTGAGTATGTAGTTTTTGACCTTATATTGAACCTCCCATCTGAAAATTTGAAAATTCTTAAAAAATTCGTCCAAAATCTTGATGACCCCAATCTCTTGTTTTGTACGTTTTTTCCACGTGTCTTGACATCCAAAGTATCCCTGCAAAGTTTGGTGAAGATCTGAGTATGTAGTTTTTGACCTCATCTGGAACCTCCTATCTGAAAATTTGAGAATTCTTAAAAAATTCGTCCAAAATCTTGATGTCTCCAATCTCTTGTTTTGTACGTTTTTTCCACGTGTCTTGACATCCAATGTATCCATGCAAAGTTTGGTGAAGATCTGAGTATGTCGTTTTTGACCTTATCTGGAACCTCCCATCTGAAAATTTGAAAATTCTTAAAAAATTCGTCGAAAATCTTGATGTCTCCAATCTTTTGTTTTGTACGTTTTTTCCACGTGTCTTGACATGCAAAGTATCCCTGCAACGTTTGGTGAAGATCTGAGTATGTAGTTTTTGACCTTATCTGGAACCTCCTATCTGAAAATTTGAAAATTCTTCAAAAATTCGTCGAAAATCTTGATGTCTCCAATCTCTTGTTTTGTACGTTTTTTCCACGTGTCTTGACATCCAATGTATTCCTGCAAAGTTTGGTGAAGATCTGAGTATGTCGTTTTTGACCTTATCTGGAACCTCCCATCTGAAAATTTGAAAATTCTTAAAAAATTCGTCGAAAATCTTGATGTCTCCGATCTCTTGTTTTGTACGTTTTTTCCACGTGTCTTGACATGCAAAGTATTCCTGCAAAGTTTGGTGAAGATCTGAGTATGTAGTTTTTGACCTCATCTGGAACCTCCTATCTGAAAATTTGAAAATTCTTAAAAAATTCGTCCAAAATCTTGATGTCTCCAATCTCTTGTTTTGTACGTTTTTTCCACGTGTCTTGACATCCAATGTATCCCTGCAATGTTTGGTGAAGATCTGAGTATGTAGTTTTTGACCTTATCTGGAACCTCCCATCTGAAAATTTGAAAATTCCTAAAAAATCCGTCCAAAATCTTGATGACCCCAATCTCTTGTTTTGTACTTTTTTTCCACGTGTCTCGACCTCCAATGTATCCCTGCAAAGTTTGGTGAAGATCTGAGTATGTAGTTTTTGACCTTATATGGAACCTCCTATCTGAAAATTTGAAAATTCTTAAAAAATTCGTCCAAAATCTTGATGTCACCAATCCTATGTTTTGTATGTTTTTTCCACGTGTCTTGACATCCAATGGATCCCTGCAAAGTTTGGTGAAGATCTGAGTATGTCGTTTTTGACCTTATCTGGAACCTCCCATCTGAAAATTTGAAAATTCTTAAAAAATTCGTCGAAAATCTTGATGTCTCCGATCTCTTGTTTTGTACGTTTTTTCCACGTGTCTTGACATGCAAAGTATTCCTGCAAAGTTTGGTGAAGATCTGAGTATGTAGTTTTTGACCTCATCTGGAACCTCCTATCTGAAAATTTGAAAATTCTTAAAAAATTCGTCCAAAATCTTGATGTCTCCAATCTCTTGTTTTGTACGTTTTTTCCACGTGTCTTGACATCCAATGTATCCCTGCAATTTTTGGTGAAGATCTGAGTATGTAGTTTTTGACCTTATCTGGAACCTCCCATCTGAAAATTTGAAAATTCCTAAAAAATCCGTCCAAAATCTTGATGACCCCAATCTCTTGTTTTGTACTTTTTTTCCACGTGTCTCGACCTCCAATGTATCCCTGCAAAGTTTGGTGAAGATCTGAGTATGTAGTTTTTGACCTTATATGGAACCTCCTATCTGAAAATTTGAAAATTCTTAAAAAATTCGTCCAAAATCTTGATGTCACCAATCCTATGTTTTGTATGTTTTTTCCACGTGTCTTGACATCCAATGTATCCATGCAAAGTTTGGTGAAGATCTGGGTATGTCGTTTTTGACCTTATCTGGAACCTCCCATCTGAAAATTTGAAAATTTGAAAATTCTTAAAAAATTCGTCGAAAATCTTGATGTCTCCGATCTCTTGTTTTGTACGTTTTTTCCACGTGTCTTGACATGCAAAGTATTCCTGCAAAGTTTGGTGAAGATCTGAGTATGTAGTTTTTGACCTCATCTGGAACCTCCTATATGAAAATTTGAAAATTCTTAAAAAATTCGTCCAAAATTTTGATGTCTCCAATCTCTTGTTTTGTACGTTTTTTCCACGTGTCTTGACATCCAATGTATCCCTGCAATGTTTGGTGAAGATCTGAGTATGTAGTTTTTGACCTTATCTGGAACCTCCCATCTGAAAATTTGAAAATTCCTAAAAAATCCGTCCAAAATCTTGATGACCCCAATCTCTTGTTTTGTACGTTTTTTCCACGTGTCTTGACATCCAATGTATCCCTGCAAAGTTTGGTGAAGATCTGAGTATGTAGTTTTTGACCTTATCTGGAACCTCCTATCTGAAAATTTGAAAATTCTTAAAAAATTCGTCCAAAATCTTGATGTCTCCAATCTCTTGTTTTGTACGTTTTTTCCACGTGTCTTGACATCCAATGTATCCATGCAAAGTTTGGTGAAGATCTGAGTATGTCGTTTTTGACCTTATCTGGAACCTCCCATCTGAAAATTTGAAAATTCTTAAAAAATTCGTCGAAAATCTTGATGTCTCCAATCTTTTGTTTTGTACGTTTTTTCCACGTGTCTTGACATGCAAAGTATCCCTGCAACGTTTGGTGAAGATCTGAGTATGTAGTTTTTGACCTTATCTGGAACCTCCCATCTGAAAATTTGAAAATTCTTAAAAAATCCGTGCAAAATCTTGATGACCCCAATCTCTTGTTTTGTACGTTTTTTCCACGTGTCTTGACATCCAATGTATCCATGCAAAGTTTGGTGAAGATCTGAGTATGTCGTTTTTGACCTTATCTGGAACCTCCCATCTGAAAATTTGAAAATTCTTAAAAAATTCGTCGAAAATCTTGATGTCTCCAATCTCTTGTTTTGTACGTTTTTTCCACGTGTCTTGACATGCAAAGTATCCCTGCAACGTTTGGTGAAGATCTGAGTATGTAGTTTTTGACCTTATCTGGAACCTCCTATCTGAAAATTTGAAAATTCTTCAAAAATTCGTCGAAAATCTTGATGTTTCCAATCTCTTGTTTTGTACGTTTTTTCCACGTGTCTTGACATCCAATGTATCCCTGCAATGTTTGGTGGAGATCTGAGTATGTAGTTTTTGACCTTATCTGGGACCTAATATCAGAAAATTTGAAAATTCTTCAAAAATTCGTCCAAAATCTTGATGTCTCCAATCTCTTGTTTTGTACGTTTTTTCCACGTGTCTCGACCTCCAATGTATCCCTGCAAAGTTTGGTGAAGATCTGAGTATGTCGTTTTTGACCTTATCTGGAACATCCTTTCTGAAAATTTTAAAATTCTTAAAAAATTCGTCGAAAATCTTGATGTCTCCAATCTCTTGTTTTGTACGTTTTTTCCACGTGTCTTGACATCCAATGTATCCCTGCAAAGTTTGGTGAAGATCTGAGTATGTAGTTTTTGACCTTATATGGAACCTCCTATCTGAAAATTTGAAAATTCTTAAAAAATTCGACCAAAATCTTGATGTTCCGAATCCAATGTTTTGTATGTTTTTTCCACGTGTCTTGACATCCAATGTATCCATGCAAAGTTTGGTGAAGATCTGAGTATGTAGTTTTTGACCTTATATTGAACCTCCTATCTGAAAATTTGAAAATTCTCAAAAAATTCGTCGAAAATCTTGATGTCTCCAATCTCTTGTTTTGTACGTTTTTTCCACGTGTCTTGACATCCAATGTATCCCTGCAAAGTTTGGTGAAGATCTGAGTATGTAGTTTTTGACCTCATCTGGAACCTCCCATCTGAAAATTTGAAAATTCTTAAAAAATTCGACCAAAATCTTGATGTCTCCAATCTTTTGTTTTGTACGTTTTTTCCACGTGTCTTGACACATAATGTATCCATGCAAAGTTTGGTGAAGATCTGAGTATGTAGTTTTTGACCTTATATGGAACCTCCTATCTGAAAATTTGAAAATTCTTAAAAAATTCGTCCAAAATCTTGATGTCTCCAATCTCTTGTTTTGTACGTTTTTTCCACGTGTCTTGACATCCAATGTATCCCTGCAAAGTTTGGTGAAGATCTGAGTATGTAGTTTTTGACCTTATCTGGAACCTCCCATCTGAAAATTTGAAAATTCCTAAAAAATCCGTGCAAAATCTTGATGACCCCAATCTCTTGTTTTGTACGTTTTTTCCACGTGTCTTGACATGCAAAGTATTCCTGCAAAGTTTGGTGAAGATCTGAGTATGTAGTTTTTGACCTCATCTGGAACCTCCTATCTGAAAATTTGAAAATTCTTAAAAAATTCGTCCAAAATCTTGATGTCTCCAATCTCTTGTTTTGTACGTTTTTTCCACGTGTCTTGACATCCAATGTATCCCTGCAATGTTTGGTGAAGATCTGAGTATGTAGTTTTTGACCTTATATTGAACCTCCCATCTGAAAATTTGAAAATTCTTAAAAAATTCGTCCAAAATCTTGATGACCCCAATCTCTTGTTTTGTACGTTTTTTCCACGTGTCTTGACATCCAAAGTATCCCTGCAAAGTTTGGTGAAGATCTGAGTATGTAGTTTTTGACCTCATCTGGAACCTCCTATCTGAAAATTTGAGAATTCTTAAAAAATTCGTCCAAAATCTTGATGTCTCCAATCTCTTGTTTTGTACGTTTTTTCCACGTGTCTTGACATCCAATGTATCCATGCAAAGTTTGGTGAAGATCTGAGTATGTCGTTTTTGACCTTATCTGGAACCTCCCATCTGAAAATTTGAAAATTCTTAAAAAATTCGTCGAAAATCTTGATGTCTCCAATCTTTTGTTTTGTACGTTTTTTCCACGTGTCTTGACATGCAAAGTATCCCTGCAACGTTTGGTGAAGATCTGAGTATGTAGTTTTTGACCTTATCTGGAACCTCCTATCTGAAAATTTGAAAATTCTTCAAAAATTCGTCGAAAATCTTGATGTCTCCAATCTCTTGTTTTGTACGTTTTTTCCACGTGTCTTGACATCCAATGTATTCCTGCAAAGTTTGGTGAAGATCTGAGTATGTCGTTTTTGACCTTATCTGGAACCTCCCATCTGAAAATTTGAAAATTCTTAAAAAATTCGTCGAAAATCTTGATGTCTCCGATCTCTTGTTTTGTACGTTTTTTCCACGTGTCTTGACATGCAAAGTATTCCTGCAAAGTTTGGTGAAGATCTGAGTATGTCGTTTTTGACCTTATCTGGAACCTCCCATCTGAAAATTTGAAAATTCTTAAAAAATTCGTCGAAAATCTTGATGTCTCCAATCTTTTGTTTTGTACGTTTTTTCCACGTGTCTTGACATGCAAAGTATCCCTGCAACGTTTGGTGAAGATCTGAGTATGTAGTTTTTGACCTTATCTGGAACCTCCCATCTGAAAATTTGAAAATTCTTAAAAAATCCGTGCAAAATCTTGATGACCCCAATCTCTTGTTTTGTACGTTTTTTCCACGTGTCTTGACATCCAATGTATCCATGCAAAGTTTGGTGAAGATCTGAGTATGTCGTTTTTGACCTTATCTGGAACCTCCCATCTGAAAATTTGAAAATTCTTAAAAAATTCGTCGAAAATCTTGATGTCTCCAATCTCTTGTTTTGTACGTTTTTTCCACGTGTCTTGACATGCAAAGTATCCCTGCAACGTTTGGTGAAGATCTGAGTATGTAGTTTTTGACCTTATCTGGAACCTCCTATCTGAAAATTTGAAAATTCTTCAAAAATTCGTCGAAAATCTTGATGTTTCCAATCTCTTGTTTTGTACGTTTTTTCCACGTGTCTTGACATCCAATGTATCCCTGCAATGTTTGGTGGAGATCTGAGTATGTAGTTTTTGACCTTATCTGGGACCTAATATCAGAAAATTTGAAAATTCTTCAAAAATTCGTCCAAAATCTTGATGTCTCCAATCTCTTGTTTTGTACGTTTTTTCCACGTGTCTCGACCTCCAATGTATCCCTGCAAAGTTTGGTGAAGATCTGAGTATGTCGTTTTTGACCTTATCTGGAACATCCTTTCTGAAAATTTTAAAATTCTTAAAAAATTCGTCGAAAATCTTGATGTCTCCAATCTCTTGTTTTGTACGTTTTTTCCACGTGTCTTGACATCCAATGTATCCCTGCAAAGTTTGGTGAAGATCTGAGTATGTAGTTTTTGACCTTATATGGAACCTCCTATCTGAAAATTTGAAAATTCTTAAAAAATTCGACCAAAATCTTGATGTTCCGAATCCAATGTTTTGTATGTTTTTTCCACGTGTCTTGACATCCAATGTATCCATGCAAAGTTTGGTGAAGATCTGAGTATGTAGTTTTTGACCTTATATTGAACCTCCTATCTGAAAATTTGAAAATTCTCAAAAAATTCGTCGAAAATCTTGATGTCTCCAATCTCTTGTTTTGTACGTTTTTTCCACGTGTCTTGACATCCAATGTATCCCTGCAAAGTTTGGTGAAGATCTGAGTATGTAGTTTTTGACCTCATCTGGAACCTCCCATCTGAAAATTTGAAAATTCTTAAAAAATTCGACCAAAATCTTGATGTCTCCAATCTTTTGTTTTGTACGTTTTTTCCACGTGTCTTGACACATAATGTATCCATGCAAAGTTTGGTGAAGATCTGAGTATGTAGTTTTTGACCTTATATGGAACCTCCTATCTGAAAATTTGAAAATTCTTAAAAAATTCGTCCAAAATCTTGATGTCTCCAATCTCTTGTTTTGTACGTTTTTTCCACGTGTCTTGACATCCAATGTATCCCTGCAAAGTTTGGTGAAGATCTGAGTATGTAGTTTTTGACCTTATCTGGAACCTCCCATCTGAAAATTTGAAAATTCCTAAAAAATCCGTGCAAAATCTTGATGACCCCAATCTCTTGTTTTGTACGTTTTTTCCACGTGTCTTGACATGCAAAGTATTCCTGCAAAGTTTGGTGAAGATCTGAGTATGTAGTTTTTGACCTCATCTGGAACCTCCTATCTGAAAATTTGAAAATTCTTAAAAAATTCGTCCAAAATCTTGATGTCTCCAATCTCTTGTTTTGTACGTTTTTTCCACGTGTCTTGACATCCAATGTATCCCTGCAATGTTTGGTGAAGATCTGAGTATGTAGTTTTTGACCTTATATTGAACCTCCCATCTGAAAATTTGAAAATTCTTAAAAAATTCGTCCAAAATCTTGATGACCCCAATCTCTTGTTTTGTACGTTTTTTCCACGTGTCTTGACATCCAAAGTATCCCTGCAAAGTTTGGTGAAGATCTGAGTATGTAGTTTTTGACCTCATCTGGAACCTCCTATCTGAAAATTTGAGAATTCTTAAAAAATTCGTCCAAAATCTTGATGTCTCCAATCTCTTGTTTTGTACGTTTTTTCCACGTGTCTTGACATCCAATGTATCCATGCAAAGTTTGGTGAAGATCTGAGTATGTCGTTTTTGACCTTATCTGGAACCTCCCATCTGAAAATTTGAAAATTCTTAAAAAATTCGTCGAAAATCTTGATGTCTCCAATCTTTTGTTTTGTACGTTTTTTCCACGTGTCTTGACATGCAAAGTATCCCTGCAACGTTTGGTGAAGATCTGAGTATGTAGTTTTTGACCTTATCTGGAACCTCCTATCTGAAAATTTGAAAATTCTTCAAAAATTCGTCGAAAATCTTGATGTCTCCAATCTCTTGTTTTGTACGTTTTTTCCACGTGTCTTGACATCCAATGTATTCCTGCAAAGTTTGGTGAAGATCTGAGTATGTCGTTTTTGACCTTATCTGGAACCTCCCATCTGAAAATTTGAAAATTCTTAAAAAATTCGTCGAAAATCTTGATGTCTCCGATCTCTTGTTTTGTACGTTTTTTCCACGTGTCTTGACATGCAAAGTATTCCTGCAAAGTTTGGTGAAGATCTGAGTATGTCGTTTTTGACCTTATCTGGAACCTCCCATCTGAAAATTTGAAAATTCTTAAAAAATTCGTCGAAAATCTTGATGTCTCCAATCTTTTGTTTTGTACGTTTTTTCCACGTGTCTTGACATGCAAAGTATCCCTGCAACGTTTGGTGAAGATCTGAGTATGTAGTTTTTGACCTTATCTGGAACCTCCCATCTGAAAATTTGAAAATTCTTAAAAAATCCGTGCAAAATCTTGATGACCCCAATCTCTTGTTTTGTACGTTTTTTCCACGTGTCTTGACATCCAATGTATCCATGCAAAGTTTGGTGAAGATCTGAGTATGTCGTTTTTGACCTTATCTGGAACCTCCCATCTGAAAATTTGAAAATTCTTAAAAAATTCGTCGAAAATCTTGATGTCTCCAATCTCTTGTTTTGTACGTTTTTTCCACGTGTCTTGACATGCAAAGTATCCCTGCAACGTTTGGTGAAGATCTGAGTATGTAGTTTTTGACCTTATCTGGAACCTCCTATCTGAAAATTTGAAAATTCTTCAAAAATTCGTCGAAAATCTTGATGTTTCCAATCTCTTGTTTTGTACGTTTTTTCCACGTGTCTTGACATCCAATGTATCCCTGCAATGTTTGGTGGAGATCTGAGTATGTAGTTTTTGACCTTATCTGGGACCTAATATCAGAAAATTTGAAAATTCTTCAAAAATTCGTCCAAAATCTTGATGTCTCCAATCTCTTGTTTTGTACGTTTTTTCCACGTGTCTCGACCTCCAATGTATCCCTGCAAAGTTTGGTGAAGATCTGAGTATGTCGTTTTTGACCTTATCTGGAACATCCTTTCTGAAAATTTTAAAATTCTTAAAAAATTCGTCGAAAATCTTGATGTCTCCAATCTCTTGTTTTGTACGTTTTTTCCACGTGTCTTGACATCCAATGTATCCCTGCAAAGTTTGGTGAAGATCTGAGTATGTAGTTTTTGACCTTATATGGAACCTCCTATCTGAAAATTTGAAAATTCTTAAAAAATTCGACCAAAATCTTGATGTTCCGAATCCAATGTTTTGTATGTTTTTTCCACGTGTCTTGACATCCAATGTATCCATGCAAAGTTTGGTGAAGATCTGAGTATGTAGTTTTTGACCTTATATTGAACCTCCTATCTGAAAATTTGAAAATTCTCAAAAAATTCGTCGAAAATCTTGATGTCTCCAATCTCTTGTTTTGTACGTTTTTTCCACGTGTCTTGACATCCAATGTATCCCTGCAAAGTTTGGTGAAGATCTGAGTATGTAGTTTTTGACCTCATCTGGAACCTCCCATCTGAAAATTTGAAAATTCTTAAAAAATTCGACCAAAATCTTGATGTCTCCAATCTTTTGTTTTGTACGTTTTTTCCACGTGTCTTGACACATAATGTATCCATGCAAAGTTTGGTGAAGATCTGAGTATGTAGTTTTTGACCTTATATGGAACCTCCTATCTGAAAATTTGAAAATTCTTAAAAAATTCGTCCAAAATCTTGATGTCTCCAATCTCTTGTTTTGTACGTTTTTTCCACGTGTCTTGACATCCAATGTATCCCTGCAAAGTTTGGTGAAGATCTGAGTATGTAGTTTTTGACCTTATCTGGAACCTCCCATCTGAAAATTTGAAAATTCCTAAAAAATCCGTGCAAAATCTTGATGACCCCAATCTCTTGTTTTGTACGTTTTTTCCACGTGTCTTGACATGCAAAGTATTCCTGCAAAGTTTGGTGAAGATCTGAGTATGTAGTTTTTGACCTCATCTGGAACCTCCTATCTGAAAATTTGAAAATTCTTAAAAAATTCGTCCAAAATCTTGATGTCTCCAATCTCTTGTTTTGTACGTTTTTTCCACGTGTCTTGACATCCAATGTATCCCTGCAATGTTTGGTGAAGATCTGAGTATGTAGTTTTTGACCTTATATTGAACCTCCCATCTGAAAATTTGAAAATTCTTAAAAAATTCGTCCAAAATCTTGATGACCCCAATCTCTTGTTTTGTACGTTTTTTCCACGTGTCTTGACATCCAAAGTATCCCTGCAAAGTTTGGTGAAGATCTGAGTATGTAGTTTTTGACCTCATCTGGAACCTCCTATCTGAAAATTTGAGAATTCTTAAAAAATTCGTCCAAAATCTTGATGTCTCCAATCTCTTGTTTTGTACGTTTTTTCCACGTGTCTTGACATCCAATGTATCCATGCAAAGTTTGGTGAAGATCTGAGTATGTCGTTTTTGACCTTATCTGGAACCTCCCATCTGAAAATTTGAAAATTCTTAAAAAATTCGTCGAAAATCTTGATGTCTCCAATCTTTTGTTTTGTACGTTTTTTCCACGTGTCTTGACATGCAAAGTATCCCTGCAACGTTTGGTGAAGATCTGAGTATGTAGTTTTTGACCTTATCTGGAACCTCCTATCTGAAAATTTGAAAATTCTTCAAAAATTCGTCGAAAATCTTGATGTCTCCAATCTCTTGTTTTGTACGTTTTTTCCACGTGTCTTGACATCCAATGTATTCCTGCAAAGTTTGGTGAAGATCTGAGTATGTCGTTTTTGACCTTATCTGGAACCTCCCATCTGAAAATTTGAAAATTCTTAAAAAATTCGTCGAAAATCTTGATGTCTCCGATCTCTTGTTTTGTACGTTTTTTCCACGTGTCTTGACATGCAAAGTATTCCTGCAAAGTTTGGTGAAGATCTGAGTATGTAGTTTTTGACCTCATCTGGAACCTCCTATCTGAAAATTTGAAAATTCTTAAAAAATTCGTCCAAAATCTTGATGTCTCCAATCTCTTGTTTTGTACGTTTTTTCCACGTGTCTTGACATCCAATGTATCCCTGCAATGTTTGGTGAAGATCTGAGTATGTAGTTTTTGACCTTATCTGGAACCTCCCATCTGAAAATTTGAAAATTCCTAAAAAATCCGTCCAAAATCTTGATGACCCCAATCTCTTGTTTTGTACTTTTTTTCCACGTGTCTCGACCTCCAATGTATCCCTGCAAAGTTTGGTGAAGATCTGAGTATGTAGTTTTTGACCTTATATGGAACCTCCTATCTGAAAATTTGAAAATTCTTAAAAAATTCGTCCAAAATCTTGATGTCACCAATCCTATGTTTTGTATGTTTTTTCCACGTGTCTTGACATCCAATGGATCCCTGCAAAGTTTGGTGAAGATCTGAGTATGTCGTTTTTGACCTTATCTGGAACCTCCCATCTGAAAATTTGAAAATTCTTAAAAAATTCGTCGAAAATCTTGATGTCTCCGATCTCTTGTTTTGTACGTTTTTTCCACGTGTCTTGACATGCAAAGTATTCCTGCAAAGTTTGGTGAAGATCTGAGTATGTAGTTTTTGACCTCATCTGGAACCTCCTATCTGAAAATTTGAAAATTCTTAAAAAATTCGTCCAAAATCTTGATGTCTCCAATCTCTTGTTTTGTACGTTTTTTCCACGTGTCTTGACATCCAATGTATCCCTGCAATTTTTGGTGAAGATCTGAGTATGTAGTTTTTGACCTTATCTGGAACCTCCCATCTGAAAATTTGAAAATTCCTAAAAAATCCGTCCAAAATCTTGATGACCCCAATCTCTTGTTTTGTACTTTTTTTCCACGTGTCTCGACCTCCAATGTATCCCTGCAAAGTTTGGTGAAGATCTGAGTATGTAGTTTTTGACCTTATATGGAACCTCCTATCTGAAAATTTGAAAATTCTTAAAAAATTCGTCCAAAATCTTGATGTCACCAATCCTATGTTTTGTATGTTTTTTCCACGTGTCTTGACATCCAATGTATCCATGCAAAGTTTGGTGAAGATCTGGGTATGTCGTTTTTGACCTTATCTGGAACCTCCCATCTGAAAATTTGAAAATTTGAAAATTCTTAAAAAATTCGTCGAAAATCTTGATGTCTCCGATCTCTTGTTTTGTACGTTTTTTCCACGTGTCTTGACATGCAAAGTATTCCTGCAAAGTTTGGTGAAGATCTGAGTATGTAGTTTTTGACCTCATCTGGAACCTCCTATCTGAAAATTTGAAAATTCTTAAAAAATTCGTCCAAAATTTTGATGTCTCCAATCTCTTGTTTTGTACGTTTTTTCCACGTGTCTTGACATCCAATGTATCCCTGCAATGTTTGGTGAAGATCTGAGTATGTAGTTTTTGACCTTATCTGGAACCTCCCATCTGAAAATTTGAAAATTCCTAAAAAATCCGTCCAAAATCTTGATGACCCCAATCTCTTGTTTTGTACGTTTTTTCCACGTGTCTTGACATCCAATGTATCCCTGCAAAGTTTGGTGAAGATCTGAGTATGTAGTTTTTGACCTTATCTGGAACCTCCTATCTGAAAATTTGAAAATTCTTAAAAAATTCGTCCAAAATCTTGATGTCTCCAATCTCTTGTTTTGTACGTTTTTTCCACGTGTCTTGACATCCAATGTATCCATGCAAAGTTTGGTGAAGATCTGAGTATGTCGTTTTTGACCTTATCTGGAACCTCCCATCTGAAAATTTGAAAATTCTTAAAAAATTCGTCGAAAATCTTGATGTCTCCAATCTTTTGTTTTGTACGTTTTTTCCACGTGTCTTGACATGCAAAGTATCCCTGCAACGTTTGGTGAAGATCTGAGTATGTAGTTTTTGACCTTATCTGGAACCTCCCATCTGAAAATTTGAAAATTCTTAAAAAATCCGTGCAAAATCTTGATGACCCCAATCTCTTGTTTTGTACGTTTTTTCCACGTGTCTTGACATCCAATGTATCCATGCAAAGTTTGGTGAAGATCTGAGTATGTCGTTTTTGACCTTATCTGGAACCTCCCATCTGAAAATTTGAAAATTCTTAAAAAATTCGTCGAAAATCTTGATGTCTCCAATCTCTTGTTTTGTACGTTTTTTCCACGTGTCTTGACATGCAAAGTATCCCTGCAACGTTTGGTGAAGATCTGAGTATGTAGTTTTTGACCTTATCTGGAACCTCCTATCT
Source organism: Lepisma saccharinum (assembly GCF_977018435.1). NCBI lineage: Eukaryota > Metazoa > Arthropoda > Insecta > Zygentoma > Lepismatidae > Lepisma > Lepisma saccharinum. Next base: position 438,805 of record NW_028142952.1, on the reverse strand, counting down.
GAAAATTTGAAAATTCTTCAAAAATTCGTCGAAAATCTTGATGTTTCCAATCTCTTGTTTTGTACGTTTTTTCCACGTGTCTTGACATCCAATGTATCCCTGCAATGTTTGGTGGAGATCTGAGTATGTAGTTTTTGACCTTATCTGGGACCTAATATCAGAAAATTTGAAAATTCTTCAAAAATTCGTCCAAAATCTTGATGTCTCCAATCTCTTGTTTTGTACGTTTTTTCCACGTGTCTCGACCTCCAATGTATCCCTGCAAAGTTTGGTGAAGATCTGAGTATGTCGTTTTTGACCTTATCTGGAACATCCTTTCTGAAAATTTTAAAATTCTTAAAAAATTCGTCGAAAATCTTGATGTCTCCAATCTCTTGTTTTGTACGTTTTTTCCACGTGTCTTGACATCCAATGTATCCCTGCAAAGTTTGGTGAAGATCTGAGTATGTAGTTTTTGACCTTATATGGAACCTCCTATCTGAAAATTTGAAAATTCTTAAAAAATTCGACCAAAATCTTGATGTTCCGAATCCTATGTTTTGTATGTTTTTTCCACGTGTCTTGACATCCAATGTATCCATGCAAAGTTTGGTGAAGATCTGAGTATGTAGTTTTTGACCTTATATTGAACCTCCTATCTGAAAATTTGAAAATTCTCAAAAAATTCGTCGAAAATCTTGATGTCTCCAATCTCTTGTTTTGTACGTTTTTTCCACGTGTCTTGACATCCAATGTATCCCTGCAAAGTTTGGTGAAGATCTGAGTATGTAGTTTTTGACCTCATCTGGAACCTCCCATCTGAAAATTTGAAAATTCTTAAAAAATTCGACCAAAATCTTGATGTCTCCAATCTTTTGTTTTGTACGTTTTTTCCACGTGTCTTGACACATAATGTATCCATGCAAAGTTTGGTGAAGATCTGAGTATGTAGTTTTTGACCTTATATGGAACCTCCTATCTGAAAATTTGAAAATTCTTAAAAAATTCGTCCAAAATCTTGATGTCTCCAATCTCTTGTTTTGTACGTTTTTTCCACGTGTCTTGACATCCAATGTATCCCTGCAAAGTTTGGTGAAGATCTGAGTATGTAGTTTTTGACCTTATCTGGAACCTCCCATCTGAAAATTTGAAAATTCCTAAAAAATCCGTGCAAAATCTTGATGACCCCAATCTCTTGTTTTGTACGTTTTTTCCACGTGTCTTGACATGCAAAGTATTCCTGCAAAGTTTGGTGAAGATCTGAGTATGTAGTTTTTGACCTCATCTGGAACCTCCTATCTGAAAATTTGAAAATTCTTAAAAAATTCGTCCAAAATCTTGATGTCTCCAATCTCTTGTTTTGTACGTTTTTTCCACGTGTCTTGACATCCAATGTATCCCTGCAATGTTTGGTGAAGATCTGAGTATGTAGTTTTTGACCTTATATTGAACCTCCCATCTGAAAATTTGAAAATTCTTAAAAAATTCGTCCAAAATCTTGATGACCCCAATCTCTTGTTTTGTACGTTTTTTCCACGTGTCTTGACATCCAAAGTATCCCTGCAAAGTTTGGTGAAGATCTGAGTATGTAGTTTTTGACCTCATCTGGAACCTCCTATCTGAAAATTTGAGAATTCTTAAAAAATTCGTCCAAAATCTTGATGTCTCCAATCTCTTGTTTTGTACGTTTTTTCCACGTGTCTTGACATCCAATGTATCCATGCAAAGTTTGGTGAAGATCTGAGTATGTCGTTTTTGACCTTATCTGGAACCTCCCATCTGAAAATTTGAAAATTCTTAAAAAATTCGTCGAAAATCTTGATGTCTCCAATCTTTTGTTTTGTACGTTTTTTCCACGTGTCTTGACATGCAAAGTATCCCTGCAACGTTTGGTGAAGATCTGAGTATGTAGTTTTTGACCTTATCTGGAACCTCCTATCTGAAAATTTGAAAATTCTTCAAAAATTCGTCGAAAATCTTGATGTCTCCAATCTCTTGTTTTGTACGTTTTTTCCACGTGTCTTGACATCCAATGTATTCCTGCAAAGTTTGGTGAAGATCTGAGTATGTCGTTTTTGACCTTATCTGGAACCTCCCATCTGAAAATTTGAAAATTCTTAAAAAATTCGTCGAAAATCTTGATGTCTCCGATCTCTTGTTTTGTACGTTTTTTCCACGTGTCTTGACATGCAAAGTATTCCTGCAAAGTTTGGTGAAGATCTGAGTATGTAGTTTTTGACCTCATCTGGAACCTCCTATCTGAAAATTTGAAAATTCTTAAAAAATTCGTCCAAAATCTTGATGTCTCCAATCTCTTGTTTTGTACGTTTTTTCCACGTGTCTTGACATCCAATGTATCCCTGCAATGTTTGGTGAAGATCTGAGTATGTAGTTTTTGACCTTATCTGGAACCTCCCATCTGAAAATTTGAAAATTCCTAAAAAATCCGTCCAAAATCTTGATGACCCCAATCTCTTGTTTTGTACTTTTTTTCCACGTGTCTCGACCTCCAATGTATCCCTGCAAAGTTTGGTGAAGATCTGAGTATGTAGTTTTTGACCTTATATGGAACCTCCTATCTGAAAATTTGAAAATTCTTAAAAAATTCGTCCAAAATCTTGATGTCACCAATCCTATGTTTTGTATGTTTTTTCCACGTGTCTTGACATCCAATGGATCCCTGCAAAGTTTGGTGAAGATCTGAGTATGTCGTTTTTGACCTTATCTGGAACCTCCCATCTGAAAATTTGAAAATTCTTAAAAAATTCGTCGAAAATCTTGATGTCTCCGATCTCTTGTTTTGTACGTTTTTTCCACGTGTCTTGACATGCAAAGTATTCCTGCAAAGTTTGGTGAAGATCTGAGTATGTAGTTTTTGACCTCATCTGGAACCTCCTATCTGAAAATTTGAAAATTCTTAAAAAATTCGTCCAAAATCTTGATGTCTCCAATCTCTTGTTTTGTACGTTTTTTCCACGTGTCTTGACATCCAATGTATCCCTGCAATTTTTGGTGAAGATCTGAGTATGTAGTTTTTGACCTTATCTGGAACCTCCCATCTGAAAATTTGAAAATTCCTAAAAAATCCGTCCAAAATCTTGATGACCCCAATCTCTTGTTTTGTACTTTTTTTCCACGTGTCTCGACCTCCAATGTATCCCTGCAAAGTTTGGTGAAGATCTGAGTATGTAGTTTTTGACCTTATATGGAACCTCCTATCTGAAAATTTGAAAATTCTTAAAAAATTCGTCCAAAATCTTGATGTCACCAATCCTATGTTTTGTATGTTTTTTCCACGTGTCTTGACATCCAATGTATCCATGCAAAGTTTGGTGAAGATCTGGGTTTGTCGTTTTTGACCTTATCTGGAACCTCCCATCTGAAAATTTGAAAATTTGAAAATTCTTAAAAAATTCGTCGAAAATCTTGATGTCTCCGATCTCTTGTTTTGTACGTTTTTTCCACGTGTCTTGACATGCAAAGTATTCCTGCAAAGTTTGGTGAAGATCTGAGTATGTAGTTTTTGACCTCATCTGGAACCTCCTATCTGAAAATTTGAAAATTCTTAAAAAATTCGTCCAAAATTTTGATGTCTCCAATCTCTTGTTTTGTACGTTTTTTCCACGTGTCTTGACATCCAATGTATCCCTGCAATGTTTGGTGAAGATCTGAGTATGTAGTTTTTGACCTTATCTGGAACCTCCCATCTGAAAATTTGAAAATTCCTAAAAAATCCGTCCAAAATCTTGATGACCCCAATCTCTTGTTTTGTACGTTTTTTCCACGTGTCTTGACATCCAATGTATCCCTGCAAAGTTTGGTGAAGATCTGAGTATGTAGTTTTTGACCTTATCTGGAACCTCCTATCTGAAAATTTGAAAATTCTTAAAAAATTCGTCCAAAATCTTGATGTCTCCAATCTCTTGTTTTGTACGTTTTTTCCACGTGTCTTGACATCCAATGTATCCATGCAAAGTTTGGTGAAGATCTGAGTATGTCGTTTTTGACCTTATCTGGAACCTCCCATCTGAAAATTTGAAAATTCTTAAAAAATTCGTCGAAAATCTTGATGTCTCCAATCTTTTGTTTTGTACGTTTTTTCCACGTGTCTTGACATGCAAAGTATCCCTGCAACGTTTGGTGAAGATCTGAGTATGTAGTTTTTGACCTTATCTGGAACCTCCCATCTGAAAATTTGAAAATTCTTAAAAAATCCGTGCAAAATCTTGATGACCCCAATCTCTTGTTTTGTACGTTTTTTCCACGTGTCTTGACATCCAATGTATCCATGCAAAGTTTGGTGAAGATCTGAGTATGTCGTTTTTGACCTTATCTGGAACCTCCCATCTGAAAATTTGAAAATTCTTAAAAAATTCGTCGAAAATCTTGATGTCTCCAATCTCTTGTTTTGTACGTTTTTTCCACGTGTCTTGACATGCAAAGTATCCCTGCAACGTTTGGTGAAGATCTGAGTATGTAGTTTTTGACCTTATCTGGAACCTCCTATCTGAAAATTTGAAAATTCTTCAAAAATTCGTCGAAAATCTTGATGTTTCCAATCTCTTGTTTTGTACGTTTTTTCCACGTGTCTTGACATCCAATGTATCCCTGCAATGTTTGGTGGAGATCTGAGTATGTAGTTTTTGACCTTATCTGGGACCTAATATCAGAAAATTTGAAAATTCTTCAAAAATTCGTCCAAAATCTTGATGTCTCCAATCTCTTGTTTTGTACGTTTTTTCCACGTGTCTCGACCTCCAATGTATCCCTGCAAAGTTTGGTGAAGATCTGAGTATGTCGTTTTTGACCTTATCTGGAACATCCTTTCTGAAAATTTTAAAATTCTTAAAAAATTCGTCGAAAATCTTGATGTCTCCAATCTCTTGTTTTGTACGTTTTTTCCACGTGTCTTGACATCCAATGTATCCCTGCAAAGTTTGGTGAAGATCTGAGTATGTAGTTTTTGACCTTATATGGAACCTCCTATCTGAAAATTTGAAAATTCTTAAAAAATTCGACCAAAATCTTGATGTTCCGAATCCTATGTTTTGTATGTTTTTTCCACGTGTCTTGACATCCAATGTATCCATGCAAAGTTTGGTGAAGATCTGAGTATGTAGTTTTTGACCTTATATTGAACCTCCCATCTGAAAATTTGAAAATTCTTAAAAAATTCGTCCAAAATCTTGATGACCCCAATCTCTTGTTTTGTACGTTTTTTCCACGTGTCTTGACATCCAAAGTATCCCTGCAAAGTTTGGTGAAGATCTGAGTATGTAGTTTTTGACCTTATATGGAACCTCCTTTCTGAAAATTTGAGAATTCTTAAAAAATTCGTCCAAAATCTTGATGTCTCCAATCTCTTGTTTTGTACGTTTTTTCCACGTGTCTTGACATCCAATGTATCCATGCAAAGTTTGGTGAAGATCTGAGTATGTCGTTTTTGACCTTATCTGGAACCTCCCATCTGAAAATTTGAAAATTCTTAAAAAATCCGTGCAAAATCTTGATGACCCCAATCTCTTGTTTTGTACGTTTTTTCCACGTGTCTTGACATCCAATGTATCCATGCAAAGTTTGGTGAAGATCTGAGTATGTCGTTTTTGACCTTATCTGGAACCTCCCATCTGAAGATTTGAAAATTCTTAAAAAATTCTTCGAAAATCTTGATGTCTCCAATCTCTTGTTTTGTACGTTTTTTCCACGTGTCTTGACATGCAAAGTATCCCTGCAACGTTTGGTGAAGATCTGAGTATGTAGTTTTTGACCTTATCTGGAACCTCCTATCTGAAAATTTGAAAATTCTTAAAAAATTCGTCCAAAATCTTGATGTCTCCAATCTCTTGTTTTGTACGTTTTTTCCACGTGTCTTGACATCCAATGTATCCCTGCAATGTTTGGTGAAGATCTGAGTATGTAGTTTTTGACCTTATATGGAGCCTCCCATCTGAAAATTTGAAAATTCCTAAAAAATCCGTCCAAAATCTTGTTGACCCGAATCTCTTGTTTTGTACGTTTTTTCCACGTGTCTTGACATCCAATGTATCCCTGCAAAGTTTGGTGAAGATCTGAGTATGTAGTTTTTGACCTTATCTGGAACCGCATTTCTGAAAATTTGAAAATTTTCAAAAAAATCGTCCAAAATCTTGATGTCTCCAATCTCTTGTTTTGTACGTTTTTTCCACGTGTCTTGACATCCAATGTATCCCTGCAAAGTTTGGTGAAGATCTGAGTATATAGTTTTTGACCTTATATGGAACCTCCTATCTGAAAATTTGAAAATTCTTAAAAAATTGGTCCAAAATCTTGATGTCTCCAATCTCTTGTTTTGTACGTTTTTTCCACGTGTCTCGACCTCCAATGGATCCCTGCAAACTTTGGTGAAGATCTGAGTATGTCGTTTTTGACCTTATCTGGAACCTCCCATCTGAAAATTTGAAAATTCTTAAAAAATTCGTCGAAAATCTTGATGTCTCCGATCTCTTGTTTTGTACGTTTTTTCCACGTGTCTTGACATGCAAAGTATTCAAGCAAAGTTTGGTGAAGATCTGAGTATGTAGTTTTTGACCTCATCTGGAACCTCCTATCTGAAAATTTGAAAATTCTTAAAAAATTCGTCCAAAATCTTGATGTCTCCAATCTCTTGTTTTGTACGTTTTTTCCACGTGTCTTGACATCCAATGTATTCCTGCAAAGTTTGGTGAAGATCTGAGTATCTCGTTTTTGACCTTATCTGGAACCTCCCATCTGAAAATTTGAAAATTCTTAAAAAATTCGTCGAAAATCTTGATGTCTCCGATCTCTTGTTTTGTACGTTTTTTCCACGTGTCTTGACATGCAAAGTATTCCTGCAAAGTTTGGTGAAGATCTGAGTATGTAGTTTTTGACCTCATCTGGAACCTCCTATCTGAAAATTTGAAAATTCTTAAAAAATTCGTCCAAAATCTTGATGTCTCCAATCTCTTGTTTTGTACGTTTTTTCCACGTGTCTTGACATCCAATGTATCCCTGCAATGTTTGGTGAAGATCTGAGTATGTAGTTTTTGACCTTATCTGGAACCTCCCATCTGAAAATTTGAAAATTCCTAAAAAATCCGTCCAAAATCTTGATGACCCCAATCTCTTGTTTTGTACTTTTTTTCCACGTGTCTCGACCTCCAATGTATCCCTGCAAAGTTTGGTGAAGATCTGAGTATGTAGTTTTTGACCTTATATGGAACCTCCTATCTGAAAATTTGAAAATTCTTAAAAAATTCGTCCAAAATCTTGATGTCACCAATCCTATGTTTTGTATGTTTTTTCCACGTGTCTTGACATCCAATGGATCCCTGCAAAGTTTGGTGAAGATCTGAGTATGTCGTTTTTGACCTTATCTGAAACCTCCCATCTGAAAATTTGAAAATTCTTAAAAAATTCGTCGAAAATCTTGATGTCTCCGATCTCTTGTTTTGTACGTTTTTTCCACGTGTCTTGACATGCAAAGTATTCCTGCAAAGTTTGGTGAAGATCTGAGTATGTAGTTTTTGACCTCATCTGGAACCTCCTATCTGAAAATTTGAAAATTCTTAAAAAATTCGTCCAAAATCTTGATGTCTCCAATCTCTTGTTTTGTACGTTTTTTCCACGTGTCTTGACATCCAATGTATCCCTGCAATTTTTGGTGAAGATCTGAGTATGTAGTTTTTGACCTTATCTGGAACCTCCCATCTGAAAATTTGAAAATTCCTAAAAAATCCGTCCAAAATCTTGATGACCCCAATCTCTTGTTTTGTACTTTTTTTCCACGTGTCTCGACCTCCAATGTATCCCTGCAAAGTTTGGTGAAGATCTGAGTATGTAGTTTTTGACCTTATATGGAACCTCCTATCTGAAAATTTGAAAATTCTTAAAAAATTCGTCCAAAATCTTGATGTCACCAATCCTATGTTTTGTATGTTTTTTCCACGTGTCTTGACATCCAATGTATCCATGCAAAGTTTGGTGAAGATCTGGGTATGTCGTTTTTGACCTTATCTGGAACCTCCCATCTGAAAATTTGAAAATTTGAAAATTCTTAAAAAATTCGTCGAAAATCTTGATGTCTCCGATCTCTTGTTTTGTACGTTTTTTCCACGTGTCTTGACATGCAAAGTATTCCTGCAAAGTTTGGTGAAGATCTGAGTATGTAGTTTTTGACCTCATCTGGAACCTCCTATCTGAAAATTTGAAAATTCTTAAAAAATTCGTCCAAAATTTTGATGTCTCCAATCTCTTGTTTTGTACGTTTTTTCCACGTGTCTTGACATCCAATGTATCCCTGCAATGTTTGGTGAAGATCTGAGTATGTAGTTTTTGACCTTATCTGGAACCTCCCATCCGAAAATTTGAAAATTCCTAAAAAATCCGTCCAAAATCTTGATGACCCCAATCTCTTGTTTTGTACGTTTTTTCCACGTGTCTTGACATCCAATGTATCCCTGCAAAGTTTGGTGAAGATCTGAGTATGTAGTTTTTGACCTTATCTGGAACCTCCTATCTGAAAATTTGAAAATTCTTAAAAAATTCGTCCAAAATCTTGATGTCTCCAATCTCTTGTTTTGTACGTTTTTTCCACGTGTCTTGACATCCAATGTATCCATGCAAAGTTTGGTGAAGATCTGAGTATGTCGTTTTTGACCTTATCTGGAACCTCCCATCTGAAAATTTGAAAATTCTTAAAAAATTCGTCGAAAATCTTGATGTCTCCAATCTTTTGTTTTGTACGTTTTTTCCACGTGTCTTGACATGCAAAGTATCCCTGCAACGTTTGGTGAAGATCTGAGTATGTAGTTTTTGACCTTATCTGGAACCTCCCATCTGAAAATTTGAAAATTCTTAAAAAATCCGTGCAAAATCTTGATGACCCCAATCTCTTGTTTTGTACGTTTTTTCCACGTGTCTTGACATCCAATGTATCCATGCAAAGTTTGGTGAAGATCTGAGTATGTCGTTTTTGACCTTATCTGGAACCTCCCATCTGAAAATTTGAAAATTCTTAAAAAATTCGTCGAAAATCTTGATGTCTCCAATCTCTTGTTTTGTACGTTTTTTCCACGTGTCTTGACATGCAAAGTATCCCTGCAACGTTTGGTGAAGATCTGAGTATGTAGTTTTTGACCTTATCTGGAACCTCCTATCTGAAAATTTGAAAATTCTTCAAAAATTCGTCGAAAATCTTGATGTTTCCAATCTCTTGTTTTGTACGTTTTTTCCACGTGTCTTGACATCCAATGTATCCCTGCAATGTTTGGTGGAGATCTGAGTATGTAGTTTTTGACCTTATCTGGGACCTATTATCAGAAAATTTGAAAATTCTTCAAAAATTCGTCCAAAATCTTGATGTCTCCAATCTCTTGTTTTGTACGTTTTTTCCACGTGTCTCGACCTCCAATGTATCCCTGCAAAGTTTGGTGAAGATCTGAGTATGTCGTTTTTGACCTTATCTGGAACATCCTTTCTGAAAATTTGAAAATTCTTAAAAAATTCGTCGAAAATCTTGATGTCTCCAATCTCTTGTTTTGTACGTTTTTTCCACGTGTCTTGACATCCAATGTATCCCTGCAAAGTTTGGTGAAGATCTGAGTATGTAGTTTTTGACCTTATATGGAACCTCCTATCTGAAAATTTGAAAATTCTTAAAAAATTCGACCAAAATCTTGATGTTCCGAATCCTATGTTTTGTATGTTTTTTCCACGTGTCTTGACATCCAATGTATCCATGCAAAGTTTGGTGAAGATCTGAGTATGTAGTTTTTGACCTTATATTGAACCTCCCATCTGAAAATTTGAAAATTCTTAAAAAATTCGTCCAAAATCTTGATGACCCTAATCTCTTGTTTTGTACGTTTTTTCCACGTGTCTTGACATCCAAAGTATCCCTGCAAAGTTTGGTGAAGATCTGAGTATGTAGTTTTTGACCTTATATGGAACCTCCTTTCTGAAAATTTGAGAATTCTTAAAAAATTCGTCCAAAATCTTGATGTCTCCAATCTCTTGTTTTGTACGTTTTTTCCACGTGTCTTGACATCCAATGTATCCATGCAAAGTTTGGTGAAGATCTGAGTATGTCGTTTTTGACCTTATCTGGAACCTCCCATCTGAAAATTTGAAAATTCTTAAAAAATCCGTGCAAAATCTTGATGACCCCAATCTCTTGTTTTGTACGTTTTTTCCACGTGTCTTGACATCCAATGTATCCATGCAAAGTTTGGTGAATCTGAGTATGTCGTTTTTGACCTTATCTGGAACCTCCCATCTGAAGATTTGAAAATTCTTAAAAAATTCTTCGAAAATCTTGATGTCTCCAATCTCTTGTTTTGTACGTTTTTTCCACGTGTCTTGACATGCAAAGTATCCCTGCAACGTTTGGTGAAGATCTGAGTATGTAGTTTTTGACCTTATCTGGAACCTCCTATCTGAAAATTTGAAAATTCTTAAAAAATTCGTCCAAAATCTTGATGTCTCCAATCTCTTGTTTTGTACGTTTTTTCCACGTGTCTTGACATCCAATGTATCCCTGCAATGTTTGGTGAAGATCTGAGTATGTAGTTTTTGACCTTATATGGAGCCTCCTATCTGAAAATTTGAAAATTCTTAAAAAATTCGTCCAAAATCTTGATGTCTCCAATCTCTTGTTTTGTACGTTCTTTCCACGTGTCTTGACATCCAATGTATCCCTGCAATGTTTGGTGAAGATCTGAGTATGTAGTTTTTGACCTTATATGGAACCTCCTATCTGAAAATTTGAAAATTCTTAAAAGAATTTAACAAAATCTTGATGTCCCCAATCCTATGTTTTGTATGTTTTTTCCACGTGTCTTGACATACAATGTATCCCTGCAGAGTTTGGTGAAGATCTGAGTATGTAGTTTTTGACCTTATCTGGAACCTCCCATCTGAAAATTTGAAAATTCCTAAAAAATCCGTCCAAAATCTTGTTGACCCGAATCTCTTGTTTTGTACGTTTTTTCCACGTGTCTTGACATCCAATGTATCCCTGCAAAGTTTGGTGAAGATCTGAGTATGTAGTTTTTGACCTTATCTGGAACCGCATTTCTGAAAATTTGAAAATTTTTTCAAAAAAATCGTCCAAAATCTTGATGTCTCCAATCTCTTGTTTTGTACGTTTTTTCCACGTGTCTTGACATCCAATGTATCCCTGCAAAGTTTGGTGAAGATCTGAGTATGTAGTTTTTGACTTTATATGGAACCTCCTATCTGAAAATTTGAAAATTCTTAAAAAATTGGTCCAAAATCTTGATGTCTCCAATCTCTTGTTTTGTACGTTTTTTCCACGTGTCTCGACCTCCAATGGATCCCTGCAAACTTTGGTGAAGATCTGAGTATGTCGTTTTTGACCTTATCTGGAACCTCCCATCTGAAAATTTGAAAATTCTTAAAAAATTCGTCGAAAATCTTGATGTCTCCGATCTCTTGTTTTGTACGTTTTTTCCACGTGTCTTGACATGCAAAGTATTCCTGCAAAGTTTGGTGAAGATCTGAGTATGTAGTTTTTGACCTCATCTGGAACCTCCTATCTGAAAATTTGAAAATTCTTAAAAAATTCGTCCAAAATCTTGATGTCTCCAATCTCTTGTTTTGTACGTTTTTTCCACGTGTCTTGACATCCAATGTATCCCTGCAAAGTTTGGTGAAGATCTGAGTATGTAGTTTTTGACCTTATCTGGAACCTCCTATCTGAAAATTTGAAAATTCTTAAAAAATTCGTCCAAAATCTTGATGTCTCCAATCTCTTGTTTTGTACGTTTTTTCCACGTGTCTTGATATCCAATGTATCCCTGCAAAGTTTGGTGAAGATCTGAGTATGTCGTTTTTGACCTTATCTGGAACATCCTTTCTGAAAATTTGAAAATTGTTAAAAAATTCGTCCAAAATCTTGATGTCTCCAATCTCTTTTTTGTACGTTTTTTCCACGTGTCTTGACATCCAATGGATCCCTGCAAAGTTTGGTGAAGATCTGAGTATGTAGTTTTTGACCTTATCTGGAACCTCCCATCTGAAAATTTGAAAATTCTTAAAAAATTCGACCAAAATCTTGATGTCTCCAATCTTTTGTTTTGTACGTTTTTTCCACGTGTCTTGACACATAATGTATCCATGCAAAGTTTGGTGAAGATCTGAGTATGTAGTTTTTGACCTTATATGGAACCTCCTATCTGAAAATTTGAAAATTCTTAAAAAATTCGTCCAAAATCTTGATGTCTCCAATCTCTTGTTTTGTACGTTTTTTCCACGTGTCTTGACATCCAATGTATCCCTGCAAAGTTTGGTGAAGATCTGAGTATGTAGTTTTTGACCTTATCTGGAACCTCCCATCTGAAAATTTGAAAATTCCTAAAAAATCCGTGCAAAATCTTGATGACCCCAATCTCTTGTTTTGTACGTTTTTTCCACGTGTCTTGACATCCAATGTATTCCTGCAATGTTTGGTGAAGATCTGAGTATGTAGTTTTTGACCTTATATGGAACCTCCTATCTGAAAATTTGAAAATTCTTAAAAAATTCGACCAAAATCTTGATGTTCCGAATCCTATGTTTTGTATGTTTTTTCCACGTGTCTTGACATCCAATGTATCCATGCAAAGTTTGGTGAAGATCTGAGTATGTAGTTTTTGACCTTATATTGAACCTCCCATCTGAAAATTTGAAAATTCTTAAAAAATTCGTCCAAAATCTTGATGACCCCAATCTCTTGTTTTGTACGTTTTTCCACGTGTCTTGACATCCAAAGTATCCCTGCAAAGTTTGGTGAAGATCTGAGTATGTAGTTTTTGACCTTATATGGAACCTCCTTTCTGAAAATTTGAGAATACTTAAAAAATTCGTCCAAAATCTTTATGTCTCCAATCTCTTGTTTTGTACGTTTTTTCCACGTGTCTTGACATCCAATGTATCCATGCAAAGTTTGGTGAAGATCTGAGTATGTCGTTTTTGACCTTATCTGGAACCTCCCATCTGAAAATTTGAAAATTCTTAAAAAATTCGTCGAAAATCTTGATGTCTCCAATCTTTTGTTTTGTACGTTTTTTCCACGTGTCTTGACATGCAAAGTATCCCTGCAACGTTTGGTGAAGATCTGAGTATGTAGTTTTTGACCTTATCTGGAACCTCCTATCTGAAAATTTGAAAATTCTTCAAAAATTCGTCGAAAATCTTGATGTCTCCAATCTCTTGTTTTGTACGTTTTTTCCACGTGACTTGATATCCAATGTATCCCTGCAAAGTTTGGTGAAGATCTGAGTATGTCGTTTTTGACCTTATCTGGAACATCCTTTCTGAAAATTTGAAAATTGTTAAAAAATTCGTCCAAAATCTTGATGTCTCCAATCTCTTTTTTGTACGTTTTTTCCACGTGTCTTGACATCCAATGTATCCCTGCAAAGTTTGGTGAAGATCTGAGTATGTAGTTTTTGACCTTATCTGGAACCTCCCATCTGAAAATTTGAAAATTCTTAAAAAATTCGACCAAAATCTTGATGTCTCCAATCTTTTGTTTTGTACGTTTTTTCCACGTGTCTTGACACATAATGTATCCATGCAAAGTTTGGTGAAGATCTGAGTATGTAGTTTTTGACCTTATATGGAACCTCCTATCTGAAAATTTGAAAATTCTTAAAAAATTCGTCCAAAATCTTGATGTCTCCAATCTCTTGTTTTGTACGTTTTTTCCACGTGTCTTGACATCCAATGTATCCCTGTAAAGTTTGGTGAAGATCTGAGTATGTAGTTTTTGACCTTATCTGGAACCTCCCATCTGAAAATTTGAAAATTCCTAAAAAATCCGTGCAAAATCTTGATGACCCCAATCTCTTGTTTTGTACGTTTTTTCCACGTGTCTTGACATCCAATGTATCCATGCAAAGTTTGGTGAAGATCTGAGTATGTCGTTTTTGACCTTATCTGGAACATCCTTTCTGAAAATTTGAAAATTGTTAAAAAATTCGTCCAAAATCTTGATGTCTCCAATCTCTTTTTTGTACGTTTTTTCCACGTGTCTTGACATCCAATGTATCCCTGCAAAGTTTGGTGAAGATCTGAGTATGTAGTTTTTGACCTTATCTGGAACCTCCCATCTGAAAATTTGAAAATTCTTCAAAAATTCGTCGAAAATCTTGATGTCTCCAATCTCTTGTTTTGTACGTTTTTTCCACGTGTCTTGACATCCAATGTATCCCTGCAATGTTTGGTGGAGATCTGAGTATGTAGTTTTTGACCTTATCTGGGACCTCCTATCAGAAAATTTGAAAATTCTTCAAAAATTCGTCCAAAATCTTGATGTCTCCAATCTCTTGTTTTGTACGTTTTTTCCACGTGTCTCGACCTCCAATGTATCCCTGCAAAGTTTGGTGAAGATCTGAGTATGTCGTTTTTGACCTTATCTGGAACATCCTTTCTGAAAATTTGAAAATTCTTAAAAAATTCGTCGAAAATCTTGATGTCTCCAATCTCTTGTTTTGTACGTTTTTTCCACGTGTCTTGACATCCAATGTATCCCTGCAAAGTTTGGTGAAGATCTGAGTATGTAGTTTTTGACCTTATATGGAACCTCCTTTCTGAAAATTTGAAAATTCTCAAAAAATTCGTCCATAATCTTGATGTCTCCAATCTCTTGTTTTGTACTTTTTTTCCACGTGTCTTGACATCCAATGTATCCCTGCAAAGTTTGGTGAAGATCTGAGTATGTAGTTTTTGACCTTATCTGGAACATCCTTTCTGAAAATTTGAAAATTGTTAAAAAATTCGTCCAAAATCTTGATGTCTCCAATCTCTTTTTTGTACGTTTTTTCCACGTGTCTTGACATCCAATGTATCCCTGCAAAGTTTGGTGAAGATCTGAGTATGTAGTTTTTGACCTTATCTGGAACCTCCCATCTGAAAATTTGAAAATTCTTAAAAAATTCGACCAAAATCTTGATGTCTCCAATCTTTTGTTTTGTACGTTTTTTCCACGTGTCTTGACACATAATGTATCCATGCAAAGTTTGGTGAAGATCTGAGTATGTAGTTTTTGACCTTATATGGAACCTCCTATCTGAAAATTTGAAAATTCTTAAAAAATTCGTCCAAAATCTTGATGTCTCCAATCTCTTGTTTTGTACGTTTTTTCCACGTGTCTTGACATCCAATGTATCCCTGCAAAGTTTGGTGAAGATCTGAGTATGTAGTTTTTGACCTTATCTGGAACCTCCCATCTGAAAATTTGAAAATTCCTAAAAAATCCGTGCAAAATCTTGATGACCCCAATCTCTTGTTTTGTACGTTTTTTCCACGTGTCTTGACATCCAATGTATTCCTGCAATGTTTGGTGAAGATCTGAGTATGTAGTTTTTGACCTTATATGGAACCTCCTATCTGAAAATTTGAAAATTCTTAAAAAATTCGACCAAAATCTTGATGTTCCGAATCCTATGTTTTGTATGTTTTTTCCACGTGTCTTGACATCCAATGTATCCATGCAAAGTTTGGTGAAGATCTGAGTATGTAGTTTTTGACCTTATATTGAACCTCCCATCTGAAAATTTGAAAATTCTTAAAAAATTCGTCCAAAATCTTGATGACCCCAATCTCTTGTTTTGTACGTTTTTTCCACGTGTCTTGACATCCAAAGTATCCCTGCAAAGTTTGGTGAAGATCTGAGTATGTAGTTTTTGACCTTATATTGAACCTCCCATCTGAAAATTTGAAAATTCTTAAAAAATTCGTCCAAAATCTTGATGTCTCCAATCTCTTGTTTTGTACGTTTTTTCCACGTGTCTTGACATCCAATGTATCCATGCAAAGTTTGGTGAAGATCTGAGTATGTCGTTTTTGACCTTTTCTGGAACCTCCCATCTGAAAATTTGAAAATTCTTAAAAAATTCGACAAAAATCTTGATGTCTCCAATCTTTTGTTTTGTACGTTTTTTCCACGTGTCTTGACATGCAAAGTATCCCTGCAACGTTTGGTGAAGATCTGAGTATGTAGTTTTTGACCTTATCTGGAACCTCCTATCTGAAAATTTGAAAATTCTTCAAAAATTCGTCGAAAATCTTGATGTCTCCAATCTCTTGTTTTGTACGTTTTTTCCACGTGTCTTGACATCCAATGTATTCCTGCAATGTTTGGTGGAGATCTGAGTATGTAGTTTTAGACCTTATCTGGAACCTCCTATCTGAAAATTTGAAAATTCTTCAAAAATTCGTCCAAAATCTTGATGTCTCCAATCTCTTGTTTTGTACGTTTTTTCCACGTGTCTCGACCTCCAATGGATCCCTGCAGAGTTTGGTGAAGATCTGAGTATGTCGTTTTTGACCTTATCTGGAACATCCTTTCTGAAAATTTGAAAATTCTTAAAAAATTCGTCGAAAATCTTGATGTCTCCAATCTCTTGTTTTGTACGTTTTTTCCACGTGTCTTGACATCCAATGTATCCCTGCAAAGTTTGGTGAAGATCTGAGTATGTAGTTTTTGACCTTATATGGAACCTCCTATCTGAAAATTTGAAAATTCTTAAAAAATTCGTCCAAAATCTTGATGTCTCCAATCTCTTGTTTTGTACGTTTTTTCCACGTGTCTCGACCTCCAATGGATCCCTGCAAAGTTTGGTGAAGATCTGAGTATGTCGTTTTTGACCTTATCTGGAACCTCCCATCTGAAAATTTGAAAATTCTTAAAAAATTCGTCGAAAATCTTGATGTCTCCGATCTCTTGTTTTGTACGTTTTTTCCACGTGTCTTGACATGCAAAGTATTCCTGCAAAGTTTGGTGAAGATCTGAGTATGTAGTTTTTGACCTCATCTGGAACCTCCTATCTGAAAATTTGAAAATTCTTAAAAAATTCGTCCAAAATCTTGATGTCTCCAATCTCTTGTTTTGTACGTTTTTTCCACGTGTCTTGACATCCAATGTATCCCTGCAATGTTTGGTGAAGATCTGAGTATGTAGTTTTTGACCTTATCTGGAACCTCCCATCTGAAAATTTGAAAATTCCTAAAAAATCCGTCCAAAATCTTGATGACCCCAATCTCTTGTTTTGTACTTTTTTTCCACGTGTCTCGACCTCCAATGTATCCCTGCAAAGTTTGGTGAAGATCTGAGTATGTAGTTTTTGACCTTATATGGAACCTCCTATCTGAAAATTTGAAAATTCTTAAAAAATTCGTCCAAAATCTTGATGTCACCAATCCTATGTTTTGTATGTTTTTTCCACGTGTCTTGACATCCAATGTATCCATGCAAAGTTTGGTGAAGATCTGAGTATGTCGTTTTTGACCTTATCTGGCACCTCCCATCTGAAAATTTGAAAATTCTTAAAAAATTCGTCGAAAATCTTGATGTCTCCGATCTCTTGTTTTGTACGTTTTTTCCACGTGTCTTGACATGCAAAGTATTCCTGCAAAGTTTGGTGAAGATCTGAGTATGTAGTTTTTGACCTCATCTGGAACCTCCTATCTGAAAATTTGAAAATTCTTAAAAAATTCGTCCAAAATTTTGATGTCTCCAATCTCTTGTTTTGTACGTTTTTTCCACGTGTCTTGACATCCAATGTATCCCTGCAAAGTTTGGTGAAGATCTGAGTATGTCGTTTTTGACCTTATCTGGAACATCCTTTCTGAAAATTTGAAAATTGTTAAAAAATTCGTCCAAAATCTTGATGTCTCCAATCTCTTTTTTGTACGTTTTTTCCACGTGTCTTGACATCCAATGGATCCCTGCAAAGTTTGGTGAAGATCTGAGTATGTAGTTTTTGACCTTATCTGGAACCTCCCATCTGAAAATTTGAAAATTCTTAAAAAATTCGACCAAAATCTTGATGTCTCCAATCTTTTGTTTTGTACGTTTTTTCCACGTGTCTTGAAACATAATGTATCCATGCAAAGTTTGGTGAAGATCTGAGTATGTAGTTTTTGACCTTATATGGAACCTCCTATCTGAAAATTTGAAAATTCTTAAAAAATTCGTCCAAAATCTTGATGTCTCCAATCTCTTGTTTTGTACGTTTTTTCCACGTGTCTTGACATCCAATGTATTCCTGCAATGTTTGGTGAAGATCTGAGTATGTAGTTTTTGACCTTATATGGAACCTCCTATCTGAAAATTTGAAAATTCTTAAAAAATTCGACCAAAATCTTGATGTTCCGAATCCTATGTTTTGTATGTTTTTTCCACGTGTCTTGACATCCAATGTATCCCTGCAAAGTTTGGTGAAGATCTGAGTATGTAGTTTTTGACCTTATATTTAACCTCCTATCTGAAAATTTGAAAATTCTTAAAAAATTCGACCAAAATCTTGATGTTCCGAATCCTATGTTTTGTATGTTTTTTCCACGTGTCTTGACATCCAATGTATCCCTGCAAAGTTTGGTGAAGATCTGAGTATGTAGTTTTTGACCTTATATTGAACCTCCCATCTGAAAATTTGAAAATTCTTAAAAAATTCGTCCAAAATCTTGATGACCCCAATCTCTTGTTTTGTACGTTTTTTCCACGTGTCTTGACATCCAAAGTATCCCTGCAAAGTTTGGTGAAGATCTGAGTATGTAGTTTTTGACCTTATATGGAACCTCCTTTCTGAAAATTTGAGAATTCTTAAAGAATTCGTCCAAAATCTTGATGTCTCCAATCTCTTGTTTTGTACGTTTTTTCCACGTGTCTTGACATCCAATGTATCCATGCAAAGTTTGGTGAAGATCTGAGTATGTAGTTTTTGACCTTATCTGGAACCTCCCATCTGAAAATTTGAAAATTCTTAAAAAATTCGTCGAAAATCTTGATGTCTCCAATCTTTTGTTTTGTACGTTTTTTCCACGTGTCTTGACATGCAAAGTATCCCTGCAACGTTTGGTGAAGATCTGAGTATGTAGTTTTTGACCTTATCTGGAACCTCCTATCTGAAAATTTGAAAATTCTTAAAAAATTCGTCGAAAATCTTGATGTCTCCAATCTCTTGTTTTGTACGTTTTTTCCACGTGTCTTGATATCCAATGTATCCCTGCAAAGTTTGGTGAAGATCTGAGTATGTCGTTTTTGACCTTATCTGGAACATCCTTTCTGAAAATTTGAAAATTGTTAAAAAATTCGTCCAAAATCTTGATGTCTCCAATCTCTTTTTTGTACGTTTTTTCCACGTGTCTTGACATCCAATGTATCCCTGCAAAGTTTGGTGAAGGTCTGAGTATGTAGTTTTTGACCTTATCTGGAACCTCCCATCTGAAAATTTGAAAATTCTTAAAAAATTCGACCAAAATCTTGATGTCTCCAATCTTTTGTTTTGTACGTTTTTTCCACGTGTCTTGACACATAATGTATCCATGCAAAGTTTGGTGAAGATCTGAGTATGTAGTTTTTGACCTTATATGGAACCTCCTATCTGAAAATTTGAAAATTCTTAAAAAATTCGTCCAAAATCTTGATGTCTCCAATCTCTTGTTTTGTACGTTTTTTCCACGTGTCTTGACATCCAATGTATCCCTGTAAAGTTTGGTGAAGATCTGAGTATGTAGTTTTTGACCTTATCTGGAACCTCCCATCTGAAAATTTGAAAATTCCTAAAAAATCCGTGCAAAATCTTGATGACCCCAATCTCTTGTTTTGTACGTTTTTTCCACGTGTCTTGACATCCAATGTATCCATGCAAAGTTTGGTGAAGATCTGAGTATGTCGTTTTTGACCTTATCTGGAACATCCTTTCTGAAAATTTGAAAATTGTTAAAAAATTCGTCCAAAATCTTGATGTCTCCAATCTCTTTTTTGTACGTTTTTTCCACGTGTCTTGACATCCAATGTATCCCTGCAAAGTTTGGTGAAGATCTGAGTATGTAGTTTTTGACCTTATCTGGAACCTCCCATCTGAAAATTTGAAAATTCTTCAAAAATTCGTCGAAAATCTTGATGTCTCCAATCTCTTGTTTTGTACGTTTTTTCCACGTGTCTTGACATCCAATGTATCCCTGCAATGTTTGGTGGAGATCTGAGTATGTAGTTTTTGACCTTATCTGGGACCTCCTATCAGAAAATTTGAAAATTCTTCAAAAATTCGTCCAAAATCTTGATGTCTCCAATCTCTTGTTTTGTACGTTTTTTCCACGTGTCTCGACCTCCAATGTATCCCTGCAAAGTTTGGTGAAGATCTGAGTATGTCGTTTTTGACCTTATCTGGAACATCCTTTCTGAAAATTTGAAAATTCTTAAAAAATTCGTCGAAAATCTTGATGTCTCCAATCTCTTGTTTTGTACGTTTTTTCCACGTGTCTTGACATCCAATGTATCCCTGCAAAGTTTGGTGAAGATCTGAGTATGTAGTTTTTGACCTTATATGGAACCTCCTTTCTGAAAATTTGAAAATTCTCAAAAAATTCGTCCATAATCTTGATGTCTCCAATCTCTTGTTTTGTACTTTTTTTCCACGTGTCTTGACATCCAATGTATCCCTGCAAAGTTTGGTGAAGATCTGAGTATGTAGTTTTTGACCTTATCTGGAACATCCTTTCTGAAAATTTGAAAATTGTTAAAAAATTCGTCCAAAATCTTGATGTCTCCAATCTCTTTTTTGTACGTTTTTTCCACGTGTCTTGACATCCAATGTATCCCTGCAAAGTTTGGTGAAGATCTGAGTATGTAGTTTTTGACCTTATCTGGAACCTCCCATCTGAAAATTTGAAAATTCTTAAAAAATTCGACCAAAATCTTGATGTCTCCAATCTTTTGTTTTGTACGTTTTTTCCACGTGTCTTGACACATAATGTATCCATGCAAAGTTTGGTGAAGATCTGAGTATGTAGTTTTTGACCTTATATGGAACCTCCTATCTGAAAATTTGAAAATTCTTAAAAAATTCGTCCAAAATCTTGATGTCTCCAATCTCTTGTTTTGTACGTTTTTTCCACGTGTCTTGACATCCAATGTATCCCTGCAAAGTTTGGTGAAGATCTGAGTATGTAGTTTTTGACCTTATCTGGAACCTCCCATCTGAAAATTTGAAAATTCCTAAAAAATCCGTGCAAAATCTTGATGACCCCAATCTCTTGTTTTGTACGTTTTTTCCACGTGTCTTGACATCCAATGTATTCCTGCAATGTTTGGTGAAGATCTGAGTATGTAGTTTTTGACCTTATATGGAACCTCCTATCTGAAAATTTGAAAATTCTTAAAAAATTCGACCAAAATCTTGATGTTCCGAATCCTATGTTTTGTATGTTTTTTCCACGTGTCTTGACATCCAATGTATCCATGCAAAGTTTGGTGAAGATCTGAGTATGTAGTTTTTGACCTTATATTGAACCTCCCATCTGAAAATTTGAAAATTCTTAAAAAATTCGTCCAAAATCTTGATGACCCCAATCTCTTGTTTTGTACGTTTTTTCCACGTGTCTTGACATCCAAAGTATCCCTGCAAAGTTTGGTGAAGATCTGAGTATGTAGTTTTTGACCTTATATTGAACCTCCCATCTGAAAATTTGAAAATTCTTAAAAAATTCGTCCAAAATCTTGATGTCTCCAATCTCTTGTTTTGTACGTTTTTTCCACGTGTCTTGACATCCAATGTATCCATGCAAAGTTTGGTGAAGATCTGAGTATGTCGTTTTTGACCTTATCTGGAACCTCCCATCTGAAAATTTGAAAATTCTTAAAAAATTCGACAAAAATCTTGATGTCTCCAATCTTTTGTTTTGTACGTTTTTTCCACGTGTCTTGACATGCAAAGTATCCCTGCAACGTTTGGTGAAGATCTGAGTATGTAGTTTTTGACCTTATCTGGAACCTCCTATCTGAAAATTTGAAAATTCTTCAAAAATTCGTCGAAAATTTTGATGTCTCCAATCTCTTGTTTTGTACGTTTTTTCCACGTGTCTTGACATCCAATGTATTCCTGCAATGTTTGGTGGAGATCTGAGTATGTAGTTTTAGACCTTATCTGGAACCTCCTATCTGAAAATTTGAAAATTCTTCAAAAATTCGTCCAAAATCTTGATGTCTCCAATCTCTTGTTTTGTACGTTTTTTCCACGTGTCTCGACCTCCAATGGATCCCTGCAGAGTTTGGTGAAGATCTGAGTATGTCGTTTTTGACCTTATCTGGAACATCCTTTCTGAAAATTTGAAAATTCTTAAAAAATTCGTCGAAAATCTTGATGTCTCCAATCTCTTGTTTTGTACGTTTTTTCCACGTGTCTTGACATCCAATGTATCCCTGCAAAGTTTGGTGAAGATCTGAGTATGTAGTTTTTGACCTTATATGGAACCTCCTATCTGAAAATTTGAAAATTCTTAAAAAATTCGTCCAAAATCTTGATGTCTCCAATCTCTTGTTTTGTACGTTTTTTCCACGTGTCTCGACCTCCAATGGATCCCTGCAAAGTTTGGTGAAGATCTGAGTATGTCGTTTTTGACCTTATCTGGAACCTCCCATCTGAAAATTTGAAAATTCTTAAAAAATTCGTCGAAAATCTTGATGTCTCCGATCTCTTGTTTTGTACGTTTTTTCCACGTGTCTTGACATGCAAAGTATTCCTGCAAAGTTTGGTGAAGATCTGAGTATGTAGTTTTTGACCTCATCTGGAACCTCCTATCTGAAAATTTGAAAATTCTTAAAAAATTCGTCCAAAATCTTGATGTCTCCAATCTCTTGTTTTGTACGTTTTTTCCACGTGTCTTGACATCCAATGTATCCCTGCAATGTTTGGTGAAGATCTGAGTATGTAGTTTTTGACCTTATCTGGAACCTCCCATCTGAAAATTTGAAAATTCCTAAAAAATCCGTCCAAAATCTTGATGACCCCAATCTCTTGTTTTGTACTTTTTTTCCACGTGTCTCGACCTCCAATGTATCCCTGCAAAGTTTGGTGAAGATCTGAGTATGTAGTTTTTGACCTTATATGGAACCTCCTATCTGAAAATTTGAAAATTCTTAAAAAATTCGTACAAAATCTTGATGTCACCAATCCTATGTTTTGTATGTTTTTTCCACGTGTCTTGACATCCAATGTATCCATGCAAAGTTTGGTGAAGATCTGAGTATGTCGTTTTTGACCTTATCTGGAACCTCCCATCTGAAAATTTGAAAATTCTTAAAAAATTCGTCGAAAATCTTGATGTCTCCGATCTCTTGTTTTGTACGTTTTTTCCACGTGTCTTGACATGCAAAGTATTCCTGCAAAGTTTGGTGAAGATCTGAGTATGTAGTTTTTGACCTCATCTGGAACCTCCTATCTGAAAATTTGAAAATTCTTAAAAAATTCGTCCAAAATTTTGATGTCTCCAATCTCTTGTTTTGTACGTTTTTTCCACGTGTCTTGACATCCAATGTATCCCTGCAATGTTTGGTGAAGATCTGAGTATGTAGTTTTTGACCTTATCTGGAACCTCCCATCTGAAAATTTGAAAATTCCTAAAAAATCCGTCCAAAATCTTGATGACCCCAATCTCTTGTTTTGTACGTTTTTTCCACGTGTCTTGACATCCAATGTATCCCTGCAAAGTTTGGTGAAGATCTGAGTATGTAGTTTTTGACCTTATCTGGAACCTCCTATCTGAAAATTTGAAAATTCTTAAAAAATTCGTCCAAAATCTTGATGTCTCCAATCTCTTGTTTTGTACGTTTTTTCCACGTGTCTTGATATCCAATGTATCCCTGCAAAGTTTGGTGAAGATCTGAGTATGTCGTTTTTGACCTTATCTGGAACATCCTTTCTGAAAATTTGAAAATTGTTAAAAAATTCGTCCAAAATCTTGATGTCTCCAATCTCTTTTTTGTACGTTTTTTCCACGTGTCTTGACATCCAATGGATCCCTGCAAAGTTTGGTGAAGATCTGAGTATGTAGTTTTTGACCTTATCTGGAACCTCCCATCTGAAAATTTGAAAATTCTTAAAAAATTCGACCAAAATCTTGATGTCTCCAATCTTTTGTTTTGTACGTTTTTTCCACGTGTCTTGACACATAATGTATCCATGCAAAGTTTGGTGAAGATCTGAGTATGTAGTTTTTGACCTTATATGGAACCTCCTATCTGAAAATTTGAAAATTCTTAAAAAATTCGTCCAAAATCTTGATGTCTCCAATCTCTTGTTTTGTACGTTTTTTCCACGTGTCTTGACATCCAATGTATTCCTGCAATGTTTGGTGAAGATCTGAGTATGTAGTTTTTGACCTTATATGGAACCTCCTATCTGAAAATTTGAAAATTCTTAAAAAATTCGACCAAAATCTTGATGTTCCGAATCCTATGTTTTGTATGTTTTTTCCACGTGTCTTGACATCCAATGTATCCCTGCAAAGTTTGGTGAAGATCTGAGTATGTAGTTTTTGACCTTATATTTAACCTCCTATCTGAAAATTTGAAAATTCTTAAAAAATTCGACCAAAATCTTGACGTTCCGAATCCTATGTTTTGTATGTTTTTTCCACGTGTCTTGACATCCAATGTATCCCTGCAAAGTTTGGTGAAGATCTGAGTATGTAGTTTTTGACCTTATATTGAACCTCCCATCTGAAAATTTGAAAATTCTTAAAAAATTCGTCCAAAATCTTGATGACCCCAATCTCTTGTTTTGTACGTTTTTTCCACGTGTCTTGACATCCAAAGTATCCCTGCAAAGTTTGGTGAAGATCTGAGTATGTAGTTTTTGACCTTATATGGAACCTCCTTTCTGAAAATTTGAGAATTCTTAAAGAATTCGTCCAAAATCTTGATGTCTCCAATCTCTTGTTTTGTACGTTTTTTCCACGTGTCTTGACATCCAATGTATCCATGCAAAGTTTGGTGAAGATCTGAGTATGTAGTTTTTGACCTTATCGGGAACCTCCCATCTGAAAATTTGAAAATTCTTAAAAAATTCGTCGAAAATCTTGATGTCTCCAATCTTTTGTTTTGTACGTTTTTTCCACGTGTCTTGACATGCAAAGTATCCCTGCAACGTTTGGTGAAGATCTGAGTATGTAGTTTTTGACCTTATCTGGAACCTCCTATCTGAAAATTTGAAAATTCTTAAAAAATTCGTCGAAAATCTTGATGTCTCCAATCTCTTGTTTTGTACGTTTTTTCCACGTGTCTTGATATCCAATGTATCCCTGCAAAGTTTGGTGAAGATCTGAGTATGTCGTTTTTGACCTTATCTGGAACATCCTTTCTGAAAATTTGAAAATTGTTAAAAAATTCGTCCAAAATCTTGATGTCTCCAATCTCTTTTTTGTACGTTTTTTCCACGTGTCTTGACATCCAATGTATCCCTGCAAAGTTTGTTGAAGATCTGAGTATGTAGTTTTTGACCTTATCTGGAACCTCCCATCTGAAAATTTGAAAATTCTTAAAAAATTCGACCAAAATCTTGATGTCTCCAATCTTTTGTTTTGTACGTTTTTTCCACGTGTCTTGACACATAATGTATCCATGCAAAGTTTGGTGAAGATCTGAGTATGTAGTTTTTGACTTTATATGTAACCTCCTATCTGAAAATTTGAAAATTCTTAAAAAATTCGTCCAAAATCTTGATGTCTCCAATCTCTTGTTTTGTACGTTTTTCCACGTGTCTTGACATCCAATGTATCCCTGCAAAGTTTGGTGAAGATCTGAGTATGTAGTTTTTGACCTTATCTGGAACCTCCCATCTGAAAATTTGAAAATTCCTAAAAAATCCGTGCAAAATCTTGATGACCCCAATCTCTTGTTTTGTACGTTTTTTCCACGTGTCTTGACATCCAATGTATCCATGCAAAGTTTGGTGAAGATCTGAGTATGTCGTTTTTGACCTTATCTGGAACATCCTTTCTGAAAATTTGAAAATTGTTAAAAAATTCGTCCAAAATCTTGATGTCTCCAATCTCTTTTTTGTACGTTTTTTCCACGTGTCTTGACATCCAATGTATCCCTGCAAAGTTTGGTGAAGATCTGAGTATGTAGTTTTTGACCTTATCTGGAACCTCCCATCTGAAAATTTGAAAATTCTTCAAAAATTCGTCGAAAATCTTGATGTCTCCAATCTCTTGTTTTGTACGTTTTTTCCACGTGTCTTGACATCCAATGTATCCCTGCAATGTTTGGTGGAGATCTGAGTATGTAGTTTTTGACCTTATCTGGGACCTCCTATCAGAAAATTTGAAAATTCTTCAAAAATTCGTCCAAAATCTTGATGTCTCCAATCTCTTGTTTTGTACGTTTTTTCCACGTGTCTCGACCTCCAATGTATCATTGCAAAGTTTGGTGAAGATCTGAGTATGTCGTTTTTGACCTTATCTGGAACATCCTTTCTGAAAATTTGAAAAATTCTTAAAAAATTCGTCGAAAATCTTGATGTCTCCAATCTCTTGTTTTGTACGTTTTTTCCACGTGTCTTGACATCCAATGTATCCCTGCAAAGTTTGGTGAAGATCTGAGTATGTAGTTTTTGACCTTATATGGAACCTCCTTTCTGAAAATTTGAAAATTCTTAAAAAATTCGTCCAAAATCTTGATGTCTCCAATCTCTTGTTTTGTACGTTTTTTCCACGTGTCTTGACATCCAATGTATCCCTGCAAAGTTTGGTGAAGATCTGAGTATGTAGTTTTTGACCTTATCTGGAACATCCTTTCTGAAAATTTGAAAATTGTTAAAAAATTCGTCCAAAATCTTGATGTCTCCAATCTCTTTTTTGTACGTTTTTTCCACGTGTCTTGACATCCAATGTATCCCTGCAAAGTTTGGTGAAGATCTGAGTATGTAGTTTTTGACCTTATCTGGAACCTCCCATCTGAAAATTTGAAAATTCTTAAAAAATTCGACCAAAATCTTGATGTCTCCAATCTTTTGTTTTGTACGTTTTTTCCACGTGTCTTGACACATAATGTATCCATGCAAAGTTTGGTGATGATCTGAGTATGTAGTTTTTGACCTTATATGGAACCTCCTATCTGAAAATTTGAAAATTCTTAAAAAATTCGTCCAAAATCTTGATGTCTCCAATCTCTTGTTTTGTACGTTTTTTCCACGTGTCTTGACATCCAATGTATCCCTGCAAAGTTTGGTGAAGATCTGAGTATGTAGTTTTTGACCTTATCTGGAACCTCCCATCTGAAAATTTGAAAATTCCTAAAAAATCCGTGCAAAATCTTGATGACCCCAATCTCTTGTTTTGTACGTTTTTTCCACGTGTCTTGACATCCAATGTATTCCTGCAATGTTTGGTGAAGATCTGAGTATGTAGTTTTTGACCTTATATGGAACCTCCTATCTGAAAATTTGAAAATTCTTAAAAAATTCGACCAAAATCTTGATGTTCCGAATCCTATGTTTTGTATGTTTTTTCCACGTGTCTTGACATCCAATGTATCCATGCAAAGTTTGGTGAAGATCTGAGTATGTAGTTTTTGACCTTATATTGAACCTCCCATCTGAAAATTTGAAAATTCTTAAAAAATTCGTCCAAAATCTTGATGACACCCAATCTCTTGTTTTGTACGTTTTTTCCACGTGTCTTGACATCCAAAGTATCCCTGCAAAGTTTGGTGAAGATCTGAGTATGTAGTTTTTGACCTTATATTGAACCTCCCATCTGAAAATTTGAAAATTCTTAAAAAATTCGTCCAAAATCTTGATGTCTCCAATCTCTTGTTTTGTACGTTTTTTCCACGTGTCTTGACATCCAATGTATCCATGCAAAGTTTGGTGAAGATCTGAGTATGTCGTTTTTGACCTTATCTGGAACCTCCCATCTGAAAATTTGAAAATTCTTAAAAAATTCGTCGAAAATCTTGATGTCTCCAATCTTTTGTTTTGTACGTTTTTTCCACGTGTCTTGACATGCAAAGTACCCCTGCAACGTTTGGTGAAGATCTGAGTATGTAGTTTTTGACCTTATCTGGAACCTCCTATCTGAAAATTTGAAAATTCTTCAAAAATTCGTTGAAAATCTTGATGTCTCCAATCTCTTGTTTTGTACGTTTTTTCCACGTGTCTTGACATCCAATGTATTCCTGCAATGTTTGGTGGAGATCTGAGTATGTAGTTTTAGACCTTATCTGGAACCTCCTATCTGAAAATTTGAAAATTCTTCAAAAATTCGTCCAAAATCTTGATGTCTCCAATCTCTTGTTTTGTACGTTTTTTCCACGTGTCTCGACCTCCAATGGATCTCTGCAAAGTTTGGTGAAGATCTGAGTATGTCGTTTTTGACCTTATCTGGAACATCCTTTCTGAAAATTTGAAAATTCTTAAAAAATTCGTCGAAAATCTTGATGTCTCCAATCTCTTGTTTTGTACGTTTTTTCCACGTGTCTTGACATCCAATGTATCCCTGCAAAGTTTGGTGAAGATCTGAGTATGTAGTTTTTGACCTTATATGGAACCTCCTATCTGAAAATTTGAAAATTCTTAAAAAATTCGTCCAAAATCTTGATGTCTCCAATCTCTTGTTTTGTACGTTTTTTCCACGTGTCTCGACCTCCAATGGATCCCTGCAAAGTTTGGTGAAGATCTGAGTATGTCGTTTTTGACCTTATCTGGAACCTCCCATCTGAAAATTTGAAAATTCTTAAAAAATTCGTCGAAAATCTTGATGTCTCCGATCTCTTGTTTTGTACGTTTTTTCCACGTGTCTTGACATGCAAAGTATTCCTGCAAAGTTTGGTGAAGATCTGAGTATGTAGTTTTTGACCTCATCTGGAACCTCCTATCTGAAAATTTGAAAATTCTTAAAAAATTCGTCCAAAATCTTGATGTCTCCAATCTCTTGTTTTGTACGTTTTTTCCACGTGTCTTGACATCCAATGTATCCCTGCAATGTTTGGTGAAGATCTGAGTATGTAGTTTTTGACCTTATATGGAACCTCCCATCTGAAAATTTGAAAATTCCTAAAAAATCCGTCCAAAATCTTGATGACCCCAATCTCTTGTTTTGTACTTTTTTTCCACGTGTCTCGACCTCCAATGTATCCCTGCAAAGTTTGGTGAAGATCTGAGTATGTAGTTTTTGACCTTATATGGAACCTCCTATCTGAAAATTTGAAAATTCTTAAAAAATTCGTCCAAAATCTTGATGTCACCAATCCTATGTTTTGTATGTTTTTTCCACGTGTCTTGACATCCAATGTATCCATGCAAAGTTTGGTGAAGATCTGAGTATGTCGTTTTTGACCTTATCTGGAACCTCCCATCTGAAAATTTGAAAATTCTTAAAAAATTCGTCGAAAATCTTGATGTCTCCGATCTCTTGTTTTGTACGTTTTTTCCACGTGTCTTGACATGCAAAGTATTCCTGCAAAGTTTGGTGAAGATCTGAGTATGTAGTTTTTGACCTCATCTGGAACCTCCTATCTGAAAATTTGAAAATTCTTAAAAAATTCGTCCAAAATTTTGATGTCTCCAATCTCTTGTTTTGTACGTTTTTTCCACGTGTCTTGACATCCAATGTATCCCTGCAATGTTTGGTGAAGATCTGAGTATGTAGTTTTTGACCTTATCTGGAACCTCCCATCTGAAAATTTGAAAATTCCTAAAAAATCCGTCCAAAATCTTGATGACCCCAATCTCTTGTTTTGTACGTTTTTTCCACGTGTCTTGACATCCAATGTATCCCTGCAAAGTTTGGTGAAGATCTGAGTATGTAGTTTTTGACCTTATCTGGAACCTCCTATCTGAAAATTTGAAAATTCTTAAAAAATTCGTCCAAAATCTTGATGTCTCCAATCTCTTGTTTTGTACGTTTTTTCCACGTGTCTTGATATCCAATGTATCCCTGCAAAGTTTGGTGAAGATCTGAGTATGTAGTTTTTGACCTTATATGGAACCTCCTATCTGAAAATTTGAAAATTCTTAAAAAATTCGTCCAAAATCTTGATGTCTCCAATCTCTTGTTTTGTACGTTTTTTCCACGTGTCTTGACATCCAATGTATCCCTGCAAAGTTTGGTGAAGATCTGAGTATGTAGTTTTTGACCTTATATTGAACCTCCCATCTGAAAATTTGAAAATTCTTAAAAAATTCGTCCAAAATCTTGATGTCTCCAATCTCTTGTTTTGTACGTTTTTTCCACGTGTCTTGATATCCAATGTATCCCTGCAAAGTTTGGTGAAGATCTGAGTATGTAGTTTTTGACCTTATATGGAACCTCCTATCTGAAAATTTGAAAATTCTTAAAAAATTCGTCCAAAATTTTGATGTCTCCAATCTCTTGTTTTGTACGTTTTTTCCACGTGTCTTGACATCCAATGTATCCCTGCAATGTTTGGTGAAGATCTGAGTATGTAGTTTTTGACCTTATCTGGAACCTCCCATCTGAAAATTTGAAAATTCCTAAAAAATCCGTCCAAAATCTTGATGACCCCAATCTCTTGTTTTGTACGTTTTTTCCACGTGTCTTGACATCCAATGTATCCCTGCAAAGTTTGGTGAAGATCTGAGTATGCAGTTTTTGACCTTATATTGAACCTCCCATCTGAAAATTTGAAAATTCTTAAAAAATTCGTCCAAAATCTTGATGTCTCCAATCTCTTGTTTTGTACGTTTTTTCCACGTGTCTTGATATCCAATGTATCCCTGCAAAGTTTGGTGAAGATCTGAGTATGTAGTTTTTGACCTTATATGGAACCTCCTATCTGAAAATTTGAAAATTCTTAAAAAATTCGTCCAAAATATTGATGTCTCCAATCTCTTGTTTTGTACGTTTTTTCCACGTGTCTCGACCTCCAATGGATCCCTGCAAAGTTTGGTGAAGATCTGAGTATGTAGTTTTTGACCTTATCTGGAACCTCCCATCTGAAAATTTGAAAATTCTTAAAAAATTCGACCAAAATCTTGATGTCTCCAATCTTTTGTTTTGTACGTTTTTTCCACGTGTCTTGACACATAATGTATCCCTGCAAAGTTTGGTGAAGATCTGAGTATGTAGTTTTTGACCTTATCTGGAACCTCCTATCTGAAAATTTGAAAATTCTTAAAAAATTCGTCGAAAATCTTGATGTCTCCAATCTTTTGTTTTGTACGTTTTTTCCACGTGTCTTGACATCCAATGTATCCCTGCAAAGTTTGGTGAAGATCTGAGTATGTAGTTTTTGACCTTATATGGAACCTCCTATCTGAAAATTTGAAAATTCTTAAAAAATTCGTCCAAAATCTTGATGTCTCCAATCTCTTGTTTTGTACGTTTTTTCCACGTGTCTCGACCTCCAATGGATCCCTGCAAAGTTTGGTGAAGATCTGAGTATGTCGTTTTTGACCTTATCTGGAACCTCCCATCTGAAAATTTGAAAATTCCTAAAATATCCGTCCAAAATCTTGATGACCCCAATCTCTTGTTTTGTACTTTTTTTCCACGTGTCTCGACCTCCAATGTATCCCTGCAAAGTTTGGTGAAGATCTGAGTATGTAGTTTTTGACCTTATATGGAACCTCCTATCTGAAAATTTGAAAATTCTTAAAAAATTCGTCCAAAATCTTGATGTCACCAATCCTATGTTTTGTATGTTTTTTCCACGTGTCTTGACATCCAATGTATCCATGCAAAGTTTGGTGAAGATCTGAGTATGTCGTTTTTGACCTTATCTGGAACCTCCCATCTGAAAATTTGAAAATTCTTAAAAAATTCGTCGAAAATCTTGATGTCTCCAATCTCTTGTTTTGTACGTTTTTTCCACGTGTCTCGACCTCCAATGGATCCCTGCAAAGTTTGGTGAAGATCTGAGTATGTCGTTTTTGACCTTATCTGGAACCTCCCATCTGAAAATTTGAAAATTCTTAAAAAATTCGTCGAAAATCTTGATGTCTCCGATCTCTTGTTTTGTACGTTTTTTCCACGTGTCTTGACATGCAAAGTATTCCTGCAAAGTTTGGTGAAGATCTGAGTATGTAGTTTTTGACCTCATCTGGAACCTCCTATCTGAAAATTTGAAAATTCTTAAAAAATTCGTCCAAAATCTTGATGTCTCCAATCTCTTGTTTTGTACGTTTTTTCCACGTGTCTTGACATCCAATGTATCCCTGCAATGTTTGGTGAAGATCTGAGTATGTAGTTTTTGACCTTATCTGGAACCTCCCATCTTGAAATTTGAAAATTCCTAAAAAATCCGTCCAAAATCTTGATGACCCCAATCTCTTGTTTTGTACTTTTTTTCCACGTGTCTCGACCTCCAATGTATCCCTGCAAAGTTTGGTGAAGATCTGAGTATGTAGTTTTTGACCTTATATGGAACCTCCTATCTGAAAATTTGAAAATTCTTAAAAAATTCGTCCAAAATCTTGATGTCACCAATCCTATGTTTTGTATGTTTTTTCCACGTGTCTTGACATCCAATGTATCCATGCAAAGTTTGGTGAAGATCTGAGTATGTCGTTTTTGACCTTATCTGGAACCTCCCATCTGAAAATTTGAAAATTCTTAAAAAATTCGTCGAAAATCTTGATGTCTCCGATCTCTTGTTTTGTACGTTTTTTCCACGTGTCTTGACATGCAAAGTATCCCTGCAACGTTTGGTGAAGATCTGAGTATGTAGTTTTTGACCTTATCTGGAACCTCCTATCTGAAAATTTGAAAATTCTTAAAAAATTCGTCCAAAATCTTGATGTCTCCAATCTCTTGTTTTGTACGTTTTTTCCACGTGTCTTGACAACCAATGTATCCCTGCAATGTTTGGTGAAGATCTGAGTATGTAGTTTTTGACCTTATATGGAGCCTCCTATCTGAAAATTTGAAAATTCTTAAAAAATTCGTCCAAAATCTTGATGTCTCCAATCTCTTGTTTTGTACGTTCTTTCCACGTGTCTTGACATCCAATGTATCCCTGCAATGTTTGGTGAAGATCTGAGTATGTAGTTTTTGACCTTATATGGAACCTCCTATCTGAAAATTTGAAAATTCTTAAAAGAATTTAACAAAATCTTGATGTCCCCAATCCTATGTTTTGTATGTTTTTTCCACGTGTCTTGACATACAATGTATCCCTGCAGAGTTTGGTGAAGATCTGAGTATGTAGTTTTTGACCTTATCTGGAACCTCCCATCTGAAAATTTGAAAATTCCTAAAAAATCCGTCCAAAATCTTTTTGACCCGAATCTCTTGTTTTGTACGTTTTTTCCACGTGTCTTGACATCCAATGTATCCCTGCAAAGTTTGGTGAAGATCTGAGTATGTAGTTTTTGACCTTATCTGGAACCGCATTTCTGAAAATTTGAAAATTTTAAAAAAATCGTCCAAAATCTTGATGTCTCCAATCTCTTGTTTTGTACGTTTTTTCCACGTGTCTTGACATCCAATGTATCCCTGCAAAGTTTGGTGAAGATCTGAGTATGTAGTTTTTGACCTTATATGGAACCTCCTATCTGAAAATTTGAAAATTCTTAAAAAATTCGTCCAAAATCTTGATGTCTCCAATCT
The DNA here is from genome assembly GCF_977018435.1 of Lepisma saccharinum. NCBI lineage: Eukaryota > Metazoa > Arthropoda > Insecta > Zygentoma > Lepismatidae > Lepisma > Lepisma saccharinum. The sequence continues at coordinate 405,469 of NW_028142952.1, read as the reverse complement.
CTTGTTTTGTACGTTTTTTCCACGTGTCTCGACCTCCAATGGATCCCTGCAAAGTTTGGTGAAGATCTGAGTATGTCGTTTTTGACCTTACCTGGAACCTCCCATCTGAAAATTTGAAAATTCTTAAAAAATTCGTCGAAAATCTTGATGTCTCCGATCTCTTGTTTTGTACGTTTTTTCCACGTGTCTTGACATGCAAAGTATTCCTGCAAAGTTTGGTGAAGATCTGAGTATGTAGTTTTTGACCTCATCTGGAACCTCCTATCTGAAAATTTGAAAATTCTTAAAAAATTCGTCCAAAATCTTGATGTCTCCAATCTCTTGTTTTGTACGTTTTTTCCACGTGTCTTGACATCCAATGTATCCCTGCAAAGTTTGGTGAAGATCTGAGTATGTAGTTTTTGACCTTATCTGGAACCTCCTATCTGAAAATTTGAAAATTCTTAAAAAATTCGTCCAAAATCTTGATGTCTCCAATCTCTTGTTTTGTACGTTTTTTCCACGTGTCTTGATATCCAATGTATCCCTGCAAAGTTTGGTGAAGATCTGAGTATGTCGTTTTTGACCTTATCTGGAACATCCTTTCTGAAAATTTGAAAATTGTTAAAAAATTTGTCTAAAATCTTGATGTCTCCAATCTCTTTTTTGTACGTTTTTTCCACGTGTCTTGACATCCAATGGATCCCTGCAAAGTTTGGTGAAGATCTGAGTATGTAGTTTTTGACCTTATCTGGAACCTCCCATCTGAAAATTTGAAAATTCTTAAAAAATTCGACCAAAATCTTGATGTCTCCAATCTTTTGTTTTGTACGTTTTTTCCACGTGTCTTGACACATAATGTATCCATGCAAAGTTTGGTGAAGATCTGAGTATATAGTTTTTGACCTTAGATGGAACCTCCTATCTGAAAATTTGAAAATTCTTAAAAAATTCGTCCAAAATCTTGATGTCTCCAATCTCTTGTTTTGTACGTTTTTTCCACGTGTCTTGACATCCAATGTATCCCTGCAAAGTTTGGTGAAGATCTGAGTATGTAGTTTTTGACCTTATCTGGAACCTCCCATCTGAAAATTTGAAAATTCCTAAAAAATCCGTGCAAAATCTTGATGACCCCAATCTCTTGTTTTGTACGTTTTTTCCACGTGTCTTGACATCCAATGTATTCCTGTATGTTTGGTGAAGATCTGAGTATGTAGTTTTTGACCTTATATGGAACCTCCTATCTGAAAATTTGAAAATTCTTAAAAAATTCGACCAAAATCTTGATGTTCCGAATCCTATGTTTTGTATGTTTTTTCCACGTGTCTTGACATCCAATGTATCCCTGCAAAGTTTGGTGAAGATCTGAGTATGTAGTTTTTGACCTTATATTGAACCTCCCATCTGAAAATTTGAAAATTCTTAAAAAATTCGTCCAAAATCTTGATGACCCCAATCTCTTGTTTTGTACGTTTTTTCCACGTGTCTTGACATCCAAAGTATCCCTGCAAAGTTTGGTGAAGATCTGAGTATGTAGTTTTTGACCTTATATGGAACCTCCTTTCTGAAAATTTGAGAATTCTTAAAAAATTCGTCCAAAATCTTGATGTCTCCAATCTCTTGTTTTGTAAGTTTTTTCCACGTGTCTTGACATCCAATGTATCCATGCAAAGTTTGGTGAAGATCTGAGTATGTCGTTTTTGACCTTATCTGGAACCTCCCATCTGAAAATTTGAAAATTCTTCAAAAATTCGTTGAAAATCTTGATGTCTCCAATCTTTTGTTTTGTACGTTTTTTCCACGTGTCTTGACATGCAAAGTATCCCTGCAACGTTTGGTGAAGATCTGAGTATGTAGTTTTTGACCTTATCTGGAACCTCCTATCTGAAAATTTGAAAATTCTTAAAAAATTCGTCGAAAATCTTGATGTCTCCAATCTCTTGTTTTGTACGTTTTTTCCACGTGTCTTGATATCCAATGTATCCCTGCAAAGTTTGGTGAAGATCTGAGTATGTCGTTTTTGACCTTATCTGGAACATCCTTTCTGAAAATTTGAAAATTGTTAAAAAATTCGTCCAAAATCTTGATGTCTCCAATCTCTTTTTTGTACGTTTTTTCCACGTGTCTTGACATCCAATGTATCACTGCAAAGTTTGGTGAAGATCTGAGTATGTAGTTTTTGACCTTATCTGGAACCTCCCATCTGAAAATTTGAAAATTCTTAAAAAATTCGACCAAAATCTTGATGTCTCCAATCTTTTGTTTTGTACGTTTTTTCCACGTGTCTTGACACATAATGTATCCATGCAAAGTTTGGTGAAGATCTGAGTATGTAGTTTTTGACCTTATATGGAACCTCCTATCTGAAAATTTGAAAATTCTTAAAAAATTCGTCCAAAATCTTGATGTCTCCAATCTCTTGTTTTGTACGTTTTTTCCACGTGTCTTGACATCCAATGTATCCCTGCAAAGTTTGGTGAAGATCTGAGTATGTAGTTTTTGACCTTATCTGGAACCTCCCATCTGAAAATTTGAAAATTCCTAAAAAATCCGTGCAAAATCTTGATGACCCCAATCTCTTGTTTTGTACGTTTTTTCCACGTGTCTTGACATCCATTGTATCCATGCAAAGTTTGGTGAAGATCTGAGTATGTCGTTTTTGACCTTATCTGGAACATCCTTTCTGAAAATTTGAAAATTGTTAAAAAATTCGTCCAAAATCTTGATGTCTCCAATCTCTTTTTTGTACGTTTTTTCCACGTGTCTTGACATCCAATGGATCCCTGCAAAGTTTGGTGAAGATCTGAGTATGTAGTTTTTGACCTTATCTGGAACCTCCCATCTGAAAATTTGAAAATTCTTAAAAAATTCGACCAAAATCTTGATGTCTCCAATCTTTTGTTTTGTACGTTTTTTCCACGTGTCTTGACACATAATGTATCCATGCAAAGTTTGGTGAAGATCTGAGTATGTAGTTTTTGACCTTATATGGAACCTCCTATCTGAAAATTTGAAAATTCTTAAAAAATTCGTCCAAAATCTTGATGTCTCCAATCTCTTGTTTTGTACGTTTTTTCCACGTGTCTTGACATCCAATGTATCCCTGCAAAGTTTGGTGAAGATCTGAGTATGTAGTTTTTGACCTTATCTGGAACCTCCCATCTGAAAATTTGAAAATCCCTAAAAAATCCGTGCAAAATCTTGATGACCCCAATCTCTTGTTTTGTACGTTTTTTCCACGTGTCTTGACATCCAATGTATTCCTGCAATGTTTGGTGAAGATCTGAGTATGTAGTTTTTGACCTTATATGGAACCTCCTATCTGAAAATTTGAAAATTCTTAAAAAATTCGACCAAAATCTTGATGTTCCGAATCCTATGTTTTGTATGTTTTTTCCACGTGTCTTGACATCCAATGTATCCCTGCAAAGTTTGGTGAAGATCTGAGTATGTAGTTTTTGACCTTATATTGAACCTCCCATCTGAAAATTTGAAAATTCTTAAAAAATTCGTCCAAAATCTTGATGTCTCCAATCTCTTGTTTTGTACGTTTTTTCCACGTGTCTTGACATCCAAAGTATCCCTGCAAAGTTTGGTGAAGATCTGAGTATGTAGTTTTTGACCTCATCTGGAACCTCCTATCTGAAAATTTGAAAATTCTTAAAAAATTCGTCCAAAATCTTGATGTCTCCAATCTCTTGTTTTGTACGTTTTTTCCACGTGTCTTGACATCCAATGTATCCCTGCAAAGTTTGGTGAAGATCTGAGTATGTAGTTTTTGACCTTATCTGGAACCTCCTATCTGAAAATTTGAAAATTCTTAAAAAATTCGTCCAAAATCTTGATGTCTCCAATCTCTTGTTTTGTACGTTTTTTCCACGTGTCTTGATATCCAATGTATCCCTGCAAAGTTTGGTGAAGATCTGAGTATGTCGTTTTTGACCTTATCTGGAACATCCTTTCTGAAAATTTGAAAATTGTTAAAAAATTCGTCTAAAATCTTGATGTCTCCAATCTCTTTTTTGTACGTTTTTTCCACGTGTCTTGACATCCAATGGATCCCTGCAAAGTTTGGTGAAGATCTGAGTATGTAGTTTTTGACCTTATCTGGAACCTCCCATCTGAAAATTTGAAAATTCTTAAAAAATTCGACCAAAATCTTGATGTCTCCAATCTTTTGTTTTGTACGTTTTTTCCACGTGTCTTGACACATAATGTATCCATGCAAAGTTTGGTGAAGATCTGAGTATATAGTTTTTGACCTTAGATGGAACCTCCTATCTGAAAATTTGAAAATTCTTAAAAAATTCGTCCAAAATCTTGATGTCTCCAATCTCTTGTTTTGTACGTTTTTTCCACGTGTCTTGACATCCAATGTATCCCTGCAAAGTTTGGTGAAGATCTGAGTATGTAGTTTTTGACCTTATCTGGAACCTCCCATCTGAAAATTTGAAAATTCCTAAAAAATCCGTGCAAAATCTTGATGACCCCAATCTCTTGTTTTGTACGTTTTTTCCACGTGTCTTGACATCCAATGTATTCCTGCAATGTTTGGTGAAGATCTGAGTATGTAGTTTTTGACCTTATATGGAACCTCCTATCTGAAAATTTGAAAATTCTTAAAGAATTCGACCAAAATCTTGATGTTCCGAATCCTATGTTTTGTATGTTTTTTCCACGTGTCTTGACATCCAAAGTATCCCTGCAAAGTTTGGTGAAGATCTGAGTATGTAGTTTTTGACCTTATATTGAACCTCCCATCTGAAAATTTGAAAATTCTTAAAAAATTCGTCCAAAATCTTGATGACCCCAATCTCTTGTTTTGTACGTTTTTTCCACGTGTCTTGACATCCAAAGTATCCCTGCAAAGTTTGGTGAAGATCTGAGTATGTAGTTTTTGACCTTATATGGAACCTCCTTTCTGAAAATTTGAGAATTCTTAAAAAATTCGTCCAAAATCTTGATGTCTCCAATCTCTTGTTTTGTACGTTTTTTCCACGTGTCTTGACATCCAATGTATCCATGCAAAGTTTGGTGAAGATCTGAGTATGTCGTTTTTGACCTTATCTGGAACCTCCCATCTGAAAATTTGAAAATTCTTAAAAAATTCGTCGAAAATCTTGATGTCTCCAATCTTTTGTTTTGTACGTTTTTTCCACGTGTCTTGACATGCAAAGTATCCCTGCAACGTTTGGTGAAGATCTGAGTATGTAGTTTTTGACCTTATCTGGAACCTCCTATCTGAAAATTTGAAAATTCTTAAAAAATTCGTCGAAAATCTTGATGTCTCCAATCTCTTGTTTTGTACGTTTTTTCCACGTGTCTTGATATCCAATGTATCCCTGCAAAGTCTGGTGAAGATCTGAGTATGTCGTTTTTGACCTTATCTGGAACATCCTTTCTGAAAATTTGAAAATTGTTAAAAAATTCGTCCAAAATCTTGATGTCTCCAATCTCTTTTTTGTACGTTTTTTCCACGTGTCTTGACATCCAATGTATCCCTGCAAAGTTTGGTGAAGATCTGAGTATGTAGTTTTTGACCTTATCTGGAACCTCCCATCTGAAAATTTGAAAATTCTTAAAAAATTCGACCAAAATCTTGATGTCTCCAATCTTTTGTTTTGTACGTTTTTTCCACGTGTCTTGACACATAATGTATCCATGCAAAGTTTGGTGAAGATCTGAGTATGTAGTTTTTGACCTTATATGGAACCTCCTATCTGAAAATTTGAAAATTCTTAAAAAATTCGTCCAAAATCTTGATGTCTCCAATCTCTTGTTTTGTACGTTTTTTCCACGTGTCTTGACATCCAATGTATCCCTGCAAAGTTTGGTGAAGATCTGAGTATGTAGTTTTTGACCTTATCTGGAACCTCCCATCTGAAAATTTGAAAATTCCTAAAAAATCCGTGCAAAATCTTGATGACCCCAATCTCTTGTTTTGTACGTTTTTTCCACGTGTCTTGACATCCAATGTATCCATGCAAAGTTTGGTGAAGATCTGAGTATGTCGTTTTTGACCTTATCTGGAACATCCTTTCTGAAAATTTGAAAATTGTTAAAAAATTCGTCCAAAATCTTGATGTCTCCAATCTCTTTTTTGTACGTTTTTTCCACGTGTCTTGACATCCAATGGATCCCTGCAAAGTTTGGTGAAGATCTGAGTATGTAGTTTTTGACCTTATCTGGAACCTCCCATCTGAAAATTTGAAAATTCTTAAAAAATTCGACCAAAATCTTGATGTCTCCAATATTTTGTTTTGTACGTTTTTTCCACGTGTCTTGACACATAATGTATCCATGCAAAGTTTGGTGAAGATCTGAGTATGTATTTTTTGACCTTATATGGAACCTCCTATCTGAAAATTTGAAAATTCTTAAAAAATTCGTCCAAAATCTTGATGTCTCCAATCTCTTGTTTTGTACGTTTTTTCCACGTGTCTTGACATCCAATGTATCCCTGCAAAGTTTGGTGAAGATCTGAGTATGTAGTTTTTGACCTTATCTGGAACCTCCCATCTGAAAATTTGAAAATTCCTAAAAAATCCGTGCAAAATCTTGATGACCCCAATCTCTTGTTTTGTACGTTTTTTCCACGTGTCTTGACATCCAATGTATTCCTGCAATGTTTGGTGAAGATCTGAGTATGTAGTTTTTGACCTTATATGGAACCTCCTATCTGAAAATTTGAAAATTCCTAAAAAATTCGTCCAAAATCTTGATGTCTCCAATCTCTTGTTTTGTACGTTTTTTCCACGTGTCTTGACATCCAAAGTATCCCTGCAAAGTTTGGTGAAGATCTGAGTATGTAGTTTTTGACCTTATATGGAACCTCCTTTCTGAAAATTTGAGAATTCTTAAAAAATTCGTCCAAAATCTTGATGTCTCCAATCTCTTGTTTTGTACGTTTTTTCCACGTGTCTTGACATCCAATGTATCCATGCAAAGTTTGGTGAAGATCTGAGTATGTCGTTTTTGACCTTATCTGGAACCTCCCATCTGAAAATTTGAAAATTCTTAAAAAATTCGTCGAAAATCTTGATGTCTCCAATCTTTTGTTTTGTACGATTTTTCCACGTGTCTTGACATGCAAAGTATCCCTGCAACGTTTGGTGAAGATCTGAGTATGTAGTTTTTGACCTTATCTGGAACCTCCTATCTGAAAATTTGAAAATTCTTAAAAAATTCGTCGAAAATCTTGATGTCTCCAATCTCTTGTTTTGTACGTTTTTTCCACGTGTCTTGATATCCAATGTATCCCTGCAAAGTTTGGTGAAGATCTGAGTATGTCGTTTTTGACCTTATCTGGAACATCCTTTCTGAAAATTTGAAAATTGTTAAAAAATTCGTCCAAAATCTTGATGTCTCCAATCTCTTTTTTGAACGTTTTTTCCACGTGTCTTGACATCCAATGTATCCCTGCAAAGTTTGGTGAAGATCTGAGTATGTAGTTTTTGACCTTATCTGGGACCTCCCATCTGAAAATTTGAAAATTCTTAAAAAATTCGACCAAAATCTTGATGTCTCCAATCTTTTGTTTTGTACGTTTTTTCCACGTGTCTTGACACATAATGTATCCATGCAAAGTTTGGTGAAGATCTGAGTATGTAGTTTTTGACCTTATATGGAACCTCCTATCTGAAAATTTGAAAATTCTTAAAAAATTCGTCCAAAATCTTGATGTCTCCAATCTCTTGTTTTGTACGTTTTTTCCACGTGTCTTGACATCCAATGTATCCCTGCAAAGTTTGGTGAAGATCTGAGTATGTAGTTTTTGACCTTATCTGGAACCTCCCATCTGAAAATTTGAAAATTCTTAAAAAATTCGTCGAAAATCTTGATGTCTCCAATCTTTTGTTTTGTACGTTTTTTCCACGTGTCTTGACATGCAAAGTATCCCTGCAACGTTTGGTGAAGATCTGAGTATGTAGTTTTTGACCTTATCTGGAACCTCCTATCTGAAAATTTGAAAATTCTTCAAAAATTCGTCGAAAATCTTGATGTCTCCAATCTCTTGTTTTGTACGTTTTTTCCACGTGTCTTGACATCCAATGTATTCCTGCAATGTTTGGTGGAGATCTGAGTATGTAGTTTTAGACCTTATCTGGAACCTCCTATCTGAAAATTTGAAAATTCTTCAAAAATTCGTCCAAAATCTTGATGTCTCCAATCTCTTGTTTTGTACGTTTTTTCCACGTGTCTCGACCTCCAATGGATCCCTGCAAAGTTTGGTGAAGATCTGAGTATGTCGTTTTTGACCTTATCTGGAACATCCTTTCTGAAAATTTGAAAATTCTTAAAAAATTCGTCGAAAATCTTGATGTCTCCAATCTCTTGTTTTGTACGTTTTTTCCACGTGTCTTGACATCCAATGTATCCCTGCAAAGTTTGGTGAAGATCTGAGTATGTAGTTTTTGACCTTATCTGGAACCTCCCATCTGAAAATTTGAAAATTCTTAAAAAATTCGTCGAAAATCTTGATGTCTCCGATCTCTTGTTTTGTACGTTTTTTCCACGTGTCTTGACATGCAAAGTATTCCTCCAAAGTTTGGTGAAGATCTGAGTATGTAGTTTTTGACCTCATCTGGAACCTCCTATCTGAAAATTTGAAAATTCTTAAAAAATTCGTCCAAAATTTTGATGTCTCCAATCTCTTGTTTTGTACGTTTTTTCCACGTGTCTTGACATCCAATGTATCCATGCAATGTTTGGTGAAGATCTGAGTATGTAGTTTTTGACCTTATCTGGAACCTCCCATCTGAAAATTTGAAAATTCCTAAAAAATCCGTCCAAAATCTTGATGACCCCAATCTCTTGTTTTGTACGTTTTTTCCACGTGTCTTGACATCCAATGTATCCCTGCAAAGTTTGGTGAAGATCTGAGTATGTAGTTTTTGACCTTATATTGAACCTCCCATCTGAAAATTTGAAAATTCTTAAAAAATTCGTCCAAAATCTTGATGTCTCCAATCTCTTGTTTTGTACGTTTTTTCCACGTGTCTTGATATCCAATGTATCCCTGCAAAGTTTGGTGAAGATCTGAGTATGTAGTTTTTGACCTTATATGGAACCTCCTATCTGAAAATTTGAAAATTCTTAAAAAATTCGTCCAAAATATTGATGTCTCCAATCTCTTGTTTTGTACGTTTTTTCCACGTGTCTCGACCTCCAATGGATCCCTGCAAAGTTTGGTGAAGATCTGAGTATGTAGTTTTTGACCTTATCTGGAACCTCCCATCTGAAAATTTGAAAATTCTTAAAAAATTCGACCAAAATCTTGATGTCTCCAATCTTTTGTTTTGTACGTTTTTTCCACGTGTCTTGACACATAATGTATCCCTGCAAAGTTTGGTGAAGATCTGAGTATGTAGTTTTTGACCTTATCTGGAACCTCCTATCTGAAAATTTGAAAATTCTTAAAAAATTCGTCGAAAATCTTGATGTCTCCAATCTTTTGTTTTGTACTTTTTTTCCACGTGTCTTGACATCCAATGTATCCCTGCAAAGATTGGTGAAGATCTGAGTATGTAGTTTTTGACCTTATATGGAACCTCCTATCTGAAAATTTGAAAATTCTTAAAAAATTCGTCCAAAATCTTGATGTCTCCAATCTCTTGTTTTGTACGTTTTTTCCACGTGTCTCGACCTCCAATGGATCCCTGCAAAGTTTGGTGAAGATCTGAGTATGTCGTTTTTGACCTTATCTGGAACCTCCCATCTGAAAATTTGAAAATTCTTAAAAAATTCGTCGAAAATCTTGATGTCTCCGATTTCTTGTTTTGTACGTTTTTTCCACGTGTCTTGACATGCAAAGTATTCCTGCAAAGTTTGGTGAAGATCTGAGTATGTAGTTTTTGACCTCATCTGGAACCTCCTATCTGAAAATTTGAAAATTCTTAAAAAATTCGTCCAAAATCTTGATGTCTCCAATCTCTTGTTTTGTACGTTTTTTCCACGTGTCTTGACATCCAATGTATCCCTGCAATGTTTGGAGAAGATCTGAGTATGTAGTTTTTGACCTTATCTGGAACCTCCCATCTGAAAATTTGAAAATTCCTAAAAAATCCGTCCAAAATCTTGATGACCCCAATCTCTTGTTTTGTACTTTTTTTCCACGTGTCTCGACCTCCAATGTATCCCTGCAAAGTTTGGTGAAGATCTGAGTATGTAGTTTTTGACCTTATATGGAACCTCCTATCTGAAAATTTGAAAATTCTTAAAAAATTCGTCCAAAATCTTGATGTCACCAATCCTATGTTTTGTATGTTTTTTCCACGTGTCTTGACATCCAATGTATCCATGCAAAGTTTGGTGAAGATCTGAGTATGTCGTTTTTGACCTTATCTGGAACCTCCCTTCTGAAAATTTGAAAATTCTTAAAAAATTCGTCCAAAATCTTGATGTCTCCAATCTCTTGTTTTGTACGTTTTTTCCACGTGTCTCGACCTCCAATGGATCCCTGCAAAGTTTGGTGAAGATCTGAGTATGTCGTTTTTGACCTTATCTGGAACCTCCCATCTGAAAATTTGAAAATTCTTAAAAAATTCGTCGAAAATCTTGATGTCTCCGATCTCTTGTTTTGTACGTTTTTTCCACGTGTCTTGACATGCAAAGTATTCCTGCAAAGTTTGGTGAAGATCTGAGTATGTAGTTTTTGACCTCATCTGGAAACTCCTATCTGAAAATTTGAAAATTCTTAAAAAATTCGTCCAAAATCTTGATGTCTCCAATCTCTTGTTTTGTACGTTTTTTCCACGTGTCTTGACATCCAATGTATCCCTGCAATGTTTGGTGAAGATCTGAGTATGTAGTTTTTGACCTTATCTGGAACCTCCCATCTGAAAATTTGAAAATTCCTAAAAAATCCGTGCAAAATCTTGATGACCCCAATCTCTTGTTTTGTACGTTTTTTCCACGTGTCTTGACATCCAATGTATCCACGAAAAGTTTGGTGAAGATCTGAGTATGTCGTTTTTGACCTTATCTGGAACATCCTTTCTGAAAATTTGAAAATTGTTAAAAAATTCGTCCAAAATCTTGATGTCTCCAATCTCTTTTTTGTACGTTTTTTCCACGTGTCTTGACATCCAATGGATCCCTGCAAAGTTTGGTGAAGATCTGAGTATGTAGTTTTTGACCTTATCTGGAACCTCCCATCTGAAAATTTGAAAATTCTTAAAAAATTCGACCAAAATCTTGATGTCTCCAATCTTTTGTTTTGTACGTTTTTTCCACGTGTCTTGACACATAATGTATCCATGCAAAGTTTGGTGAAGATCTGAGTATGTATTTTTGACCTTATATGGAACCTCCTATCTGAAAATTTGAAAATTCTTAAAAAATTCGTCCAAAATCTTGATGTCTCCAATCTCTTGTTTTGTACGTTTTTTCCACGTGTCTTGACATCCAATGTATCCCTGCAAAGTTTGGTGAAGATCTGAGTATGTAGTTTTTGACCTTATCTGGAACCTCCCATCTGAAAATTTGAAAATTCCTAAAAAATCCGTGCAAAATCTTGATGACCCCAATCTCTTGTTTTGTACGTTTTTTCCACGTGTCTTGACATCCAATGTATTCTTGCAATGTTTGGTGAAGATCTGAGTATGTAGTTTTTGACCTTATATGGAACCTCCTATCTGAAAATTTGAAAATTCCTAAAAAATTCGTCCAAAATCTTGATGTCTCCAATCTCTTGTTTTGTACGTTTTTTCCACGTGTCTTGACATCCAAAGTATCCCTGCAAAGTTTGGTGAAGATCTGAGTATGTAGTTTTTGACCTTATATGGAACCTCCTTTCTGAAAATTTGAGAATTCTTAAAAAATTCGTCCAAAATCTTGATGTCTCCAATCTCTTGTTTTGTACGTTTTTTCCACGTGTCTTGACATCCAATGTATCCATGCAAAGTTTGGTGAAGATCTGAGTATGTCGTTTTTGACCTTATCTGGAGCCTCCCATCTGAAAATTTGAAAATTCTTAAAAAATTCGTCGAAAATCTTGATGTCTCCAATCTTTTGTTTTGTACGTTTTTTCCACGTGTCTTGACATGCAAAGTATCCCTGCAACGTTTGGTGAAGATCTGAGTATGTAGTTTTTGACCTTATCTGGAACCTCCTATCTGAAAATTTGAAAATTCTTAAAAAATTCGTCGAAAATCTTGATGTCTCCAATCTCTTGTTTTGTACGTTTTTTCCACGTGTCTTGATATCCAATGTATCCCTGCAAAGTTTGGTGAAGATCTGAGTATGTCGTTTTTGACCTTATCTGGAACATCCTTTCTGAAAATTTGAAAATTGTTAAAAAATTCGTCCAAAATCTTGATGTCTCCAATCTCTTTTTTGTACGTTTTTTCCACGTGTCTTGACATCCAATGTATCCCTGCAAAGTTTGGTGAAGATCTGAGTATGTAGTTTTTGACCTTATCTGGGACCTCCCATCTGAAAATTTGAAAATTCTTAAAAAATTCGACCAAAATCTTGATGTCTCCAATCTTTTGTTTTGTACGTTTTTTCCACGTGTCTTGACACATAATGTATCCATGCAAAGTTTGGTGAAGATCTGAGTATGTAGTTTTTGACCTTATATGGAACCTCCTATCTGAAAATTTGAAAATTCTTAAAAAATTCGTCCAAAATCTTGATGTCTCCAATCTCTTGTTTTGTACGTTTGTTCCACGTGTCTTGACATCCAATGTATCCCTGCAAAGTTTGGTGAAGATCTGAGTATGTAGTTTTTGACCTTATCTGGAACCTCCCATCTGAAAATTTGAAAATTCCTAAAAAATCCGTGCAAAATCTTGATGACCCCAATCTCTTGTTTTGTACGTTTTTTCCACGTGTCTTGACATCCAATGTATTCCTGCAATGTTTGGTGAAGATCTGAGTATGTAGTTTTTGACCTTATATGGAACCTCCTATCTGAAAATTTGAAAATTCTTAAAAAATTCGACCAAAATCTTGATGTTCCGAATCCTATGTTTTGTATGTTTTTTCCACGTGTCTTGACATCCAATGTATCCATGCAAAGTTTGGTGAAGATCTGAGTATGTAGTTTTTGACCTTATATTGAACCTCCCATCTGAAAATTTGAAAATTCTTAAAAAAATCGTCCAAAATCTTGATGACCCCAATCTCTTGTTTTGTACGTTTTTTCCACGTGTCTTGACATCCAAAGTATCCCTGCAAAGTTTGGTGAAGATCTGAGTATGTAGTTTTTGACCTTATATTGAACCTCTAATCTGAAAATTTGAAAATTCTTAAAAAATTCGTCCAAAATCTTGATGTCTCCAATCTCTTGTTTTGTACGTTTTTTCCACGTGTCTTGACATCCAATGTATCCATGCAAAGTTTGGTGAAGATCTGAGTATGTCGTTTTTGACCTTATCTGGAACCTCCCATCTGAAAATTTGAAAATTCTTAAAAAATTCGTCGAAAATCTTGATGTCTCCAATCTTTTGTTTTGTACGTTTTTTCCACGTGTCTTGACATGCAAAGTATCCCTGCAACGTTTGGTGAAGATCTGAGTATGTAGTTTTTGACCTTATCTGGAACCTCCTATCTGAAAATTTGAAAATTCTTCAAAAATTCGTCGAAAATCTTGATGTCTCCAATCTCTTGTTTTGTACGTTTTTTCCACGTGTCTTGACATCCAATGTATTCCTGCAATGTTTGGTGGAGATCTGAGTATGTAGTTTTAGACCTTATCTGGAACCTCCTATCTGAAAATTTGAAAATTCTTCAAAAATTCGTCCAAAATCTTGATGTCTCCAATCTCTTGTTTTGTACGTTTTTTCCACGTGTCTCGACCTCCAATGGATTCCTGCAAAGTTTGGTGAAGATCTGAGTATGTCGTTTTTGACCTTATCTGGAATATCCTTTCTGAAAATTTGAAAATTCTTAAAAAATTCGTCGAAAATCTTGATGTCTCCAATCTCTTGTTTTGTACGTTTTTTCCACGTGTCTTGACATCCAATGTATCCCTGCAAAGTTTGGTGAAGATCTGAGTATGTAGTTTTTGACCTTATATGGAACCTCCTATCTGAAAATTTGAAAATTCTTAAAAAATTCGTCCAAAATCTTGATGTCTCCAATCTCTTGTTTTGTACGTTTTTTCCACGTGTCTCGACCTCCAATGGATCCCTGCAAAGTTTGGTGAAGATCTGAGTATGTCGTTTTTGACCTTATCTGGAACCTCCCATCTGAAAATTTGAAAATTCTTAAAAAATTCGTCCAAAATCTTGATGTCTCCAATCTCTTGTTTTGTACGTTTTTTCCACGTGTCTTGACATCCAATGTATCCCTGCAATGTTTGGTGAAGATCTGAGTATGTAGTTTTTGACCTTATCTGGAACCTCCCATCTGAAAATTTGAAAATTCCTAAAAAATCCGTCCAAAATCTTGATGACCCCAATCTCTTGTTTTGTACTTTTTTTCCACGTGTCTCGACCTCCAATGTATCCCTGCAAAGTTTGGTGAAGATCTGAGTATGTAGTTTTTGACCTTATATGGAACCTCCTATCTGAAAATTTGAAAATTCTTAAAAAATTCGTCCAAAATCTTGATGTCACCAATCCTATGTTTTGTATGTTTTTTCCACGTGTCTTGACATCCAATGTATCCATGCAAAGTTTGGTGAAGATCTGAGTATGTCGTTTTTGACCTTATCTGGAACCTCCCATCTGAAAATTTGAAAATTCTTAAAAAATTCGTCGAAAATCTTGATGTCTCCGATCTCTTGTTTTGTACGTTTTTTCCACGTGTCTTGACATGCAAAGTATTCCTGCAAAGTTTGGTGAAGATCTGAGTATGTAGTTTTTGACCTCATCTGGAACCTCCTATCTGAAAATTTGAAAATTCTTAAAAAATTCGTCCAAAACTTGATGTCTCCAATCTCTTGTTTTGTACGTTTTTTCCACGTGTCTTGACATCCAATGTATCCATGCAATGTTTGGTGAAGATCTGAGTATGTAGTTTTTGACCTTATCTGGAACCTCCCATCTGAAAATTTGAAAATTCCTAAAAAATCCGTCCAAAATCTTGATGACCCCAATCTCTTGTTTTGTACGTTTTTTCCACGTGTCTTGACATCCAATGTATCCCTGCAAAGTTTGGTGAAGATCTGAGTATGTAGTTTTTGACCTTATAATGAACCTCCCATCTGAAAATTTGAAAATTCTTAAAAAATTCGTCCAAAATCTTGATGTCTCCAATCTCTTGTTTTGTACGTTTTTTCCACGTGTCTTGATATCCAATGTATCCCTGCAAAGTTTGGTGAAGATCTGAGTATGTAGTTTTTGACCTTATATGGAACCTCCTATCTGAAAATTTGAAAATTCTTAAAAAATTCGTCCAAAATCTTGATGTCTCCAATCTCTTGTTTTGTACGTTTTTTCCACGTGTCTCGACCTCCAATGGATCCCTGCAAAGTTTGGTGAAGATCTGAGTATGTAGTTTTTGACCTTATCTGGAACCTCCCATCTGAAAATTTGAAAATTCTTAAAAAATTCGACCAAAATCTTGATGTCTCCAATCTTTTGTTTTGTACGTTTTTTCCACGTGTCTTGACACATAATGTATCCCTGCAAAGTTTGGTGAAGATCTGAGTATGTAGTTTTTGACCTTATCTGGAACCTCCTATCTGAAAATTTGAAAATTCTTAAAAAATTCGTCGAAAATCTTGATGTCTCCAATCTTTTGTTTTGTACGTTTTTTCCACGTGTCTTGACATCCAATGTATCCCTGCAAAGTTTGGTGAAGATCTGAGTATGTAGTTTTTGACCTTATATGGAACCTCCTATCTGAAAATTTGAAAATTCTTAAAAAATTCGTCCAAAATCTTGATGTCTCCAATCTCTTGTTTTGTACGTTTTTTCCACGTGTCTCGACCTCCAATGGATCCCTGCAAAGTTTGGTGAAGATCTGAGTATGTCGTTTTTGACCTTATCTGGAACCTCCCATCTGAAAATTTGAAAATTCTTAAAAAATTCGTCGAAAATCTTGATGTCTCCGATTTCTTGTTTTGTACGTTTTTTCCACGTGTCTTGACATGCAAAGTATTCCTGCAAAGTTTGGTGAAGATCTGAGTATGTAGTTTTTGACCTCATCTGGAACCTCCTATCTGAAAATTTGAAAATTCTTAAAAAATTCGTCCAAAATCTTGATGTCTCCAATCTCTTGTTTTGTACGTTTTTTCCACGTGTCTTGACATCCAATGTATCCCTGCAATGTTTGGTGAAGATCTGAGTATGTAGTTTTTGACCTTATCTGGAACCTCCCATCTGAAAATTTGAAAATTCCTAAAAAATCCGTCCAAAATCTTGATGACCCCAATCTCTTGTTTTGTACTTTTTTTCCACGTGTCTCGACCTCCAATGTATCCCTGCAAAGTTTGGTGAAGATCTGAGTATGTAGTTTTTGACCTTATATGGAACCTCCTATCTGAAAATTTGAAAATTCTTAAAAAATTCGTCCAAAATCTTGATGTCACCAATCCTATGTTTTGTATGTTTTTTCCACGTGTCTTGACATCCAATGTATCCATGCAAAGTTTGGTGAAGATCTGAGTATGTCGTTTTTGACCTTATCTGGAACCTCCCATCTGAAAATTTGAAAATTCTTAAAAAATTCGTCCAAAATCTTGATGTCTCCAATCTCTTGTTTTGTACGTTTTTTCCACGTGTCTCGACCTCCAATGGATCCCTGCAAAGTTTGGTGAAGATCTGAGTATGTCGTTTTTGACCTTATCTGGAACCTCCCATCTGAAAATTTGAAAATTCTTAAAAAATTCGTCGAAAATCTTGATGTCTCCGATCTCTTGTTTTGTACGTTTTTTCCACGTGTCTTGACATGCAAAGTATCCCTGCAACGTTTGGTGAAGATCTGAGTATGTAGTTTTTGACCTTATCTGGAACCTCCTATCTGAAAATTTGAAAATTCTTAAAAAATTCGTCCAAAATCTTGATGTCTCCAATCTCTTGTTTTGTACGTTTTTTCCACGTGTCTTGACATCCAATGTATCCCTGCAATGTTTGGTGAAGATCTGAGTATGTAGTTTTTGACCTTATATGGAGCCTCCTATCTGAAAATTTGAAAATTCTTAAAAAATTCGTCCAAAATCTTGATGTCTCCAATCTCTTGTTTTGTACGTTTTTTCCACGTGTCTTGACATCCAATGTATCCCTGCAATGTTTGGTGAAGGTCTGAGTATGTAGTTTTTGACCTTATATGGAACCTCCTATCTGAAAATTTGAAAATTCTTAAAAGAATTTAACAAAATCTTGATGTCCCCAATCCTATGTTTTGTATGTTTTTTCCACGTGTCTTGACATACAATGTATCCCTGCAGAGTTTGGTGAAGATCTGAGTATGTAGTTTTTGTCCTTATCTGGAACCTCCCATCTGAAAATTTGAAAATTCCTAAAAAATCCGTCCAAAATCTTGTTGACCCGAATCTCTTGTTTTGTACGTTTTTTCCACGTGTCTTGACATCCAATGTATCCCTGCAAAGTTTGGTGAATATCTGAGTATGTAGTTTTTGACCTTATCTGCAACCGCATTTCTGAAAATTTGAAAATTTTTAAAAAAATCGTCCAAAATCTTGATGTCTCCAATCTCTTGTTTTGTACGTTTTTTCCACGTGTCTTGACATCCAATGTATCCCTGCAAAGTTTGGTGAAGATCTGAGTATGTAGTTTTTGACCTTATATGGAACCTCCTATCTGAAAATTTGAAAATTCTTAAAAAATTCGTCCAAAATCTTGATGTCTCCAATCTCTTGTTTTGTACGTTTTTTCCACGTGTCTCGACCTCCAATGGATCCCTGCAAAGTTTGGTGAAGATCTGAGTATGTCGTTTTTGACCTTATCTGGAACCTCCCATCTGAAAATTTGAAAATTCTTAAACAATTCGTCGAAAATCTTGATGTCTCCGATCTCTTGTTTTGTACGTTTTTTCCACGTGTCTTGACATGCAAAGTATTCCTGCAAAGTTTGGTGAAGATCTGAGTATGTAGTTTTTGACCTCATCTGGAACCTCCTATCTGAAAATTTGAAAATTCTTAAAAAATTCGTCCAAAATCTTGATGTCTCCAATCTCTTGTTTTGTACGTTTTTTCCACGTGTCTTGACATCCAATGTATCCCTGCAAAGTTTGGTGAAGATCTGAGTATGTAGTTTTTGACCTTATCTGGAACCTCCTATCTGAAAATTTGAAAATTCTTAAAAAATTCGTCCAAAATCTTGATGTCTCCAATCTCTTGTTTTGTACGTTTTTTCCACGTGTCTTGATATCCAATGTATCCCTGATAAGTTTGGTGAAGATCTGAGTATGTCGTTTTTGACCTTATCTGGAACATCCTTTCTGAAAATTTGAAAATTGTTAAAAAATTCGTCCAAAATCTTGATGTCTCCAATGTCTTTTTTGTACGTTTTTTCCACGTGTCTTGACATCCAATGGATCCCTGCAAAGTTTGGTGAAGATCTGAGTATGTAGTTTTTGACCTTATCTGGAACCTCCCATCTGAAAATTTGAAAATTCTTAAAAAATTCGACCAAAATCTTGATGTCTCCAATCTCTTGTTTTGTACGTTTTTTCCACGTGTCTTGACATCCAATGTATCCCTGCAATGTTTGGTGAAGATCTGAGTATGTAGTTTTTGACCTTATCTGGAACCTCCCATCTGAAAATTTGAAAATTCCTAAAAAATCCGTCCAAAATCTTGATGACCCCAATCTCTTGTTTTGTACTTTTTTTCCACGTGTCTCGACCTCCAATGTATCCCTGCAAAGTTTGGTGAAGATCTGAGTATGTAGTTTTTGACCTTATATGGAACCTCCTATCTGAAAATTTGAAAATTCTTAAAAAATTCGTCCAAAATCTTGATGTCACCAATCCTATGTTTTGTATGTTTTTTCCACGTGTCTTGACATCCAATGTATCCATGCAAAGTTTGGTGAAGATCTGAGTATGTCGTTTTTGACCTTATCTGGAACCTCCCATCTGAAAATTTGAAAATTCTTAAAAAATTCGTCCAAAATCTTGATGTCTCCAATCTCTTGTTTTGTACGTTTTTTCCACGTGTCTCGACCTCCAATGGATCCCTGCAAAGTTTGGTGAAGATCTGAGTATGTCGTTTTTGACCTTATCTGGAACCTCCCATCTGAAAATTTGAAAATTCTTAAAAAATTCGTCGAAAATCTTGATGTCTCCAATCTCTTGTTTTGTACGTTTTTTCCACGTGTCTTGACATGCAAAGTATTCCTGCAAAGTTTGGTGAAGATCTGAGTATGTAGTTTTTGACCTCATCTGGAACCTCCTATCTGAAAATTTGAAAATTCTTAAAAAATTCGTCCAAAATCTTGATGTCTCCAATCTCTTGTTTTGTACGTTTTTTCCACGTGTCTTGACATCCAATGTATCCCTGCAATGTTTGGTGAAGATCTGAGTATGTAGTTTTTGACCTTATCTGGAACCTCCCATCTGAAAATTTGAAAATTCCTAAAAAATCCGTCCAAAATCTTGATGACCCCAATCTCTTGTTTTGTACTTTTTTTCCACGTGTCTCGACCTCCAATGTATCCCTGCAAAGTTTGGTGAAGATCTGAGTATGTAGTTTTTGACCTTATATGGAACCTCCTATCTGAAAATTTGAAAATTCTTAAAAAATTCGTCCAAAATCTTGATGTCACCAATCCTATGTTTTGTATGTTTTTTCCACGTGTCTTGACATCCAATGTATCCATGCAAAGTTTGGTGAAGATCTGAGTATGTCGTTTTTGACCTTATCTGGAACCTCCCATCTGAAAATTTGAAAATTCTTAAAAAATTCGTCGAAAATCTTGATGTCTCCGATCTCTTGTTTTGTACGTTTTTTCCACGTGTCTTGACATGCAAAGTATCCCTGCAACGTTTGGTGAAGATCTGAGTATGTAGTTTTTGACCTTATCTGGAACCTCCTATCTGAAAATTTGAAAATTCTTAAAAAATTCGTCCAAAATCTTGATGTCTCCAATCTCTTGTTTTGTACGTTTTTTCCACGTGTCTTGACATCCAATGTATCCCTGCAATGTTTGGTGAAGATCTGAGTATGTAGTTTTTGACCTTATATGGAGCCTCCTATCTGAAAATTTGAAAATTCTTAAAAAATTCGTCCAAAATCTTGATGTCTCCAATCTCTTGTTTTGTACGTTCTTTCCACGTGTCTTGACATCCAATGCATCCCTGCAATGTTTGGTGAAGGTCTGAGTATGTAGTTTTTGACCTTATATGGAACCTCCTATCTGAAAATTTGAAAATTCTTAAAAGAATTTAACAAAATCTTGATGTCCCCAATCCTATGTTTTGTATGTTTTTTCCACGTGTCTTGACATACAATGTATCCCTGCAGAGTTTGGTGAAGATCTGAGTATGTAGTTTTTGTCCTTATCTGGAACCTCCCATCTGAAAATTTGAAAATTCCTAAAAAATCCGTCCAAAATCTTGTTGACCCGAATCTCTTGTTTTGTACGTTTTTTCCACGTGTCTTGACATCCAATGTATCCCTGCAAAGTTTGGTGAAGATCTGAGTATGTAGTTTTTGACCTTATCTGGAACCGCATTTCTGAAAATTTGAAAATTTTTAAAAAAATCGTCCAAAATCTTGATGTCTCCAATCTCTTGTTTTGTACGTTTTTTCCACGTGTCTTGACATCCAATGTATCCCTGCAAAGTTTGGTGAAGATCTGAGTATGTAGTTTTTGACCTTATATGGAACCTCCTATCTGAAAATTTGAAAATTCTTAAAAAATTCGTCCAAAATCTTGATGTCTCCAATCTCTTGTTTTGTACGTTTTTTCCACGTGTCTCGACCTCCAATGGATCCCTGCAAAGTTTGGTGAAGATTTGAGTATGTCGTTTTTGACCTTATCTGGAACCTCCCATCTGAAAATTTGAAAATTCTTAAAAAATTCGTCGAAAATCTTGATGTCTCCGATCTCTTGTTTTGTACGTTTTTTCCACTTGTCTTGACATGCAAAGTATTCCTGCAAAGTTTGGTGAAGATCTGAGTATGTAGTTTTTGACCTCATCTGGAACCTCCTATCTGAAAATTTGAAAATTCTTAAAAAATTCGTCCAAAATCTTGATGTCTCCAATCTCTTGTTTTGTACGTTTTTTCCACGTGTCTTGACATCCAATGTATCCCTGCAAAGTTTGGTGAAGATCTGAGTATGTAGTTTTTGACCTTATCTGGAACCTCCTATCTGAAAATTTGAAAATTCTTAAAAAATTCGTCCAAAATCTTGATGTCTCCAATCTCTTGTTTTGTACGTTTTTTCCACGTGTCTTGATATCCAATGTATCCCTGCAAAGTTTGGTGAAGATCTGAGTATGTCGTTTTTGACCTTATCTGGAACATCCTTTCTGAAAATTTGAAAATTGTTAAAAAATTCGTCCAAAATCTTGATGTCTCCAATGTCTTTTTTGTACGTTTTTTCCACGTGTCTTGACATCCAATGGATCCCTGCAAAGTTTGGTGAAGATCTGAGTATGTAGTTTTTGACCTTATCTGGAACCTCCCATCTGAAAATTTGAAAATTCTTAAAAAATTCGACCAAAATCTTGATGTCTCCAATCTTTTGTTTTGTACGTTTTTTCCACGTGTCTTGACACATAATGTATCCATGCAAAGTTTGGTGAAGATCTGAGTATGTAGTTTTTGACCTTATATGGAACCTCCTATCTGAAAATTTGAAAATTCTTAAAAAATTCGTCCAAAATCTTGATGTCTCCAATCTCTTGTTTTGTACGTTTTTCCACGTGTCTTGACATCCAATGTATCCCTGCAAAGTTTGGTGAAGATCTGAGTATGTAGTTTTTGACCTTATCTGGAACCTCCCATCTGAAAATTTGAAAATTCCTAAAAAATCCGTGCAAAATCTTGATGACCCCAATCTCTTGTTTTGTACGTTTTTTCCACGTGTCTTGACATCCAATGTATTCCTGCAATGTTTGGTGAAGATCTGAGTATGTAGTTTTTGACCTTATATGGAACCTCCTGTCTGAAAATTTGAAAATTCTTAAAAAATTCGACCAAAATCTTGATGTTCCGAATCCTATGTTTTGTATGTTTTTTCCACGTGTCTTGACATCCAATGTATCCCTGCAAAGTTTGGTGAAGATCTGAGTATGTAGTTTTTGACCTTATATTGAACCTCCCATCTGAAAATTTGAAAATTCTTAAAAAATTCGTCCAAAATCTTGATGACCCCAATCTCTTGTTTTGTACGTTTTTTCCACGTGTCTTGACATCCAAAGTATCCCTGCAAAGTTTGGTGAAGATCTGAGTATGTAGTTTTTGACCTTATATGGAACCTCCTTTCTGAAAATTTGAGAATTCTTAAAAAATTCGTCCAAAATCTTAATGTCTCCAATCTCTTGTTTTGTACGTTTTTTCCACGTGTCTTGACATCCAATGTATCCATGCAAAGTTTGGTGAAGATCTGAGTATGTCGTTTTTGACCTTATCTGGAACCTCCCATCTGAAAATTTGAAAATTCTTAAAAAATTCTTCGAAAATCTTGATGTCTCCAATCTTTTGTTTTGTACGTTTTTTCCACGTGTCTTGACATGCAAAGTATCCCTGCAACGTTTGGAGAAGATCTGAGTATGTAGTTTTTGACCTTATCTGGAACCTCCTATCTGAAAATTTGAAAATTCTTAAAAAATTCGTCGAAAATCTTGATGTCTCCAATCTCTTGTTTTGTACGTTTTTTCCACGTGTCTTGACATCCAATGTATCCCTGCAAAGTTTGGTGAAGATCTGAGTATGTCGTTTTTGACCTTATCTGGAACATCCTTTCTGAAAATTTGAAAATTGTTAAAAAATTCGTCCAAAATCTTGATGTCTCCAATCTCTTTTTTGTACGTTTTTTCCACGTGTCTTGACATCCAATGTATCCCTGTAATGTTTGGTGAAGATCTGAGTATGTAGTTTTTGACCTTATCTGGAACCTCCCATCTGAAAATTTGAAAATTCCTAAAAAATCCGTCCAAAATCTTGATGACCCCAATCTCTTGTTTTGTACTTTTTTTCCACGTGTCTCGACCTCCAATGTATCCCTGCAAAGTTTGGTGAAGATCTGAGTATGTAGTTTTTGACCTTATATGGAACCTCCTATCTGAAAATTTGAAAATTCTTAAAAAATTCGTCCAAAATCTTGATGTCACCAATCCTATGTTTTGTATTTTTTTTCCACGTGTCTTGACATCCAATGTATCCATGCAAAGTTTGGTGAAGATCTGAGTATGTCGTTTTTGACCTTATCTGGAACCTCCCATCTGAAGATTTGACAATTCTTAAAAAATTCGTCCAAAATCTTGATGTCTCCAATCTCTTGTTTTGTACGTTTTTTCCACGTGTCTCGACCTCCAATGGATCCCTGCAAAGTTTGGTGAAGATCTGAGTATGTCGTTTTTGACCTTATCTGGAACCTCCCATCTGAAAATTTGAAAATTCTTAAAAAATTCGTCGAAAATCTTGATGTCTCCGATCTCTTGTTTTGTACGTTTTTTCCACGTGTCTTGACATGCAAAGTATTCCTGCAAAGTTTGGTGAAGATCTGAGTATGTAGTTTTTGACCTCATCTGGAACCTCCTATCTGAAAATTTGAAAATTCTTAAAAAATTCGTCCAAAATCTTGATGTCTCCAATCTCTTGTTTTGTACGTTTTTTCCACGTGTCTTGACATCCAATGTATCCCTGCAATGTTTGGTGAAGATCTGAGTATGTAGTTTTTGACCTTATCTGGAACCTCCCATCTGAAAATTTGAAAATTCCTAAAAAATCCGTCCAAAATCTTGATGACCCCAATCTCTTGTTTTGTACTTTTTTTCCACGTGTCTCGACCTCCAATGTATCCCTGCAAAGTTTGGTGAAGATCTGAGTATGTAGTTTTTGACCTTATATGGAACCTCCTATCTGAAAATTTGAAAATTCTTAAAAAATTCGTCCAAAATCTTGATGTCACCAATCCTATGTTTTGTATGTTTTTTCCACGTGTCTTGACATCCAATGTATCCATGCAAAGTTTGGTGAAGATCTGAGTATGTCGTTTTTGACCTTATCTGGAACCTCCCATCTGAAAATTTGAAAATTCTTAAAAAATTCGTCGAAAATCTTGATGTCTCCGATCTCTTGTTTTGTACGTTTTTTCCACGTGTCTTGACATGCAAAGTATCCCTGCAACGTTTGGTGAAGATCTGAGTATGTAGTTTTTGACCTTATCTGGAACCTCCTATCTGAAAATTTGAAAATTCTTAAAAAATTCGTCCAAAATCTTGATGTCTCCAATCTCTTGTTTTGTACGTTTTTTCCACGTGTCTTGACATCCAATGTATCCCTGCAATGTTTGGTGAAGATCTGAGTATGTAGTTTTTGACCTTATATGGAGCCTCCTATCTGAAAATTTGAAAATTCTTAAAAAATTCGTCCAAAATCTTGATGTCTCCAATCTCTTGTTTTGTACGTTCTTTCCACGTGTCTTGACATCCAATGTATCCCTGCAATGTTTGGTGAAGGTCTGAGTATGTAGTTTTTGACCTTATATGGAACCTCCTATCTGAAAATTTGAAAATTCTTAAAAGAATTTAACAAAATCTTGATGTCCCCAATCCTATGTTTTGTATGTTTTTTCCACGTGTCTTGACATACAATGTATCCCTGCAGAGTTTGGTGAAGATCTGAGTATGTAGTTTTTGTCCTTATCTGGAACCTCCCATCTGAAAATTTGAAAATTCCTAAAAAATCCGTCCAAAATCTTGTTGACCCGAATCTCTTGTTTTGTACGTTTTTTCCACGTGTCTTGACATCCAATGTATCCCTGCAAAGTTTGGTGAAGATCTGAGTATGTAGTTTTTGACCTTATCTGGAACCGCATTTCTGAAAATTTGAAAATTTTTAAAAAAATCGTCCAAAATCTTGATGTCTCCAATCTCTTGTTTTGTACGTTTTTTCCACGTGTCTTGACATCCAATGTATCCCTGCAAAGTTTGGTGAAGATCTGAGTATGTAGTTTTTGACCTTATATGGAACCTCCTATCTGAAAATTTGAAAATTCTTAAAAAATTCGTCCAAAATCTTGATGTCTCCAATCTCTTGTTTTGTACGTTTTTTCCACGTGTCTCGACCTCCAATGGATCCCTGCAAAGTTTGGTGAAGATCTGAGTATGTCGTTTTTGACCTTATCTGGAACCTCCCATCTGAAAATTTGAAAATTCTTAAAAAATTCGTCGAAAATCTTGATGTCTCCGATCTCTTGTTTTGTACGTTTTTTCCACGTGTCTTGACATGCAAAGTATTCCTGCAAAGTTTGGTGAAGATCTGAGTATGTAGTTTTTGACCTCATCTGGAACCTCCAATCTGAAAATTTGAAAATTCTTAAAAAATTCGTCCAAAATCTTGATGTCTCCAATCTCTTGTTTTGTACGTTTTTTCCACGTGTCTTGACATCCAATGTATCCCTGCAAAGTTTGGTGAAGATCTGAGTATGTAGTTTTTGACCTTATCTGGAACCTCCTATCTGAAAATTTGAAAATTCTTAAAAAATTCGTCCAAAATCTTGATGTCTCCAATCTCTTGTTTTGTACGTTTTTTCCACGTGTCTTGATATCCAATGTATCCCTGCAAAGTTTGGTGAAGATCTGAGTATGTCGTTTTTGACCTTATCTGGAACATCCTTTCTGAAAATTTGAAAATTGTTAAAAAATTCGTCCAAAATCTTGATGTCTCCAATGTCTTTTTTGTACGTTTTTTCCACGTGTCTTGACATCCAATGGATCCCTGCAAAGTTTGGTGAAGATCTGAGTATGTAGTTTTTGACCTTATCTGGAACCTCCCATCTGAAAATTTGAAAATTCTTAAAAAATTCGACCAAAATCTTGATGTCTCCAATCTTTTGTTTTGTACGTTTTTTCCACGTGTCTTGACACATAATGTATCCATGCAAAGTTTGGTGAAGATCTGAGTATGTAGTTTTTGACCTTATATGGAACCTCCTATCTGAAAATTTGAAAATTCTTAAAAAATTCGTCCAAAATCTTGATGTCTCCAATCTCTTGTTTTGTACGTTTTTTCCACGTGTCTTGACATCCAATGTATCCCTGCAAAGTTTGGTGAAGATCTGAGTATGTAGTTTTTGACCTTATCTGGAACCTCCCATCTGAAAATTTGAAAATTCCTAAAAAATCCGTGCAAAATCTTGATGACCCCAATCTCTTGTTTTGTACGTTTTTTCCACGTGTCTTGACATCCAATGTATTCCTGCAATGTTTGGTGAAGATCTGAGTATGTAGTTTTTGACCTCATCTGGAACCTCCTATCTGAAAATTTGAAAATTCTTAAAAAATTCGTCCAAAATCTTGATGTCTCCAATCTCTTGTTTTGTACGTTTTTTCCACGTGTCTTGACATCCAATGTATCCCTGCAAAGTTTGGTGAAGATCTGAGTATGTAGTTTTTGACCTTATCTGGAACCTCCTATCTGAAAATTTGAAAATTCTTAAAAAATTCGTCCAAAATCTTGATGTCTCCAATCTCTTGTTTTGTACGTTTTTTCCACGTGTCTTGATATCCAATGTATCCCTGCAAAGTTTGGTGAAGATCTGAGTATGTCGTTTTTGACCTT
Organism: Lepisma saccharinum; assembly: GCF_977018435.1. Classification (NCBI taxonomy): domain Eukaryota; kingdom Metazoa; phylum Arthropoda; class Insecta; order Zygentoma; family Lepismatidae; genus Lepisma; species Lepisma saccharinum. Next base: position 378,837 of record NW_028142952.1, on the reverse strand, counting down.
ATCTGGAACATCCTTTCTGAAAATTTGAAAATTGTTAAAAAATTCGTCCAAAATCTTGATGTCTCCAATGTCTTTTTTGTACGTTTTTTCCACGTGTCTTGACATCCAATGGATCCCTGCAAAGTTTGGTGAAGATCTGAGTATGTAGTTTTTGACCTTATCTGGAACCTCCCATCTGAAAATTTGAAAATTCTTAAAAAATTCGACCAAAATCTTGATGTCTCCAATCTTTTGTTTTGTACGTTTTTTCCACGTGTCTTGACACATAATGTATCCATGCAAAGTTTGGTGAAGATCTGAGTATGTAGTTTTTGACCTTATATGGAACCTCCTATCTGAAAATTTGAAAATTCTTAAAAAATTCGTCCAAAATCTTGATGTCTCCAATCTCTTGTTTTGTACGTTTTTCCACGTGTCTTGACATCCAATGTATCCCTGCAAAGTTTGGTGAAGATCTGAGTATGTAGTTTTTGACCTTATCTGGAACCTCCCATCTGAAAATTTGAAAATTCCTAAAAAATCCGTGCAAAATCTTGATGACCCCAATCTCTTGTTTTGTACGTTTTTTCCACGTGTCTTGACATCCAATGTATTCCTGCAATGTTTGGTGAAGATCTGAGTATGTAGTTTTTGACCTTATATGGAACCTCCTGTCTGAAAATTTGAAAATTCTTAAAAAATTCGACCAAAATCTTGATGTTCCGAATCCTATGTTTTGTATGTTTTTTCCACGTGTCTTGACATCCAATGTATCCCTGCAAAGTTTGGTGAAGATCTGAGTATGTAGTTTTTGACCTTATATTGAACCTCCCATCTGAAAATTTGAAAATTCTTAAAAAATTCGTCCAAAATCTTGATGACCCCAATCTCTTGTTTTGTACGTTTTTTCCACGTGTCTTGACATCCAAAGTATCCCTGCAAAGTTTGGTGAAGATCTGAGTATGTAGTTTTTGACCTTATATGGAACCTCCTTTCTGAAAATTTGAGAATTCTTAAAAAATTCGTCCAAAATCTTAATGTCTCCAATCTCTTGTTTTGTACGTTTTTTCCACGTGTCTTGACATCCAATGTATCCATGCAAAGTTTGGTGAAGATCTGAGTATGTCGTTTTTGACCTTATCTGGAACCTCCCATCTGAAAATTTGAAAATTCTTAAAAAATTCTTCGAAAATCTTGATGTCTCCAATCTTTTGTTTTGTACGTTTTTTCCACGTGTCTTGACATGCAAAGTATCCCTGCAACGTTTGGAGAAGATCTGAGTATGTAGTTTTTGACCTTATCTGGAACCTCCTATCTGAAAATTTGAAAATTCTTAAAAAATTCGTCGAAAATCTTGATGTCTCCAATCTCTTGTTTTGTACGTTTTTTCCACGTGTCTTGACATCCAATGTATCTCTGCAAAGTTTGGTGAAGATCTGAGTATGTCGTTTTTGACCTTATCTGGAACATCCTTTCTGAAAATTTGAAAATTGTTAAAAAATTCGTCCAAAATCTTGATGTCTCCAATCTCTTTTTTGTACGTTTTTTCCACGTGTCTTGACATCCAATGTATCCCTGTAATGTTTGGTGAAGATCTGAGTATGTAGTTTTTGACCTTATCTGGAACCTCCCATCTGAAAATTTGAAAATTCCTAAAAAATCCGTCCAAAATCTTGATGACCCCAATCTCTTGTTTTGTACTTTTTTTCCACGTGTCTCGACCTCCAATGTATCCCTGCAAAGTTTGGTGAAGATCTGAGTATGTAGTTTTTGACCTTATATGGAACCTCCTATCTGAAAATTTGAAAATTCTTAAAAAATTCGTCCAAAATCTTGATGTCACCAATCCTATGTTTTGTATTTTTTTTCCACGTGTCTTGACATCCAATGTATCCATGCAAAGTTTGGTGAAGATCTGAGTATGTCGTTTTTGACCTTATCTGGAACCTCCCATCTGAAGATTTGACAATTCTTAAAAAATTCGTCCAAAATCTTGATGTCTCCAATCTCTTGTTTTGTACGTTTTTTCCACGTGTCTCGACCTCCAATGGATCCCTGCAAAGTTTGGTGAAGATCTGAGTATGTCGTTTTTGACCTTATCTGGAACCTCCCATCTGAAAATTTGAAAATTCTTAAAAAATTCGTCGAAAATCTTGATGTCTCCGATCTCTTGTTTTGTACGTTTTTTCCACGTGTCTTGACATGCAAAGTATTCCTGCAAAGTTTGGTGAAGATCTGAGTATGTAGTTTTTGACCTCATCTGGAACCTCCTATCTGAAAATTTGAAAATTCTTAAAAAATTCGTCCAAAATCTTGATGTCTCCAATCTCTTGTTTTGTACGTTTTTTCCACGTGTCTTGACATCCAATGTATCCCTGCAATGTTTGGTGAAGATCTGAGTATGTAGTTTTTGACCTTATCTGGAACCTCCCATCTGAAAATTTGAAAATTCCTAAAAAATCCGTCCAAAATCTTGATGACCCCAATCTCTTGTTTTGTACTTTTTTTCCACGTGTCTCGACCTCCAATGTATCCCTGCAAAGTTTGGTGAAGATCTGAGTATGTAGTTTTTGACCTTATATGGAACCTCCTATCTGAAAATTTGAAAATTCTTAAAAAATTCGTCCAAAATCTTGATGTCACCAATCCTATGTTTTGTATGTTTTTTCCACGTGTCTTGACATCCAATGTATCCATGCAAAGTTTGGTGAAGATCTGAGTATGTCGTTTTTGACCTTATCTGGAACCTCCCATCTGAAAATTTGAAAATTCTTAAAAAATTCGTCGAAAATCTTGATGTCTCCGATCTCTTGTTTTGTACGTTTTTTCCACGTGTCTTGACATGCAAAGTATCCCTGCAACGTTTGGTGAAGATCTGAGTATGTAGTTTTTGACCTTATCTGGAACCTCCTATCTGAAAATTTGAAAATTCTTAAAAAATTCGTCCAAAATCTTGATGTCTCCAATCTCTTGTTTTGTACGTTTTTTCCACGTGTCTTGACATCCAATGTATCCCTGCAATGTTTGGTGAAGATCTGAGTATGTAGTTTTTGACCTTATATGGAGCCTCCTATCTGAAAATTTGAAAATTCTTAAAAAATTCGTCCAAAATCTTGATGTCTCCAATCTCTTGTTTTGTACGTTCTTTCCACGTGTCTTGACATCCAATGTATCCCTGCAATGTTTGGTGAAGGTCTGAGTATGTAGTTTTTGACCTTATATGGAACCTCCTATCTGAAAATTTGAAAATTCTTAAAAGAATTTAACAAAATCTTGATGTCCCCAATCCTATGTTTTGTATGTTTTTTCCACGTGTCTTGACATACAATGTATCCCTGCAGAGTTTGGTGAAGATCTGAGTATGTAGTTTTTGTCCTTATCTGGAACCTCCCATCTGAAAATTTGAAAATTCCTAAAAAATCCGTCCAAAATCTTGTTGACCCGAATCTCTTGTTTTGTACGTTTTTTCCACGTGTCTTGACATCCAATGTATCCCTGCAAAGTTTGGTGAAGATCTGAGTATGTAGTTTTTGACCTTATCTGGAACCGCATTTCTGAAAATTTGAAAATTTTTAAAAAAATCGTCCAAAATCTTGATGTCTCCAATCTCTTGTTTTGTACGTTTTTTCCACGTGTCTTGACATCCAATGTATCCCTGCAAAGTTTGGTGAAGATCTGAGTATGTAGTTTTTGACCTTATATGGAACCTCCTATCTGAAAATTTGAAAATTCTTAAAAAATTCGTCCAAAATCTTGATGTCTCCAATCTCTTGTTTTGTACGTTTTTTCCACGTGTCTCGACCTCCAATGGATCCCTGCAAAGTTTGGTGAAGATCTGAGTATGTCGTTTTTGACCTTATCTGGAACCTCCCATCTGAAAATTTGAAAATTCTTAAAAAATTCGTCGAAAATCTTGATGTCTCCGATCTCTTGTTTTGTACGTTTTTTCCACGTGTCTTGACATGCAAAGTATTCCTGCAAAGTTTGGTGAAGATCTGAGTATGTAGTTTTTGACCTCATCTGGAACCTCCTATCTGAAAATTTGAAAATTCTTAAAAAATTCGTCCAAAATCTTGATGTCTCCAATCTCTTGTTTTGTACGTTTTTTCCACGTGTCTTGACATCCAATGTATCCCTGCAAAGTTTGGTGAAGATCTGAGTATGTAGTTTTTGACCTTATCTGGAACCTCCTATCTGAAAATTTGAAAATTCTTAAAAAATTCGTCCAAAATCTTGATGTCTCCAATCTCTTGTTTTGTACGTTTTTTCCACGTGTCTTGATATCCAATGTATCCCTGCAAAGTTTGGTGAAGATCTGAGTATGTCGTTTTTGACCTTATCTGGAACATCCTTTCTGAAAATTTGAAAATTGTTAAAAAATTCGTCCAAAATCTTGATGTCTCCAATGTCTTTTTTGTACGTTTTTTCCACGTGTCTTGACATCCAATGGATCCCTGCAAAGTTTGGTGAAGATCTGAGTATGTAGTTTTTGACCTTATCTGGAACCTCCCATCTGAAAATTTGAAAATTCTTAAAAAATTCGACCAAAATCTTGATGTCTCCAATCTTTTGTTTTGTACGTTTTTTCCACGTGTCTTGACACATAATGTATCCATGCAAAGTTTGGTGAAGATCTGAGTATGTAGTTTTTGACCTTATATGGAACCTCCTATCTGAAAATTTGAAAATTCTTAAAAAATTCGTCCAAAATCTTGATGTCTCCAATCTCTTGTTTTGTACGTTTTTTCCACGTGTCTTGACATCCAATGTATCCCTGCAAAGTTTGGTGAAGATCTGAGTATGTAGTTTTTGACCTTATCTGGAACCTCCCATCTGAAAATTTGAAAATTCCTAAAAAATCCGTGCAAAATCTTGATGACCCCAATCTCTTGTTTTGTACGTTTTTTCCACGTGTCTTGACATCCAATGTATTCCTGCAATGTTTGGTGAAGATCTGAGTATGTAGTTTTTGACCTTATATGGAACCTCCTATCTGAAAATTTGAAAATTCTTAAAAAATTCGACCAAAATCTTGATGTTCCGAATCCTATGTTTTGTATGTTTTTTCCACGTGTCTTGACATCCAATGTATCCCTGCAAAGTTTGGTGAAGATCTGAGTATGTAGTTTTTGACCTTATATTGAACCTCCCATCTGAAAATTTGAAAATTCTTAAAAAATTCGTCCAAAATCTTGATGACCCCAATCTCTTGTTTTGTACGTTTTTTCCACGTGTCTTGACATCCAAAGTATCCCTGCAAAGTTTGGTGAAGATCTGAGTATGTAGTTTTTGACCTTATATGGAACCTCCTTTCTGAAAATTTGAGAATTCTTAAAAAATTCGTCCAAAATCTTGATGTCTCCAATCTCTTGTTTTGTACGTTTTTTCCACGTGTCTTGACATCCAATGTATCCATGCAAAGTTTGGTGAAGATCTGAGTATGTCGTTTTTGACCTTATCTGGAACCTCCCATCTGAAAATTTGAAAATTCTTAAAAAATTCTTCGAAAATCTTGATGTCTCCAATCTTTTGTTTTGTACGTTTTTTCCACGTGTCTTGACATGCAAATTATCCCTGCAACGTTTGGTGAAGATCTGAGTATGTAGTTTTTGACCTTATCTGGAACCTCCTATCTGAAAATTTGAAAATTCTTAAAAAATTCGTCGAAAATCTTGATGTCTCCAATCTCTTGTTTTGTACGTTTTTTCCACGTGTCTTGATATCCAATGTATCCCTGCAAAGTTTGGTGAAGATCTGAGTATGTCGTTTTTGACCTTATCTGGAACATCCTTTCTGAAAATTTGAAAATTGTTAAAAAATTCGTCCAAAATCTTGATGTCTCCAATCTCTTTTTTGTACGTTTTTTCCACGTGTCTTGACATCCAATGTATCCCTGCAATGTTTGGTGAAGATCTGAGTATGTAGTTTTTGACCTTATCTGGAACCTCCCATCTGAAAATTTGAAAATTCCTAAAAAATCCGTCCAAAATCTTGATGACCCCAATCTCTTGTTTTGTACTTTTTTTCCACGTGTCTCGACCTCCAATGTATCCCTGCAAAGTTTGGTGAAGATCTGAGTATGTATTTTTTGACCTTATATGGAACCTCCTATCTGAAAATTTGAAAATTCTTAAAAAATTCGTCCAAAATCTTGATGTCACCAATCCTATGTTTTGTATGTTTTTTCCACGTGTCTTGACATCCAATGTATCCATGCAAAGTTTGGTGAAGATCTGAGTATGTCGTTATGACCTTATCTGGAACCTCCCATCTGAAAATTTGAAAATTCTTAAAAAATTCGTCGAAAATCTTGATGTCTCCGATCTCTTGTTTTGTACGTTTTTTCCACGTGTCTTGACATGCAAAGTATTCCTGCAAAGTTTGGTGAAGATCTGAGTATGTAGTTTTTGACCTCATCTGGAACCTCCTATCTGAAAATTTGAAAATTCTTAAAAAATTCGTCCAAAATTTTGATGTCTCCAATCTCTTGTTTTGTACGTTTTTTCCACGTGTCTTGACATCCAATGTATCCATGCAATGTTTGGTGAAGATCTGAGTATGTAGTTTTTGACCTTATCTGGAACCTCCCATCTGAAAATTTGAAAATTCCTAAAAAATCCGTCCAAAATCTTGATGACCCCAATCTCTTGTTTTGTACGTTTTTTCCACGTGTCTTGACATCCAATGTATCCCTGCAAAGTTTGGTGAAGATCTGAGTATGTAGTTTTTGACCTTATATTGAACCTCCCATCTGAAAATTTGAAAATTCTTAAAAAATTCGTCCAAAATCTTGATGTCTCCAATCTCTTGTTTTGTACGTTTTTTCCAGGTGTCTTGATATCCAATGTATCCCTGCAAAGTTTGGTGAAGATCTGAGTATGTAGTTTTTGACCTTATATGGAACCTCCTATCTGAAAATTTGAAAATTCTTAAAAAATTCGTCCAAAATCTTGATGTCTCCAATCTCTTGTTTTGTACGTTTTTTCCACGTGTCTCGACCTCCAATGGATCCCTGCAAAGTTTGGTGAAGATCTGAGTATGTAGTTTTTGACCTTATCTGGAACCTCCCATCTGAAAATTTGAAAATTCTTAAAAAATTCGACCAAAATCTTGATGTCTCCAATCTTTTGTTTTGTACGTTTTTTCCACGTGTCTTGACACATAATGTATCCCTGCAAAGTTTGGTGAAGATCTGAGTATGTAGTTTTTGACCTTATCTGGAACCTCCTATCTGAAAATTTGAAAATTCTTAAAAAATTCGTCGAAAATCTTGATGTCTCCAATCTTTTGTTTTGTACGTTTTTTCCACGTGTCTTGACATCCAATGTATCCCTGCAAAGTTTGGTGAAGATCTGAGTATGTAGTTTTTGACCTTATATGGAACCTCCTATCTGAAAATTTGAAAATTCTTAAAAAATTCGTCCAAAATCTTGATGTCTCCAATCTCTTGTTTTGTACGTTTTTTCCACGTGTCTCGACCTCCAATGGATCCCTGCAAAGTTTGGTGAAGATCTGAGTATGTCGTTTTTGACCTTATCTGGAACCTCCCATCTGAAAATTTGAAAATTCTTAAAAAATTCGTCGAAAATCTTGATGTCTCCGATCTCTTGTTTTGTACGTTTTTTCCACGTGTCTTGACATGCAAAGTATTCCTGCAAAGTTTGGTGAAGATCTGAGTATGTAGTTTTTGACCTCATCTGGAACCTCCTATCTGAAAATTTGAAAATTCTTAAAAAATTCGTCCAAAATCTTGATGTCTCCAATCTCTTGTTTTGTACGTTTTTTCCACGTGTCTTGACATCCAATGTATCCCTGCAATGTTTGGTGAAGATCTGAGTATGTAGTTTTTGACCTTATCTGGAACCTCCCATCTGAAAATTTGAAAATTCCTAAAAAAATCCGTCCAAAATCTTGATGACCCCAATCTCTTGTTTTGTACTTTTTTTCCACGTGTCTCGACCTCCAATGTATCCCTGCAAAGTTTGGTGAAGATCTGAGTATGTAGTTTTTGACCTTATATGGAACCTCCTATCTGAAAATTTGAAAATTCTTAAAAAATTCGTCCAAAATCTTGATGTCACCAATCCTATGTTTTGTATGTTTTTTCCACGTGTCTTGACATCCAATGTATCCATGCAAAGTTTGGTGAAGATCTGAGTATGTCGTTTTTGACCTTATCTGGAACCTCCCATCTGAAAATTTGAAAATTCTTAAAAAATTCGTCCAAAATCTTGATGTCTCCAATCTCTTGTTTTGTACGTTTTTTCCACGTGTCTCGACCTCCAATGGATCCCTGCAAAGTTTGGTGAAGATCTGAGTATGTCGTTTTTGACCTTATCTGGAACCTCCCATCTGAAAATTTGAAAATTCTTAAAAAATTCGTCGAAAATCTTGATGTCTCCGATCTCTTGTTTTGTACGTTTTTTCCACGTGTCTTGACATGCAAAGTATTCCTGCAAAGTTTGGTGAAGATCTGAGTATGTAGTTTTTGACCTCATCTGGAACCTCCTATCTGAAAATTTGAAAATTCTTAAAAAATTCGTCCAAAATCTTGATGTCTCCAATCTCTTGTTTTGTACGTTTTTTCCACGTGTCTTGACATCCAATGTATCCCTGCAATGTTTGGTGAAGATCTGAGTATGTAGTTTTTGACCTTATCTGGAACCTCCCATCTGAAAATTTGAAAATTCCTAAAAAATCCGTCCAAAATCTTGATGACCCCAATCTCTTGTTTTGTACTTTTTTTCCACGTGTCTCGACCTCCAATGTATCCCTGCAAAGTTTGGTGAAGATCTGAGTATGTAGTTTTTGACCTTATATGGAACCTCCTATCTGAAAATTTGAAAATTCTTAAAAAATTCGTCCAAAATCTTGATGTCACCAATCCTATGTTTTGTATGTTTTTTCCACGTGTCTTGACATCCAATGTATCCATGCAAAGTTTGGTGAAGATCTGAGTATGTCGTTTTTGACCTTATCTGGAACCTCCCATCTGAAAATTTGAAAATTCTTAAAAAATTCGTCGAAAATCTTGATGTCTCCGATCTCTTATTTTGTACGTTTTTTCCACGTGTCTTGACATGCAAAGTATCCCTGCAACGTTTGGTGAAGATCTGAGTATGTAGTTTTTGACCTTATCTGGAACCTCCTATCTGAAAATTTGAAAATTCTTAAAAAATTCGTCCAAAATCTTGATGTCTCCAATCTCTTGTTTTGTACGTTTTTTCCACGTGTCTTGACATCCAATGTATCCCTGCAATGTTTGGTGAAGATCTGAGTATGTAGTTTTTGACCTTATATGGAGCCTCCTATCTGAAAATTTGAAAATTCTTAAAAAATTCGTCCAAAATCTTGATGTCTCCAATCTCTTGTTTTGTACGTTCTTTCCACGTGTCTTGACATCCAATGTATCCCTGCAATGTTTGGTGAAGGTCTGATTATGTAGTTTTTGACCTTATATGGAACCTCCTATCTGAAAATTTGAAAATTCTTAAAAGAATTTAACAAAATCATGATGTCCCCAATCCTATGTTTTGTATGTTTTTTCCACGTGTCTTGACATACAATGTATCCCTGCAGAGTTTGGTGAAGATCTGAGTATGTAGTTTTTGTCCTTATCTGGAACCTCCCATCTGAAAATTTGAAAATTCCTAAAAAATCCGTCCAAAATCTTGTTGACCCGAATCTCTTGTTTTGTACGTTTTTTCCACGTGTCTTGACATCCAATGTATCCCTGCAAAGTTTGGTGAAGATCTGAGTATGTAGTTTTTGACCTTATCTGGAACCGCATTTCTGAAAATTTGAAAATTTTTAAAAAAATCGTCCAAAATCTTGATGTCTCCAATCTCTTGTTTTGTACGTTTTTTCCACGTGTCTTGACATCCAATGTATCCCTGCAAAGTTTGGTGAAGATCTGAGTATGTAGTTTTTGACCTTATATGGAACCTCCTATCTGAAAATTTGAAAATTCTTAAAAAATTCGTCCAAAATCTTGATGTCTCCAATCTCTTGTTTTGTACGTTTTTTCCACTTGTCTCGACCTCCAATGGATCCCTGCAAAGTTTGGTGAAGATCTGAGTATGTCGTTTTTGACCTTATCTGGAACCTCCTATCTGAAAATTTGAAAATTCTTAAAAAATTCGTCCAAAATCTTGATGTCTCCAATCTCTTGTTTTGTACGTTTTTCCCACGTGTCTTGATATCCAATGTATCCCTGCAAAGTTTGGTGAAGATCTGAGTATGTCGTTTTTGACCTTATCTGGAACATCCTTTCTGAAAATTTGAAAATTGTTAAAAAATTCGTCCAAAATCTTGATGTCTCCAATGTCTTTTTTGTACGTTTTTTCCACGTGTCTTGACATCCAATGGATCCCTGCAAAGTTTGGTGAAGATCTGAGTATGTAGTTTTTGACCTTATCTGGAACCTCCCATCTGAAAATTTGAAAATTCTTAAAAAATTCGACCAAAATCTTGATGTCTCCAATCTTTTGTTTTGTACGTTTTTTCCACGTGTCTTGACACATAATGTATCCATGCAAAGTTTGGTGAAGATCTGAGTATGTAGTTTTTGACCTTATATGGAACCTCCTATCTGAAAATTTGAAAATTCTTAAAAAATTCGTCCAAAATCTTGATGTCTCCAATCTCTTGTTTTGTACGTTTTTTCCACGTGTCTTGACATCCAATGTATCCCTGCAAAGTTTGGTGAAGATCTGAGTATGTAGTTTTTGACCTTATCTGGAACCTCCCATCTGAAAATTTGAAAATTCCTAAAAAATCCGTGCAAAATCTTGATGACCCCAATCTCTTGTTTTGTACGTTTTTTCCACGTGTCTTGACATCCAATGTATTCCTGCAATGTTTGGTGAAGATCTGAGTATGTAGTTTTTGACCTTATATGGAACCTCCTATCTGAAAATTTGAAAATTCTTAAAAAATTCGACCAAAATCTTGATGTTCCGAATCCTATGTTTTGTATGTTTTTTCCACGTGTCTTGACATCCAATGTATCCCTGCAAAGTTTGGTGAAGATCTGAGTATGTAGTTTTTGACCTTATATTGAACCTCCCATCTGAAAATTTGAAAATTCTTAAAAAATTCGTCCAAAATCTTGATGACCCCAATCTCTTGTTTTGTACGTTTTTTCCACGTGTCTTGACATCCAAAGTATCCCTGCAAAGTTTGGTGAAGATCTGAGTATGTAGTTTTTGACCATATATGGAACCTCCTTTCTGAAAATTTGAGAATTCTTAAAAAATTCGTCCAAAATCTTGATGTCTCCAATCTCTTGTTTTGTACGTTTTTTCCACGTGTCTTGACATCCAATGTATCCATGCAAAGTTTGGTGAAGATCTGAGTATGTCGTTTTTGACCTTATCTGGAACCTCCCATCTGAAAATTTGAAAATTCTTAAAAAATTCTTCGAAAATCTTGATGTCTCCAATCTTTTGTTTTGTACGTTTTTTCCACGTGTCTTGACATGCAAAGTATCCCTGCAACGTTTGGTGAAGATCTGAGTATGTAGTTTTTGACCTTATCTGGAACCTCCTATCTGAAAATTTGAAAATTCTTAAAAAATTCGTCGAAAATCTTGATGTCTCCAATCTCTTGTTTTGTACGTTTTTTCCACGTGTCTTGATATCCAATGTATCCCTGCAAAGTTTGGTGAAGATCTGAGTATGTCGTTTTTGACCTTATCTGGAACATCCTTTCTGAAAATTTGAAAATTGTTAAAAAATTCGTCCAAAATCTTGATGTCTCCAATCTCTTTTTTGTACGTTTTTTCCACGTGTCTTGACATCCAATGTATCCCTGCAAAGTTTGGTGAAGATCTGAGTATGTAGTTTTTGACCTTATCTGGAACCTCCCATCTGAAAATTTGAAAATTCTTAAAAAATTCGACCAAAATCTTGATGTCTCCAATCTTTTATTTTGTACGTTTTTTCCACGTGTCTTGACACATAATGTATCCATGCAAAGTTTGGTGAAGATCTGAGTATGTAGTTTTTGACCTTATATGGAACCTCCTATCTGAAAATTTGAAAATTCTTAAAAAATTCGTCCAAAATATTGATGTCTCCAATCTCTTGTTTTGTACGTTTTTTCCACGTGTCTTGACATCCAATGTATCCCTGCAAAGTTTGGTGAAGATCTGAGTATGTAGTTTTTGACCTTATCTGGAACCTCCCATCTGAAAATTTGAAAATTCCTAAAAAATCCGTGCAAAATCTTGATGACCCCAATCTCTTGTTTTGTACGTTTTTTCCACGTGTCTTGACATCCAATGTATCCACGCAAAGTTTGGTGAAGATCTGAGTATGTAGTTTTTGACCTTATATGGAACCTCCTATCTGAAAATTTGAAAATTCTTAAAAAATTCGTCCAAAATCTTGATGTCTCCAATCTCTTGTTTTGTACGTTTTTTCCACGTGTCTCGACCTCCAATGGATCCCTGCAAACTTTGGTGAAGATCTGAGTATGTCGTTTTTGACCTTATCTGGAACCTCCCATCTGAAAATTTGAAAATTCTTAAAAAATTCGTCGAAAATCTTGATGTCTCCGATCTCTTGTTTTGTACGTTTTTTCCACGTGTCTTGACATGCAAAGTATTCCTGCAAAGTTTGGTGAAGATCTGAGTATGTAGTTTTTGACCTCATCTGAAACCTCCTATCTGAAAATTTGAAAATTCTTAAAAAATTCGTCCAAAATCTTGATGTCTCCAATCTCTTGTTTTGTACGTTTTTTCCACGTGTCTTGACATCCAATGTATCCCTGCAAAGTTTGGTGAAGATCTGAGTATGTAGTTTTTGACCTTATCTGGAACCTCCTATCTGAAAATTTGAAAATTCTTAAAAAATTCGTCCAAAATCTTGATGTCTCCAATCTCTTGTTTTGTACGTTTTTTCCACGTGTCTTGATATCCAATGTATCCCTGCAAAGTTTGGTGAAGATCTGAGTATGTCGTTTTTGACCTTATCTGGAACATCCTTTCTGAAAATTTGAAAATTGTTAAAAAATTCGTCCAAAATCTTGATGTCTCCAATCTCTTTTTTGTACGTTTTTTCCACGTGTCTTGACATCCAATGTATCCCTGCAAAGTTTGGTGAAGATCTGAGTATGTAGTTTTTGACCTTATCTGGAACCTCCCATCTGAAAATTTGAAAATTCTTCAAAAATTCGTCGAAAATCTTGATGTCTCCAATCTCTTGTTTTGTACGTTTTTTCCACGTGTCTTGACATCCAATGTATCCCTGCAATGTTTGGTGGAGATCTGAGTATGTAGTTTTTGACCTTATCTGGGACCTCCTATCAGAAAATTTGAAAATTCTTCAAAAATTCGTCCAAAATCTTGATGTCTCCAATCTCTTGTTTTGTACGTTTTTTCCACGTGTCTCGACCTCCAATGTATCCCTGCAAAGTTTGGTGAAGATCTGAGTATGTCGTTTTTGACCTTATCTGGAACATCCTTTCTGAAAATTTGAAAATTCTTAAAAAATTCGTCGAAAATCTTGATGTCTCCAATCTCTTGTTTTGTACGTTTTTTCCACGTGTCTTGACATCCAATGTATCCCTGCAAAGTTTGGTGAAGATCTGAGTATGTAGTTTTTGACCTTATATGGAACCTCCTTTCTGAAAATTTGAAAATTCTCAAAAAATTCGTCCATAATCTTGATGTCTCCAATCTCTTGTTTTGTACGTTTTTTCCACGTGTCTTGACATCCAATGTATCCCTGCAAAGTTTGGTGAAGATCTGAGTATGTAGTTTTTGAACTTATCTGGAACCTCCCATCTGAAAATTTGAAAATTCTTAAAAAATTCGACCAAAATCTTGATGTCTCCAATCTTTTGTTTTGTACGTTTTTTCCACGTGTCTTGACACATAATGTATCCATGCAAAGTTTGGTGAAGATCTGAGTATGTAGTTTTTGACCTTATATGGAACCTCCTATCTGAAAATTTGAAAATTCTTAAAAAATTCGTCCAAAATCTTGATGTCTCCAATCTCTTGTTTTGTACGTTTTTTCCACGTGTCTTGACATCCAATGTATCCCTGCAAAGTTTGGTGAAGATCTGAGTATGTAGTTTTCGACCTTATCTGGAACCTCCCATCTGAAAATTTGAAAATTCCTAAAAAATCCGTGCAAAATCTTGATGACCCCAATCTTTTTTTTTGTACATTTTTTCCACGTGTCTTGACATCCAATGTATTCCTGCAATGTTTGGTGAAGATCTGAGTATGTAGTTTTTGACCTTATATGGAACCTCCTATCTGAAAATTTGAAAATTCTTAAAAAATTCGTCGAAAATCTTGATGTCTCCAATCTCTTGTTTTGTACGTTTTTTCCACGTGTCTTGACATGCAAAGTATCCCTGCAACGTTTGGTGAAGATCTGAGTATGTAGTTTTTGACCTTATCTGGAACCTCCTATCTGAAAATTTGAAAATTCTTCAAAAATTCGTCGAAAATCTTGATGTCTCCAATCTCTTGTTTTGTACGTTTTTTCCACGTGTCTTGACATCCAATGTATTCCTGCAATGTTTGGTGAAGATCTGAGTATGTAGTTTTTGACCTTATATGGAACCTCCTATCTGAAAATTTGAAAATTCTTAAAAAATTCGTCGAAAATCTTGATGTCTCCAATCTCTTGTTTTGTACGTTTTTTCCACGTGTCTTGACATGCAAAGTATCCCTGCAACGTTTGGTGAAGATCTGAGTATGTAGTTTTTGACCTTATCTGGAACCTCCTATCTGAAAATTTGAAAATTCTTAAAAAATTCGTCCAAAATCTTGAAGACCCCAATCTCTTGTTTTGTACGTTTTTTCCACGTGTCTTGACATCCAATGTATCCCTGCAAAGTTTGGTGAAGATCTGAGTATGTAGTTTTTGACCTTATATGGAACCTCCTTTCTGAAAATTTGAGAATTCTTAAAAAATTCGTCCAAAATCTTGATGTCTCCAATCTCTTGTTTTGTACGTTTTTTCCACGTGTCTTGACATCCAATGTATCCATGCAAAGTTTGGTGAAGATCTGAGTATGTCGTTTTTGACCTTATCTGGAACCTCCCATCCGAAAATTTGAAAATTCTTAAAAAATTCGTCGAAAATCTTGATGTCTCCAATCTCTTGTTTTGTACGTTTTTTCCACGTGTCTTGACATGCAAAGTATCCCTGCAACGTTTGGTGAAGATCTGAGTATGTAGTTTTTGACCTTATCTGGAACCTCCTATCTGAAAATTTGAAAATTCTTCAAAAATTCGTCGAAAATCTTGATGTCTCCAATCTCTTGTTTGTACGTTTTTTCCACGTGTCTTGACATCCAATGTATTCCTGCAATGTTTGGTGGAGATCTGAGTATGTAGTTTTAGACCTTATCTGGAACCTCCTATCTGAAAATTTGAAAATTCTTAAAAAATTCGTCCAAAATCTTGATGTCTCCAATCTCTTGTTTTGTACGTTTTTTCCACGTGTCTCGACCTCCAATGTATCCCTGCAAAGTTAGTGAAGATCTGAGTATGTCGTTTTTGACCTTATCTGGAACATCCTTTCTGAAAATTTGAAAATTCTTAAAAAATTCGTCGAAAATCTTGATGTCTCCAATCTCTTGTTTTGTACGTTTTTTCCACGTGTCTTGACATCCAATGTATCCCTGCAAAGTTTGGTGAAGACCTGAGTATGTAGTTTTTGACCTTATATGGAACCTCCTATCTGAAAATTTGAAAATTCTTAAAAAATTCGTCCAAAATCTTGATGTCTCCAATCTCTTGTTTTGTACGTTTTTTCCACGTGTCTCGACCTCCAATGGATCCCTGCAAAGTTTGGTGAAGATCTGAGTATGTCGTTTTTGACCTTATCTGGAACCTCCTATCTGAAAATTTGAAAATTCTTAAAAAATTCGTCGAAAATCTTGATGTCTCCAATCTCTTGTTTTGTACGTTTTTTCCACGTGTCTTGATATCCAATGTATCCCTGCAAAGTTTGGTGAAGATCTGAGTATGTCGTTTTTGACCTTATCTGGAACATCCTTTCTGAAAATTTGAAAATTGTTAAAAAATTCGTCCAAAATCTTGATGTCTCCAATCTCTTTTTTGTACGTTTTTTCCACGTGTCTTGACATCCAATGTATCCCTGCAAAGTTTGGTGAAGATCTGAGTATGTAGTTTTTGACCTTATCTGGAACCTCCCATCTGAAAATTTGAAAATTCTTAAAAAATTCGACCAAAATCTTGATGTCTCCAATCTTTTGTTTTGTACGTTTTTTCCACGTGTCTTGACACATAATGTATCCATGCAAAGTTTGGTGAAGATCTGAGTATGTAGTTTTTGACCTTATATGGAACCTCCTATCTGAAAATTTGAAAATTCTTAAAAAATTCCTCCAAAATCTTGATGTCTCCAATCTCTTGTTTTGTACGTTTTTTCCACGTGTCTTGACATCCAATGTATCCCTGCAAAGTTTGGTGAAGATCTGAGTATGTAGTTTTTGACCTTATCTGGAACCTCCCATCTGAAAATTTGAAAATTCCTAAAAAATCCGTGCAAAATCTTGATGACCCCAATCTCTTGTTTTGTACGTTTTTTCCACGTGTCTTGACATCCAATGTATCCATGCAAAGTTTGGTGAAGATCTGAGTATGTAGTTTTTGACCTTATATGGAACCTCCTATCTGAAAATTTGAAAATTCTTAAAAAATTCGTCCAAAATCTTGATGTCTCCAATCTCTTGTTTTGTACGTTTTTTCCACGTGTCTCGACCTCCAATGGATCCCTGCAAACTTTGGTGAAGATCTGAGTATGTCGTTTTTGACCTTATCTGGAACCTCCCATCTGAAAATTTGAAAATTCTTAAAAAATTCGTCGAAAATCTTGATGTCTCCGATCTCTTGTTTTGTACGTTTTTTCCACGTGTCTTGACATGCAAAGTATTCCTGCAAAGTTTGGTGAAGATCTGAGTATGTAGTTTTTGACCTCATCTGGAACCTCCTATCTGAAAATTTGAAAATTCTTAAAAAATTCGTCCAAAATCTTGATGTCTCCAATCTCTTGTTTTGTACGTTTTTTCCACGTGTCTTGACATCCAATGTATCCCTGCAAAGTTTGGTGAAGATCTGAGTATGTAGTTTTTGACCTTATCTGGAACCTCCTATCTGAAAATTTGAAAATTCTTAAAAAATTCGTCCAAAATCTTGATGTCTCCAATCTCTTGTTTTGTACGTTTTTTCCACGTGTCTTGATATCCAATGTATCCCTGCAAAGTTTGGTGAAGATCTGAGTATGTCGTTTTTGACCTTATCTGGAACATCCTTTCTGAAAATTTGAAAATTGTTAAAAAATTCGTCCAAAATCTTGATGTCTCCAATCTCTTTTTTGTACGTTTTTTCCACGTGTCTTGACATCCAATGTATCCCTGCAAAGTTTGGTGAAGATCTGAGTATGTAGTTTTTGACCTTATCTGGAACCTCCCATCTGAAAATTTGAAAATTCTTCAAAAATTCGTCGAAAATCTTGATGTCTCCAATCTCTTGTTTTGTACGTTTTTTCCACGTGTCTTGACATCCAATGTATCCCTGCAATGTTTGGTGGAGATCTGAGTATGTAGTTTTTGACCTTATCTGGGACCTCCTATCAGAAAATTTGAAAATTCTTCAAAAATTCGTCCAAAATCTTGATGTCTCCAATCTCTTGTTTTGTACGTTTTTTCCACGTGTCTCGACCTCCAATGTATCCCTGCAAAGTTTGGTGAAGATCTGAGTATGTCGTTTTTGACCTTATCTGGAACATCCTTTCTGAAAATTTGAAAATTCTTAAAAAATTCGTCGAAAATCTTGATGTCTCCAATCTCTTGTTTTGTACGTTTTTTCCACGTGTCTTGACATCCAATGTATCCCTGCAAAGTTTGGTGAAGATCTGAGTATGTAGTTTTTGACCTTATATGGAACCTCCTTTCTGAAAATTTGAAAATTCTCAAAAAATTCGTCAGTAGTAGTATTGATACTACTATAAACCCGAGAAAGTATGAACCCCTCCTCACTGGATTTGCTATACTTAAAACAAGCTTAACATGAGCATATGAGCTTTTTGTTCAAGTGTGGAATCTTGTCTAATCTAAGATTTTTGTGAAAATGCCCTCGGGAATTTCCTCAGAAAGTATGACCCTCTCAGATTGATTTGTTTATACTTACAAAAGGCACTTCTGTGAGATTGTTATCCATAAATTTGTTAAAAATATGCCCCTCTTGTGGCCACACTTAAAACTAGGCCATACACACATACACATACACACACACACACACACACATACACACATACACACACACACATACATATTTATTTCTGGTTTAAGTTCAATTGGCCACCAGGCTCAATTTACATATCTAATATTAAGACAATGTAATTCTTCTAGAATTGCTCCGTGACAACAGACCCATCTATGTGCAAATGCCTGAACTCGGTGAATACTTGGGAACAAGTCCATTTTTTTCATTATGTCAACATTTTTAACTTCTTTTGCCAGTAATAGGGAAATGGTAGCAAGCATTAGACAAAGTACTTTGGAGCTGAATATTCCTTTTCTTAGACGTCGTATATTACTAAAATATTTTCAATTCACATATTTCTCATACCGCTGTATCTTGTTCTATTAGGCCTCTTCGAGAACATTGCCTATTAGGACTCTTCGAGAACATTGCCTATTAGTGAAATAATAGGACAAGCATACAATGATATGGGGATATGTGAATTGTTGGTTTCTTCAATTCACATAAAAGGATTGAATAGAAACTAGGATATTTTGCATTTGTTATATTCAGTTTATTTGTTGTAATCTGCATATATAAAATCAAGCCCCGAGAAAATATAAGATCAATACTTAAACAATATGTGCGCATGACGGCCCCAAAGCGGTGGGATCGATACTTTCCGCACGGTGCACAGTTCTATTTGCCTGCATTGAGTCTTATTAGAGCGAGCTCGGGCAGTTTTATTCTGATCGATTAGTTCCAGAGTTGTCCACCGCCGCGCCGGGTTAGTTCCAGACAATTCCGCTCCCCTAAGCGTGGAGGCGCTGCGGTCGGGATTGCATGTACGCTCAGCAGAAAAACGGGATACACTCAGAAGAAAGTACTTCGGCAAAAATGTTAGAGAATAGCTCATGTTTCTGAATGCACCCCTACAGTGTTTCTATTGGCTCTGTAAAACTATAAAAGCCAGGGTACAGTGCAGATTCTTCACCATTGCTGGATTGGCGGAATAATCCAAGTAAGGTCATATATACATATACATACAAAGCACAGTGCTGAACTCAACTGATCCAGCATAGAGTTTTGAATTTGAACCCCAAGAAATTGTATATAAATACCAAAGCCAAAACTATTAATACACATACACACATACACACACACACAAAGCACAGTGCTGAACCCCAACTGATCCAGCATAAAGTTTTGAATTGAATCCCAGGAAATTTTATATAAATACCAAAGCCCAAAAATATTAAGTGTATACACACATATATACATACACACATACAAAGTACAGTGCTGAACCCCAACTGATATTTTTATCCAGTATAAAGTTTTGAATTGAAACCCAGGAAATTGTATATAATAAACAACAACAAAAATGCCGAATCAAAAATATTGTAATCAATGCAATAAAAATATATCCAGCCCCAATTGGGCCAAGCATCAAAAAATTTGTAATCCGGACAAATACAAAACTCCCACAAAAATTTGCCCCAAATGCAATAGAAAATACAACATGGAATATTTCACATATAAACATAAAGATACTTGCTCTGTACAGTCATCTGCATTGCCCTCTCAACCATCTACATCTGGTCTGAAAAGAAGGCACGAAGCACCTGTTAATGCCAGAGCAGCAAAACAGCCACGCTATGCACCACCTACCCGTAGCAGTTTTAATGCCCAACTTAAGGATTACCAGTTTGTATCAGAGCTAAGATGCGGCATTGAGAATTTCTTGAACAGTATAAATTCTGATCTGCAGGCAATTCTTAATGCACAAAATGGCTCTTATAAGCTATCCCTCAAATTGTTTGTACAATATAAGAAACCAAATGGCACAAAATTTACACAGCCCCACTTAACAGAAACTGTACCGGTATATTCAAACGCAAATTCAGACACAATAATAAGCAGCTTGATAAATCAACTGAACATCAAACACTCTGAATTTGCGGCAAAAGAGTCCGGATGGAGCCTATGCGGTTCATCACACAAGTTATATGTTAATATTTCTGAATTCAGCCCATTACAAGGTTCCACTTATCTGCCATTACCTGCCAATATTAAAAACAGAAGAGCCGTAGTTAATATAGAAAATACCGACCAGAAATGTTTTCTGTGGTGCATATTAGCTGCTTTGTTTCTAGTTTCAAGGCATCCTGAGAGAATAAGTTATTACAAACAGCATGAACATATTTTTGACGATGCAATGAAGGGTTTAGAATATCCAATGTCAGTTCAGAATATTGATAAATTTGAAAAAAGGGCCAGGCACATCAATGGCAAACAATTATCTATTAATGTATTTATTTGTTCCACTGGACGTGGCAATTCTTTGATAGAACCTCTCAGAATCAGTACACTTGATGATGAATCTGCTATTCCGATTGATCTGCTCTTAATTGAAGGGGATGGCACATATCATTACACTCTGATACACAGTCTTGAAGCTTTAGTCAGAAAACAACTAGACAAAACTCATACAATATTCAAGTTGTGCAGAAGATGTTTGACTGTATTTGATGGTCAAAAAATGGTAAATGGGATTCGTGAAAAAAATGCAGAAATTGCAAAAAACAAGTTAAAAGAGCATCTGAAATACTGTGGCAACCATAAACCTGTTCATATGGTGATGCCCAATCCAAGTGAAAAAGCAGAATTCAAAAAATTTGAAGCCTTGTTGGAACACCCAGCATATATTGTCTGTGATTTCGAATCGAACCTCAAACCTATTGCATTCTGTAGCCCAGATCCAGAAGAATCATCAAGTACACCATACCAGCAACATGAACCTTCCAGCTTTTGTTATGTGGTTGTACGGGACGGTGTTGTTATTAAAATAGATTCATACAAGGGACCAAATGCCATCAAAGAATTTGCACATAGAATCGAAAATGTGTGCCGTGACATAGCATCTAACATCTTATTAATATCAAAGCCTATGTTGCCTTTAACAGAGGAACAGATTGAGGATTTCAACAATGCAGAAAAATGCCCGGTATGTGATTCTGAATTTTCAGATACAAATATCAAGGTGAAACACCATTCTCATACAGATGGTCGATATATACAGGCCCTGTGTAATAGCTGTAATATTAAGATCAAGAGACCAAGATTTATCCCCATATTCTGCCATGGAGCATCCAATTATGATTTCCATCATCTGATCAGGTACGAGGGGTTTGAGAAGCAGAATTTAAATATTTTAGCTGAAAATGATGAAAAATATATATCTATTAGCAAGATAATTAAAGTTGATGGTGTTCCTATTCACATAAGATTTCTTGATTCTTACAGATTTTTATCTGCTAGCCTGGATACACTGGCCTCTCAATTATCTGATGATGACTTGAAAATCACACGTGCCTCGTTTCCAGATCAGGATTTGAAATTAATTAGGCGGAAGGGTGTATATCCATATGACTATGTTACAGGTTTTTCTAAATTTGATGAGTGTTCCCTGCCACCACAAGAAGCATTTTACAGCAAAATCAGAGGATCTGGAATCACTGATGAAGATTATCACCATGCCCAATTGATGTGGAAGAGTTTAAATTGCCAGACATTTGGTGATTATCACATGGCTTATTTGAAACTTGATACGACCCTCTTAGCTGATGTAATACAGACATTCAGAAAATCTTCCATGCAAAATTATGGACTGGACCCAGTGTATTTTTACAGTGCCCCGGGCCTAGCATGGGCTGCAATGTTTTTCAATACCAAAAAGCCATTGGATCTGATCCCAGATCAAAATAAGTATCTGTTTATGGAGGAATGTATAAGAGGAGGGGTGGTACAATGTCCCCAGAGATATGCCAGAGCAAATAACAAGTATATGCCTGATTATGATCCAGCACGGCCATCAAATTATATAACGTATGTGGATGCAAACAACCTCTATGGTCATGCTATGATGGATAAATTGCCATATGCAGAGCTTGAGTGGGTCGAAGATTTCAATATTGAAGATCTTCAGAATTTTGATGACAGTGAGTATGGACTCTTCTTAGAGGTTGATCTGACAATTCCTGATGATTTACACAATAAATTTTCTGATCTGCCCCCAATTCCCGAGGTTCAGTGCGCGCCTGGCTCTAAACAGAAGAAGCTCATGACGACACTGGAGCCAAAACAGGGTTATGTCATATATTATAAAAACCTCCAATTCCTGATGAAACATGGTGTTCAAGTGACCAAAGTTGGAAAAGTCTTGAGGTTCAGGCACTCAGGATGGTTGAAACCATACATTGATACAAATACGGAGCTTCGAACATCTGCAAAGAGCCAATTTGATAAGGGCTTGTTTAAATTGATGGTGAATTCAGTATATGGCAAAACAATTGAAAATGTCAGGAAACATACCGATGTTAAAATAATTACTGACCCCAGCCGGAGCAAAAAATTCGTTGCAAAGCCCAACTTCAATTACAGAAGAATTTATGATGAGTACATGGCACTTTTCAACATGATGAAAACAAAGATCAAGTTTGATAAACCTATTTATGTAGGGGCTGTGATATTGGAATTGTCCAAATTACATATGTTAATATTATATTATGACGTGCTGAAACCTTTTTATGGTGATCGTGTAAAATTATTGTACATGGACACGGATAGTTTTATTCTTGAAATTCAAACAGAAGATGTTTATCAAGATATGTCACAGCCTGAATTGTTTCAATATTTTGATACCAGTGAACATACAAAGATTCAACAACACCACAACAAAAAGGTGCCTGGCAAGTTAAAAGATGAGACACTTGGTGATGTTATTGTGGCATTTGCTGGGTTAAGAGCCAAGATGTACAGTTTTGAAACATGTAGTGGTGCTGTTGCCAAAAAGGCCAAGGGCATTGGCAGAGTAACTGTTGAAAAAGAGCTTGTATTTGAAGATTACAAAAATTGCATCAAATCACAGAGTTCAATCAGAACATCAGAAAATAGAATTCAGAGTGAGAATCACTTGCTGACTTCAAATATTGTAACAAAAGTGGCTCTGGACCCACATGATGATAACAGATGCATTTTGTCATGTGGCATACATACTTTACCTTGGGGGCATTGTGATTTGAAAAATGGGAAACAATGCCCAATTCCAGAGCATGATTTGAAATAAATAAACATGCCTATGAACTTATTTGGGTTCAAAAAACAGGCTATTATGGAGCTGCCCACACAACAACCCTCTCCTGATATGATATCTAAACTGAGTGGCTTGTTAATTATTCATCTGAACAGCATACTTACAGATAATGATGAAGAAACAGGCAAAACATTGTACATATTTAACAATAATTTAAATCATTACCAATTACCTGTAGGTGGTCAATTGCAATTTATTACAACTCCTGAGGGTGATGTTAAAATTTCAGTAGGGAGAAATATTTATAGAATTAAGCACTCAAACATGATTTCCGGCACTGTATATACTGTTTCTGCTGGTGACTGCTTATATATTGAGGTCCCGGGATCATATGACAAGCTTATACCCTTTTTTATAGAATTAAGAATCAGATACTCTATAATAAATAACCAGTAAAACAAAAATGCCTAATGATATATTTGGCCATACAAGACATGAAGATCACAGTGATGAGATTCTTATGCTTGATGTCAGAGTCAAGAAATTGAGAAGTGATTTACAAGCTTTACAAACCACACTGAATGCCAGTCTTCAATTAGAAATTACAAATTTACAATCACAATGCATGGACCCTCTTCTTAAAATTGATTCTGAACTCAAATTATTGCTTCAGAAATATACTGATTTGGCCACATTAGATAATTTTCAAAGTTTAGAAGAAGCTGTAGCAGCTCTTCAAGCCAAATTTAAGACCCAGGCCACCAACTCCGAGCAATTGAAACAGCAATTGGAAGAGCAAATAAATAATGTCCAGACACAGCTCCAAACAATTGTCAAAAGCATAAAATCACAAGAAGATTTTGATCTAGTGATTTCCACTCTAAAGGAACAGATTCAGTCACTCCAGATACCTAATCTGGACCCTCTGCACAATGCCATAGCCGAGGTTAAAGAAAAAATTGAGACACTTGAAAATTTTATGAACAACTTGCCATCTTCTGATGCTTTGAATGCAATAACTCGGAGTGTTGCAAATATTAAGCTGCAACTTGAAACATATGAAGATTTTGGAAAAATTCAAAGTACCATAACCCATCTTGAAGGTACAATAGCAGCAGTGCAAAGTGATTTGGCAAATGTATTAGAATCCAGATTGCCTGGGATTGTAGACACACTTGTCAGTGTCCAGCAACAGATCACAAAGCTTGAAAACCTCAACACCGAATCTGAACTATCTCATTTTCATCACTTGATCGATGATATCCAAACAAAACTTGAAATTTTACAACAATCCACACCCTCTCAGGCAGATATAGCCCTGCTCCAAAATGCTATGCAAAATGTGGCTGATGCATCTGAATTAAACAATGTAAAATTGGCACTTGAATTTTTGCAGAATACAGTTTCAAATCTTCCCACATCACAGGAACTTAAAAATATTAAGAGAGCTGTGAATAGGATATTGAAATCAGAAGATATCAAGAATATCCAAGCAGAGATCAAACAACTCACTCAGACAGTAGCCACTCTTCCAACCAATCAACATATTAATGAATTGCATGCCCTGTTTGAGGATATCAGAAGACAGGTCCATGATCTTACTGCTCAAAATTCAAAATTGGCAGTTGTTGAAAATTTGCAACAAATTGTAGCTAATATCAAGCAACAGCTAGGGACCATGGAATCCAATCAAGCAAATGCTCTGTCTGTTTTTGCCACCCAGCTTCAAGAGATTGTGCAACAATACAAGAAACTTGTTGTGGACGTAAAGATCAAGCCAGGCCATGATGATGTTGTTAGGACCATCAATGAGCACCTTGAATCTGTAACAAGCAGATTGCTCACAGCAGAAAAAGAAATAACGGGCATAATCGAGAATCCAAAACATACAGTAATTCTTGAATTGTACAGTATCCCCAACAAAGAATATGATTCACCATTTACACAAGGTGGCAAAATATATATGCTGTCCCCTGCACAATTTTATTACCAGTTTTTTGTTGGGGGTACACTCAGACCAATCAAGATCAAATATTGGCATCAGCCACAGGCACACCACTACCCTACCTTATCAATAACAAATGCTGAGAACAAAGTGAAAATCACCAGTGTAGAGTTAGAGGATTTTACAGATCCCAATACATTAGAAACAGCCTATACTGAAGATGATGGCTCTCTGGAATTTAAAATACAAATAGGAGACAAATTATATTTAGAAAATCCTGCAGTCTCAGCTGCTGAACACCCTATAGTTGCAATATTCTTGTTTTCATATCATGTCTAGACAAATTATTGTTGATGAATTACACAGACAAGCCAGACATAATTTTAAGAGACTCCCAGTAGTCACAAAAGGCATAGATGATTTATGGCAGAGCGACTTGATTGAAATGGCAACCGGACAGTTGAAAAACTTAGACAAAATCAACAAGGGCTACAAGTATCTACTCACTGTGATAGACACATTTTCAAAATTTGCCTGGGCTGTGCCACTCAAATCCAAGACTGGAAAATGTGTTACAGAAGCCATCAGGACAATCATCAATCATTCAGGAAGATCACCGCGCTATTTGCAAACAGATAATGGCAAAGAATTTTATAACTCAGTGTTTCAACAATTTATTAAAAGCCAGGCAATAAAACATTACTCGAGTTACAGTGATCTCAAAGCCTCAATTGTAGAGAGATTCAACAGAACCCTAAAAAATCTTATGTATAAACAATTTACACTTCAAGGTAATTATAAATGGCTTAATATTCTTCCAGAACTTCTACATAAATACAACAACTCGGTCCATTCTACAATCAACATGAAACCCTCTGAAGTAACTTCATCTGATGAGCAAAAATTGATCAGGACTGTTTATTATCCTAGATACCAGCCAACAACAAGAAGGGCCAAATACAGGGTGGGTGATCAAGTAAGAATCAGCAAATATAAGCACTTATTCAAGAGAGGCTTTACGAGAAACTGGAGCACTGAATTATTTACAGTGGTTCAAGTTAAACCCGGGACCCTTAACACATATATAATAAAAGATCACCGAGGAGAAATTCTCAAAGGCCGGTTCTATGAACAAGAACTCAGCAAAACTAAACAGCCCGACACATATCTCATAGAAAAAATCATCCGCCGAAAAGGCAACAAGTTATTTGTCAAATGGCTAGGTCATCCGGAAAACAGCTGGATCGATGCAGACAAAATAATAATATGAGCACCTGGGATGTTATAAAGAGGCTGCCAGAACCTGAACAGCAGAATAAGAGAAATGGAGTGCTGCTGCCTGATAATATTAGATGTCTTATTGTTGGGCCATCTGCTTGTGGTAAAACTACACTAATGGTTGATAATTTTTTATTGGCACCCAACTGGTTAGACTGGAAAAACAGGCACTTGTATGTTTTCTCTAAGAGCTTGGAACAATTAAAATATCAGCAGCTGATGAAGCTATATGATGGACTGGATATTGCCACTTTTGAACCAGATGTTAAGCCATTAGATGAATGTCTCGATAATTCTGTTGTTGTGTTTGATGACATTATACTGGATAATCAAAACAAGGTTAGAAATTTCTTTACACAGGGCCGGCACAAAAACATTGATTGCTTCTACCTGGCACAGACTTTTTCTAAAATACCGAAGCAACTGATCCGAGACAACAGCAATTTTATATGTGTGTTTCATCAAGATCATACCAACCTCAAACACATACACGATGAATATGTAGGTGGGGACTTGAGCTACAATGATTTTTCCAAGTTTTGCAGCAGGTGCTGGAACCAGGACAGTTATGGCTTTGTCACAATTGATATGACAAGAACACCCAATACTGGCAAATACAGAAATAAAATCAACGATTTTCTAGACGTTGAGACATAAATAAACAACCATGAAACGACCAGTCATTGATGATCTTAAGTTAAGAGATTATCTTGTAAAAAGATTTAAGGGATGGAAATCAGAGAACCGGGGAATTTATGAAAAACACAAACAAACAGAACAGCCTGTAATTGATGCTATTAATAATTTAGGTAAGAATATCAAAACTGTTACAGAGCAGAATCAAAATTTGCTCACAGAGCTTGTGCCTGTAGCTGCAAGGAACATATTAGATTATCCATTCACCCCACTTTCCAGTATTCATACACCTAGTCCTGTTGCTCCTAGAAGAATTGAAGCTACTCTGGATCCTATTGAATTGGGTCTTCTTGCTCAAAAATATTTAACCACACCTAAAGACAACAAAGATGAGGTGTTTGGCTTATATGCCGACACAGAGCTTGATGGGAGCATCATACATAGAATCGGTAATTTCAGAGTAACTTTTATGGGGGATGATATAATTGTATATTCAGAATCTCGTCTCGGAGAAAAAGGTGCTTTTGTTAAGTACCCCGGAACACCTGGATTGTGGGAACTGATGACTAGGAAAAGGCCTGGCAGCTATACAGATCAAGATTATGAGCACTACAAAGAAATATTAATAAAATCAGATGCTCTATACCAGAACAATGATCCCACACAAAAAAGAGTCAAGTCTAGCAGTGGGGCAAAATACAACAATTTAATCAAGCCCATATGGTCACAGATCAAGACTGGCAGTGGAATCAAACAATACAACACCCTGCCTAAAGAATTTGTGTGGGTTGATGATGTCAGGAAACTTGTAGATAGGTTATTGGTGATAGCTGGGGAGGAAAATGCTGGCAACCACAATTTTTACAATGAAAAGGTTGGAATTATGGACATGATAAGCACAAAATTGTCTAATTTTATAGTGAATGACCCTAAGGGGATTGGATATCTCATAAAAATTATTAATACTCTACCACCCAAATTTTGGAATGTCTCTGAGGGCCGGGGGTTGGTTAATGACATTATAAACAAGCTGCCATTTGAACTACACATTCCAGGCTATCAGTATTGCGGTCCCGGTACAAAATTGGACCATAGAATAAACAGAGGGGATCCTGGTGTTAATCCCTTAGATGCTGCTTGTAGAGACCATGACATAGCATACAACACACATTCCGATCTTGACAAGAGACATGTTGCAGACAAGAAATTAGAAGAGGCTGCATTTGGTAGATTTGTAAGCAAAGATGCTTCTTTGAGTGAGAAAATAGCAGCATTGGGGACCACCATAGCTATGAGCACCAAACAAAAACTGGGGTGGGGGCTGTGAATATGTATATAATAAACCTACGATGAAGGCCAAGGGTGTTATGTATCAAATACCTTATGCAGGTCTCAAATCTCTTAAAACTATTGACAGTCTTTTAACCAAAAAGCAGCGCAAGAAAAAAAATTCTTGTCTTGCAAAGGGGCATGGTATGAAATTGTTGCTTAGCACACCCCAATTAAAAAAATTACAGCAATCCAGGAAAAAATCACATGTGGGGGGGTTCATATTTACTATCCCTGCCATCTTAGCTGCTCTCGGGGCTGTTGGGAGCTTGGCTGGGGGATCAGCTGCCATAGCAAAAACAGTAATAGATGCCAAGAAAAATAGGGCAGAATTAGATGAGCAGAGGCGCCATAACCTGGCCATGGAGAAAAAAGGCAAAGGTGTTAAGAGAGCCATGAATAAGTTTAAAAAAAACAAGAGCCGCTTACAAACCAAGATATTGAAGCTTTAATCAAGCCACTGGGCATCAAACATTTTAGAGGAGTGTACATGTCTGATTCTTTACCGGAACAACCACTCAACAAAGAGTGTGGCATAGTTAATTTGGATGAGTACAAAAATCAGGGCACTCACTGGATCTGTTATCTTAAATATTTAAACAATGAGGCATTTGTGTTTGATTCATTTGGAGGTGTTCCACCTGAAAATTTAGTAAAATATCTAAAATCACCTAATCTTTATTACAACAATGCCCGTGTTCAAAATTTCAAAGATGTTAATTGTGGACATTTGTGTCTATCTGTTCTCAGATATATGTCTCAAATAAATAAACCATCAATTGAAAATTTTCAAAAAGCCTTGTGGTATCTGAAACATCATGGGGGTATTCCATCTCACCAGCCAAAATTCAATATTGAAACTCAAATTGCATGATGACATAGTGTATCCCAAAACAATAGCTCTCAGAGCATTTTACGGCATGTACCTGATCCCTAATATTACACACCACAACAACACAATTGCAGTAGGGGATCAAAAAATTGTCATCACTCCAGGGCAATATAATCTGTCCACTCTAAATGCTCAATTACCCAGAGGTGTAGTGTTAAGTCAAAATTCTGTCACTCACAGAGTAGAGATTGTATCTGCCACGGAGACAGTGGATCTGGGTACTATAGGAGAGCTGCTAGGATTTGAGAACAACACAAAACTCGAACCGGCCATCAAACACACTGCTATGAATATACCTAAATTCTTAGCCATAGAGACTCTGAATATTCACTGTAATGTGGCTGAGGGTATGATCACCAAATCAAATGGCATAGGCACTCACAAACAAACTGGCATCATTGCAACATTCAAACCTAATTCCGAATTTATGGAGCCAATCATCTACAATCCATCCCCAACATTATATTTTCCTGTGTGCCATAATAGAATAGATTACATTGAATTGATGGTCACTAATGAAAAAGAAGAATTAGTTGATTTTGCTGGAGCCACAACAACTGCAATCATAGAGATTAACATTTAAATAAAAATACATACAATGGAAAATATTGAGAGTTATGAGCTACAATCATTCCCCCCAAACAGGAGGACATTTGCAAATTTAAATCAACCCAACACAGAAATTGAGGTTGATCTTGATGTAGGGGACGGCTTTATACACCCTCACAGAGCAGATCTATACATCAAATTTGATGTTGTAAAGCTCGATGGAACAGATTATCCGGCAAATTCGAATATAAGACTGGTGGATAATTTTGTGCCGCATCTGTTCTCTGAAATTGAGATCAGAAAGCATGGCGTTGTTATAAACAGAATAGATTATCCCGGCATT
The DNA here is from genome assembly GCF_977018435.1 of Lepisma saccharinum. Taxonomy (NCBI): domain Eukaryota; kingdom Metazoa; phylum Arthropoda; class Insecta; order Zygentoma; family Lepismatidae; genus Lepisma; species Lepisma saccharinum. The sequence goes on along the minus strand of NW_028142952.1, from coordinate 348,556 downwards.
ACCTCCACGGCTTTGGCCACTCTAAAATTATCCAAAACCGAGGCTTCATACTACAAAATCGGTGGATTTGAAGCTGGTGATAAGATATTAACTAAGAACCACACAGTGCTGTTCCCTATGCGCCTGTTGCCAGGATTCTTCTCGGATTACAAAGAAATTATGTGGAAGGGGGGGTTAAGAATTACATTTAGAAGAGCTGCAAATGATAACAATGCTTTGATGAGGTACAGCACATTAAACCCTACAGGAGAAGCTCTGCCTAATACCCTACCTGATGCAGGCAAATGCATTATTCAGACTATGGAGTTAAGAATCCCAGTTGTTGAATATGAAGCCAGTTACGCTCTTAAATACAAAGCAGATATAATAAAAAATCCACAGATTCCTCTGCAATTTTACACATATCAATGCGTACAGAAGCCCGCATCTGGCACCTATTATGAGTTTGATGCTACAAATTCATTCTCCAGTATTCAATATGACATGCCTGATTTTGTGGTGGTATTGTTTCAGACTGGAAGACACAATAATCAGGAAAAAAATTCAAGTAGATTTGATAACTGCAACATCAAGAACATATATCTTAAAAATGGCAGAAATGAGGTATTCCCCAGAGAAAATTACAATTTAGACATGTCCAAGGATGATTTTCTCAAATTATATGAGGCATTTTCGGCTTTCAAAAGAGTCACTACTGGCAGTACTGATATGTACTACACTCCAGATGAATTCAAAACACGGAGACCCATGTTTGTAATCAACACTTCAAAAAGAAAACAAGTTGTGGTGAATGACAGAACAAACATTAAAATTATCTGTGAATTCCACGAGGCTTTACCAGATGACACCATATGTAGCGTCATTCTCATAGGTGAAAAATCATATGTTTATGATGTAAGAAATGAGAGAGTCACGGAGCAATTCTAGAAGAATTACATTGTCTTAATATTAGATATGTAAATTGAGCCTGGTGGCCAATTGAACTTAAACCAGAAATAAATATGTATGTGTGTGTGTGTATGTGTGTATGTGTGTGTGTGTGTGTGTGTATGTGTATGTGTGTATGGCCTAGTTTTAAGTGTGGCCACAAGAGGGGCATATTTTTAACAAATTTATGGATAACAATCTCACAGAAGTGCCTTTTGTAAGTATAAACAAATCAATCTGAGAGGGTCATACTTTCTGAGGAAATTCCCGAGGGCATTTTCACAAAAATCTTAGATTAGACAAGATTCCACACTTGAACAAAAAGCTCATATGCTCATGTTAAGCTTGTTTTAAGTATAGCAAATCCAGTGAGGAGGGGTTCATACTTTCTCGGGTTTATAGTAGTATCAATACTACTACTTTCGTCCATAATCTTGATGTCTCCAATCTCTTGTTTTGTACGTTTTTTCCACGTGTCTTGACATCCAATGTATCCCTGCAAAGTTTGGTGAAGATCTGAGTATGTAGTTTTTGACCTTATCTGGAACCTCCCATCTGAAAATTTGAAAATTCTTAAAAAATTCGACCAAAATCTTGATGTCTCCAATCTTTTGTTTTGTACGTTTTTTCCACGTGTCTTGACACATAATGTATCCATGCAAAGTTTGGTGAAGATCTGAGTATGTAGTTTTTGACCTTATATGGAACCTCCTATCTGAAAATTTGAAAATTCTTAAAAAATTCGTCCAAAATCTTGATGTCTCCAATCTCTTGTTTTGTACGTTTTTTCCACGTGTCTTGACATCCAATGTATCCCTGCAAAGTTTGGTGAAGATCTGAGTATGTAGTTTTTGACCTTATCTGGAACCTCCCATCTGAAAATTTGAAAATTCCTAAAAAATCCGTGCAAAATCTTGATGACCCCAATCTTTTTTTTTGTACGTTTTTTCCACGTGTCTTGACATCCAATGTATTCCTGCAATGTTTGGTGAAGATCTGAGTATGTAGTTTTTGAACTTATATGGAACCTCCTATCTGAAAATTTGAAAATTCTTAAAAAATTCGTCGAAAATCTTGATGTCTCCAATCTCTTGTTTTGTACGTTTTTTCCACGTGTCTTGACATGCAAAGTATCCCTGCAACGTTTGGTGAAGATCTGAGTATGTAGTTTTTGACCTTATCTGGAACCTCCTATCTGAAAATTTGAAAATTCTTCAAAAATTCGTCGAAAATCTTGATGTCTCCAATCTCTTGTTTTGTACGTTTTTTCCACGTGTCTTGACATCCAATGTATTCCTGCAATGTTTGGTGAAGATCTGAGTATGTAGTTTTTGACCTTATATGGAACCTCCTATCTGAAAATTTGAAAATTCTTAAAAAATTCGTCGAAAATCTTGATGTCTCAAATCTCTTGTTTTGTACGTTTTTTCCACGTGTCTTGACATGCAAAGTATCCCTGCAACGTTTGGTGAAGATCTGAGTATGTAGTTTTTGACCTTATCTGGAACCTTCTATCTGAAAATTTGAAAATTCTTAAAAAATTCGTCCAAAATCTTGAAGACCCCAATCTCTTGTTTTGTACGTTTTTTCCACGTGTCTTGACATCCAATGTATCCCTGCAAAGTTTGGTGAAGATCTGAGTATGTAGTTTTTGACCTTATATGGAACCTCCTTTCTGAAAATTTGAGAATTCTTAAAAAATTCGTCCAAAATCTTGATGTCTCCAATCTCTTGTTTTGTACGTTTTTTCCACGTGTCTTGACATCCAATGTATCCATGCAAAGTTTGGTGAAGATCTGAGTATGTCGTTTTTGACCTTATCTGGAACCTCCCATCCGAAAATTTGAAAATTCTTAAAAAATTCGTCGAAAATCTTGATGTCTCCAATCTCTTGTTTTGTACGTTTTTCCCACGTGTCTTGACATGCAAAGTATCCCTGCAACGTTTGGTGAAGATCTGAGTATGTAGTTTTTGACCTTATCTGGAACCTCCTATCTGAAAATTTGAAAATTCTTCAAAAATTCGTCGAAAATCTTGATGTCTCCAATCTCTTGTTTGTACGTTTTTTCCACGTGTCTTGACATCCAATGTATTCCTGCAATGTTTGGTGGAGATCTGAGTATGTAGTTTTAGACCTTATCTGGAACCTCCTATCTGAAAATTTGAAAATTCTTCAAAAATTCGTCCAAAATCTTGATGTCTCCAATCTCTTGTTTTGTACGTTTTTTCCACGTGTCTCGACCTCCAATGTATCCCTGCAAAGTTAGTGAAGATCTGAGTATGTCGTTTTTGACCTTATCTGGAACATCCTTTCTGAAAATTTGAAAATTCTTAAAAAATTCGTCGAAAATCTTGATGTCTCCAATCTCTTGTTTTGTACGTTTTTTCCACGTGTCTTGACATCCAATGTATCCCTGCAAAGTTTGGTGAAGACCTGAGTATGTAGTTTTTGACCTTATATGGAACCTCCTATCTGAAAATTTGAAAATTCTTAAAAAATTCGTCCAAAATCTTGATGTCTCCAATCTCTTGTTTTGTACGTTTTTTCCACGTGTCTCGACCTCCAATGGATCCCTGCAAAGTTTGGTGAAGATCTGAGTATGTCGTTTTTGACCTTATCTGGAACCTCCCATCTGAAAATTTGAAAATTCTTAAAAAATTCGTCGAAAATCTTGATGTCTCCGATCTCTTGTTTTGTACGTTTTTTCCACGTGTCTTGACATGCAAAGTATTCCTGCAAAGTTTGGTGAAGATCTGAGTATGTAGTTTTTGACCTCATCTGGAACCTCCTATCTGAAAATTTGAAAATTCTTAAAAAATTCGTCCAAAATCTTGATGTCTCCAATCTCTTGTTTTGTACGTTTTTTCCACGTGTCTTGACATCCAATGTATCCCTGCAATGTTTGGTGAAGATCTGAGTATGTAGTTTTTGACCTTATCTGGAACCTCCCATCTGAAAATTTGAAAATTCCTAAAAAATCCGTCCAAAATCTTGATGACCCCAATCTCTTGTTTTGTACTTTTTTTCCACGTGTCTCGACCTCCAATGTATCCCTGCAAAGTTTGGTGAAGATCTGAGTATGTAGTTTTTGACCTTATATGGAACCTCCTATCTGAAAATTTGAAAATTCTTAAAAAATTCGTCCAAAATCTTGATGTCACCAATCCTATGTTTTGTATGTTTTTTCCACGTGTCTTGACATCCAATGTATCCATGCAAAGTTTGGTGAAGATCTGAGTATGTCGTTTTTGACCTTATCTGGAACCTCCCATCTGAAAATTTGAAAATTCTTAAAAAATTCGTCGAAAATCTTGATGTCTCCGATCTCTTGTTTTGTACGTTTTTTCCACGTGTCTTGACATGCAAAGTATTCCTGCAAAGTTTGGTGAAGATCTGAGTATGTAGTTTTTGACCTCATCTGGAACCTCCTATCTGAAAATTTGAAAATTCTTAAAAAATTCGTCCAAAATTTTGATGTCTCCAATCTCTTGTTTTGTACGTTTTTTCCACGTGTCTTGACATCCAATGTATCCCTGCAATGTTTGGTGAAGATCTGAGTATGTAGTTTTTGACCTTATCTGGAACCTCCCATCTGAAAATTTGAAAATTCCTAAAAAATCCGTCCAAAATCTTGATGACCCCAATCTCTTGTTTTGTACGTTTTTCCCACGTGTCTTGACATCCAATGTATCCCTGCAAAGTTTGGTGAAGATCTGAGTATGTAGTTTTTGACCTTATCTGGAACCTCCTATCTGAAAATTTGAAAATTCTTAAAAAATTCGTCCAAAATCTTGATGTCTCCAATCTCTTGTTTTGTACGTTTTTTCCACGTGTCTTGATATCCAATGTATCCCTGCAAAGTTTGGTGAAGATCTGAGTATGTAGTTTTTGACCTTATATGGAACCTCCTATCTGAAAATTTGAAAATTCTTAAAAAATTCGTCCAAAATCTTGATGTCTCCAATCTCTTGTTTTGTACGTTTTTTCCACGTGTCTTGACATCCAATGTATCCCTGCAAAGTTTGGTGAAGATCTGAGTATGTAGTTTTTGACCTTATATTGAACCTCCCATCTGAAAATTTGAAAATTCTTAAAAAATTCGTCCAAAATCTTGATGTCTCCAATCTCTTGTTTTGTACGTTTTTTCCAAGTGTCTTGATATCCAATGTATCCCTGCAAAGTTTGGTGAAGATCTGAGTATGTAGTTTTTGACCTTATATGGAACCTCCTATCTGAAAATTTGAAAATTCTTAAAAAATTCGTCCAAAATTTTGATGTCTCCAATCTCTTGTTTTGTACGTTTTTTCCACGTGTCTTGACATCCAATGTATCCCTGCAATGTTTGGTGAAGATCTGAGTATGTAGTTTTTGACCTTATCTGGAACCTCCCATCTGAAAATTTGAAAATTCCTAAAAAATCCGTCCAAAATCTTGATGACCCCAATCTCTTGTTTTGTACGTTTTTTCCACGTGTCTTGACATCCAATGTATCCCTGCAAAGTTTGGTGAAGATCTGAGTATGTAGTTTTTGACCTTATATTGAACCTCCCATCTGAAAATTTGAAAATTCTTAAAAAATTCGTCCAAAAGCTTGATGTCTCCAATCTCTTGTTTTGTACGTTTTTTCCACGTGTCTTGATATTAAATGTATCCCTGCAAAGTTTGGTGAAGATCTGAGTATGTAGTTTTTGACCTTATATGGAACCTCCTATCTGAAAATTTGAAAATTCTTAAAAAATTCGTCCAAAATCTTGATGTCTCCAATCTCTTGTTTTGTACGTTTTTTCCACGTGTCTCGACCTCCAATGGATCCCTGCAAAGTTTGGTGAAGATCTGAGTATGTAGTTTTTGACCTTATCTGGAACCTCCCATCTGAAAATTTGAAAATTCTTAAAAAATCCGTGCAAAATCTTGATGACCCCAATCCTATGTTTTGTATGTTTTTTCCACGTGTCTTGACATCCAATGTATCCATGCAAAGTTTGGTGAAGATCTGAGTATGTCGTTTTTGACCTTATCTGGAACCTCCCATCTGAAAATTTGAAAATTCTTAAAAAATTCGTCGAAAATCTTGATGTCTCCGATCTCTTGTTTTGTACGTTTTTTCCACGTGTCTTGACATGCAAAGTATCCCTGCAACGTTTGGTGAAGATCTGAGTATGTAGTTTTTGACCTTATCTGGAACCTCCTATCTGAAAATTTGAAAATTCTTAAAAAATTCGTCCAAAATCTTGATGTCTCCAATCTCTTGTTTTGTACGTTTTTTCCACGTGTCTTGACATCCAATGTATCCCTGCAATGTTTGGTGAAGATCTGAGTATGTAGTTTTTGACCTTATATGGAGCCTCCTATCTGAAAATTTGAAAATTCTTAAAAAATTCGTCCAAAATCTTGATGTCTCCAATCTCTTGTTTTGTACGTTCTTTCCACGTGTCTTGACATCCAATGTATCCCTGCAATGTTTGGTGAAGATCTGAGTATGTAGTTTTTGACCTTATATGGAACCTCCTATCTGAAAATTTGAAAATTCTTAAAAGAATTTAACAAAATCTTGATGTCCCCAATCCTATGTTTTGTATGTTTTTTCCACGTGTCTTGACATACAATGTATCCCTGCAGAGTTTGGTGAAGATCTGAGTATGTAGTTTTTGACCTTATCTGGAACCTCCCATCTGAAAATTTGAAAATTCCTAAAAAATCCGTCCAAAATCTTGTTGACCCGAATCTCTTGTTTTGTACGTTTTTTCCACGTGTCTTGACATCCAATGTATCCCTGCAAAGTTTGGTGAAGATCTGAGTATGTAGTTTTTGACCTTATCTGGAACCGCATTTCTGAAAATTTGAAAATTTTTAAAAAAATCGTCCAAAATCTTGATGTCTCCAATCTCTTGTTTTGTACGTTTTTTCCACGTGTCTTGACATCCAATGTATCCCTGCAAAGTTTGGTGAAGATCTGAGTATGTAGTTTTTGACCTTATATGGAACCTCCTATCTGAAAATTTGAAAATTCTTAAAAAATTCGTCCAAAATCTTGATGTCTCCAATCTCTTGTTTTGTACGTTTTTTCCACGTGTCTCGACCTCCAATGGATCCCTGCAAAGTTTGGTGAAGATCTGAGTATGTCGTTTTTGACCTTATCTGGAACCTCCCATCTGAAAATTTGAAAATTCTTAAAAAATTCGTCGAAAATCTTGATGTCTCCGATCTCTTGTTTTGTACGTTTTTTCCACGTGTCTTGACATGCAAAGTATTCCTGCAAAGTTTGGTGAAGATCTGAGTATGTAGTTTTTGACCTCATCTGGAACCTCCTATCTGAAAATTTGAAAATTCTTAAAAAATTCGTCCAAAATCTTGATGTCTCCAATCTCTTGTTTTGTACGTTTTTTCCACGTGTCTTGACATCCAATGTATCCCTGCAAAGTTTGGTGAAGATCTGAGTATGTAGTTTTTGACCTTATCTGGAACCTCCTATCTGAAAATTTGAAAATTCTTAAAAAATTCGTCCAAAATCTTGATGTCTCCAATCTCTTGTTTTGTACGTTTTTTCCACGTGTCTTGATATCCAATGTATCCCTGCAAAGTTTGGTGAAGATCTGAGTATGTCGTTTTTGACCTTATCTGGAACATCCTTTCTGAAAATTTGAAAATTGTTAAAAAATTCGTCCAAAATCTTGATGTCTCCAATCTCTTTTTTGTACGTTTTTTCCACGTGTCTTGACATCCAATGGATCCCTGCAAAGTTTGGTGAAGATCTGAGTATGTAGTTTTTGACCTTATCTGGAACCTCCCATCTGAAAATTTGAAAATTCTTAAAAAATTCGACCAAAATCTTGATGTCTCCAATCTTTTGTTTTGTACGTTTTTTCCACGTGTCTTGACACATAATGTATCCATGCAAAGTTTGGTGAAGATCTGAGTATGTAGTTTTTGACCTTATATGGAACCTCCTATCTGAAAATTTGAAAATTCTTAAAAAATTCGTCCAAAATCTTGATGTCTCCAATCTCTTGTTTTGTACGTTTTTTCCACGTGTCTTGACATCCAATGTATCCCTGCAAAGTTTGGTGAAGATCTGAGTATGTAGTTTTTGACCTTATCTGGAACCTCCCATCTGAAAATTTGAAAATTCCTAAAAAATCCGTGCAAAATCTTGATGACCCCAATCTCTTGTTTTGTACGTTTTTTCCACGTGTCTTGACATCCAATGTATTCCTGCAATGTTTGGTGAAGATCTGAGTATGTAGTTTTTGACCTTATATGGAACCTCCTATCTGAAAATTTGAAAATTCTTAAAAAATTCGACCAAAATCTTGATGTTCCGAATCCTATGTTTTGTATGTTTTTTCCACGTGTCTTGACATCCAATGTATCCCTGCAAAGTTTGGTGAAGATCTGAGTATGTAGTTTTTGACCTTATATTGAACCTCCCATCTGAAAATTTGAAAATTCTTAAAAAATTCGTCCAAAATCTTGATGACCCCAATCTCTTGTTTTGTACGTTTTTTCCACGTGTCTTGACATCCAAAGTATCCCTGCAAAGTTTGGTGAAGATCTGAGTATGTAGTTTTTGACCTTATATGGAACCTCCTTTCTGAAAATTTGAGAATTCTTAAAAAATTCGTCCAAAATCTTGATGTCTCCAATCTCTTGTTTTGTACGTTTTTTCCACGTGTCTTGACATCCAATGTATCCATGCAAAGTTTGGTGAAGATCTGAGTATGTCGTTTTTGACCTTATCTGGAACCTCCCATCTGAAAATTTGAAAATTCTTAAAAAATTCGTCCAAAATCTTGATGACCCCAATCTCTTGTTTTGTACGTTTTTCCACGTGTCTTGACATGCAAAGTATCCCTGCAACGTTTGGTGAAGATCTGAGTATGTAGTTTTTGACCTTATCTGGAACCTCCCATCTGAAAATTTGAAAATTCTTAAAAAATTCGACCAAAATCTTGATGTCTCCAATCTTTTGTTTTGTACGTTTTTTCCACGTGTCTTGACACATAATGTATCCATGCAAAGTTTGGTGAAGATCTGAGTATGTAGTTTTTGACCTTATATGGAACCTCCTATCTGAAAATTTGAAAATTCTTAAAAAATTCGTCCAAAATCTTGATGTCTCCAATCTCTTGTTTTGAACGTTTTTTCCACGTGTCTTGACATCCAATGTATCCCTGCAAAGTTTGGTGAAGATCTGAGTATGTAGTTTTTGACCTTATCTGGAACCTCCCATCTGAAAATTTGAAAATTCCTAAAAAATCCGTGCAAAATCTTGATGACCCCAATCTCTTGTTTTGTACGTTTTTTCCACGTGTCTTGACATCCAATGTATCCATGCAAAGTTTGGTGAAGATCTGAGTATGTCGTTTTTGACCTTATCTGGAACATCCTTTCTGAAAATTTGAAAATTGTTAAAAAATTCGTCCAAAATCTTGATGTCTCCAATCTCTTTTTTGTACGTTTTTTCCACGTGTCTTGACATCCAATGTATCCCTGCAAAGTTTGGTGAAGATCTGAGTATGTAGTTTTTGACCTTATCTGGAACCTCCCATCTGAAAATTTGAAAATTCTTAAAAAATTCGTCCAAAATCTTGATGTCTCCAATCTCTTGTTTTGTACGTTTTTTCCACGTGTCTCGACCTCCAATGGATCCCTGCAAAGTTTGGTGAAGATCTGAGTATGTCGTTTTTGACCTTATCTGGAACCTCCCATCTGAAAATTTGAAAATTCTTAAAAAATTCGTCGAAAATCTTGATGTCTCCGATCTCTTGTTTTGTACGTTTTTTCCACGTGTCTTGACATGCAAAGTATTCCTGCAAAGTTTGGTGAAGATCTGAGTATGTAGTTTTTGACCTCATCTGGAACCTCCTATCTGAAAATTTGAAAATTCTTAAAAAATTCGTCCAAAATCTTGATGTCTCCAATCTCTTGTTTTGTACGTTTTTTCCACGTGTCTTGACATCCAATGTATCCCTGCAAAGTTTGGTGAAGATCTGAGTATGTAGTTTTTGACCTTATCTGGAACCTCCTATCTGAAAATTTGAAAATTCTTAAAAAATTCGTCCAAAATCTTGATGTCTCCAATCTCTTGTTTTGTACGTTTTTTCCACGTGTCTTGATATCCAATGTATCCCTGCAAAGTTTGGTGAAGATCTGAGTATGTCGTTTTTGACCTTATCTGGAACATCCTTTCTGAAAATTTGAAAATTGTTAAAAAATTCGTCCAAAATCTTGATGTCTCCAATCTCTTTTTTGTACGTTTTTTCCACGTGTCTTGACATCCAATGGATCCCTGCAAAGTTTGGTGAAGATCTGAGTATGTAGTTTTTGACCTTATCTGGAACCTCCCATCTGAAAATTTGAAAATTCTTAAAAAATTCGACCAAAATCTTGATGTCTCCAATCTTTTGTTTTGTACGTTTTTTCCACGTGTCTTGACACATAATGTATCCATGCAAAGTTTGGTGAAGATCTGAGTATGTAGTTTTTGACCTTATATGGAACCTCCTATCTGAAAATTTGAAAATTCTTAAAAAATTCGTCCAAAATCTTGATGTCTCCAATCTCTTGTTTTGTACGTTTTTTCCACGTGTCTTGACATCCAATGTATCCCTGCAAAGTTTGGTGAAGATCTGAGTATGTAGTTTTTGACCTTATCTGGAACCTCCCATCTGAAAATTTGAAAATTCCTAAAAAATCCGTGCAAAATCTTGATGACCCCAATCTCTTGTTTTGTACGTTTTTTCCACGTGTCTTGACATCCAATGTATTCCTGCAATGTTTGGTGAAGATCTGAGTATGTAGTTTTTGACCTTATATGGAACCTCCTATCTGAAAATTTGAAAATTCTTAAAAAATTCGACCAAAATCTTGATGTTCCGAATCCTATGTTTTGTATGTTTTTTCCACGTGTCTTGACATCCAATGTATCCCTGCAAAGTTTGGTGAAGATCTGAGTATGTAGTTTTTGACCTTATATTGAACCTCCCATCTGAAAATTTGAAAATTCTTAAAAAATTCGTCCAAAATCTTGATGACCCCAATCTCTTGTTTTGTACGTTTTTTCCACGTGTCTTGACATCCAAAGTATCCCTGCAAAGTTTGGTGAAGATCTGAGTATGTAGTTTTTGACCTTATATGGAACCTCCTTTCTGAAAATTTGAGAATTCTTAAAAAATTCGTCCAAAATCTTGATGTCTCCAATCTCTTGTTTTGTACGTTTTTTCCACGTGTCTTGACATCCAATGTATCCATGCAAAGTTTGGTGAAGATCTGAGTATGTCGTTTTTGACCTTATCTGGAACCTCCCATCTGAAAATTTGAAAATTCTTAAAAAATTAGTCCAAAATCTTGATGACCCCAATCTCTTGTTTTGTACGTTTTTTCCACGTGTCTTGACATGCAAAGTATCCCTGCAACGTTTGGTGAAGATCTGAGTATGTAGTTTTTGACCTTATCTGGAACCTCCCATCTGAAAATTTGAAAATTCTTAAAAAATTCGACCAAAATCTTGATGTCTCCAATCTTTTGTTTTGTACGTTTTTTCCACGTGTCTTGACACATAATGTATCCATGCAAAGTTTGGTGAAGATCTGAGTATGTAGTTTTTGACCTTATATGGAACCTCCTATCTGAAAATTTGAAAATTCTTAAAAAATTCGTCCAAAATCTTGATGTCTCCAATCTCTTGTTTTGTACGTTTTTTCCACGTGTCTTGACATCCAATGTATCCCTGCAAAGTTTGGTGAAGATCTGAGTATGTAGTTTTTGACCTTATCTGGAACCTCCCATCTGAAAATTTGAAAATTCCTAAAAAATCCGTGCAAAATCTTGATGACCCCAATCTCTTGTTTTGTACGTTTTTTCCACGTGTCTTGACATCCAATGTATCCATGCAAAGTTTGGTGAAGATCTGAGTATGTCGTTTTTGACCTTATCTGGAACATCCTTTCTGAAAATTTGAAAATTGTTAAAAAATTCGTCCAAAATCTTGATGTCTCCAATCTCTTTTTTGTACGTTTTTTCCACGTGTCTTGACATCCAATGTATCCCTGCAAAGTTTGGTGAAGATCTGAGTATGTAGTTTTTGACCTTATCTGGAACCTCCCATCTGAAAATTTGAAAATTCTTCAAAAATTCGTCGAAAATCTTGATGTCTCCAATCTCTTGTTTTGTACGTTTTTTCCACGTGTCTTGACATCCAATGTATCCCTGCAATGTTTGGTGGAGATCTGAGTATGTAGTTTTTGACCTTATCTGGGACCTCCTATCAGAAAATTTGAAAATTCTTCAAAAATTCGTCCAAAATCTTGATGTCTCCAATCTCTTGTTTTGTACGTTTTTTCCACGTGTCTCGACCTCCAATGTATCCCTGCAAAGTTTGGTGAAGATCTGAGTATGTCGTTTTTGACCTTATCTGGAACATCCTTTCTGAAAATTTGAAAATTCTTAAAAAATTCGTCGAAAATCTTGATGTCTCCAATCTCTTGTTTTGTACGTTTTTTCCACGTGTCTTGACATCCAATGTATCCCTGCAAAGTTTGGTGAAGATCTGAGTATGTAGTTTTTGACCTTATATGGAACCTCCTTTCTGAAAATTTGAAAATTCTCAAAAAATTCGTCCATAATCTTGATGTCTCCAATCTCTTGTTTTGTACGTTTTTTCCACGTGTCTTGACATCCAATGTATCCCTGCAAAGTTTGGTGAAGATCTGAGTATGTAGTTTTTGACCTTATCTGGAACCTCCCATCTGAAAATTTGAAAATTCTTAAAAAATTCGACCAAAATCTTGATGTCTCCAATCTTTTGTTTTGTACGTTTTTTCCACGTGTCTTGACACATAATGTATCCATGCAAAGTTTGGTGAAGATCTGAGTATGTAGTTTTTGACCTTATATGGAACCTCCTATCTGAAAATTTGAAAATTCTTAAAAAATTCGTCCAAAATCTTGATGTCTCCAATCTCTTGTTTTGTACGATTTTTCCACGTGTCTTGACATCCAATGTATCCCTGCAAAGTTTGGTGAAGATCTGAGTATGTAGTTTTTGACCTTATCTGGAACCTCCCATCTGAAAATTTGAAAATTCCTAAAAAATCCGTGCAAAATCTTGATGACCCCAATCTCTTGTTTTGTACGTTTTTTCCACGTGTCTTGACATCCAATGTATTCCTGCAATGTTTGGTGAAGATCTGAGTATGTAGTTTTTGACCTTATATGGAACCTCCCATCTGAAAATTTGAAAATTCTTAAAAAATTCGTCGAAAATCTTGATGTCTCCAATCTCTTGTTTTGTACGTTTTTTCCACGTGTCTTGACATGCAAAGTATCCCTGCAACGTTTGGTGAAGATCTGAGTATGTAGTTTTTGACCTTATCTGGAACCTCCTATCTGAAAATTTGAAAATTCTTCAAAAATTCGTCGAAAATCTTGATGTCTCCAATCTCTTGTTTTGTACGTTTTTTCCACGTGTCTTGACATCCAATGTATTCCTGCAATGTTTGGTGAAGATCTGAGTATGTAGTTTTTGACCTTATATGGAACCTCCTATCTGAAAATTTGAAAATTCTTAAAAAATTCGTCGAAAATCTTGATGTCTCCAATCTCTTGTTTTGTACGTTTTTTCCACGTGTCTTGACATGCAAAGTATCCCTGCAACGTTTGGTGAAGATCTGAGTATGTAGTTTTTGACCTTATCTGGAACCTCCTATCTGAAAATTTGCAAATTCTTAAAAAATTCGTCCAAAATCTTGAAGACCCCAATCTCTTGTTTTGTACGTTTTTTCCACGTGTCTTGACATCCAATGTATCCCTGCAAAGTTTGGTGAAGATCTGAGTATGTAGTTTTTGACCTTATATGGAACCTCCTATCTGAAAATTTGAAAATTCTTAAAAAATTCGTCCAAAATCTTGATGTCTCCAATCTCTTGTTTTGTACGTTTTTTCCACGTGTCTCGACCTCCAATGGATCCCTGCAAAGTTTGGTGAAGATCTGAGTATGTCGTTTTTGACCTTATCTGGAACCTCCCATCTGAAAATTTGAAAATTCTTAAAAAATTCGTCGAAAATCTTGATGTCTCCGATCTCTTGTTTTGTACGTTTTTTCCACGTGTCTTGACATGCAAAGTATTCCTGCAAAGTTTGGTGAAGATCTGAGTATGTAGTTTTTGACCTCATCTGGAACCTCCTATCTGAAAATTTGAAAATTCTTAAAAAAATCGTCCAAAATCTTGATGTCTCCAATCTCTTGTTTTGTACGTTTTTTCCACGTGTCTTGACATCCAATGTATCCCTGCAATGTTTGGTGAAGATCTGAGTATGTAGTTTTTGACCTTATCTGGAACCTCCCATCTGAAAATTTGAAAATTCCTAAAAAATCCGTCCAAAATCTTGATGACCCCAATCTCTTGTTTTGTACTTTTTTTCCACGTGTCTCGACCTCCAATGTATCCCTGCAAAGTTTGGTGAAGATCTGAGTATGTAGTTTTTGACCTTATATGGAACCTCCTATCTGAAAATTTGAAAATTCTTAAAAAATTCGTCCAAAATCTTGATGTCACCAATCCTATGTTTTGTATGTTTTTTCCACGTGTCTTGACATCCAATGTATCCATGCAAAGTTTGGTGAAGATCTGAGTATGTCGTTTTTGACCTTATCTGGAACCTCCCATCTGAAAATTTGAAAATTCTTAAAAAATTCGTCGAAAATCTTGATGTCTCCGATCTCTTGTTTTGTACGTTTTTTCCACGTGTCTTGACATGCAAAGTATTCCTGCAAAGTTTGGTGAAGATCTGAGTATGTAGTTTTTGACCTCATCTGGAACCTCCTATCTGAAAATTTGAAAATTCTTAAAAAATTCGTCCAAAATTTTGATGTCTCCAATCTCTTGTTTTGTACGTTTTTTCCACGTGTCTTGACATCCAATGTATCCCTGCAATGTTTGGTGAAGATCTGAGTATGTAGTTTTTGACCTTATCTGGAACCTCCCATCTGAAAATTTGAAAATTCCTAAAAAATCCGTCCAAAATCTTGATGACCCCAATCTCTTGTTTTGTACGTTTTTTCCACGTGTCTTGACATCCAATGTATCCCTGCAAAGTTTGGTGAAGATCTGAGTATGTAGTTTTTGACCTTATCTGGAACCTCCCATCTGAAAATTTGAAAATTCTTAAAAAATTCGTCCAAAATCTTGATGTCTCCAATCTCTTGTTTTGTACGTTTTTTCCACGTGTCTTGATATCCAATGTATCCCTGCAAAGTTTGGTGAAGATCTGAGTATGTAGTTTTTGACCTTATATGGAACCTCCTATCTGAAAATTTGAAAATTCTTAAAAAATTCGTCCAAAATCTTGATGTCTCCAATCTCTTGTTTTGTACGTTTTTTCCACGTGTCTTGACATCCAATGTATCCCTGCAAAGTTTGGTGAAGATCTGAGTATGTAGTTTTTGACCTTATATTGAACCTCCCATCTGAAAATTTGAAAATTCTTAAAAAATTCGTCCAAAATCTTGATGTCTCCAATCTCTTGTTTTGTACGTTTTTTCCACGTGTCTTGATATCCAATGTATCCCTGCAAAGTTTGGTGAAGATCTGAGTATGTAGTTTTTGACCTTATATGGAACCTCCTATCTGAAAATTTGAAAATTCTTAAAAAATTCGTCCAAAATTTTGATGTCTCCAATCTCTTGTTTTGTACGTTTTTTCCACGTGTCTTGACATCCAATGTATCCCTGCAATGTTTGGTGAAGATCTGAGTATGTATTTTTTGACCTTATCTGGAACCTCCCATCTGAAAATTTGAAAATTCCTAAAAAATCCGTCCAAAATCTTGATGACCCCAATCTCTTGTTTTGTACGTTTTTTCCACGTGTCTTGACATCCAATGTATCCCTGCAAAGTTTGGTGAAGATCTGAGTATGTAGTTTTTGACCTTATATTGAACCTCCCATCTGAAAATTTGAAAATTCTTAAAAAATTCGTCCAAAATCTTGATGTCTCCAATCTCTTGTTTTGTACGTTTTTTCCACGTGTCTTGATATCCAATGTATCCCTGCAAAGTTTGGTGAAGATCTGAGTATGTAGTTTTTGACCTTATCTGGAACCTCCTATCTGAAAATTTGAAAATTCTTAAAAAATTCGTCCAAAATCTTGATGTCTCCAATCTCTTGTTTTGTACGTTTTTTCCACGTGTCTCGACCTCCAATGGATCCCTGCAAAGTTTGGTGAAGATCTGAGTATGTAGTTTTTGACCTTATCTGGAACCTCCCATCTGAAAATTTGAAAATTCTTAAAAAATTCGACCAAAATCTTGATGTCTCCAATCTTTTGTTTTGTACGTTTTTTCCACGTGTCTTGACACATAATGTATCCCTGCAAAGTTTGGTGAAGATCTGAGTATGTAGTTTTTGACCTTATCTGGAACCTCCTATCTGAAAATTTGAAAATTCTTAAAAAATTCGTCGAAAATCTTGATGTCTCCAATCTTTTGTTTTGTACGTTTTTTCCACGTGTCTTGACATCCAATGTATCCCTGCAAAGTTTGGTGAAGATCTGAGTATGTAGTTTTTGACCTTATATGGAACCTCCTATCTGAAAATTTGAAAATTCTTAAAAAATTCGTCCAAAATCTTGATGTCTCCAATCTCTTGTTTTGTAAGTTTTTTCCACGTGTCTCGACCTCCAATGGATCCCTGCAAAGTTTGGTGAAGATCTGAGTATGTCGTTTTTGACCTTATCTGGAACCTCCCATCTGAAAATTTGAAAATTCTTAAAAAATTCGTCGAAAATCTTGATGTCTCCGATCTCTTGTTTTGTACGTTTTTTCCACGTGTCTTGACATGCAAAGTATTCCTGCAAAGTTTGGTGAAGATCTGAGTATGTAGTTTTTGACCTCATCTGGAACCTCCTATCTGAAAATTTGAAAATTCTTAAAAAATTCGTCCAAAATCTTGATGTCTCCAATCTCTTGTTTTGTACGTTTTTTCCACGTGTCTTGACATCCAATGTATCCCTGCAATGTTTGGTGAAGATCTGAGTATGTAGTTTTTGACCTTATCTGGAACCTCCCATCTGAAAATTTGAAAATTCCTAAAAAATCCGTCCAAAATCTTGATGACCCCAATCTCTTGTTTTGTACTTTTTTTCCACGTGTCTCGACCTCCAATGTATCCCTGCAAAGTTTGGTGAAGATCTGAGTATGTAGTTTTTGACCTTATATGGAACCTCCTATCTGAAAATTTGAAAATTCTTAAAAAATTCGTCCAAAATCTTGATGTCACCAATCCTATGTTTTGTATGTTTTTTCCACGTGTCTTGACATCCAATGTATCCATGCAAAGTTTGGTGAAGATCTGAGTATGTCGTTTTTGACCTTATCTGGAACCTCCCATCTGAAAATTTGAAAATTCTTAAAAAATTCGTCGAAAATCTTGATGTCTCCGATCTCTTGTTTTGTACGTTTTTTCCACGTGTCTTGACATGCAAAGTATTCCTGCAAAGTTTGGTGAAGATCTGAGTATGTAGTTTTTGACCTCATCTGGAACCTCCTATCTGAAAATTTGAAAATTCTTAAAAAATTCGTCCAAAATTTTGATGTCTCCAATCTCTTGTTTTGTACGTTTTTTCCACGTGTCTTGACATCCAATGTATCCCTGCAATGTTTGGTGAAGATCTGAGTATGTAGTTTTTGACCTTATCTGGAACCTCCCATCTGAAAATTTGAAAATTCCTAAAAAATCCGTCCAAAATCTTGATGACCCCAATCTCTTGTTTTGTACGTTTTTTCCACGTGTCTTGACATCCAATGTATCCCTGCAAAGTTTGGTGAAGATCTGAGTATGTAGTTTTTGACCTTATCTGGAACCTCCCATCTGAAAATTTGAAAATTCTTAAAAAATTCGTCCAAAATCTTGATGTCTCCAATCTCTTGTTTTGTACGTTTTTTCCACGTGTCTTGATATCCAATGTATCCCTGCAAAGTTTGGTGAAGATCTGAGTATGTAGTTTTTGACCTTATATGGAACCTCCTATCTGAAAATTTGAAAATTCTTAAAAAATTCGTCCAAAATCTTGATGTCTCCAATCTCTTGTTTTGTACGTTTTTTCCACGTGTCTTGACATCCAATGTATCCCTGCAAAGTTTGGTGAAGATCTGAGTATGTAGTTTTTGACCTTATCTGGAACCTCCAGTCTGAAAATTTGAAAATTCTTCAAAAATTCGTCCAAAATCTTGATGTCTCCAATCTCTTGTTTTGTACGTTTTTTCCACGTGTCTTGATATCCAATGTATCCCTGCAAAGTTTGGTGAAGATCTGAGTATGTAGTTTTTGACCTTATATGGAACCTCCTATCTGAAAATTTGAAAATTCTTAAAAAATTCGTCCAAAATTTTGATGTCTCCAATCTCTTGTTTTGTACGTTTTTTCCACGTGTCTTGACATCCAATGTATCCCTGCAATGTTTGGTGAAGATCTGAGTATGTAGTTTTTGACCTTATCTGGAACCTCCCATCTGAAAATTTGAAAATTCCTAAAAAATCCGTCCAAAATCTTGATGACCCCAATCTCTTGTTTTGTACGTTTTTTCCACGTGTCTTGACATCCAATGTATCCCTGCAAAGTTTGGTGAAGATCTGAGTATGTAGTTTTTGACCTTATATTGAACCTCCCATCTGAAAATTTGAAAATTCTTAAAAAAATTGTCCAAAATCTTGATGTCTCCAATCTCTTGTTTTGTACGTTTTTTCCACGTGTCTTGATATCCAATGTATCCCTGCAAAGTTTGGTGAAGATCTGAGTATGTAGTTTTTGACCTTATATGGAACCTCCTATCTGAAAATTTGAAAATTCTTAAAAAATTCGTCCAAAATCTTGATGTCTCCAATCTCTTGTTTTGTACGTTTTTTCCACGTGTCTCGACCTCCAATGGATCCCTGCAAAGTTTGGTGAAGATCTGAGTATGTAGTTTTTGACCTTATCTGGAACCTCCCATCTGAAAATTTGAAAATTCTTAAAAAATTCGACCAAAATCTTGATGTCTCCAATCTTTTGTTTTGTACGTTTTTTCCACGTGTCTTGACACATAATGTATCCCTGCAAAGTTTGGTGAAGATCTGAGTATGTAGTTTTTGACCTTATCTGGAACCTCCTATCTGAAAATTTGAAAATTCTTAAAAAATTCGTCGAAAATCTTGATGTCTCCAATCTTTTGTTTTGTACGTTTTTTCCACGTGTCTTGACATCCAATGTATCCCTGCAAAGTTTGGTGAAGATCTGAGTATGTAGTTTTTGACCTTATATGGAACCTCCTATCTGAAAATTTGAAAATTCTTAAAAAATTCGTCCAAAATCTTGATGTCTCCAATCTCTTGTTTTGTAAGTTTTTTCCACGTGTCTCGACCTCCAATGGATCCCTGCAAAGTTTGGTGAAGATCTGAGTATGTCGTTTTTGACCTTATCTGGAACCTCCCACCTGAAAATTTGAAAATTCTTAAAAAATTCGTCGAAAATCTTGATGTCTCCGATCTCTTGTTTTGTACGTTTTTTCCACGTGTCTTGACATGCAAAGTATTCCTGCAAAGTTTGGTGAAGATCTGAGTATGTAGTTTTTGACCTCATCTGGAACCTCCTATCTGAAAATTTGAAAATTCTTAAAAAATTCGTCCAAAATCTTGATGTCTCCAATCTCTTGTTTTGTACGTTTTTTCCACGTGTCTTGACATCCAATGTATCCCTGCAATGTTTGGTGAAGATCTGAGTATGTAGTTTTTGACCTTATCTGGAACCTCCCATCTGAAAATTTGAAAATTCCTAAAAAATCCGTCCAAAATCTTGATAACCCCAATCTCTTGTTTTGTACTTTTTTTCCACGTGTCTCGACCTCCAATGTATCCCTGCAAAGTTTGGTGAAGATCTGAGTATGTAGTTTTTGACCTTATATGGAACCTCCTATCTGAAAATTTGAAAATTCTTAAAAAATTCGTCCAAAATCTTGATGTCACCAATCCTATGTTTTGTATGTTTTTTCCACGTGTCTTGACATCCAATGTATCCATGCAAAGTTTGGTGAAGATCTGAGTATGTCGTTTTTGACCTTATCTGGAACCTCCCATCTGAAAATTTGAAAATTCTTAAAAAATTCGTCGAAAATCTTGATGTCTCCAATCTCTTGTTTTGTACGTTTTTTCCACGTGTCTCGACCTCCAATGGATCCCTGCAAAGTTTGGTGAAGATCTGAGTATGTCGTTTTTGACCTTATCTGGAACCTCCCATCTGAAAATTTGAAAATTCTTAAAAAATTCGTCGAAAATCTTGATGTCTCCGATCTCTTGTTTTGTACGTTTTTTCCACGTGTCTTGACATGCAAAGTATTCCTGCAAAGTTTGGTGAAGATCTGAGTATGTAGTTTTTGACCTCATCTGGAACCTCCTATCTGAAAATTTGAAAATTCTTAAAAAATTCGTCCAAAATCTTGATGTCTCCAATCTCTTGTTTTGTACGTTTTTTCCACGTGTCTTGACATCCAATGTATCCCTGCAATGTTTGGTGAAGATCTGAGTATGTAGTTTTTGACCATATCTGGAACCTCCCATCTGAAAATTTGAAAATTCCTAAAAAATCCGTCCAAAATCTTGATGACCCCAATCTCTTGTTTTGTACTTTTTTTCCACGTGTCTCGACCTCCAATGTATCCCTGCAAAGTTTGGTGAAGATCTGAGTATGTAGTTTTTGACCTTATATGGAACCTCCTATCTGAAAATTTGAAAATTCTTAAAAAATTCGTCCAAAATCTTGATGTCACCAATCCTATGTTTTGTATGTTTTTTCCACGTGTCTTGACATCCAATGTATCCATGCAAAGTTTGGTGAAGATCTGAGTATGTCGTTTTTGACCTTATCTGGAACCTCCCATCTGAAAATTTGAAAATTCTTAAAAAATTCGTCGAAAATCTTGATGTCTCCGATCTCTTGTTTTGTACGTTTTTTCCACGTGTCTTGACATGCAAAGTATCCCTGCAACGTTTGGTGAAGATCTGAGTATGTAGTTTTTGACCTTATCTGGAACCTCCTATCTGAAAATTTGAAAATTCTTAAAAAATTCGTCCAAAATCTTGATGTCTCCAATCTCTTGTTTTGTACGTTTTTTCCACGTGTCTTGACATCCAATGTATCCCTGCAATGTTTGGTGAAGATCTGAGTATGTAGTTTTTGACCTTATATGGAGCCTCCTATCTGAAAATTTGAAAATTCTTAAAAAATTCGTCCAAAATCTTGATGTCTCCAATCTCTTGTTTTGTACGTTCTTTCCACGTGTCTTGACATCCAATGTATCCCTGCAATGTTTGGTGAAGATCTGAGTATGTAGTTTTTGACCTTATATGGAACCTCCTATCTGAAAATTTGAAAATTCTTAAAAGAATTTAACAAAATCTTGATGTCCCCAATCCTATGTTTTGTATGTTTTTCCCACGTGTCTTGACATACAATGTATCCCTGCAGAGTTTGGTGAAGATCTGAGTATGTAGTTTTTGACCTTATCTGGAACCTCCCATCTGAAAATTTGAAAATTCCTAAAAAATCCGTCCAAAATCTTGTTGACCCGAATCTCTTGTTTTGTACGTTTTTTCCACGTGTCTTGACATCCAATGTATCCCTGCAAAGTTTGGTGAAGATCTGAGTATGTAGTTTTTGACCTTATCTGGAACCGCATTTCTGAAAATTTGAAAATTTTTAAAAAAATCGTCCAAAATCTTGATGTCTCCAATCTCTTGTTTTGTACGTTTTTTCCACGTGTCTTGACATCCAATGTATCCCTGCAAAGTTTGGTGAAGATCTGAGTATGTAGTTTTTGACCTTATCTGGAACCTCCTATCTGAAAATTTGAAAATTCTTAAAAAATTCGTCCAAAATCTTGATGTCTCCAATCTCTTGTTTTGTACGTTTTTTCCACGTGTCTCGACCTCCAATGGATCCCTGCAAAGTTTGGTGAAGATCTGAGTATGTCGTTTTTGACCTTATCTGGAACCTCCTATCTGAAAATTTGAAAATTCTTAAAAAATTCGTCGAAAATCTTGATGTCTCCGATCTCTTGTTTTGTACGTTTTTTCCACGTGTCTTGACATGCAAAGTATTCCTGCAAAGTTTGGTGAAGATCTGAGTATGTAGTTTTTGACCTCATCTGGAACCTCCTATCTGAAAATTTGAAAATTCTTAAAAAATTCGTCCAAAATCTTGATGTCTCCAATCTCTTGTTTTGTACGTTTTTTCCACGTGTCTTGACATCCAATGTATCCCTGCAAAGTTTGGTGAAGATCTGAGTATGTAGTTTTTGACCTTATCTGGAACCTCCCATCTGAAAATTTGAAAATTCTTAAAAAATTCGTCCAAAATCTTGATGTCTCCAATCTCTTGTTTTGTACGTTTTTTCCACGTGTCTTGATATCCAATGTATCCCTGCAAAGTTTGGTGAAGATCTGAGTATGTCGTTTTTGACCTTATCTGGAACATCCTTTCTGAAAATTTGAAAATTGTTAAAAAATTCGTCCAAAATCTTGATGTCTCCAATCTCTTTTTTGTACGTTTTTTCCACGTGTCTTGACATCCAATGGATCCCTGCAAAGTTTGGTGAAGATCTGAGTATGTAGTTTTTGACCTTATCTGGAACCTCCCATCTGAAAATTTGAAAATTCTTAAAAAATTCGACCAAAATCTTGATGTCTCCAATCTTTTGTTTTGTACGTTTTTTCCACGTGTCTTGACACATAATGTATCCATGCAAAGTTTGGTGAAGATCTGAGTATGTAGTTTTTGACCTTATATGGAACCTCCTATCTGAAAATTTGAAAATTCTTAAAAAATTCGTCCAAAATCTTGATGTCTCCAATCTCTTGTTTTGTACGTTTTTTCCACGTGTCTTGACATCCAATGTATCCCTGCAAAGTTTGGTGAAGATCTGAGTATGTAGTTTTTGACCTTATCTGGAACCTCCCATCTGAAAATTTGAAAATTCCTAAAAAATCCGTGCAAAATCTTGATGACCCCAATCTCTTGTTTTGTACGTTTTTTCCACGTGTCTTGACATCCAATGTATTCCTGCAATGTTTGGTGAAGATCTGAGTATGTAGTTTTTGACCTTATATGGAACCTCCTATCTGAAAATTTGAAAATTCTTAAAAAATTCGACCAAAATCTTGATGTTCCGAATCCTATGTTTTGTATGTTTTTTCCACGTGTCTTGACATCCAATGTATCCCTGCAAAGTTTGGTGAAGATCTGAGTATGTAGTTTTTGACCTTATATTGAACCTCCCATCTGAAAATTTGAAAATTCTTAAAAAATTCGTCCAAAATCTTGATGACCCCAATCTCTTGTTTTGTACGTTTTTTCCACGTGTCTTGACATCCAAAGTATCCCTGCAAAGTTTGGTGAAGATCTGAGTATGTAGTTTTTGACCTTATATGGAACCTCCTTTCTGAAAATTTGAGAATTCTTAAAAAATTCGTCCAAAATCTTGATGTCTCCAATCTCTTGTTTTGTACGTTTTTTCCACGTGTCTTGACATCCAATGTATCCATGCAAAGTTTGGTGAAGATCTGAGTATGTCGTTTTTGACCTTATCTGGAACCTCCCATCTGAAAATTTGAAAATTCTTAAAAAATTCGTCGAAAATCTTGATGTCTCCAATCTTTTGTTTTGTACGTTTTTTCCACGTGTCTTGACATGCAAAGTATCCCTGCAACGTTTGGTGAAGATCTGAGTATGTAGTTTTTGACCTTATCTGGAACCTCCTATCTGAAAATTTGAAAATTCTTAAAAAATTCGTCGAAAATCTTGATGTCTCCAATCTCTTGTTTTGTACGTTTTTTCCACGTGTCTTGATATCCAATGTATCCCTGCAAAGTTTGGTGAAGATCTGAGTATGTCGTTTTTGACCTTATCTGGAACATCCTTTCTGAAAATTTGAAAATTGTTAAAAAATTCGTCCAAAATCTTGATGTCTCCAATCTCTTTTTTGTACGTTTTTTCCACGTGTCTTGACACATAATGTATCCATGCAAAGTTTGGTGAAGATCTGAGTATGTAGTTTTTGACCTTATATGGAACCTCCTATCTGAAAATTTGAAAATTCTTAAAAAATTCGTCCAAAATCTTGATGTCTCCAATCTCTTGTTTTGTACGTTTTTTCCACGTGTCTTGACATCCAATGTATCCCTGCAAAGTTTGGTGAAGATCTGAGTATGTAGTTTTTGACCTTATCTGGAACCTCCCATCTGAAAATTTGAAAATTCCTAAAAAATCCGTGCAAAATCTTGATGACCCCAATCTCTTGTTTTGTACGTTTTTTCCACGTGTCTTGACATCCAATGTATCCATGCAAAGTTTGGTGAAGATCTGAGTATGTCGTTTTTGACCTTATCTGGAACATCCTTTCTGAAAATTTGAAAATTGTTAAAAAATTCGTCCAAAATCTTGATGTCTCCAATCTCTTTTTTGTACGTTTTTTCCACGTGTCTTGACATCCAATGGATCCCTGCAAAGTTTGGTGAAGATCTGAGTATGTAGTTTTTGACCTTATCTGGAACCTCCCATCTGAAAATTTGAAAATTCTTAAAAAATTCGACCAAAATCTTGATGTCTCCAATCTTTTGTTTTGTACGTTTTTTCCACGTGTCTTGACACATAATGTATCCATGCAAAGTTTGGTGAAGATCTGAGTATGTAGTTTTTGACCTTATATGGAACCTCCTATCTGAAAATTTGAAAATTCTTAAAAAATTCGTCCAAAATCTTGATGTCTCCAATCTCTTGTTTTGTACGTTTTTTCCACGTGTCTTGACATCCAATGTATCCCTGCAAAGTTTGGTGAAGATCTGAGTATGTAGTTTTTGACCTTATCTGGAACCTCCCATCTGAAAATTTGAAAATTCCTAAAAAATCCGTGCAAAATCTTGATGACCCCAATCTCTTGTTTTGTACGTTTTTTCCACGTGTCTTGACATCCAATGTATTCCTGCAATGTTTGGTGAAGATCTGAGTATGTAGTTTTTGACCTTATATGGAACCTCCTATCTGAAAATTTGAAAATTCTTAAAAAATTCGACCAAAATCTTGGTGTTCCGAATCCTATGTTTTGTATGTTTTTTCCACGTGTCTTGACATCCAATGTATCCCTGCAAAGTTTGGTGAAGATCTGAGTATGTAGTTTTTGACCTTATATTGAACCTCCCATCTGAAAATTTGAAAATTCTTAAAAAATTCGTCCAAAATCTTGATGACCCCAATCTCTTGTTTTGTACGTTTTTTCCACGTGTCTTGACATCCAAAGTATCCCTGCAAAGTTTGGTGAAGATCTGAGTATGTAGTTTTTGACCTTATATGGAACCTCCTTTCTGAAAATTTGAGAATTCTTAAAAAATTCGTCCAAAATCTTGATGTCTCCAATCTCTTGTTTTGTACGTTTTTTCCACGTGTCTTGACATGCAAAGTATCCCTGCAACGTTTGGTGAAGATCTGAGTATGTAGTTTTTGACCTTATCTGGAACCTCCTATCTGAAAATTTGAAAATTCTTAAAAAATTCGTCGAAAATCTTGATGTCTCCAATCTCTTGTTTTGTACGTTTTTTCCACGTGTCTTGATATCCAATGTATCCCTGCAAAGTTTGGTGAAGATCTGAGTATGTCGTTTTTGACCTTATCTGGAATATCCTTTCTGAAAATTTGAAAATTGTTAAAAAATTCGTCCAAAATCTTGATGTCTCCAATCTCTTTTTTGTACGTTTTTTCCACGTGTCTTGACATCCAATGTATCCCTGCAAAGTTTGGTGAAGATCTGAGTATGTAGTTTTTGACCTTATCTGGAACCTCCCATCTGAAAATTTGAAAATTCTTAAAAAATTCGACCAAAATCTTGATGTCTCCAATCTTTTGTTTTGTACGTTTTTTCCACGTGTCTTGACACATAATGTATCCATGCAACGTTTGGTGAAGATCTGAGTATGTAGTTTTTGACCTTATATGGAACCTCCTATCTGAAAATTTGAAAATTCTTAAAAAATTCGTCCAAAATCTTGATGTCTCCAATCTCTTGTTTTGTACGTTTTTTCCACGTGTCTTGACATCCAATGTATCCCTGCAAAGTTTGGTGAAGATCTGAGTATGTAGTTTTTGACCTTATCTGGAACCTCCCATCTGAAAATTTGAAAATTCCTAAAAAATCCGTGCAAAATCTTGATGACCCCAATCTCTTGTTTTGTACGTTTTTTCCACGTGTCTTGACATCCAATGTATTCCTGCAATGTTTGGTGAAGATCTGAGTATGTAGTTTTTGACCTTATATGGAACCTCCTATCTGAAAATTTGAAAATTCTTAAAAAATTCGACCAAAATCTTGATGTTCCGAATCCTATGTTTTGTATGTTTTTTCCACGTGTCTTGACATCCAATGTATCCATGCAAAGTTTGGTGAAGATCTGAGTATGTAGTTTTTGACCTTATATTGAACCTCCCATCTGAAAATTTGAAAATTCTTAAAAAATTCGTCCAAAATCTTGATGACCCCAATCTCTTGTTTTGTACGTTTTTTCCACGTGTCTTGACATCCAAAGTATCCCTGCAAAGTTTGGTGAAGATCTGAGTATGTAGTTTTTGACCTTATATTGAACCTCCCATCTGAAAATTTGAAAATTCTTAAAAAATTCGTCCAAAATCTTGATGTCTCCAATCTTTTGTTTTGTACGTTTTTTCCACGTGTCTTGACATGCAAAGTATCCCTGCAACGTTTGGTGAAGATCTGAGTATGTAGTTTTTGACCTTATCTGGAACCTCCTATCTGAAAATTTGAAAATTCTTCAAAAATTCGTCGAAAATCTTGATGTCTCCAATCTCTTGTTTTGTACGTTTTTTCCACGTGTCTTGACATCCAATGTATTCCTGCAATGTTTGGTGGAGATCTGAGTATGTAGTTTTAGACCTTATCTGGAACCTCCTATCTGAAAATTTGAAAATTCTTCAAAAATTCGTCCAAAATCTTGATGTCTCCAATCTCTTGTTTTGTACGTTTTTTCCACGTGTCTCGACCTCCAATGGATCCCTGCAAAGTTTGGTGAAGATCTGAGTATGTCGTTTTTGACCTTATCTGGAACATCCTTTCTGAAAATTTGAAAATTCTTAAAAAATTCGTCGAAAATCTTGATGTCTCCAATCTCTTGTTTTGTACGTTTTTTCCACGTGTCTTGACATCCAATGTATCCCTGCAAAGTTTGGTGAAGATCTGAGTATGTAGTTTTTGACCTTATATGGAACCTCCTATCTGAAAATTTGAAAATTCTTAAAAAATTCGTCCAAAATCTTGATGTCTCCAATCTCTTGTTTTGTACGTTTTTTCCACGTGTCTCGACCTCCAATGGATCCCTGCAAAGTTTGGTGAAGATCTGAGTATGTCGTTTTTGACCTTATATTGAACCTCCCATCTGAAAATTTGAAAATTCTTAAAAAATTCGTCCAAAATCTTGATGTCTCCAATCTCTTGTTTTGTACGTTTTTTCCACGTGTCTTGATATCCAATGTATCCCTGCAAAGTTTGGTGAAGATCTGAGTATGTAGTTTTTGACCTTATATGGAACCTCCTATCTGAAAATTTGAAAATTCTTAAAAAATTCGTCCAAAATCTTGATGTCTCCAATCTCTTGTTTTGTACGTTTTTTCCACGTGTCTCGACCTCCAATGGATCCCTGCAAAGTTTGGTGAAGATCTGAGTATGTAGTTTTTGACCTTATCTGGAACCTCCCATCTGAAAATTTGAAAATTCTTAAAAAATTCGACCAAAATCTTGATGTCTCCAATCTTTTGTTTTGTACGTTTTTTCCACGTGTCTTGACACATAATGTATCCCTGCAAAGTTTGGTGAAGATCTGAGTATGTAGTTTTTGACCTTATCTGGAACCTCCTATCTGAAAATTTGAAAATTCTTAAAAAATTCGTCGAAAATCTTGATGTCTCCAATCTTTTGTTTTGTACGTTTTTTCCACGTGTCTTGACATCCAATGTATCCCTGCAAAGTTTGGTGAAGATCTGAGTATGTAGTTTTTGACCTTATATGGAACCTCCTATCTGAAAATTTGAAAATTCTTAAAAAATTCGTCCAAAATCTTGATGTCTCCAATCTCTTGTTTTGTAAGTTTTTTCCACGTGTCTCGACCTCCAATGGATCCCTGCAAAGTTTGGTGAAGATCTGAGTATGTCGTTTTTGACCTTATCTGGAACCTCCCATCTGAAAATTTGAAAATTCTTAAAAAATTCGTCGAAAATCTTGATGTCTCCGATCTCTTGTTTTGTACGTTTTTTCCACGTGTCTTGACATGCAAAGTATTCCTGCAAAGTTTGGTGAAGATCTGAGTATGTAGTTTTTGACCTCATCTGGAACCTCCTATCTGAAAATTTGAAAATTCTTAAAAAATTCGTCCAAAATCTTGATGTCTCCAATCTCTTGTTTTGTACGTTTTTTCCACGTGTCTTGACATCCAATGTATCCCTGCAATGTTTGGTGAAGATCTGAGTATGTAGTTTTTGACCTTATCTGGAACCTCCCATCTGAAAATTTGAAAATTCCTAAAAAATCCGTCCAAAATCTTGATGACCCCAATCTCTTGTTTTGTACATTTTTTCCACGTGTCTCGACCTCCAATGTATCCCTGCAAAGTTTGGTGAAGATCTGAGTATGTAGTTTTTGACCTTATATGGAACCTCCTATCTGAAAATTTGAAAATTCTTAAAAAATTCGTCCAAAATCTTGATGTCACCAATCCTATGTTTTGTATGTTTTTTCCACGTGTCTTGACATCCAATGTATCCATGCAAAGTTTGGTGAAGATCTGAGTATGTCGTTTTTGACCTTATCTGGAACCTCCCATCTGAAAATTTGAAAATTCTTAAAAAATTCGTCGAAAATCTTGATGTCTCCGATCTCTTGTTTTGTACGTTTTTTCCACGTGTCTTGACATGCAAAGTATTCCTGCAAAGTTTGGTGAAGATCTGAGTATGTAGTTTTTGACCTCATCTGGAACCTCCTATCTGAAAATTTGAAAATTCTTAAAAAATTCGTCCAAAATTTTGATGTCTCCAATCTCTTGTTTTGTACGTTTTTTCCACGTGTCTTGACATCCAATGTATCCCTGCAATGTTTGGTGAAGATCTGAGTATGTAGTTTTTGACCTTATCTGGAACCTCCCATCTGAAAATTTGAAAATTCCTAAAAAATCCGTCCAAAATCTTGATGACCCCAATCTCTTGTTTTGTACGTTTTTTTCCACGTGTCTTGACATCCAATGTATCCCTGCAAAGTTTGGTGAAGATCTGAGTATGTAGTTTTTGACCTTATCTGGAACCTCCCATCTGAAAATTTGAAAATTCTTAAAAAATTCGTCCAAAATCTTGATGTCTCCAATCTCTTGTTTTGTACGTTTTTTCCACGTGTCTTGATATCCAATGTATCCCTGCAAAGTTTGGTGAAGATCTGAGTATGTAGTTTTTGACCTTATATGGAACCTCCTATCTGAAAATTTGAAAATTCTTAAAAAATTCGTCCAAAATCTTGATGTCTCCAATCTCTTGTTTTGTACGTTTTTTCCACGTGTCTTGACATCCAATGTATCCCTGCAAAGTTTGGTGAAGATCTGAGTATGTAGTTTTTGACCTTATATTGAACCTCCCATCTGAAAATTTGAAAATTCTTAAAAAATTCGTCCAAAATCTTGATGTCTCCAATCTCTTGTTTTGTACGTTTTTTCCACGTGTCTTGATATCCAATGTATCCCTGCAAAGTTTGGTGAAGATCTGAGTATGTAGTTTTTGACCTTATATGGAACCTCCTATCTGAAAATTTGAAAATTCTTAAAAAATTCGTCCAAAATTTTGATGTCTCCAATCTCTTGTTTTGTACGTTTTTTCCACGTGTCTTGACATCCAATGTATCCCTGCAATGTTTGGTGAAGATCTGAGTATGTAGTTTTTGACCTTATCTGGAACCTCCCATCTGAAAATTTGAAAATTCCTAAAAAATCCGTCCAAAATCTTGATGACCCCAATCTCTTGTTTTGTACGTTTTTTCCACGTGTCTTGACATCCAATGTATCCCTGCAAAGTTTGGTGAAGATCTGAGTATGTAGTTTTTGACCTTATATTGAACCTCCCATCTGAAAATTTGAAAATTCTTAAAAAATTCGTCCAAAATCTTGATGTCTCCAATCTCTTGTTTTGTACGTTTTTTCCACGTGTCTTGATATCCAATGTATCCCTGCAAAGTTTGGTGAAGATCTGAGTATGTAGTTTTTGACCTTATATGGAACCTCCTATCTGAAAATTTGAAAATTCTTAAAAAATTCGTCCAAAATCTTGATGTCTCCAATCTCTTGTTTTGTACGTTTTTTCCACGTGTCTCGACCTCCAATGGATCCCTGCAAAGTTTGGTGAAGATCTGAGTATGTAGTTTTTGACCTTATCTGGAACCTCCCATCTGAAAATTTGAAAATTCTTAAAAAATTCGACCAAAATCTTGATGTCTCCAATCTTTTGTTTTGTACGTTTTTTCCACGTGTCTTGACACATAATGTATCCCTGCAAAGTTTGGTGAAGATCTGAGTATGTAGTTTTTGACCTTATCTGGAACCTCCTATCTGAAAATTTGAAAATTCTTAAAAAATTCGTCGAAAATCTTGATGTCTCCAATCTTTTGTTTTGTACGTTTTTTCCACGTGTCTTGACATCCAATGTATCCCTGCAAAGTTTGGTGAAGATCTGAGTATGTAGTTTTTGACCTTATATGGAACCTCCTATCTGAAAATTTGAAAATTCTTAAAAAATTCGTCGAAAATCTTGATGTCTCCAATCTCTTGTTTTGTAAGTTTTTTCCACGTGTCTCGACCTCCAATGGATCCCTGCAAAGTTTGGTGAAGATCTGAGTATGTCGTTTTTGACCTTATCTGGAACCTCCCACCTGAAAATTTGAAAATTCTTAAAAAATTCGTCGAAAATCTTGATGTCTCCGATCTCTTGTTTTGTACGTTTTTTCCACGTGTCTTGACATGCAAAGTATTCCTGCAAAGTTTGGTGAAGATCTGAGTATGTAGTTTTTGACCTCATCTGGAACCTCCTATCTGAAAATTTGAAAATTCTTAAAAAATTCGTCCAAAATCTTGATGTCTCCAATCTCTTGTTTTGTACGTTTTTTCCACGTGTCTCGACCTCCAATGTATCCCTGCAAAGTTTGGTGAAGATCTGAGTATGTAGTTTTTGACCTTATATGGAACCTCCTATCTGAAAATTTGAAAATTCTTAAAAAATTCGTCCAAAATCTTGATGTCACCAATCCTATGTTTTGTATGTTTTTTCCACGTGTCTTGACATCCAATGTATCCATGCAAAGTTTGGTGAAGATCTGAGTATGTCGTTTTTGACCTTATCTGGAACCTCCCATCTGAAAATTTGAAAATTCTTAAAAAATTCGTCGAAAATCTTGATGTCTCCAATCTCTTGTTTTGTACGTTTTTTCCACGTGTCTCGACCTCCAATGGATCCCTGCAAAGTTTGGTGAAGATCTGAGTATGTCGTTTTTGACCTTATCTGGAACCTCCCATCTGAAAATTTGAAAATTCTTAAAAAATTCGTCGAAAATCTTGATGTCTCCGATCTCTTGTTTTGTACGTTTTTTCCACGTGTCTTGACATGCAAAGTATTCCTGCAAAGTTTGGTGAAGATCTGAGTATGTAGTTTTTGACCTCATCTGGGACCTCCTATCTGAAAATTTGAAAATTCTTAAAAAATTCGTCCAAAATCTTGATGTCTCCAATCTCTTGTTTTGTACGTTTTTTCCACGTGTCTTGACATCCAATGTATCCCTGCAATGTTTGGTGAAGATCTGAGTATGTAGTTTTTGACCATATCTGGAACCTCCCATCTGAAAATTTGAAAATTCCTAAAAAATCCGTCCAAAATCTTGATGACCCCAATCTCTTGTTTTGTACTTTTTTTCCACGTGTCTCGACCTCCAATGTATCCCTGCAAAGTTTGGTGAAGATCTGAGTATGTAGTTTTTGACCTTATATGGAACCTCCTATCTGAAAATTTGAAAATTCTTAAAAAATTCGTCCAAAATCTTGATGTCACCAATCCTATGTTTTGTATGTTTTTTCCACGTGTCTTGACATCCAATGTATCCATGCAAAGTTTGGTGAAGATCTGAGTATGTCGTTTTTGACCTTATCTGGAACCTCCCATCTGAAAATTTGAAAATTCTTAAAAAATTCGTCGAAAATCTTGATGTCTCCGATCTCTTGTTTTGTACGTTTTTTCCACGTGTCTTGACATGCAAAGTATCCCTGCAACGTTTGGTGAAGATCTGAGTATGTAGTTTTTGACCTTATCTGGAACCTCCTATCTGAAAATTTGAAAATTCTTAAAAAATTCGTCCAAAATCTTGATGTCTCCAATCTCTTGTTTTGTACGTTTTTTCCACGTGTCTTGACATCCAATGTATCCCTGCAATGTTTGGTGAAGATCTGAGTATGTAGTTTTTGACCTTATATGGAGCCTCCTATCTGAAAATTTGAAAATTCTTAAAAAATTCGTCCAAAATCTTGATGTCTCCAATCTCTTGTTTTGTACGTTCTTTCCACGTGTCTTGACATCCAATGTATCCCTGCAATGTTTGGTGAAGATCTGAGTATGTAGTTTTTGACCTTATATGGAACCTCCTATCTGAAAATTTGAAAATTCTTAAAAGAATTTAACAAAATCTTGATGTCCCCAATCCTATGTTTTGTATGTTTTTCCCACGTGTCTTGACATACAATGTATCCCTGCAGAGTTTGGTGAAGATCTGAGTATGTAGTTTTTGACCTTATCTGGAACCTCCCATCTGAAAATTTGAAAATTCCTAAAAAATCCGTCCAAAATCTTGTTGACCCGAATCTCTTGTTTTGTACGTTTTTTCCACGTGTCTTGACATCCAATGTATCCCTGCAAAGTTTGGTGAAGATCTGAGTATGTAGTTTTTGACCTTATCTGGAACCGCATTTCTGAAAATTTGAAAATTTTTAAAAAAATCGTCCAAAATCTTGATGTCTCCAATCTCTTGTTTTGTACGTTTTTTCCACGTGTCTTGACATCCAATGTATCCCTGCAAAGTTTGGTGAAGATCTGAGTATGTAGTTTTTGACCTTATCTGGAACCTCCTATCTGAAAATTTGAAAATTCTTAAAAAATTCGTCCAAAATCTTGATGTCTCCAATCTCTTGTTTTGTACGTTTTTTCCACGTGTCTCGACCTCCAATGGATCCCTGCAAAGTTTGGTGAAGATCTGAGTATGTCGTTTTTGACCTTATCTGGAACCTCCCATCTGAAAATTTGAAAATTCTTAAAAAATTCGTCGAAAATCTTGATGTCTCCAATCTCTTGTTTTGTACGTTTTTTCCACGTGTCTTGACATGCAAAGTATTCCTGCAAAGTTTGGTGAAGATCTGAGTATGTAGTTTTTGACCTCATCTGGAACCTCCTATCTGAAAATTTGAAAATTCTTAAAAAATTCGTCCAAAATCTTGATGTCTCCAATCTCTTGTTTTGTACGTTTTTTCCACGTGTCTTGACATCCAATGTATCCCTGCAAAGTTTGGTGAAGATCTGAGTATGTAGTTTTTGACCTTATCTGGAACCTCCCATCTGAAAATTTGAAAATTCTTAAAAAATTCGTCCAAAATCTTGATGTCTCCAATCTCTTGTTTTGTACGTTTTTTCAACGTGTCTTGATATCCAATGTATCCCTGCAAAGTTTGGTGAAGATCTGAGTATGTCGTTTTTGACCTTATCTGGAACATCCTTTCTGAAAATTTGAAAATTGTTAAAAAATTCGTCCAAAATCTTGATGTCTCCAATCTCTTTTTTGTACGTTTTTTCCACGTGTCTTGACATCCAATGGATCCCTGCAAAGTTTGGTGAAGATCTGAGTATGTAGTTTTTGACCTTATCTGGAACCTCCCATCTGAAAATTTGAAAATTCTTAAAAAATTCGACCAAAATCTTGATGTCTCCAATCTTTTGTTTTGTACGTTTTTTCCACGTGTCTTGACACATAATGTATCCATGCAAAGTTTGGTGAAGATCTGAGTATGTAGTTTTTGACCTTATATGGAACCTCCTATCTGAAAATTTGAAAATTCTTAAAAAATTCGTCCAAAATCTTGATGTCTCCAATCTCTTGTTTTGTACGTTTTTTCCACGTGTCTTGACATCCAATGTATCCCTGCAAAGTTTGGTGAAGATCTGAGTATGTAGTTTTTGACCTTATCTGGAACCTCCCATCTGAAAATTTGAAAATTCCTAAAAAATCCGTGCAAAATCTTGATGACCCCAATCTCTTGTTTTGTACGTTTTTTCCACGTGTCTTGACATCCAATGTATTCCTGCAATGTTTGGTGAAGATCTGAGTATGTAGTTTTTGACCTTATATGGAACCTCCTATCTGAAAATTTGAAAATTCTTAAAAAATTCGACCAAAATCTTGATGTTCCGAATCCTATGTTTTGTATGTTTTTTCCACGTGTCTTGACATCCAATGTATCCATGCAAAGTTTGGTGAAGATCTGAGTATGTAGTTTTTGACCTTATATTGAACCTCCCATCTGAAAATTTGAAAATTCTTAAAAAATTCGTCCAAAATCTTGATGACCCCAATCTCTTGTTTTGTACGTTTTTTCCACGTGTCTTGACATCCAAAGTATCCCTGCAAAGTTTGGTGAAGATCTGAGTATGTAGTTTTTGACCTTATATGGAACCTCCTTTCTGAAAATTTGAGAATTCTTAAAAAATTCGTCCAAAATCTTGATGTCTCCAATCTCTTGTTTTGTACGTTTTTTCCACGTGTCTTGACATGCAATGTATCCATGCAAAGTTTGGTGAAGATCTGAGTATGTCGTTTTTGACCTTATCTGGAACCTCCCATCTGAAAATTTGAAAATTCTTAAAAAATTCGTCGAAAATCTTGATGTCTCCAATCTTTTGTTTTGTACGTTTTTTCCACGTGTCTTGACATGCAAAGTATCCCTGCAACGTTTGGTGAAGATCTGAGTATGTAGTTTTTGACCTTATCTGGAACCTCCTATCTGAAAATTTGAAAATTCTTAAAAAATTCGTCGAAAATCTTGATGTCTCCAATCTCTTGTTTTGTACGTTTTTTCCACGTGTCTTGATATCCAATGTATCCCTGCAAAGTTTGGTGAAGATCTGAGTATGTAGTTTTTGACCTTATATGGAACCTCCTTTCTGAAAATTTGAGAATTCTTAAAAAATTCGTCCAAAATCTTGATGTCTCCAATCTCTTGTTTTGTACGTTTTTTCCACGTGTCTTGACATCCAATGTATCCATGCAAAGTTTGGTGAAGATCTGAGTATGTCGTTTTTGACCTTATCTGGAACCTCCCATCTGAAAATTTGAAAATTCTTAAAAAATTCGTCGAAAATCTTGATGTCTCCAATCTTTTGTTTTGTACGTTTTTTCCACGTGTCTTGACATGCAAAGTATCCCTGCAACGTTTGGTGAAGATCTGAGTATGTAGTTTTTGACCTTATCTGGAACCTCCTATCTGAAAATTTGAAAATTCTTAAAAAATTCGTCGAAAATCTTGATGTCTCCAATCTCTTGTTTTGTACGTTTTTTCCACGTGTCTTGATATCCAATGTATCCCTGCAAAGTTTGGTGAAGATCTGAGTATGTCGTTTTTGACCTTATCTGGAACATCCTTTCTGAAAATTTGAAAATTGTTAAAAAATTCGTCCAAAATCTTGATGTCTCCAATCTCTTTTTTGTACGTTTTTTCCACGTGTCTTGACACATAATGTATCCATGCAAAGTTTGGTGAAGATCTGAGTATGTAGTTTTTGACCTTATATGGAACCTCCTATCTGAAAATTTGAAAATTCTTAAAAAATTCGTCCAAAATCTTGATGTCTCCAATCTCTTGTTTTGTACGTTTTTTCCACGTGTCTTGACATCCAATGTATCCCTGCAAAGTTTGGTGAAGATCTGAGTATGTAGTTTTTGACCTTATCTGGAACCTCCCATCTGAAAATTTGAAAATTCCTAAAAAATCCGTGCAAAATCTTGATGACCCCAATCTCTTGTTTTGTACGTTTTTTCCACGTGTCTTGACATCCAATGTATCCATGCAAAGTTTGGTGAAGATCTGAGTATGTCGTTTTTGACCTTATCTGGAACATCCTTTCTGAAAATTTGAAAATTGTTAAAAAATTCGTCCAAAATCTTGATGTCTCCAATCTCTTT
Source organism: Lepisma saccharinum (assembly GCF_977018435.1). Taxonomy (NCBI): domain Eukaryota; kingdom Metazoa; phylum Arthropoda; class Insecta; order Zygentoma; family Lepismatidae; genus Lepisma; species Lepisma saccharinum. Next base: position 312,307 of record NW_028142952.1, on the reverse strand, counting down.
TTTGTACGTTTTTTCCACGTGTCTTGACATCCAATGGATCCCTGCAAAGTTTGGTGAAGATCTGAGTATGTAGTTTTTGACCTTATCTGGAACCTCCCATCTGAAAATTTGAAAATTCTTAAAAAATTCGACCAAAATCTTGATGTCTCCAATCTTTTGTTTTGTACGTTTTTTCCACGTGTCTTGACACATAATGTATCCATGCAAAGTTTGGTGAAGATCTGAGTATGTAGTTTTTGACCTTATATGGAACCTCCTATCTGAAAATTTGAAAATTCTTAAAAAATTCGTCCAAAATCTTGATGTCTCCAATCTCTTGTTTTGTACGTTTTTTCCACGTGTCTTGACATCCAATGTATCCCTGCAAAGTTTGGTGAAGATCTGAGTATGTAGTTTTTGACCTTATCTGGAACCTCCCATCTGAAAATTTGAAAATTCCTAAAAAATCCGTGCAAAATCTTGATGACCCCAATCTCTTGTTTTGTACGTTTTTTCCACGTGTCTTGACATCCAATGTATTCCTGCAATGTTTGGTGAAGATCTGAGTATGTAGTTTTTGACCTTATATGGAACCTCCTATCTGAAAATTTGAAAATTCTTAAAAAATTCGACCAAAATCTTGGTGTTCCGAATCCTATGTTTTGTATGTTTTTTCCACGTGTCTTGACATCCAATGTATCCCTGCAAAGTTTGGTGAAGATCTGAGTATGTAGTTTTTGACCTTATATTGAACCTCCCATCTGAAAATTTGAAAATTCTTAAAAAATTCGTCCAAAATCTTGATGACCCCAATCTCTTGTTTTGTACGTTTTTTCCACGTGTCTTGACATCCAAAGTATCCCTGCAAAGTTTGGTGAAGATCTGAGTATGTAGTTTTTGACCTTATATGGAACCTCCTTTCTGAAAATTTGAGAATTCTTAAAAAATTCGTCCAAAATCTTGATGTCTCCAATCTCTTGTTTTGTACGTTTTTTCCACGTGTCTTGACATGCAAAGTATCCCTGCAACGTTTGGTGAAGATCTGAGTATGTAGTTTTTGACCTTATCTGGAACCTCCTATCTGAAAATTTGAAAATTCTTAAAAAATTCGTCGAAAATCTTGATGTCTCCAATCTCTTGTTTTGTACGTTTTTTCCACGTGTCTTGACATCCAATGTATCCCTGCAAAGTTTGGTGAAGATCTGAGTATGTAGTTTTTGACCTTATCTGGAACCTCCCATCTGAAAATTTGAAAATTCTTAAAAAATTCGACCAAAATCTTGATGTCTCCAATCTTTTGTTTTGTACGTTTTTTCCACGTGTCTTGACACATAATGTATCCATGGAAAGTTTGGTGAAGATCTGAGTATGTAGTTTTTGACCTTATATGGAACCTCCTATCTGAAAATTTGAAAATTCTTAAAAAATTCGTCCAAAATCTTGATGTCTCCAATCTCTTGTTTTGTACGTTTTTTCCACGTGTCTTGACATCCAATGTATCCCTGCAAAGTTTGGTGAAGATCTGAGTATGTAGTTTTTGACCTTATCTGGAACCTCCCATCTGAAAATTTGAAAATTCCTAAAAAATCCGTGCAAAATCTTGATGACCCCAATCTCTTGTTTTGTACGTTTTTTCCACGTGTCTTGACATCCAATGTATTCCTGCAATGTTTGGTGAAGATCTGAGTATGTAGTTTTTGACCTTATATGGAACCTCCTATCTGAAAATTTGAAAATTCTTAAAAAATTCGACCAAAATCTTGATGTTCCGAATCCTATGTTTTGTATGTTTTTTCCACGTGTCTTGACATCCAATGTATCCATGCAAAGTTTGGTGAAGATCTGAGTATGTAGTTTTTGACCTTATATTGAACCTCCCATCTGAAAATTTGAAAATTCTTAAAAAATTCGTCCAAAATCTTGATGACCCCAATCTCTTGTTTTGTACGTTTTTTCCACGTGTCTTGACATCCAAAGTATCCCTGCAAAGTTTGGTGAAGATCTGAGTATGTAGTTTTTGACCTTATATGGAACCTCCTTTCTGAAAATTTGAGAATTCTTAAAAAATTCGTCCAAAATCTTGATGTCTCCAATCTCTTGTTTTGTACGTTTTTTCCACGTGTCTTGACATCCAATGTATCCATGCAAAGTTTGGTGAAGATCTGAGTATGTCGTTTTTGACCTTATCTGGAACCTCCCATCTGAAAATTTGAAAATTCTTAAAAAATTCGTCGAAAATCTTGATGTCTCCAATCTTTTGTTTTGTACGTTTTTTCCACGTGTCTTGACATGCAAAGTATCCCTGCAACGTTTGGTGAAGATCTGAGTATGTAGTTTTTGACCTTATCTGGAACCTCCTATCTGAAAATTTGAAAATTCTTCAAAAATTCGTCGAAAATCTTGATGTCTCCAATCTCTTGTTTTGTACGTTTTTTCCACGTGTCTTGACATCCAATGTATTCCTGCAATGTTTGGTGGAGATCTGAGTATGTAGTTTTAGACCTTATCTGGAACCTCCCATCTGAAAATTTGAAAATTCTTAAAAAATTCGACCAAAATCTTGATGTCTCCAATCTTTTGTTTTGTACGTTTTTTCCACGTGTCTTGACACATAATGTATCCATGCAAAGTTTGGTGAAGATCTGAGTATGTAGTTTTTGACCTTATATGGAACCTCCTATCTGAAAATTTGAAAATTCTTAAAAAATTCGTCCAAAATCTTGATGTCTCCAATCTCTTGTTTTGTACGTTTTTTCCACGTGTCTTGACATCCAATGTATCCCTGCAAAGTTTGGTGAAGATCTGAGTATGTAGTTTTTGACCTTATCTGGAACCTCCCATCTGAAAATTTGAAAATTCGTAAAAAATCCGTGCAAAATCTTGATGACCCCAATCTCTTGTTTTGTACGTTTTTTCCACGTGTCTTGACATCCAATGTATTCCTGCAATGTTTGGTGAAGATCTGAGTATGTAGTTTTTGACCTTATATGGAACCTCCTATCTGAAAATTTGAAAATTCTTAAAAAATTCGACCAAAATCTTGATGTTCCGAATCCTATGTTTTGTATGTTTTTTCCACGTGTCTTGACATCCAATGTATCCATGCAAAGTTTGGTGAAGATCTGAGTATGTAGTTTTTGACCTTATATTGAACCTCCCATCTGAAAATTTGAAAATTCTTAAAAAATTCGTCCAAAATCTTGATGACCCCAATCTCTTGTTTTGTACGTTTTTTCCACGTGTCTTGACATCCAAAGTATCCCTGCAAAGTTTGGTGAAGATCTGAGTATGTAGTTTTTGACCTTATATGGAACCTCCTTTCTGAAAATTTGAGAATTCTTAAAAAATTCGTCCAAAATCTTGATGTCTCCAATCTCTTGTTTTGTACGTTTTTTCCACGTGTCTTGACATCCAATGTATCCATGCAAAGTTTGGTGAAGATCTGAGTATGTCGTTTTTGACCTTATCTGGAACCTCCCATCTGAAAATTTGAAAATTCTTAAAAAATTCGTCGAAAATCTTGATGTCTCCAATCTTTTGTTTTGTACGTTTTTTCCACGTGTCTTGACATGCAAAGTATCCCTGCAACGTTTGGTGAAGATCTGAGTATGTAGTTTTTGACCTTATCTGGAACCTCCTATCTGAAAATTTGAAAATTCTTCAAAAATTCGTCGAAAATCTTGATGTCTCCAATCTCTTGTTTTGTACGTTTTTTCCACGTGTCTTGACATCCAATGTATTCCTGCAATGTTTGGTGGAGATCTGAGTATGTAGTTATAGACCTTATCTGGAAACTCCTATCTGAAAATTTGAAAATTCTTCAAAAATTCGTCCAAAATCTTGATGTCTCCAATCTCTTGTTTTGTACGTTTTTTCCACGTGTCTCGACCTCCAATGGATCCCTGCAAAGTTTGGTGAAGATCTGAGTATGTCGTTTTTGACCTTATCTGGAACATCCTTTCTGAAAATTTGAAAATTCTTAAAAAATTCGTCGAAAATCTTGATGTCTCCAATCTCTTGTTTTGTACGTTTTTTCCACGTGTCTTGACATCCAATGTATCCCTGCAAAGTTTGGTGAAGATCTGAGTATGTAGTTTTTGACCTTATCTGGAACCTCCCATCTGAAAATTTGAAAATTCTTAAAAAATTCGACCAATATCTTGATGTCTCCAATCTCTTGTTTTGTACGTTTTTTCCACGTGTCTTGACACATAATGTATCCATGCAAAGTTTGGTGAAGATCTGAGTATGTAGTTTTTGACCTTATATGGAACCTCCTATCTGAAAATTTAAAAATTCTTAAAAAATTCGTCCAAAATCTTGATGTCTCCAATCTCTTGTTTTGTACGTTTTTTCCACGTGTCTTGACATCCAATGTATCCCTGCAAAGTTTGGTGAAGATCTGAGTATGTAGTTTTTGACCTTATCTGGAACCTCCCATCTGAAAATTTGAAAATTCTTAAAAAATTCGACCAAAATCTTGATGTCTCCAATCTTTTGTTTTGTACGTTTTTTCCACGTGTCTTGACACATAATGTATCCATGGAAAGTTTGGTGAAGATCTGAGTATGTAGTTTTTGACCTTATATGGAACCTCCTATCTGAAAATTTGAAAATTCTTAAAAAATTCGTCCAAAATCTTGATGTCTCCAATCTCTTGTTTTGTACGTTTTTTCCACGTGTCTTGACATCCAATGTATCCCTGCAAAGTTTGGTGAAGATCTGAGTATGTAGTTTTTGACCTTATCTGGAACCTCCCATCTGAAAATTTGAAAATTCCTAAAAAATCCGTGCAAAATCTTGATGACCCCAATCTCTTGTTTTGTACGTTTTTTCCACGTGTCTTGACATCCAATGTATTCCTGCAATGTTTGGTGAAGATCTGAGTATGTAGTTTTTGACCTTATATGGAACCTCCTATCTGAAAATTTGAAAATTCTTAAAAAATTCGACCAAAATCTTGATGTTCCGAATCCTATGTTTTGTATGTTTTTTCCACGTGTCTTGACATCCAATGTATCCATGCAAAGTTTGGTGAAGATCTGAGTATGTAGTTTTTGACCTTATATTGAACCTCCCATCTGAAAATTTGAAAATTCTTAAAAAATTCGTCCAAAATCTTGATGACCCCAATCTCTTGTTTTGTACGTTTTTTCCACGTGTCTTGACATCCAAAGTATCCCTGCAAAGTTTGGTGAAGATCTGAGTATGTAGTTTTTGACCTTATATGGAACCTCCTTTCTGAAAATTTGAGAATTCTTAAAAAATTCGTCCAAAATCTTGATGTCTCCAATCTCTTGTTTTGTACGTTTTTTCCACGTGTCTTGACATCCAATGTATCCATGCAAAGTTTGGTGAAGATCTGAGTATGTCGTTTTTGACCTTATCTGGAACCTCCCATCTGAAAATTTGAAAATTCTTAAAAAATTCGTCGAAAATCTTGATGTCTCCAATCTTTTGTTTTGTACGTTTTTTCCACGTGTCTTGACATGCAAAGTATCCCTGCAACGTTTGGTGAAGATCTGAGTATGTAGTTTTTGACCTTATCTGGAACCTCCTATCTGAAAATTTGAAAATTCTTCAAAAATTCGTCGAAAATCTTGATGTCTCCAATCTCTTGTTTTGTACGTTTTTTCCACGTGTCTTGACATCCAATGTATTCCTGCAATGTTTGGTGGAGATCTGAGTATGTAGTTTTAGACCTTATCTGGAACCTCCTATCTGAAAATTTGAAAATTCTTCAAAAATTCGTCCAAAATCTTGATGTCTCCAATCTCTTGTTTTGTACGTTTTTTCCACGTGTCTCGACCTCCAATGGATCCCTGCAAAGTTTGGTGAAGATCTGAGTATGTCGTTTTTGACCTTATCTGGAACATCCTTTCTGAAAATTTGAAAATTCTTAAAAAATTCGTCGAAAATCTTGATGTCTCCAATCTCTTGTTTTGTACGTTTTTTCCACGTGTCTTGACATCCAATGTATCCCTGCAAAGTTTGGTGAAGATCTGAGTATGTAGTTTTTGACCTTATATGGAACCTCCTATCTGAAAATTTGAAAATTCTTAAAAAATTCGTCCAAAATCTTGATGTCTCCAATCTCTTGTTTTGTACGTTTTTTCCACGTGTCTCGACCTCCAATGGATCCCTGCAAAGTTTGGTGAAGATCTGAGTATGTCGTTTTTGACCTTATCTGGAACCTCCCATCTGAAAATTTGAAAATTCTTAAAAAATTCGTCGAAAATCTTGATGTCTCCGATCTCTTGTTTTGTACGTTTTTTCCACGTGTCTTGACATGCAAAGTATTCCTGCAAAGTTTGGTGAAGATCTGAGTATGTAGTTTTTGACCTCATCTGGAACCTCCTATCTGAAAATTTGAAAATTCTTAAAAAATTCGTCCAAAATTTTGATGTCTCCAATCTCTTGTTTTGTACGTTTTTTCCACGTGTCTTGACATCCAATGTATCCCTGCAATGTTTGGTGAAGATCTGAGTATGTAGTTTTTGACCTTATCTGGAACCTCCCATCTGAAAATTTGAAAATTCCTAAAAAATCCGTCCAAAATCTTGATGACCCCAATCTCTTGTTTTGTACGTTTTTTCCACGTGTCTTGACATCCAATGTATCCCTGCAAAGTTTGGTGAAGATCTGAGTATGTAGTTTTTGACCTTATCTGGAACCTCCTATCTGAAAATTTGAAAATTCTTAAAAAATTCGTCCAAAATCTTGATGTCTCCAATCTCTTGTTTTGTACGTTTTTTCCACGTGTCTTGATATCCAATGTATCCCTGCAAAGTTTGGTGAAGATCTGAGTATGTCGTTTTTGACCTTATCTGGAACATCCTTTCTGAAAATTTGAAAATTGTTAAAAAATTCGTCCAAAATCTTGATGTCTCCAATCTCTTTTTTGTACGTTTTTTCCACGTGTCTTGACATCCAATGTATCCCTGCAAAGTTTGGTGAAGATCTGAGTATGTAGTTTTTGACCTTATCTGGAACCTCCCATCTGAAAATTTGAAAATTCTTAAAAAATTCGACCAAAATCTTGATGTCTCCAATCTTTTGTTTTGTACGTTTTTTCCACGTGTCTTGACACATAATGTATCCATGCAAAGTTTGGTGAAGATCTGAGTATGTAGTTTTTGACCTTATATGGAACCTCCTATCTGAAAATTTGAAAATTCTTAAAAAATTCGTCCAAAATCTTGATGTCTCCAATCTCTTGTTTTGTACGTTTTTTCCACGTGTCTTGACATCCAATGTATCCCTGCAAAGTTTGGTGAAGATCTGAGTATGTAGTTTTTGACCTTATCTGGAACCTCCCATCTGAAAATTTGAAAAATTCTTAAAAAATTCGTCGAAAATCTTGATGTCTCCAATCTCTTGTTTTGTACGTTTTTTCCACGTGTCTTGACATCCAATGTATCCCTGCAATGTTTGGTGGAGATCTGAGTATGTAGTTTTTGACCTTATCTGGGACCTCCTATCAGAAAATTTGAAAATTCTTCAAAAATTCGTCGAAAATCTTGATGTCTCCAATCTCTTGTTTTGTACGTTTTTTCCACGTGTCTTGACATCCAATGTATCCCTGCAATGTTTGGTGGAGATCTGAGTATGTAGTTTTTGACTTTATCTGGGACCTCCTATCAGAAAATTTGAAAATTCTTCAAAAATTCGTCCAAAATCTTGATGTCTCCAATCTCTTGTTTTGTACGTTTTTTCCACGTGTCTTGACATCCAATGTATCCATGCAAAGTTTGGTGAAGATCTGAGTATGTCGTTTTTGACCTTATCTGGAACCTCCCATCTGAAAATTTGAAAATTCTTAAAAAATTCGTCGAAAATCTTGATGTCTCCGATCTCTTGTTTTGTACGTTTTTTCCACGTGTCTTGACATGCAAAGTATTCCTGCAAAGTTTGGTGAAGATCTGAGTATGTAGTTTTTGACCTCATCTGGAACCTCCTATCTGAAAATTTGAAAATTCTTAAAAAATTCGTCCAAAATTTTGATGTCTCCAATCTCTTGTTTTGTACGTTTTTTCCACGTGTCTTGACATCCAATGTATCCCTGCAATGTTTGGTGAAGATCTGAGTATGTAGTTTTTGACCTTATCTGGAACCTCCCATCTGAAAATTTGAAAATTCCTAAAAAATCCGTCCAAAATCTTGATGACCCCAATCTCTTGTTTTGTACGTTTTTTCCACGTGTCTTGACATCCAATGTATCCCTGCAAAGTTTGGTGAAGATCTGAGTATGTCGTTTTTGACCTTATCTGGAACCTCCTATCTGAAAATTTGAAAATTCTTAAAAAATTCGTCCAAAATCTTGATGTCTCCAATCTCTTGTTTTGTACGTTTTTTCCACGTGTCTTGATATCCAATGTATCCCTGCAAAGTTTGGTGAAGATCTGAGTATGTCGTTTTTGACCTTATCTGGAACATCCTTTCTGAAAATTTGAAAATTGTTAAAAAATTCGTCCAAAATCTTGATGTCTCCAATCTCTTTTTTGTACGTTTTTTCCACGTGTCTTGACATCCAATGTATCCCTGCAAAGTTTGGTGAAGATCTGAGTATGTAGTTTTTGACCTTATCTGGAACCTCCCATCTGAAAATTTGAAAATTCTTAAAAAATTCGACCAAAATCTTGATGTCTCCAATCTTTTGTTTTGTACGTTTTTTCCACGTGTCTTGACACATAATGTATCCCTGCAAAGTTTGGTGAAGATCTGAGTATGTAGTTTTTGACCTTATCTGGAACCTCCCATCTGAAAATTTGAAAATTCTTAAAAAATTCGTCGAAAATCTTGATGTCTCCAATCTCTTGTTTTGTACGTTTTTTCCACGTGTCTTGACATGCAAAGTATCCCTGCAACGTTTGGTGAAGATCTGAGTATGTAGTTTTTGACCTTATCTGGAACCTCCTATCTGAAAATTTGAAAATTCTTCAAAAATTCGTCGAAAATCTTGATGTCTCCAATCTCTTGTTTTGTACGTTTTTTCCACGTGTCTTGACATCCAATGTATCCCTGCAATGTTTGGTGGAGATCTGAGTATGTAGTTTTTGACCTTATCTGGGACCTCCTATCAGAAAATTTGAAAATTCTTCAAAAATTCGTCCAAAATCTTGATGTCTCCAATCTCTTGTTTTGTACGTTTTTTCCACGTGTCTCGACCTCCAATGTATCCCTGCAAAGTTTGGTGAAGATCTGAGTATGTCGTTTTTGACCTTATCTGGAACATCCTTTCTGAAAATTTGAAAATTCTTAAAAAATTCGTCGAAAATCTTGATGTCTCCAATCTCTTGTTTTGTACGTTTTTTCCACGTGTCTTGACATCCAATGTATCCCTGCAAAGTTTGGTGAAGATCTGAGTATGTAGTTTTTGACCTTATATGGAACCTCCTTTCTGAAAATTTGAAAATTCTCAAAAAATTCGTCCATAATCTTGATGTCTCCAATCTCTTGTTTTGTACGTTTTTTCCACGTGTCTTGACATCCAATGTATCCCTGCAAAGTTTGGTGAAGATCTGAGTATGTAGTTTTTGACCTTATATGGAACCTCCTATCTGAAAATTTGAAAATTCTTAAAAAATTCGTCCAAAATCTTGATGTCACCAATCCTATGTTTTGTATGTTTTTTCCACGTGTCTTGACATCCAATGTATCCATGCAAAGTTTGGTGAAGATCTGAGTATGTCGTTTTTGACCTTATCTGGAACCTCCCATCTGAAAATTTGAAAATTCTTAAAAAATTCGTCGAAAATCTTGATGTCTCCGATCTCTTGTTTTGTACGTTTTTTCCACGTGTCTTGACATGCAAAGTATTCCTGCAAAGTTTGGTGAAGATCTGAGTATGTAGTTTTTGACCTCATCTGGAACCTCCTATCTGAAAATTTGAAAATTCTTAAAAAATTCGTCCAAAATTTTGATGTCTCCAATCTCTTGTTTTGTACGTTTTTTCCACGTGTCTTGACATCCAATGTATCCCTGCAATGTTTGGTGAAGATCTGAGTATGTAGTTTTTGACCTTATCTGGAACCTCCCATCTGAAAATTTGAAAATTCCTAAAAAATCCGTCCAAAATCTTGATGACCCCAATCTCTTGTTTTGTACGTTTTTTCCACGTGTCTTGACATCCAATGTATCCCTGCAAAGTTTGGTGAAGATCTGAGTATGTAGTTTTTGACCTTATCTGGAACCTCCTATCTGAAAATTTGAAAATTCTTAAAAAATTCGTCCAAAATCTTGATGTCTCCAATCTCTTGTTTTGTACGTTTTTTCCACGTGTCTTGATATCCAATGTATCCCTGCAAAGTTTGGTGAAGATCTGAGTATGTCGTTTTTGACCTTATCTGGAACATCCTTTCTGAAAATTTGAAAATTGTTAAAAAATTCGTCCAAAATCTTGATGTCTCCAATCTCTTTTTTGTACGTTTTTTCCACGTGTCTTGACATCCAATGTATCCCTGCAAAGTTTGGTGAAGATCTGAGTATGTAGTTTTTGACCTTATCTGGAACCTCCCATCTGAAAATTTGAAAATTCTTAAAAAATTCGACCAAAATCTTGATGTCTCCAATCTTTTGTTTTGTACGTTTTTTCCACGTGTCTTGACACATAATGTATCCATGCAAAGTTTGGTGAAGATCTGAGTATGCAGTTTTTGACCTTATATGGAACCTCCTATCTGAAAATTTGAAAATTCTTAAAAAATTCGTCCAAAATCTTGATGTCTCCAATCTCTTGTTTTGTACGTTTTTTCCACGTGTCTTGACATCCAATGTATCCCTGCAAAGTTTGGTGAAGATCTGAGTATGTAGTTTTTGACCTTATCCGGAACCTCCCATCTGAAAATTTGAAAATTCCTAAAAAATCCGTGCAAAATCTTGATGACCCCAATCTCTTGTTTTGTACGTTTTTTCCACGTGTCTTGACATCCAATGTATTCCTGCAATGTTTGGTGAAGATCTGAGTATGTAGTTTTTGATCTTATATGGAACCTCCTATCTGAAAATTTGAAAATTCTTAAAAAATTCGACCAAAATCTTGATGTTCCGAATCCTATGTTTTGTATGTTTTTTCCACGTGTCTTGACATCCAATGTATCCATGCAAAGTTTGGTGAAGATCTGAGTATGTAGTTTTTGACCTTATATTGAACCTCCCATCTGAAAATTTGAAAATTCTTAAAAAATTCGTCCAAAATCTTGATGACCCCAATCTCTTGTTTTGTACGTTTTTTCCACGTGTCTTGACATCCAAAGTATCCCTGCAAAGTTTGGTGAAGATCTGAGTATGTAGTTTTTGACCTTATATGGAACCTCCTTTCTGAAAATTTGAGAATTCTTAAAAAATTCGTCCAAAATCTTGATGTCTCCAATCTCTTGTTTTGTACGTTTTTTCCACGTGTCTTGACATCCAATGTATCCATGCAAAGTTTGGTGAAGATCTGAGTATGTCGTTTTTGACCTTATCTGGAACCTCCCATCTGAAAATTTGAAAATTCTTAAAAAATTCGTCGAAAATCTTGATGTCTCCAATCTTTTGTTTTGTAAGTTTTTTCCACGTGTCTTGACATGCAAAGTATCCCTGCAACGTTTGGTGAAGATCTGAGTATGTAGTTTTTGACCTTATCTGGAACCTCCTATCTGAAAATTTGAAAATTCTTCAAAAATTCGTCCAAAATCTTGATGTCTCCAATCTCTTGTTTTGTACGTTTTTTCCACGTGTCTTGACATCCAATGTATTCCTGCAATGTTTGGTGGAGATCTGAGTATGTAGTTTTAGACCTTATCTGGAACCTCCTATCTGAAAATTTGAAAATTCTTCAAAAATTCGTCCAAAATCTTGATGTCTCCAATCTCTTGTTTTGTACGTTTTTTCCAAGTGTCTCGACCTCCAATGGATCCCTGCAAAGTTTGGTGAAGATCTGAGTATGTCGTTTTTGACCTTATCTGGAACATCCTTTCTGAAAATTTGAAAATTCTTAAAAAATTCGTCGAAAATCTTGATGTCTCCAATCTCTTGTTTTGTACGTTTTTTCCACGTGTCTTGACATCCAATGTATCCCTGCAAAGTTTGGTGAAGATCTGAGTATGTAGTTTTTGACCTTATATGGAACCTCCTATCTGAAAATTTGAAAATTCTTAAAAAATTCGTCCAAAATCTTGATGTCTCCAATCTCTTGTTTTGTACGTTTTTTCCACGTGTCTCGACCTCCAATGGATCCCTGCAAAGTTTGGTGAAGATCTGAGTATGTCGTTTTTGACCTTATCTGGAACCTCCCATCTGAAAATTTGAAAATTCTTAAAAAATTCACGAAAATCTTGATGTCTCCGATCTCTTGTTTTGTACGTTTTTTCCACGTGTCTTGACATGCAAAGTATTCCTGCAAAGTTTGGTGAAGATCTGAGTATGTAGTTTTTGACCTCATCTGGAACCTCCTATCTGAAAATTTGAAAATTCTTAAAAAATTCGTCCAAAATCTTGATGTCTCCAATCTCTTGTTTTGTACGTTTTTTCCACGTGTCTTGACATCCAATGTATCCCTGCAATGTTTGGTGAAGATCTGAGTATGTAGTTTTTGACCTTATCTGGAACCTCCCATCTGAAAATTTGAAAATTCCTAAAAAATCCGTCCAAAATCTTGATGACCCCAATCTCTTGTTTTGTACGTTTTTTCCACGTGTCTTGACATCCAATGTATCCCTGCAAAGTTTGGTGAAGATCTGAGTATGTAGTTTTTGATCTTATCTGGAACCTCCTATCTGAAAATTTGAAAATTCTTAAAAAATTCGTCCAAAATCTTGATGTCTCCAATCTCTTGTTTTGTACGTTTTTTCCACGTGTCTTGATATCCAATGTATCCCTGCAAAGTTTGGTGAAGATCTGAGTATGTCGTTTTTGACCTTATCTGGAACATCCTTTCTGAAAATTTGAAAATTGTTAAAAAATTCGTCCAAAATCTTGATGTCTCCTATCTCTTGTTTTGTACGTTTTTTCCACGTGTCTTGACATCCAATGTATCCCTGCAAAGTTTGGTGAAGATCTGAGTATGTAGTTTTTGACCTTATCTGGAACCTCCCATCTGAAAATTTGAAAATTCTTAAAAAATTCGACCAATATCTTGATGTCTCCAATCTCTTGTTTTGTACGTTTTTTCCACGTGTCTTGACACATAATGTATCCATGCAAAGTTTGGTGAAGATCTGAGTATGTAGTTTTTGACCTTATATGGAACCTCCTATCTGAAAATTTAAAAATTCTTAAAAAATTCGTCCAAAATCTTGATGTCTCCAATCTCTTGTTTTGTACGTTTTTTCCACGTGTCTTGACATCCAATGTATCCATGCAAAGTTTGGTGAAGATCTGAGTATGTCGTTTTTGACCTTATCTGGAACCTCCCATCTGAAAATTTGAAAATTCTTAAAAAATTCGTCGAAAATCTTGATGTCTCCAATCTCTTGTTTTGTACGTTTTTTCCACGTGTCTTGACATGCAAAGTATCCCTGCAACGTTTGGTGAAGATCTGAGTATGTAGTTTTTGACCTTATCTGGAACCTCCTATCTGAAAATTTGAAAATTCTTCAAAAATTCGTCGAAAATCTTGATGTCTCCAATCTCTTGTTTTGTACGTTTTTTCCACGTGTCTTGACATCCAATGTATCCCTGCAATGTTTGGTTGAGATCTGAGTATGTAGTTTTTGACCTTATCTGGAACCTCCTATCTGAAAATTTGAAAATTCTTCAAAAATTCGTCCAAAATCTTGATGTCTCCAATCTCTTGTTTTGTACGTTTTTTCCACGTGTCTCGACCTCCAATGTATCCCTGCAAAGTTTGGTGAAGATCTGAGTATGTCGTTTTTGACCTTATCTGGAACATCCTTTCTGAAAATTTGAAAATTCTTAAAAAATTCGTCGAAAATCTTGATGTCTCCAATCTCTTGTTTTGTACGTTTTTTCCACGTGTCTTGACATCCAATGTATCCCTGCAAAGTTTGGTGAAGATCTGAGTATGTAGTTTTTGACCTTATATGGAACCTCCTATCTGAAAATTTGAAAATTCTTAAAAAATTCGTCCAAAATCTTGATGTCACCAATCCTATGTTTTGTATGTTTTTTCCACGTGTCTTGACATCCAATGTATCCATGCAAAGTTTGGTGAAGATCTGAGTATGTCGTTTTTGACCTTATCTGGAACCTCCCATCTGAAAATTTGAAAATTCTTAAAAAATTCGTCGAAAATCTTGATGTCTCCGATCTCTTGTTTTGTACGTTTTTTCCACGTGTCTTGACATGCAAAGTATTCCTGCAAAGTTTGGTGAAGATCTGACTATGTAGTTTTTGACCTCATCTGGAACCTCCTATCTGAAAATTTGAAAATTCTTTAAAAATTCGTCCAAAATATTGATGTCTCCAATCTCTTGTTTTGTACGTTTTTTCCACGTGTCTTGACATCCAATGTATCCCTGCAAAGTTTGGTGAAGATCTGAGTATGTAGTTTTTGACCTTATCTGGAACCTCCTATCTGAAAATTTGAAAATTCTTAAAAAATTCGTCCAAAATCTTGATGTCTCCAATCTCTTGTTTTGTACGTTTTTTCCACGTGTCTTGATATCCAATGTATCCCTGCAAAGTTTGGTGAAGATCTGAGTATGTCGTTTTTGACCTTATCTGGAAAATCCTTTCTGAAAATTTGAAAATTGTTAAAAAATTCGTCCAAAATCTTGATGTCTCCAATCTCTTTTTTGTACGTTTTTTCCACGTGTCTTGACATCCAATGTATCCCTGCAAAGTTTGGTGAAGATCTGAGTATGTAGTTTTTGACCTTATCTGGAACCTCCCATCTGAAAATTTGAAAATTCTTAAAAAATTCGACCAAAATCTTGATGTCTCCAATCTTTTGTTTTGTACGTTTTTTCCACGTGTCTTGACATATAATGTATCCATGCAAAGTTTGGTGAAGATCTGAGTATGTAGTTTTTGACCTTATATGGAACCTCCTATCTGAAAATTTGAAAATTCTTAAAAAATTCGTCCAAAATCTTGATGTCTCCAATCTCTTGTTTTGTACGTTTTTTCCACGTGTCTTGACATCCAATGTATCCCTGCAAAGTTTGGTGAAGATCTGAGTATGTAGTTTTTGACCTTATCTGGAACCTCCCATCTGAAAATTTGAAAATTCCTAAAAAATCCGTGCAAAATCTTGATGACCCCAATCTCTTGTTTTGTACGTTTTTTCCACGTGTCTTGACATCCAATGTATCCATGCAAAGTTTGGTGAAGATCTGAGTATGTAGTTTTTGACCTTATCTGGAACCTCCTATCTGAAAATTTGAAAATTCTTCAAAATTTCGTCGAAAATCTTGATGTCTCCAATCTCTTGTTTTGTACGTTTTTTCCACGTGTCTTGACATCCAATGTATCCCTGCAATGTTTGGTGGAGATCTGAGTATGTAGTTTTTGACCTTATCTGGGACCTCCTATCAGAAAATTTGAAAATTCTTCAAAAATTCGTCCAAAATCTTGATGTCTCCAATCTCTTGTTTTGTAGGTTTTTTCCACGTGTCTCGACCTCCAATGTATCCCTGCAAAGTTTGGTGAAGATCTGAGTATGTCGTTTTTGACCTTATCTGGAACATCCTTTCTGAAAATTTGAAAATTCTTAAAAAATTCGTCGAAAATCTTGATGTCTCCAATCTCTTGTTTTGTACGTTTTTTCCACGTGTCTTGACATCCAATGTATCCCTGCAAAGTTTGGTGAACTGAGTTTGTAGTTTTTGACCTTATATGGAACCTCCTTTCTGAAAATTTGAAAATTCTCAAAAAATTCGTCCATAATCTTGATGTCTCCAATCTCTTGTTTTGTACGTTTTTTCCACGTGTCTTGACATCCAATGTACCCCTGCAAAGTTTGGTGAAGATCTGAGTATGTAGTTTTTGACCTTATATGGAACCTCCTATCTGAAAATTTGAAAATTCTTGAAAAATTCGTCCAAAATCTTGATGTCACCAATCCTATGTTTTGTATGTTTTTTCCACGTGTCTTGACATCCAATGTATCCATGCAAAGTTTGGTGAAGATCTGAGTATGTCGTTTTTGACCTTATCTGGAACCTCCCATCTGAAAATTTGAAAATTCTTAAAAAATTCGTCGAAAATCTTGATGTCTCCGATCTCTTGTTTTGTACGTTTTTTCCTCGTGTCTTGACATGCAAAGTATTCCTGCAAAGTTTGGTGAAGATCTGAGTATGTAGTTTTTGACCTCATCTGGAACCTCCTATCTGAAAATTTGAAAATTCTTAAAAAATTCGTCCAAAATTTTGATGTCTCCAATCTCTTGTTTTGTACGTTTTTTCCACGTGTCTTGACATCCAATGTATCCCTGCAATGTTTGGTGAAGATCTGAGTATGTAGTTTTTGACCTTATCTGGAACCTCCCATCTGAAAATTTGAAAATTCCTAAAAAATCCGTCCAAAATCTTGATGACCCCAATCTCTTGTTTTGTAAGTTTTTTCCACGTGTCTTGACATCCAATGTATCCCTGCAAAGTTTGGTGAAGATCTGAGTATGTAGTTTTTGACCTTATCTGGAACCTCCTATCTGAAAATTTGAAAATTCTTAAAAAATTCGTCCAAAATCTTGATGTCTCCAATCTCTTGTTTTGTACGTTTTTTCCACGTGTCTTGATATCCAATGTATCCCTGCAAAGTTTGGTGAAGATCTGAGTATGTCGTTTTTGACCTTATCTGGAACATCCTTTCTGAAAATTTGAAAATTGTTAAAAAATTCGTCCAAAATCTTGATGTCTCCAATCTCTTTTTTGTACGTTTTTTCCACGTGTCTTGACATCCAATGTATCCCTGCAAAGTTTGGTGAAGATCTGAGTATGTAGTTTTTGACCTTATCTGGAACCTCCCATCTGAAAATTTGAAAATTCTTAAAAAATTCGACCAAAATCTTGATGTCTCCAATCTTTTGTTTTGTACGTTTTTTCCACGTGTCTTGACACATAATGTATCCATGCAAAGTTTGGTGAAGATCTGAGTATGTAGTTTTTGACCTTATATGGAACCTCCTATCTGAAAATTTGAAAATTCTTAAAAAATTCGTTAAAAATCTTGATGTCTCCAATCTCTTGTTTTGTACGTTTTTTCCACGTGTCTTGACATCCAATGTATCCCTGCAAAGTTTGGTGAAGATCTGAGTATGTAGTTTTTGACCTTATCTGGAACCTCCCATCTGAAAATTTGAAAATTCCTAAAAAATCCGTGCAAAATCTTGATGACCCCAATCTCTTGTTTTGTACGTTTTTTCCACGTGTCTTGACATCCAATGTATTCCTGCAATGTTTGGTGAAGATCTGAGTATGTAGTTTTTGACCTTATATGGAACCTCCTATCTGAAAATTTGAAAATTCTTAAAAAATTCGACCAAAATCTTGATGTTCCGAATCCTATGTTTTGTATGTTTTTTCCACGTGTCTTGACATCCAATGTATCCATGCAAAGTTTGGTGAAGATCTGAGTATGTAGTTTTTGACCTTATATTGAACCTCCCATCTGAAAATTTGAAAATTCTTAAAAAATTCGTCCAAAATCTTGATGACCCCAATCTCTTGTTTTGTACGTTTTTTCCACGTGTCTTGACATCCAAAGTATCCCTGCAAAGTTTGGTGAAGATCTGAGTATGTAGTTTTTGACCTTATATGGAACCTCCTTTCTGAAAATTTGAGAATTCTTAAAAAATTCGTCCAAAATCTTGATGTCTCCAATCTCTTGTTTTGTACGTTTTTTCCACGTGTCTTGACATCCAATGTATCCATGCAAAGTTTGGTGAAGATCTGAGTATGTCGTTTTTGACCTTATCTGGAACCTCCCATCTGAAAATTTGAAAATTCTTAAAAAATTCGTCGAAAATCTTGATGTCTCCAATCTTTTGTTTTGTACGTTTTTTCCACGTGTCTTGACATGCAAAGTATCCCTGCAACGTTTGGTGAAGATCTGAGTATGTAGTTTTTGACCTTATCTGGAACCTCCTTTCTGAAAATTTGAAAATTGTTAAAAAATTCGTCCAAAATCTTGATGTCTCCAATCTCTTTTTTGTACGTTTTTTCCACGTGTCTTGACATCCAATGTATCCCTGCAAAGTTTGGTGAAGATCTGAGTATGTAGTTTTTGACCTTATCTGGAACCTCCTATCTGAAAATTTGAAAATTCTTAAAAAATTCGTCCAAAATCCTGATGTCTCCAATCTCTTGTTTTGTACGTTTTTTCCACGTGTCTTGATATCCAATGTATCCCTGCAAAGTTTGGTGAAGATCTGAGTATGTCGTTTTTGACCTTATCTGGAACATCCTTTCTGAAAATTTGAAAATTGTTTAAAAATTCGTCCAAAATCTTGATGTCTCCAATCTCTTTTTTGTACGTTTTTTCCACGTGTCTTGACATCCAATGTATCCCTGCAAAGTTTGGTGAAGATCTGAGTATGTAGTTTTTGACCTTATCTGGAACCTCCCATCTGAAAATTTGAAAATTCTTAAAAAATTCGACCAAAATCTTGATGTCTCCAATCTTTTGTTTTGTACGTTTTTTCCACGTGTCTTGACACATAATGTATCCATGCAAAGTTTGGTGAAGATCTGAGTATGTAGTTTTTGACCTTATATGGAACCTCCTATCTGAAAATTTGAAAATTCTTAAAAAATTCGTCCAAAATCTTGATGTCTCCAATCTCTTGTTTTGTACGTTTTTTCCACGTGTCTTGACATCCAATGTATCCCTGCAAAGTTTGGTGAAGATCTGAGTATGTAGTTTTTGACCTTATCTGGAACCTCCCATCTGAAAATTTGAAAATTCCTAAAAAATCCGTGCAAAATCTTGATGACCCCAATCTCTTGTTTTGTACGTTTTTTCCACGTGTCTTGACATCCAATGTATTCCTGCAATGTTTGGTGAAGATCTGAGTATGTAGTTTTTGACCTTATATGGAACCTCCTATCTGAAAATTTGAAAATTCTTAAAAAATTCGACCAAAATCTTGATGTTCCGAATCCTATGTTTTGTATGTTTTTTCCACGTGTCTTGACATCCAATGTATCCATGCAAAGTTTGGTGAAGATCTGAGTATGTAGTTTTTGACCTTATATTGAACCTCCCATCTGAAAATTTGAAAATTCTTAAAAAATTCGTCCAAAATCTTGATGACCCCAATCTCTTGTTTTGTACGTTTTTTCCACGTGTCTTGACATCCAAAGTATCCCTGCAAAGTTTGGTGAAGATCTGAGTATGTCGTTTTTGACCTTATCTGGAACCTCCCATCTGAAAATTTGAAAATTCTTAAAAAATTCGTCGAAAATCTTGATGTCTCCAATCTTTTGTTTTGTACGTTTTTTCCACGTGTCTTGACATGCAAAGTATCCCTGCAACGTTGGTGAAGATCTGAGTATGTAGTTTTTGACCTTATCTGGAACCTCCTATCTGAAAATTTGAAAATTCTTCAAAAATTCGTCGAAAATCTTGATGTCTCCAATCTCTTGTTTTGTACGTTTTTTCCACGTGTCTTGACATCCAATGTATTCCTGCAATGTTTGGTGGAGATCTGAGTATGTAGTTTTAGACCTTATCTGGAAACTCCTATCTGAAAATTTGAAAATTCTTCAAAAATTCGTCCAAAATCTTGATGTCTCCAATCTCTTGTTTTGTACGTTTTTTCCACGTGTCTCGACCTCCAATGGATCCCTGCAAAGTTTGGTGAAGATCTGAGTATGTCGTTTTTGACCTTATCTGGAACATCCTTTCTGAAAATTTGAAAATTCTTAAAAAATTCGTCGAAAATCTTGATGTCTCCAATCTCTTGTTTTGTACGTTTTTTCCACGTGTCTTGACATCCAATGTATCCCTGCAAAGTTTGGTGAAGATCTGAGTATGTAGTTTTTGACCTTATATGGAACCTCCTATCTGAAAATTTGAAAATTCTTAAAAAATTCGTCCAAAATCTTGATGTCTCCAATCTCTTGTTTTGTACGTTTTTTCCACGTGTCTCGACCTCCAATGGATCCCTGCAAAGTTTGGTGAAGATCTGAGTATGTCGTTTTTGACCTTATCTGGAACCTCCCATCTGAAAATTTGAAAATTCTTAAAAAATTCGTCGAAAATCTTGATGTCTCCGATCTCTTGTTTTGTACGTTTTTTCCACGTGTCTTGACATGCAAAGTATTCCTGCAAAGTTTGGTGAAGATCTGAGTATGTAGTTTTTGACCTCATCTGGAACCTCCTATCTGAAAATTTGAAAATTCTTAAAAAATTCGTCCAAAATCTTGATGTCTCCAATCTCTTGTTTTGTACGTTTTTTCCACGTGTCTTGACATCCAATGTATCCCTGCAATGTTTGGTGAAGATCTGAGTATGTAGTTTTTGACCTTATCTGGAACCTCCCATCTGAAAATTTGAAAATTCCTAAAAAATCCGTCCAAAATCTTGATGACCCCAATCTCTTGTTTTGTACGTTTTTTCCACGTGTCTTGACATCCAATGTATCCCTGCAAAGTTTGGTGAAGATCTGAGTATGTAGTTTTTGATCTTATCTGGAACCTCCTATCTGAAAATTTGAAAATTCTTAAAAAATTCGTCCAAAATCTTGATGTCTCCAATCTCTTGTTTTGTACGTTTTTTCCACGTGTCTTGATATCCAATGTATCCCTGCAAAGTTTGGTGAAGATCTGAGTATGTCGTTTTTGACCTTATCTGGAACATCCTTTCTGAAAATTTGAAAATTGTTAAAAAATTCGTCCAAAATCTTGATGTCTCCTATCTCTTGTTTTGTACGTTTTTTCCACGTGTCTTGACATCCAATATATCCCTGCAAAGTTTGGTGAAGATCTGAGTATGTAGTTTTTGACCTTATCTGGAACCTCACATCTGAAAATTTGAAAATTCTTCAAAAATTCGTCGAAAATCTTGATGTCTCCAATCTCTTGTTTTGTACGTTTTTTCCACGTGTCTTGACATCCAATGTATTCCTGCAATGTTTGGTGGAGATCTGAGTATGTAGTTTTAGACCTTATCTGGAACCTCCTATCTGAAAATTTGAAAATTCTTCAAAAATTCGTCCAAAATCTTGATGTCTCCAATCTCTTGTTTTGTACGTTTTTTCCACGTGTCTCGACCTCCAATGGATCCCTGCAAAGTTTGGTGAAGATCTGAGTATGTCGTTTTTGACCTTATCTGGAACATCCTTTCTGAAAATTTGAAAATTCTTAAAAAATTCGTCGAAAATCTTGATGTCTCCAATCTCTTGTTTTGTACGTTTTTTCCACGTGTCTTGACATCCAATGTATCCCTGCAAAGTTTGGTGAAGATCTGAGTATGTAGTTTTTGACCTTATATGGAACCTCCTATCTGAAAATTTGAAAATTCTTAAAAAATTCGTCCAAAATCTTGATGTCTCCAATCTCTTGTTTTGTACGTTTTTTCCACGTGTCTCGACCTCCAATGGATCCCTGCGAAGTTTGGTGAAGATCTGAGTATGTCGTTTTTGACCTTATCTGGAACCTCCCATCTGAAAATTTGAAAATTCTTAAAAAATTCGTCGAAAATCTTGATGTCTCCGATCTCTTGTTTTGTACGTTTTTTCCACGTGTCTTGACATGCAAAGTATTCCTGCAAAGTTTGGTGAAGATCTGAGTATGTAGTTTTTGACCTCATCTGGAACCTCCTATCTGAAAATTTGAAAATTCTTAAAAAATTCGTCCAAAATCTTGATGTCTCCAATCTCTTGTTTTGTACGTTTTTTCCACGTGTCTTGACATCCAATGTATCCCTGCAATGTTTGGTGAAGATCTGAGTATGTAGTTTTTGACCTTATCTGGAACCTCCTATCTGAAAATTTGAAAATTCCTAAAAAATCCGTCCAAAATCTTGATGACCCCAATCTCTTGTTTTGTACTTTTTTCCACGTGTCTCGACCTCCAATGTATCCCTGCAAAGTTTGGTGAAGATCTGAGTATGTAGTTTTTGACCTTATATGGAACCTCCTATCTGAAAATTTGAAAATTCTTAAAAAATTCGTCCAAAATCTTGATGTCATCAATCCTATGTTTTGTATGTTTTTTCCACGTGTCTTGACATCCAATGTATCCATGCAAAGTTTGGTGAAGATCTGAGTATGTCGTTTTTGACCTTATCTGGAACCTCCCATCTGAAAATTTGAAAATTCTTAAAAAATTCGTCGAAAATCTTGATGTCTCCGATCTCTTGTTTTGTACGTTTTTTCCACGTGTCTTGACATCCAATGTATCCCTGCAAAGTTTGGTGAAGATCTGAGTATGTAGTTTTTGACCTTATATGGAACCTCCTATCTGAAAATTTGAAAATTCTTAAAAAATTCGTCCAAAATCTTGATGTCACCAATCCTATGTTTTGTATGTTTTTTCCACGTGTCTTGACATCCAATGTATCCATGCAAAGTTTGGTGAAGATCTGAGTATGTCGTTTTTGACCTTATCTGGAACCTCCCATCTGAAAATTTGAAAATTCTTAAAAAATTCGTCGAAAATCTTGATGTCTCCGATCTCTTGTTTTGTACGTTTTTTCCACGTGTCTTGACATGCAAAGTATTCCTGCAAAGTTTGGTGAAGATCTGACTATGTAGTTTTTGACCTCATCTGGAACCTCCTATCTGAAAATTTGAAAATTCTTAAAAAATTCGTCCAAAATATTGATGTCTCCAATCTCTTGTTTTGTACGTTTTTTCCACGTGTCTTGACATCCAATGTATCCCTGCAATGTTTGGTGAAGATCTGAGTATGTAGTTTTTGACCTTATCTGGAACCTCCCATCTGAAAATTTGAAAATTCCTAAAAAATCCGTCCAAAATCTTGATGACCCCAATCTCTTGTTTTGTACGTTTTTTCCACGTGTCTTGACATCCAATGTATCCCTGCAAAGTTTGGTGAAGATCTGAGTATGTAGTTTTTGACCTTATCTGGAACCTCCTATCTGAAAATTTGAAAATTCTTAAAAAATTCGTCCAAAATCTTGATGTCTCCAATCTCTTGTTTTGTACGTTTTTTCCACGTGTCTTGATATCCAATGTATCCCTGCAAAGTTTGGTGAAGATCTGAGTATGTCGTTTTTGACCTTATCTGGAACATCCTTTCTGAAAATTTGAAAATTGTTAAAAAATTCGTCCAAAATCTTGATGTCTCCAATCTCTTTTTTGTACGTTTTTTCCACGTGTCTTGACATCCAATGTATCCCTGCAAAGTTTGGTGAAGATCTGAGTATGTAGTTTTTGACCTTATCTGGAACCTCCCATCTGAAAATTTGAAAATTCTTAAAAAATTCGACCAAAATCTTGATGTCTCCAATCTTTTGTTTTGTACGTTTTTTCCACGTGTCTTGACACATAATGTATCCATGCAAAGTTTGGTGAAGATCTGAGTATGTAGTTTTTGACCTTATATGGAACCTCCTATCTGAAAATTTGAAAATTCTTAAAAAATTCGTCCAAAATCTTGATGTCTCCAATCTCTTGTTTTGTACGTTTTTTCCACGTGTCTTGACATCCAATGTATCCCTGCAAAGTTTGGTGAAGATCTGAGTATGTAGTTTTTGACCTTATCTGGAACCTCCCATCTGAAAATTTGAAAATTCCTAAAAAATCCGTCCAAAATCTTGATGACCACAATCTCTTGTTTTGTACGTTTTTTCCACGTGTCTTGACATTCAATGTATCCCTGCAAAGTTTGGTGAAGATCTGAGTATGTAGTTTTTGACCTTATATGGAACCTCCTTTCTGAAAATTTGAAAATTCTTAAAAAATTCGTCCAAAATCTTGATGACCCCAATCTCTTGTTTTGTACGTTTTTTCCACGTGTCTTGACATCCAATGTATCCCTGCAAAGTTTGGTGAAGATCTGAGTTTGTAGTTTTTGACCTTATATGGAACCTCCTTTCTGAAAATTTGAGAATTCTTAAAAAATTCGTCCAAAATCTTGATGTCTCCAATCTCTTGTTTTGTACGTTTTTTCCACGTGTCTTGACATCCAATGTATCCATGCAAAGTTTGGTGAAGATCTGAGTATGTCGTTTTTGACCTTATCTGGAACCTCCCATCTGAAAATTTGAAAATTCTTAAAAAATTCGTCGAAAATCTTGATGTCTCCAATCTCTTGTTTTGTACGTTTTTTCCACGTGTCTTGACATGCAAAGTATCCCTGCAACGTTTGGTGAAGATCTGAGTATGTAGTTTTTGACCTTATCTGGAACCTCCTATCTGAAAATTTGAAAATTCTTCAAAAATTCGTCGAAAATCTTGATGTCTCCAATCTCTTGTTTTGTACGTTTTTTCCACGTGTCTTGACATCCAATGTATCCCTGCAATGTTTGGTTGAGATCTGAGTATGTAGTTTTTGACCTTATCTGGAACCTCCTATCTGAAAATTTGAAAATTCTTCAAAAATTCGTCCAAAATCTTGATGTCTCCAATCTCTTGTTTTGTACGTTTTTTCCACGTGTCTCGACCTCCAATGTATCCCTGCAAAGTTTGGTGAAGATCTGAGTATGTCGTTTTTGACCTTATCTGGAACATCCTTTCTGAAAATTTGAAAATTCTTAAAAAATTCGTCGAAAATCTTGATGTCTCCAATCTCTTGTTTTGTACGTTTTTTCCACGTGTCTTGACATCCAATGTATCCCTGCAAAGTTTGGTGAAGATCTGAGTATGTAGTTTTTGACCTTATATGGAACCTCCTATCTGAAAATTTGAAAATTCTTAAAAAATTCGTCCAAAATCTTGATGTCTCCAATCTCTTGTTTTGTACGTTTTTTCCACGTGTCTCGACCTCCAATGGATCCCTGCAAAGTTTGGTGAAGATCTGAGTATGTCGTTTTTGACCTTATCTGGAATCTCCCATCTGAAAATTTGAAAATTCTTAAAAAATTCGTCGAAAATCTTGATGTCTCCGATCTCTTGTTTTGTACGTTTTTTCCACGTGTCTTGACATGCAAAGTATTCCTGCAAAGTTTGGTGAAGATCTGAGTATGTAGTTTTTGACCTCATCTGGAACCTCCTATCTGAAAATTTGAAAATTCTTAAAAAATTCGTCCAAAATCTTGATGTCTCCAATCTCTTGTTTTGTACGTTTTTTCCACGTGTCTTGACATCCAATGTATCCCTGCAATGTTTGGTGAAGATCTGAGTATGTAGTTTTTGACCTTATCTGGAACCTCCCATCTGAAAATTTGAAAATTCCTAAAAAATCCGTCCAAAATCTTGATGACCCCAATCTCTTGTTTTGTACGTTTTTTCCACGTGTCTTGACATCCAATGTATCCCTGCAAAGTTTGGTGAAGATCTGAGTATGTAGTTTTTGATCTTATCTGGAACCTCCTATCTGAAAATTTGAAAATTCTTAAAAAATTCGTCCAAAATCTTGATGTCTCCAATCTCTTGTTTTGTACGTTTTTTCCACGTGTCTTGATATCCAATGTATCCCTGCAAAGTTTGGTGAAGATCTGAGTATGTCGTTTTTGACCTTATCTGGAACATCCTTTCTGAAAATTTGAAAATTGTTAAAAAATTCGTCCAAAATCTTGATGTCTCCTATCTCTTGTTTTGTACGTTTTTTCCACGTGTCTTGACATCCAATATATCCCTGCAAAGTTTGGTGAAGATCTGAGTATGTAGTTTTTGACCTTATCTGGAACCTCACATCTGAAAATTTGAAAATTCTTAAAAAATTCGACCAATATCTTGATGTCTCCAATCTCTTGTTTTGTACGTTTTTTCCACGTGTCTTGACACATAATGTATCCATGCAAAGTTTGGTGAAGATCTGAGTATGTAGTTTTTGACCTTATATGGAACCTCCTATCTGAAAATTTAAAAATTCTTAAAAAATTCGTCCAAAATCTTGATGTCTCCAATCTCTTGTTTTGTACGTTTTTTCCACGTGTCTTGACATCCAATGTATCCCTGCAAAGTTTGGTGAAGATCTGAGTATGTAGTTTTTGACCTTATCTGGAACCTCCCATCTGAAAATTTGAAAATTCCTAAAAAATCCGTCCAAAATCTTGATGACCCCAATCTCTTGTTTTGTACGTTTTTTCCACGTGTCTTGACATTCAATGTATCCCTGCAAAGTTTGGTGAAGATCTGAGTATGTAGTTTTTGACCTTATATGGAACCTCCTTTCTGAAAATTTGAAAATTCTTAAAAAATTCGTCCAAAATCTTGATGACCCCAATCTCTTGTTTTGTACGTTTTTTCCACGTGTCTTGACATCCAATGTATCCCTGCAAAGTTTGGTGAAGATCTGAGTTTGTAGTTTTTGACCTTATATGGAACCTCCTTTCTGAAAATTTGAGAATTCTTAAAAAATTCGTCCAAAATCTTGATGTCTCCAATCTCTTGTTTTGTACGTTTTTTCCACGTGTCTTGACATCCAATGTATCCATGCAAAGTTTGGTGAAGATCTGAGTATGTCGTTTTTGACCTTATCTGGAACCTCCCATCTGAAAATTTGAAAATTCTTAAAAAATTCGTCGAAAATCTTGATGTCTCCAATCTCTTGTTTTGTACGTTTTTTCCACGTGTCTTGACATGCAAAGTATCCCTGCAACGTTTGGTGAAGATCTGAGTATGTAGTTTTTGACCTTATCTGGAACCTCCTATCTGAAAATTTGAAAATTCTTCAAAAATTCGTCGAAAATCTTGATGTCTCCAATCTCTTGTTTTGTACGTTTTTTCCACGTGTCTTGACATCCAATGTATCCCTGCAATGTTTGGTTGAGATCTGAGTATGTAGTTTTTGACCTTATCTGGAACCTCCTATCTGAAAATTTGAAAATTCTTCAAAAATTCGTCCAAAATCTTGATGTCTCCAATCTCTTGTTTTGTACGTTTTTTCCACGTGTCTCGACCTCCAATGTATCCCTGCAAAGTTTGGTGAAGATCTGAGTATGTCGTTTTTGACCTTATCTGGAACATCCTTTCTGAAAATTTGAAAATTCTTAAAAAATTCGTCGAAAATCTTGATGTCTCCAATCTCTTGTTTTGTACGTTTTTTCCACGTGTCTTGACATCCAATGTATCCCTGCAAAGTTTGGTGAAGATCTGAGTATGTAGTTTTTGACCTTATATGGAACCTCCTATCTGAAAATTTGAAAATTCTTAAAAAATTCGTCCAAAATCTTGATGTCACCAATCCTATGTTTTGTATGTTTTTTCCACGTGTCTTGACATCCAATGTATCCATGCAAAGTTTGGTGAAGATCTGAGTATGTCGTTTTTGACCTTATCTGGAACCTCCCATCTGAAAATTTGAAAATTCTTAAAAAATTCGTCGAAAATCTTGATGTCTCCGATCTCTTGTTTTGTACGTTTTTTCCACGTGTCTTGACATGCAAAGTATTCCTGCAAAGTTTGGTGAAGATCTGACTATGTAGTTTTTGACCTCATCTGGAACCTCCTATCTGAAAATTTGAAAATTCTTAAAAAATTCGTCCAAAATATTGATGTCTCCAATCTCTTGTTTTGTACGTTTTTTCCACGTGTCTTGACATCCAATGTATCCCTGCAATGTTTGGTGAAGATCTGAGTATGTAGTTTTTGACCTTATCTGGAACCTCCCATCTGAAAATTTGAAAATTCCTAAAAAATCCGTCCAAAATCTTGATGACCCCAATCTCTTGTTTTGTACGTTTTTTCCACGTGTCTTGACATCCAATGTATCCCTGCAAAGTTTGGTGAAGATCTGAGTATGTAGTTTTTGACCTTATCTGGAACCTCCTATCTGAAAATTTGAAAATTCTTAAAAAATTCGTCCAAAATCTTGATGTCTCCAATCTCTTGTTTTGTACGTTTTTTCCACGTGTCTTGATATCCAATGTATCCCTGCAAAGTTTGGTGAAGATCTGAGTATGTCGTTTTTGACCTTATCTGGAACATCCTTTCTGAAAATTTGAAAATTGTTAAAAAATTCGTCCAAAATCTTGATGTCTCCAATCTCTTTTTTGTACGTTTTTTCCACGTGTCTTGACATCCAATGTATCCCTGCAAAGTTTGGTGAAGATCTGAGTATGTAGTTTTTGACCTTATCTGGAACCTCCCATCTGAAAATTTGAAAATTCTTAAAAAATTCGACCAAAATCTTGATGTCTCCAATCTTTTGTTTTGTACGTTTTTTCCACGTGTCTTGACACATAATGTATCCATGCAAAGTTTGGTGAAGATCTGAGTATGTAGTTTTTGACTTTATATGGAACCTCCTATCTGAAAATTTGAAAATTCTTAAAAAATTCGTCCAAAATCTTGATGTCTCCAATCTCTTGTTTTGTACGTTTTTTCCACGTGTCTTGACATCCAATGTATCCCTGCAAAGTTTGGTGAAGATCTGAGTATGTAGTTTTTGACCTTATCTGGAACCTCCCATCTGAAAATTTGAAAATTCCTAAAAAATCCGTGCAAAATCTTGATGACCCCAATCTCTTGTTTTGTACGTTTTTTCCACGTGTCTTGACATCCAATGTATCCATGCAAAGTTTGGTGAAGATCTGAGTATGTCGTTTTTGACCTTATCTGGAACCTCCCATCTGAAAATTTGAAAATTCTTCAAAAATTCGTCGAAAATCTTGATGTCTCCAATCTCTTGTTTTGTACGTTTTTTCCACGTGTCTTGACATCCAATGTATCCCTGCAATGTTTGGTGGAGATCTGAGTATGTAGTTTTTGACCTTATCTGGGACCTCCTATCAGAAAATTTGAAAATTCTTCAAAAATTCGTCCAAAATCTTGATGTCTCCAATCTCTTGTTTTGTACGTTTTTTCCACGTGTCTCGACCTCCAATGTATCCCTGCAAAGTTTGGTGAAGATCTGAGTATGTCGTTTTTGACCTTATGTGGAACATCCTTTCTGAAAATTTGAAAATTCTTAAAAAATTCGTCGAAAATCTTGATGTCTCCAATCTCTTGTTTTGTACGTTTTTTCCACGTGTCTTGACATCCAATGTATCCCTGCAAAGTTTGGTGAAGATCTGAGTATGTAGTTTTTGACCTTATATGGAATCTCCCATCTGAAAATTAGAAAATTCCTAAAAAATCCGTCCATAATCTTGATGACCCCAATCTCTTGTTTTGTACTTTTTTTCCACGTGTCTTGACATCCAATGTATCCCTGCAAAGTTTGGTGAAGATCTGAGTATGTAGTTTTTGATCTTATCTGGAACCTCCTATCTGAAAATTTGAAAATTCTTAAAAAATTCGTCCAAAATCTTGATGTCTCCAATCTCTTGTTTTGTACGTTTTTTCCACGTGTCTTGATATCCAATGTATCCCTGCAAAGTTTGGTGAAGATCTGAGTATGTTGTTTTTGTCCTTATCTGGAACATCCTTTCTGAAAATTTGAAAATTGTTAAAAAATTCGTCCAAAATCTTGATGTCTCCTATCTCTTGTTTTGTACGTTTTTTCCACGTGTCTTGACATCCAATGTATCCCTGCAAAGTTTGGTGAAGATCTGAGTATGTAGTTTTTGACCTTATCTGGAACCTCCCATCTGAAAATTTGAAAATTCTTAAAAAATTCGACCAATATCTTGATGTCTCCAATCTCTTGTTTTGTACGTTTTTTCCACGTGTCTTGACACATAATGTATCCATGCAAAGTTTGGTGAAGATCTGAGTATGTAGTTTTTGACCTTATATGGAACCTCCTATCTGAAAATTTAAAAATTCTTAAAAAATTCGTCCAAAATCTTGATGTCTCCAATCTCTTGTTTTGTACGTTTTTTCCACGTGTCTTGACATCCAATGTATCCCTGCAAAGTTTGGTGAAGATCTGAGTATGTAGTTTTTGACCTTATCTGGAACCTCCCATCTGAAAATTTGAAAATTCTTAAAAAATTCGACCAAAATCTTGATGTCTCCAATCTCTTGTTTTGTACGTTTTTTCCACGTGTCTTGACATCCAATGTATCCCTGCAAAGTTTGGTGAAGATCTGAGTATGTAGTTTTTGACCTTATCTGGAACCTCCCATCTGAAAATTTGAAAATTCCTAAAAAATCCGTGCAAAATCTTGATGACCCCAATCTCTTGTTTTGTACGTTTTTTCCACGTGTCTTGACATCCAATGTATTCCTGCAATGTTTGGTGAAGATCTGAGTATGTAGTTTTTGACCTTATATGGAACCTCCTATCTGAAAATTTGAAAATTCTTAAAAAATTCGACCAAAATCTTGATGTTCCGAATCCTATGTTTTGTATGTTTTTTCCACGTGTCTTGACATCCAATGTATCCATGCAAAGTTTGGTGAAGATCTGAGTATGTAGTTTTTGACCTTATATTGAACCTCCCATCTGAAAATTTGAAAATTCTTAAAAAATTCGTCCAAAATATTGATGACCCCAATCTCTTGTTTTGTACGTTTTTTCCACGTGTCTTGACATCCAAAGTATCCCTGCAAAGTTTGGTGAAGATCTGAGTATGTAGTTTTTGACCTTATATGGAACCTCCTTTCTGAAAATTTGAGAATTCTTAAAAAATTCGTCCAAAATCTTGATGTCTACAATCTCTTGTTTTGTACGTTTTTTCCACGTGTCTTGACATCCAATGTATCCATGCAAAGTTTGGTGAAGATCTGAGTATGTCGTTTTTGACCTTATCTGGAACCTCCCATCTGAAAATTTGAAAATTCTTAAAAAATTCGTCGAAAATCTTGATGTCTCCAATCTTTTGTTTTGTACGTTTTTTCCACGTGTCTTGACATGCAAAGTATCCCTGCAACGTTTGGTGAAGATCTGAGTATGTAGTTTTTGACCTTATCTGGAACCTCCTATCTGAAAATTTGAAAATTCTTCAAAAATTCGTCGAAAATCTTGATGTCTCCAATCTCTTGTTTTGTACGTTTTTTCCACGTGTCTTGACATCCAATGTATTCCTGCAATGTTTGGTGGAGATCTGAGTATGTAGTTTTAGACCTTATCTGGAACCTCCTATCTGAAAATTTGAAAATTCTTCAAAAATTCGTCCAAAATCTTGATGTCTCCAATCTCTTGTTTTGTACGTTTTTTCCACGTGTCTCGACCTCCAATGGATCCCTGCAAAGTTTGGTGAAGATCTGAGTATGTCGTTTTTGACCTTATCTGGAACATCCTTTCTGAAAATTTGAAAATTCTTAAAAAATTCGTCGAAAATCTTGATGTCTCCAATCTCTTGTTTTGTACGTTTTTTCCACGTGTCTTGACATCCAATGTATCCCTGCAAAGTTTGGTGAAGATCTGAGTATGTAGTTTTTGACCTTATATGGAACCTCCTATCTGAAAATTTGAAAATTCTTAAAAAATTCGTCCAAAATCTTGATGTCTCCAATCTCTTGTTTTGTACGTTTTTTCCACGTGTCTCGACCTCCAATGGATCCCTGCGAAGTTTGGTGAAGATCTGAGTATGTCGTTTTTGACCTTATCTGGAACCTCCCATCTGAAAATTTGAAAATTCTTAAAAAATTCGTCGAAAATCTTGATGTCTCCGATCTCTTGTTTTGTACGTTTTTTCCACGTGTCTTGACATGCAAAGTATTCCTGCAAAGTTTGGTGAAGATCTGAGTATGTAGTTTTTGACCTCATCTGGAACCTCCTATCTGAAAATTTGAAAATTCTTAAAAAATTCGTCCAAAATCTTGATGTCTCCAATCTCTTGTTTTGTACGTTTTTTCCACGTGTCTTGACATCCAATGTATCCCTGCAATGTTTGGTGAAGATCTGAGTATGTAGTTTTTGACCTTATCTGGAACCTCCTATCTGAAAATTTGAAAATTCCTAAAAAATCCGTCCAAAATCTTGATGACCCCAATCTCTTGTTTTGTACTTTTTTCCACGTGTCTCGACCTCCAATGTATCCCTGCAAAGTTTGGTGAAGATCTGAGTATGTAGTTTTTGACCTTATATGGAACCTCCTATCTGAAAATTTGAAAATTCTTAAAAAATTCGTCCAAAATCTTGATGTCATCAATCCTATGTTTTGTATGTTTTTTCCACGTGTCTTGACATCCAATGTATCCATGCAAAGTTTGGTGAAGATCTGAGTATGTCGTTTTTGACCTTATCTGGAACCTCCCATCTGAAAATTTGAAAATTCTTAAAAAATTCGTCGAAAATCTTGATGTCTCCGATCTCTTGTTTTGTACGTTTTTTCCACGTGTCTTGACATCCAATGTATCCCTGCAAAGTTTGGTGAAGATCTGAGTATGTAGTTTTTGACCTTATATGGAACCTCCTATCTGAAAATTTGAAAATTCTTAAAAAATTCGTCCAAAATCTTGATGTCACCAATCCTATGTTTTGTATGTTTTTTCCACGTGTCTTGACATCCAATGTATCCATGCAAAGTTTGGTGAAGATCTGAGTATGTCGTTTTTGACCTTATCTGGAACCTCCCATCTGAAAATTTGAAAATTCTTAAAAAATTCGTCGAAAATCTTGATGTCTCCGATCTCTTGTTTTGTACGTTTTTTCCACGTGTCTTGACATGCAAAGTATTCCTGCAAAGTTTGGTGAAGATCTGACTATGTAGTTTTTGACCTCATCTGGAACCTCCTATCTGAAAATTTGAAAATTCTTAAAAAATTCGTCCAAAATATTGATGTCTCCAATCTCTTGTTTTGTACGTTTTTTCCACGTGTCTTGACATCCAATGTATCCCTGCAATGTTTGGTGAAGATCTGAGTATGTAGTTTTTGACCTTATCTGGAACCTCCCATCTGAAAATTTGAAAATTCCTAAAAAATCCGTCCAAAATCTTGATGACCCCAATCTCTTGTTTTGTACGTTTTTTCCACGTGTCTTGACATCCAATGTATCCCTGCAAAGTTTGGTGAAGATCTGAGTATGTAGTTTTTGACCTTATCTGGAACCTCCTATCTGAAAATTTGAAAATTCTTAAAAAATTCGTCCAAAATCTTGATGTCTCCAATCTCTTGTTTTGTACGTTTTTTCCACGTGTCTTGATATCCAATGTATCCCTGCAAAGTTTGGTGAAGATCTGAGTATGTCGTTTTTGACCTTATCTGGAACATCCTTTCTGAAAATTTGAAAATTGTTAAAAAATTCGTCCAAAATCTTGATGTCTCCAATCTCTTTTTTGTACGTTTTTTCCACGTGTCTTGACATCCAATGTATCCCTGCAAAGTTTGGTGAAGATCTGAGTATGTAGTTTTTGACCTTATCTGGAACCTCCCATCTGAAAATTTGAAAATTCTTAAAAAATTCGACCAAAATCTTGATGTCTCCAATCTTTTGTTTTGTACGTTTTTTCCACGTGTCTTGACACATAATGTATCCATGCAAAGTTTGGTGAAGATCTGAGTATGTAGTTTTTGACCTTATATGGAACCTCCTATCTGAAAATTTGAAAATTCTTAAAAAATTCGTCCAAAATCTTGATGTCTCCAATCTCTTGTTTTGTACGTTTTTTCCACGTGTCTTGACATCCAATGTATCCCTGCAAAGTTTGGTGAAGATCTGAGTATGTAGTTTTTGACCTTATCTGGAACCTCCCATCTGAAAATTTGAAAATTCCTAAAAAATCCGTCCAAAATCTTGATGACCCCAATCTCTTGTTTTGTACGTTTTTTCCACGTGTCTTGACATTCAATGTATCCCTGCAAAGTTTGGTGAAGATCTGAGTATGTAGTTTTTGACCTTATATGGAACCTCCTTTCTGAAAATTTGAAAATTCTTAAAAAATTCGTCCAAAATCTTGATGACCCCAATCTCTTGTTTTGTACGTTTTTTCCACGTGTCTTGACATCCAATGTATCCCTGCAAAGTTTGGTGAAGATCTGAGTTTGTAGTTTTTGACCTTATATGGAACCTCCTTTCTGAAAATTTGAGAATTCTTAAAAAATTCGTCCAAAATCTTGATGTCTCCAATCTCTTGTTTTGTACGTTTTTTCCACGTGTCTTGACATCCAATGTATCCATGCAAAGTTTGGTGAAGATCTGAGTATGTCGTTTTTGACCTTATCTGGAACCTCCCATCTGAAAATTTGAAAATTCTTAAAAAATTCGTCGAAAATCTTGATGTCTCCAATCTCTTGTTTTGTACGTTTTTTCCACGTGTCTTGACATGCAAAGTATCCCTGCAACGTTTGGTGAAGATCTGAGTATGTAGTTTTTGACCTTATCTGGAACCTCCTATCTGAAAATTTGAAAATTCTTCAAAAATTCGTCGAAAATCTTGATGTCTCCAATCTCTTGTTTTGTACGTTTTTTCCACGTGTCTTGACATCCAATGTATCCCTGCAATGTTTGGTTGAGATCTGAGTATGTAGTTTTTGACCTTATCTGGAACCTCCTATCTGAAAATTTGAAAATTCTTCAAAAATTCGTCCAAAATCTTGATGTCTCCAATCTCTTGTTTTGTACGTTTTTTCCACGTGTCTCGACCTCCAATGTATCCCTGCAAAGTTTGGTGAAGATCTGAGTATGTCGTTTTTGACCTTATCTGGAACATCCTTTCTGAAAATTTGAAAATTCTTAAAAAATTCGTCGAAAATCTTGATGTCTCCAATCTCTTGTTTTGTACGTTTTTTCCACGTGTCTTGACATCCAATGTATCCCTGCAAAGTTTGGTGAAGATCTGAGTATGTAGTTTTTGACCTTATATGGAACCTCCTATCTGAAAATTTGAAAATTCTTAAAAAATTCCTCCAAAATCTTGATGTCACCAATCATATGTTTTGTATGTTTTTTCCACGTGTCTTGACATCCAATGTATCCATGCAAAGTTTGGTGAAGATCTGAGTATGTCGTTTTTGACCTTATCTGGAACCTCCCATCTGAAAATTTGAAAATTCTTAAAAAATTCGTCGAAAATCTTGATGTCTCCGATCTCTTGTTTTGTACGTTTTTTCCACGTGTCTTGACATGCAAAGTATTCCTGCAAAGTTTGGTGAAGATCTGACTATGTAGTTTTTGACCTCATCTGGAACCTCCTATCTGAAAATTTGAAAATTCTTAAAAAATTCGTCCAAAATATTGATGTCTCCAATCTCTTGTTTTGTACGTTTTTTCCACGTGTCTTGACATCCAATGTATCCCTGCAATGTTT
This sequence comes from Lepisma saccharinum, assembly GCF_977018435.1. NCBI lineage: Eukaryota > Metazoa > Arthropoda > Insecta > Zygentoma > Lepismatidae > Lepisma > Lepisma saccharinum. The sequence continues at coordinate 277,231 of NW_028142952.1, read as the reverse complement.
GGTGAAGATCTGAGTATGTAGTTTTTGACCTTATCTGGAACCTCCCATCTGAAAATTTGAAAATTCCTAAAAAATCCGTCCAAAATCTTGATGACCCCAATCTCTTGTTTTGTACGTTTTTTCCACGTGTCTTGACATCCAATGTATCCCTGCAAAGTTTGGTGAAGATCTGAGTATGTAGTTTTTGACCTTATCTGGAACCTCCTATCTGAAAATTTGAAAATTCTTAAAAAATTCGTCCAAAATCTTGATGTCTCCAATCTCTTGTTTTGTACGTTTTTTCCACGTGTCTTGATATCCAATGTATCCCTGCAAAGTTTGGTGAAGATCTGAGTATGTCGTTTTTGACCTTATCTGGAACATCCTTTCTGAAAATTTGAAAATTGTTAAAAAATTCGTCCAAAATCTTGATGTCTCCAATCTCTTTTTTGTACGTTTTTTCCACGTGTCTTGACATCCAATGTATCCCTGCAAAGTTTGGTGAAGATCTGAGTATGTAGTTTTTGACCTTATCTGGAACCTCCCATCTGAAAATTTGAAAATTCTTAAAAAATTCGACCAAAATCTTGATGTCTCCAATCTTTTGTTTTGTACGTTTTTTCCACGTGTCTTGACACATAATGTATCCATGCAAAATTTGGTGAAGATCTGAGTATGTAGTTTTTGACCTTATATGGAACCTCCTATCTGAAAATTTGAAAATTCTTAAAAAATTCGTCCAAAATCTTGATGTCTCCAATCTCTTGTTTTGTACGTTTTTTCCACGTGTCTTGACATCCAATGTATCCCTGCAAAGTTTGGTGAAGATCTGAGTATGTAGTTTTTGACCTTATCTGGAACCTCCCATCTGAAAATTTGAAAATTCCTAAAAAATCCGTGCAAAATCTTGATGACCCCAATCTCTTGTTTTGTACGTTTTTTCCACGTGTCTTGACATCCAATGTATCCATGCAAAGTTTGGTGAAGATCTGAGTATGTCGTTTTTGACCTTATCTGGAACCTCCCATCTGAAAATTTGAAAATTCTTCAAAAATTCGTCGAAAATCTTGATGTCTCCAATCTCTTGTTTTGTACGTTTTTTCCACGTGTCTTGACATCCAATGTATCCCTGCAATGTTTGGTGGAGATCTGAGTATGTAGTTTTTGACCTTATCTGGGACCTCCTATCAGAAAATTTGAAAATTCTTCAAAAATTCGTCCAAAATCTTGATGTCTCCAATCTCTTGTTTTGTACGTTTTTTCCACGTGTCTCGACCTCCAATGTATCCCTGCAAAGTTTGGTGAAGATCTGAGTATGTCGTTTTTGACCTTATGTGGAACATCCTTTCTGAAAATTTGAAAATTCTTAAAAAATTCGTCGAAAATCTTGATGTCTCCAATCTCTTGTTTTGTACGTTTTTTCCACGTGTCTTGACATCCAATGTATCCCTGCAAAGTTTGGTGAAGATCTGAGTATGTAGTTTTTGACCTTATATGGAACCTCCCATCTGAAAATTAGAAAATTCCTAAAAAATCCGTCCATAATCTTGATGACCCCAATCTCTTGTTTTGTACTTTTTTTCCACGTGTCTTGACATCCAATGTATCCCTGCAAAGTTTGGTGAAGATCTGAGTATGTAGTTTTTGATCTTATCTGGAACCTCCTATCTGAAAATTTGAAAATTCTTAAAAAATTCGTCCAAAATCTTGATGTCTCCAATCTCTTGTTTTGTACGTTTTTTCCACGTGTCTTGATATCCAATGTATCCCTGCAAAGTTTGGTGAAGATCTGAGTATGTTGTTTTTGTCCTTATCTGGAACATCCTTTCTGAAAATTTGAAAATTGTTAAAAAATTCGTCCAAAATCTTGATGTCTCCTATCTCTTGTTTTGTACGTTTTTTCCACGTGTCTTGACATCCAATGTATCCCTGCAAAGTTTGGTGAAGATCTGAGTATGTAGTTTTTGACCTTATCTGGAACCTCCCATCTGAAAATTTGAAAATTCCTAAAAAATCCGTGCAAAATCTTGATGACCCCAATCTCTTGTTTTGTACGTTTTTTCCACGTGTCTTGACATCCAATGTATTCCTGCAATGTTTGGTGAAGATCTGAGTATGTAGTTTTTGACCTTATATGGAACCTCCTATCTGAAAATTTGAAAATTCTTAAAAAATTCGACCAAAATCTTGATGTTCCGAATCCTATGTTTTGTATGTTTTTTCCACGTGTCTTGACATCCAATGTATCCATGCAAAGTTTGGTGAAGATCTGAGTATGTAGTTTTTGACCTTATATTGAACCTCCCATCTGAAAATTTGAAAATTCTTAAAAAATTCGTCCAAAATATTGATGACCCCAATCTCTTGTTTTGTACGTTTTTTCCACGTGTCTTGACATCCAAAGTATCCCTGCAAAGTTTGGTGAAGATCTGAGTATGTAGTTTTTGACCTTATATGGAACCTCCTTTCTGAAAATTTGAGAATTCTTAAAAAATTCGTCCAAAATCTTGATGTCTACAATCTCTTGTTTTGTACGTTTTTTCCACGTGTCTTGACATCCAATGTATCCATGCAAAGTTTGGTGAAGATCTGAGTATGTCGTTTTTGACCTTATCTGGAACCTCCCATCTGAAAATTTGAAAATTCTTAAAAAATTCGTCGAAAATCTTGATGTCTCCAATCTTTTGTTTTGTACGTTTTTTCCACGTGTCTTGACATGCAAAGTATCCCTGCAACGTTTGGTGAAGATCTGAGTATGTAGTTTTTGACCTTATCTGGAACCTCCTATCTGAAAATTTGAAAATTCTTCAAAAATTCGTCGAAAATCTTGATGTCTCCAATCTCTTGTTTTGTACGTTTTTTCCACGTGTCTTGACATCCAATGTATTCCTGCAATGTTTGGTGGAGATCTGAGTATGTAGTTTTAGACCTTATCTGGAACCTCCTATCTGAAAATTTGAAAATTCTTCAAAAATTCGTCCAAAATCTTGATGTCTCCAATCTCTTGTTTTGTACGTTTTTTCCACGTGTCTCGACCTCCAATGGATCCCTGCAAAGTTTGGTGAAGATCTGAGTATGTCGTTTTTGACCTTATCTGGAACATCCTTTCTGAAAATTTGAAAATTCTTAAAAAATTCGTCGAAAATCTTGATGTCTCCAATCTCTTGTTTTGTACGTTTTTTCCACGTGTCTTGACATCCAATGTATCCCTGCAAAGTTTGGTGAAGATCTGAGTATGTAGTTTTTGACCTTATATGGAACCTCCTATCTGAAAATTTGAAAATTCTTAAAAAATTCGTCCAAAATCTTGATGTCTCCAATCTCTTGTTTTGTACGTTTTTTCCACGTGTCTCGACCTCCAATGGATCCCTGCGAAGTTTGGTGAAGATCTGAGTATGTCGTTTTTGACCTTATCTGGAACCTCCCATCTGAAAATTTGAAAATTCTTAAAAAATTCGTCGAAAATCTTGATGTCTCCGATCTCTTGTTTTGTACGTTTTTTCCACGTGTCTTGACATGCAAAGTATTCCTGCAAAGTTTGGTGAAGATCTGAGTATGTAGTTTTTGACCTCATCTGGAACCTCCTATCTGAAAATTTGAAAATTCTTAAAAAATTCGTCCAAAATCTTGATGTCTCCAATCTCTTGTTTTGTACGTTTTTTCCACGTGTCTTGACATCCAATGTATCCCTGCAATGTTTGGTGAAGATCTGAGTATGTAGTTTTTGACCTTATCTGGAACCTCCTATCTGAAAATTTGAAAATTCCTAAAAAATCCGTCCAAAATCTTGATGACCCCAATCTCTTGTTTTGTACTTTTTTCCACGTGTCTCGACCTCCAATGTATCCCTGCAAAGTTTGGTGAAGATCTGAGTATGTAGTTTTTGACCTTATATGGAACCTCCTATCTGAAAATTTGAAAATTCTTAAAAAATTCGTCCAAAATCTTGATGTCACCAATCCTATGTTTTGTATGTTTTTTCCACGTGTCTTGACATCCAATGTATCCATGCAAAGTTTGGTGAAGATCTGAGTATGTCGTTTTTGACCTTATCTGGAACCTCCCATCTGAAAATTTGAAAATTCTTAAAAAATTCGTCGAAAATCTTGATGTCTCCGATCTCTTGTTTTGTACGTTTTTTCCACGTGTCTTGACATCCAATGTATCCCTGCAAAGTTTGGTGAAGATCTGAGTATGTAGTTTTTGACCTTATATGGAACCTCCTATCTGAAAATTTGAAAATTCTTAAAAAATTCGTCCAAAATCTTGATGTCACCAATCCTATGTTTTGTATGTTTTTTCCACGTGTCTTGACATCCAATGTATCCATGCAAAGTTTGGTGAAGATCTGAGTATGTCGTTTTTGACCTTATCTGGAACCTCCCATCTGAAAATTTGAAAATTCTTAAAAAATTCGTCGAAAATCTTGATGTCTCCGATCTCTTGTTTTGTACGTTTTTTCCACGTGTCTTGACATGCAAAGTATTCCTGCAAAGTTTGGTGAAGATCTGACTATGTAGTTTTTGACCTCATCTGGAACCTCCTATCTGAAAATTTGAAAATTCTTAAAAAATTCGTCCAAAATATTGATGTCTCCAATCTCTTGTTTTGTACGTTTTTTCCACGTGTCTTGACATCCAATGTATCCCTGCAATGTTTGGTGAAGATCTGAGTATGTAGTTTTTGACCTTATCTGGAACCTCCCATCTGAAAATTTGAAAATTCCTAAAAAATCCGTCCAAAATCTTGATGACCCCAATCTCTTGTTTTGTACGTTTTTTCCACGTGTCTTGACATCCAATGTATCCCTGCAAAGTTTGGTGAAGATCTGAGTATGTAGTTTTTGACCTTATCTGGAACCTCCTATCTGAAAATTTGAAAATTCTTAAAAAATTCGTCCAAAATCTTGATGTCTCCAATCTCTTGTTTTGTACGTTTTTTCCACGTGTCTTGATATCCAATGTATCCCTGCAAAGTTTGGTGAAGATCTGAGTATGTCGTTTTTGACCTTATCTGGAACATCCTTTCTGAAAATTTGAAAATTGTTAAAAAATTCGTCCAAAATCTTGATGTCTCCAATCTCTTTTTTGTACGTTTTTTCCACGTGTCTTGACATCCAATGTATCCCTGCAAAGTTTGGTGAAGATCTGAGTATGTAGTTTTTGACCTTATCTGGAACCTCCCATCTGAAAATTTGAAAATTCTTAAAAAATTCGACCAAAATCTTGATGTCTCCAATCTTTTGTTTTGTACGTTTTTTCCACGTGTCTTGACACATAATGTATCCATGCAAAGTTTGGTGAAGATCTGAGTATGTAGTTTTTGACCTTATATGGAACCTCCTATCTGAAAATTTGAAAATTCTTAAAAAATTCGTCCAAAATCTTGATGTCTCCAATCTCTTGTTTTGTACGTTTTTTCCACGTGTCTTGACATCCAATGTATCCCTGCAAAGTTTGGTGAAGATCTGAGTATGTAGTTTTTGACCTTATCTGGAACCTCCCATCTGAAAATTTGAAAATTCCTAAAAAATCCGTGCAAAATCTTGATGACCCCAATCTCTTGTTTTGTACGTTTTTTCCACGTGTCTTGACATCCAATGTATCCATGCAAAGTTTGGTGAAGATCTGAGTATGTCGTTTTTGACCTTATCTGGAACCTCCCATCTGAAAATTTGAAAATTCTTCAAAAATTCGTCGAAAATCTTGATGTCTCCAATCTCTTGTTTTGTACGTTTTTTCCACGTGTCTTGACATCCAATGTATCCCTGCAATGTTTGGTGGAGATCTGAGTATGTAGTTTTTGACCTTATCTGGGACCTCCTATCAGAAAATTTGAAAATTCTTCAAAAATTCGTCCAAAATCTTGATGTCTCCAATCTCTTGTTTTGTACGTTTTTTCCACGTGTCTCGACCTCCAATGTATCCCTGCAAAGTTTGGTGAAGATCTGAGTATGTCGTTTTTGACCTTATGTGGAACATCCTTTCTGAAAATTTGAAAATTCTTAAAAAATTCGTCGAAAATCTTGATGTCTCCAATCTCTTGTTTTGTACGTTTTTTCCACGTGTCTTGACATCCAATGTATCCCTGCAAAGTTTGGTGAAGATCTGAGTATGTAGTTTTTGACCTTATATGGAACCTCCCATCTGAAAATTAGAAAATTCCTAAAAAATCCGTCCATAATCTTGATGACCCCAATCTCTTGTTTTGTACTTTTTTTCCACGTGTCTTGACATCCAATGTATCCCTGCAAAGTTTGGTGAAGATCTGAGTATGTAGTTTTTGATCTTATCTGGAACCTCCTATCTGAAAATTTGAAAATTCTTAAAAAATTCGTCCAAAATCTTGATGTCTCCAATCTCTTGTTTTGTACGTTTTTTCCACGTGTCTTGATATCCAATGTATCCCTGCAAAGTTTGGTGAAGATCTGAGTATGTTGTTTTTGTCCTTATCTGGAACATCCTTTCTGAAAATTTGAAAATTGTTAAAAAATTCGTCCAAAATCTTGATGTCTCCTATCTCTTGTTTTGTACGTTTTTTCCACGTGTCTTGACATCCAATGTATCCCTGCAAAGTTTGGTGAAGATCTGAGTATGTAGTTTTTGACCTTATCTGGAACCTCCCATCTGAAAATTTGAAAATTCTTAAAAAATTCGACCAATATCTTGATGTCTCCAATCTCTTGTTTTGTACGTTTTTTCCACGTGTCTTGACACATAATGTATCCATGCAAAGTTTGGTGAAGATCTGAGTATGTAGTTTTTGACCTTATATGGAACCTCCTATCTGAAAATTTAAAAATTCTTAAAAAATTCGTCCAAAATCTTGATGTCTCCAATCTCTTGTTTTGTACGTTTTTTCCACGTGTCTTGACATCCAATGTATCCCTGCAAAGTTTGGTGAAGATCTGACTATGTAGTTTTTGACCTTATCTGGAACCTCCCATCTGAAAATTTGAAAATTCTTAAAAAATTCGACCAAAATCTTGATGTCTCCAATCTCTTGTTTTGTACGTTTTTTCCACGTGTCTTGACATCCAATGTATCCCTGCAAAGTTTGGTGAAGATCTGAGTATGTAGTTTTTGACCTTATCTGGAACCTCCCATCTGAAAATTTGAAAATTCCTAAAAAATCCGTGCAAAATCTTGATGACCCCAATCTCTTGTTTTGTACGTTTTTTCCACGTGTCTTGACATCCAATGTATTCCTGCAATGTTTGGTGAAGATCTGAGTATGTAGTTTTTGACCTTATATGGAACCTCCTATCTGAAAATTTGAAAATTCTTAAAAAATTCGACCAAAATCTTGATGTTCCGAATCCTATGTTTTGTATGTTTTTTCCACGTGTCTTGACATCCAATGTATCCATGCAAAGTTTGGTGAAGATCTGAGTATGTAGTTTTTGACCTTATATTGAACCTCCCATCTGAAAATTTGAAAATTCTTAAAAAATTCGTCCAAAATATTGATGACCCCAATCTCTTGTTTTGTACGTTTTTTCCACGTGTCTTGACATCCAAAGTATCCCTGCAAAGTTTGGTGAAGATCTGAGTATGTAGTTTTTGACCTTATATGGAACCTCCTTTCTGAAAATTTGAGAATTCTTAAAAAATTCGTCCAAAATCTTGATGTCTACAATCTCTTGTTTTGTACGTTTTTTCCACGTGTCTTGACATCCAATGTATCCATGCAAAGTTTGGTGAAGATCTGAGTATGTCGTTTTTGACCTTATCTGGAACCTCCCATCTGAAAATTTGAAAATTCTTAAAAAATTCGTCGAAAATCTTGATGTCTCCAATCTTTTGTTTTGTACGTTTTTTCCACGTGTCTTGACATGCAAAGTATCCCTGCAACGTTTGGTGAAGATCTGAGTATGTAGTTTTTGACCTTATCTGGAACCTCCTATCTGAAAATTTGAAAATTCTTCAAAAATTCGTCGAAAATCTTGATGTCTCCAATCTCTTGTTTTGTACGTTTTTTCCACGTGTCTTGACATCCAATGTATTCCTGCAATGTTTGGTGGAGATCTGAGTATGTAGTTTTAGACCTTATCTGGAACCTCCTATCTGAAAATTTGAAAATTCTTCAAAAATTCGTCCAAAATCTTGATGTCTCCAATCTCTTGTTTTGTACGTTTTTTCCACGTGTCTCGACCTCCAATGGATCCCTGCAAAGTTTGGTGAAGATCTGAGTATGTCGTTTTTGACCTTATCTGGAACATCCTTTCTGAAAATTTGAAAATTCTTAAAAAATTCGTCGAAAATCTTGATGTCTCCAATCTCTTGTTTTGTACGTTTTTTCCACGTGTCTTGACATCCAATGTATCCCTGCAAAGTTTGGTGAAGATCTGAGTATGTAGTTTTTGACCTTATATGGAACCTCCTATCTGAAAATTTGAAAATTCTTAAAAAATTCGTCCAAAATCTTGATGTCTCCAATCTCTTGTTTTGTACGTTTTTTCCACGTGTCTCGACCTCCAATGGATCCCTGCGAAGTTTGGTGAAGATCTGAGTATGTCGTTTTTGACCTTATCTGGAACCTCCCATCTGAAAATTTGAAAATTCTTAAAAAATTCGTCGAAAATCTTGATGTCTCCGATCTCTTGTTTTGTACGTTTTTTCCACGTGTCTTGACATGCAAAGTATTCCTGCAAAGTTTGGTGAAGATCTGAGTATGTAGTTTTTGACCTCATCTGGAACCTCCTATCTGAAAATTTGAAAATTCTTAAAAAATTCGTCCAAAATCTTGATGTCTCCAATCTCTTGTTTTGTACGTTTTTTCCACGTGTCTTGACATCCAATGTATCCCTGCAATGTTTGGTGAAGATCTGAGTATGTAGTTTTTGACCTTATCTGGAACCTCCTATCTGAAAATTTGAAAATTCCTAAAAAATCCGTCCAAAATCTTGATGACCCCAATCTCTTGTTTTGTACTTTTTTCCACGTGTCTCGACCTCCAATGTATCCCTGCAAAGTTTGGTGAAGATCTGAGTATGTAGTTTTTGACCTTATATGGAACCTCCTATCTGAAAATTTGAAAATTCTTAAAAAATTCGTCCAAAATCTTGATGTCACCAATCCTATGTTTTGTATGTTTTTTCCACGTGTCTTGACATCCAATGTATCCATGCAAAGTTTGGTGAAGATCTGAGTATGTCGTTTTTGACCTTATCTGGAACCTCCCATCTGAAAATTTGAAAATTCTTAAAAAATTCGTCGAAAATCTTGATGTCTCCGATCTCTTGTTTTGTACGTTTTTTCCACGTGTCTTGACATGCAAAGTATTCCTGCAAAGTTTGGTGAAGATCTGAGTATGTAGTTTTTGACCTCATCTGGAACCTCCTATCTGAAAATTTGAAAATTCTTAAAAAATTCGTCCAAAATTTTGATGTCTCCAATCTCTTGTTTTGTACGTTTTTTCCACGTGTCTTGACATCCAATGTATCCCTGCAATGTTTGGTGAAGATCTGAGTATGTAGTTTTTGACCTTATCTGGAACCTCCCATCTGAAAATTTGAAAATTCCTAAAAAATCCGTCCAAAATCTTGATGACCCCAATCTCTTGTTTTGTACGTTTTTTCCACGTGTCTTGACATCCAATGTATCCCTGCAAAGTTTGGTGAAGATCTGAGTATGTAGTTTTTGACCTTATCTGGAACCTCCTATCTGAAAATTTGAAAATTCTTAAAAAATTCGTCCAAAATCTTGATGTCTCCAATCTCTTGTTTTGTACGTTTTTTCCACGTGTCTTGATATCCAATGTATCCCTGCAAAGTTTGGTGAAGATCTGAGTATGTCGTTTTTGACCTTATCTGGAACATCCTTTCTGAAAATTTGAAAATTGTTAAAAAATTCGTCCAAAATCTTGATGTCTCCAATCTCTTTTTTGTACGTTTTTTCCACGTGTCTTGACATCCAAAGTATCCCTGCAAAGTTTGGTGAAGATCTGAGTATGTAGTTTTTGACCTTATATGGAACCTCCTTTCTGAAAATTTGAGAATTCTTAAAAAATTCGTCCAAAATCTTGATGTCTACAATCTCTTGTTTTGTACGTTTTTTCCACGTGTCTTGACATCCAATGTATCCATGCAAAGTTTGGTGAAGATCTGAGTATGTCGTTTTTGACCTTATCTGGAACCTCCCATCTGAAAATTTGAAAATTCTTAAAAAATTCGTCGAAAATCTTGATGTCTCCAATCTTTTGTTTTGTACGTTTTTTCCACGTGTCTTGACATGCAAAGTATCCCTGCAACGTTTGGTGAAGATCTGAGTATGTAGTTTTTGACCTTATCTGGAACCTCCTATCTGAAAATTTGAAAATTCTTCAAAAATTCGTCGAAAATCTTGATGTCTCCAATCTCTTGTTTTGTACGTTTTTTCCACGTGTCTTGACATCCAATGTATTCCTGCAATGTTTGGTGGAGATCTGAGTATGTAGTTTTAGACCTTATCTGGAACCTCCTATCTGAAAATTTGAAAATTCTTCAAAAATTCGTCCAAAATCTTGATGTCTCCAATCTCTTGTTTTGTACGTTTTTTCCACGTGTCTCGACCTCCAATGGATCCCTGCAAAGTTTGGTGAAGATCTGAGTATGTCGTTTTTGACCTTATCTGGAACATCCTTTCTGAAAATTTGAAAATTCTTAAAAAATTCGTCGAAAATCTTGATGTCTCCAATCTCTTGTTTTGTACGTTTTTTCCACGTGTCTTGACATCCAATGTATCCCTGCAAAGTTTGGTGAAGATCTGAGTATGTAGTTTTTGACCTTATATGGAACCTCCTATCTGAAAATTTGAAAATTCTTAAAAAATTCGTCCAAAATCTTGATGTCTCCAATCTCTTGTTTTGTACGTTTTTTCCACGTGTCTCGACCTCCAATGGATCCCTGCGAAGTTTGGTGAAGATCTGAGTATGTCGTTTTTGACCTTATCTGGAACCTCCCATCTGAAAATTTGAAAATTCTTAAAAAATTCGTCGAAAATCTTGATGTCTCCGATCTCTTGTTTTGTACGTTTTTTCCACGTGTCTTGACATGCAAAGTATTCCTGCAAAGTTTGGTGAAGATCTGAGTATGTAGTTTTTGACCTCATCTGGAACCTCCTATCTGAAAATTTGAAAATTCTTAAAAAATTCGTCCAAAATCTTGATGTCTCCAATCTCTTGTTTTGTACGTTTTTTCCACGTGTCTTGACATCCAATGTATCCCTGCAATGTTTGGTGAAGATCTGAGTATGTAGTTTTTGACCTTATCTGGAACCTCCTATCTGAAAATTTGAAAATTCCTAAAAAATCCGTCCAAAATCTTGATGACCCCAATCTCTTGTTTTGTACTTTTTTCCACGTGTCTCGACCTCCAATGTATCCCTGCAAAGTTTGGTGAAGATCTGAGTATGTAGTTTTTGACCTTATATGGAACCTCCTATCTGAAAATTTGAAAATTCTTAAAAAATTCGTCCAAAATCTTGATGTCACCAATCCTATGTTTTGTATGTTTTTTCCACGTGTCTTGACATCCAATGTATCCATGCAAAGTTTGGTGAAGATCTGAGTATGTCGTTTTTGACCTTATCTGGAACCTCCCATCTGAAAATTTGAAAATTCTTAAAAAATTCGTCGAAAATCTTGATGTCTCCGATCTCTTGTTTTGTACGTTTTTTCCACGTGTCTTGACATGCAAAGTATTCCTGCAAAGTTTGGTGAAGATCTGAGTATGTAGTTTTTGACCTCATCTGGAACCTCCTATCTGAAAATTTGAAAATTCTTAAAAAATTCGTCCAAAATTTTGATGTCTCCAATCTCTTGTTTTGTACGTTTTTTCCACGTGTCTTGACATCCAATGTATCCCTGCAATGTTTGGTGAAGATCTGAGTATGTAGTTTTTGACCTTATCTGGAACCTCCCATCTGAAAATTTGAAAATTCCTAAAAAATCCGTCCAAAATCTTGATGACCCCAATCTCTTGTTTTGTACGTTTTTTCCACGTGTCTTGACATCCAATGTATCCCTGCAAAGTTTGGTGAAGATCTGAGTATGTAGTTTTTGACCTTATCTGGAACCTCCTATCTGAAAATTTGAAAATTCTTAAAAAATTCGTCCAAAATCTTGATGTCTCCAATCTCTTGTTTTGTACGTTTTTTCCACGTGTCTTGATATCCAATGTATCCCTGCAAAGTTTGGTGAAGATCTGAGTATGTCGTTTTTGACCTTATCTGGAACATCCTTTCTGAAAATTTGAAAATTGTTAAAAAATTCGTCCAAAATCTTGATGTCTCCAATCTCTTTTTTGTACGTTTTTTCCACGTGTCTTGACATCCAATGTATCCCTGCAAAGTTTGGTGAAGATCTGAGTATGTAGTTTTTGACCTTATCTGGAACCTCCCATCTGAAAATTTGAAAATTCTTCAAAAATTCGACCAAAATCTTGATGTCTCCAATCTTTTGTTTTGTACGTTTTTTCCACGTGTCTTGACACATAATGTATCCATGCAAAGTTTGGTGAAGATCTGAGTATGTAGTTTTTGACCTTATATGGAACCTCCTATCTGAAAATTTGAAAATTCTTAAAAAATTCGTCCAAAATCTTGATGTCTCCAATCTCTTGTTTTGTACGTTTTTTCCACGTGTCTTGACATCCAATGTATCCCTGCAAAGTTTGGTGAAGATCTGAGTATGTAGTTTTTGACCTTATCTGGAACCTCCCATCTGAAAATTTGAAAATTCCTAAAAAATCCGTGCAAAATCTTGATGACCCCAATCTCTTGTTTTGTACGTTTTTTCCACGTGTCTTGACATCCAATGTATCCATGCAAAGTTTGGTGAAGATCTGAGTATGTCGTTTTTGACCTTATCTGGAACCTCCCATCTGAAAATTTGAAAATTCTTAAAAAATTCGTCGAAAATCTTGATGTCTCCAATCTCTTGTTTTGTACGTTTTTTCCACGTGTCTTGACATGCAAAGTATCCCTGCAACGTTTGGTGAAGATCTGAGTATGTAGTTTTTGACCTTATCTGGAACCTCCTATCTGAAAATTTGAAAATTCTTCAAAAATTCGTCGAAAATCTTGATGTCTCCAATCTCTTGTTTTGTACGTTTTTTCCACGTGTCTTGACATCCAATGTATCCCTGCAATGTTTGGTGGAGATCTGAGTATGTAGTTTTTGACCTTATCTGGGACCTCCTATCAGAAAATTTGAAAATTCTTCAAAAATTCGTCCAAAATCTTGATGTCTCCAATCTCTTGTTTTGTACGTTTTTTCCACGTGTCTCGACCTCCAATGTATCCCTGCAAAGTTTGGTGAAGATCTGAGTATGTCGTTTTTGACCTTATCTGGAACATCCTTTCTGAAAATTTGAAAATTCTTAAAAAATTCGTCGAAAATCTTGATGTCTCCAATCTCTTGTTTTGTACGTTTTTTCCACGTGTCTTGACATCCAATGTATCCCTGCAAAGTTTGGTGAAGATCTGAGTATGTAGTTTTTGACCTTATATGGAACCTCCTTTCTGAAAATTTGAAAATTCTTCAAAAATTCGTCCAAAATCTTGATGTCTCCAATCTCTTGTTTTGTACGTTTTTTCCACGTGTCTCGACCTCCAATGGATCCCTGCGAAGTTTGGTGAAGATCTGAGTATGTCGTTTTTGACCTTATCTGGAACCTCCCATCTGAAAATTTGAAAATTCTTAAAAAATTCGTCGAAAATCTTGATGTCTCCGATCTCTTGTTTTGTACGTTTTTTCCACGTGTCTTGACATGCAAAGTATTCCTGCAAAGTTTGGTGAAGATCTGAGTATGTAGTTTTTGACCTCATCTGGAACCTCCTATCTGAAAATTTGAAAATTCTTAAAAAATTCGTCCAAAATCTTGATGTCTCCAATCTCTTGTTTTGTACGTTTTTTCCACGTGTCTTGACATCCAATGTATCCCTGCAATGTTTGGTGAAGATCTGAGTATGTAGTTTTTGACCTTATCTGGAACCTCCTATCTGAAAATTTGAAAATTCCTAAAAAATCCGTCCAAAATCTTGATGACCCCAATCTCTTGTTTTGTACTTTTTTCCACGTGTCTCGACCTCCAATGTATCCCTGCAAAGTTTGGTGAAGATCTGAGTATGTAGTTTTTGACCTTATATGGAACCTCCTATCTGAAAATTTGAAAATTCTTAAAAAATTCGTCCAAAATCTTGATGTCACCAATCCTATGTTTTGTATGTTTTTTCCACGTGTCTTGACATCCAATGTATCCATGCAAAGTTTGGTGAAGATCTGAGTATGTCGTTTTTGACCTTATCTGGAACCTCCCATCTGAAAATTTGAAAATTCTTAAAAAATTCGTCGAAAATCTTGATGTCTCCGATCTCTTGTTTTGTACGTTTTTTCCACGTGTCTTGACATGCAAAGTATTCCTGCAAAGTTTGGTGAAGATCTGAGTATGTAGTTTTTGACCTCATCTGGAACCTCCTATCTGAAAATTTGAAAATTCTTAAAAAATTCGTCCAAAATTTTGATGTCTCCAATCTCTTGTTTTGTACGTTTTTTCCACGTGTCTTGACATCCAATGTATCCCTGCAATGTTTGGTGAAGATCTGAGTATGTAGTTTTTGACCTTATCTGGAACCTCCCATCTGAAAATTTGAAAATTCCTAAAAAATCCGTCCAAAATCTTGATGACCCCAATCTCTTGTTTTGTACGTTTTTTCCACGTGTCTTGACATCCAATGTATCCCTGCAAAGTTTGGTGAAGATCTGAGTATGTAGTTTTTGACCTTATCTGGAACCTCCTATCTGAAAATTTGAAAATTCTTAAAAAATTCGTCCAAAATCTTGATGTCTCCAATCTCTTGTTTTGTACGTTTTTTCCACGTGTCTTGATATCCAATGTATCCCTGCAAAGTTTGGTGAAGATCTGAGTATGTCGTTTTTGACCTTATCTGGAACATCCTTTCTGAAAATTTGAAAATTGTTAAAAAATTCGTCCAAAATCTTGATGTCTCCAATCTCTTTTTTGTACGTTTTTTCCACGTGTCTTGACATCCAAAGTATCCCTGCAAAGTTTGGTGAAGATCTGAGTATGTAGTTTTTGACCTTATATGGAACCTCCTTTCTGAAAATTTGAGAATTCTTAAAAAATTCGTCCAAAATCTTGATGTCTACAATCTCTTGTTTTGTACGTTTTTTCCACGTGTCTTGACATCCAATGTATCCATGCAAAGTTTGGTGAAGATCTGAGTATGTCGTTTTTGACCTTATCTGGAACCTCCCATCTGAAAATTTGAAAATTCTTAAAAAATTCGTCGAAAATCTTGATGTCTCCAATCTTTTGTTTTGTACGTTTTTTCCACGTGTCTTGACATGCAAAGTATCCCTGCAACGTTTGGTGAAGATCTGAGTATGTAGTTTTTGACCTTATCTGGAACCTCCTATCTGAAAATTTGAAAATTCTTCAAAAATTCGTCGAAAATCTTGATGTCTCCAATCTCTTGTTTTGTACGTTTTTTCCACGTGTCTTGACATCCAATGTATTCCTGCAATGTTTGGTGGAGATCTGAGTATGTAGTTTTAGACCTTATCTGGAACCTCCTATCTGAAAATTTGAAAATTCTTCAAAAATTAGTCCAAAATCTTGATGTCTCCAATCTCTTGTTTTGTACGTTTTTTCCACGTGTCTCGACCTCCAATGGATCCCTGCAAAGTTTGGTGAAGATCTGAGTATGTCGTTTTTGACCTTATCTGGAACATCCTTTCTGAAAATTTGAAAATTCTTAAAAAATTCGTCGAAAATCTTGATGTCTCCAATCTCTTGTTTTGTACGTTTTTTCCACGTGTCTTGACATCCAATGTATCCCTGCAAAGTTTGGTGAAGATCTGAGTATGTAGTTTTTGACCTTATATGGAACCTCCTATCTGAAAATTTGAAAATTCTTAAAAAATTCGTCCAAAATCTTGATGTCTCCAATCTCTTGTTTTGTACGTTTTTTCCACGTGTCTCGACCTCCAATGGATCCCTGCGAAGTTTGGTGAAGATCTGAGTATGTCGTTTTTGACCTTATCTGGAACCTCCCATCTGAAAATTTGAAAATTCTTAAAAAATTCGTCGAAAATCTTGATGTCTCCGATCTCTTGTTTTGTACGTTTTTTCCACGTGTCTTGACATGCAAAGTATTCCTGCAAAGTTTGGTGAAGATCTGAGTATGTAGTTTTTGACCTCATCTGGAACCTCCTATCTGAAAATTTGAAAATTCTTAAAAAATTCGTCCAAAATCTTGATGTCTCCAATCTCTTGTTTTGTACGTTTTTTCCACGTGTCTTGACATCCAATGTATCCCTGCAATGTTTGGTGAAGATCTGAGTATGTAGTTTTTGACCTTATCTGGAACCTCCTATCTGAAAATTTGAAAATTCCTAAAAAATCCGTCCAAAATCTTGATGACCCCAATCTCTTGTTTTGTACTTTTTTCCACGTGTCTCGACCTCCAATGTATCCCTGCAAAGTTTGGTGAAGATCTGAGTATGTAGTTTTTGACCTTATATGGAACCTCCTATCTGAAAATTTGAAAATTCTTAAAAAATTCGTCCAAAATCTTGATGTCACCAATCCTATGTTTTGTATGTTTTTTCCACGTGTCTTGACATCCAATGTATCCATGCAAAGTTTGGTGAAGATCTGAGTATGTCGTTTTTGACCTTATCTGGAACCTCCCATCTGAAAATTTGAAAATTCTTAAAAAATTCGTCGAAAATCTTGATGTCTCCGATCTCTTGTTTTGTACGTTTTTTCCACGTGTCTTGACATGCAAAGTATTCCTGCAAAGTTTGGTGAAGATCTGAGTATGTAGTTTTTGACCTCATCTGGAACCTCCTATCTGAAAATTTGAAAATTCTTAAAAAATTCGTCCAAAATTTTGATGTCTCCAATCTCTTGTTTTGTACGTTTTTTCCACGTGTCTTGACATCCAATGTATCCCTGCAATGTTTGGTGAAGATCTGAGTATGTAGTTTTTGACCTTATCTGGAACCTCCCATCTGAAAATTTGAAAATTCCTAAAAAATCCGTCCAAAATCTTGATGACCCCAATCTCTTGTTTTGTACGTTTTTTCCACGTGTCTTGACATCCAATGTATCCCTGCAAAGTTTGGTGAAGATCTGAGTATGTAGTTTTTGACCTTATCTGGAACCTCCTATCTGAAAATTTGAAAATTCTTAAAAAATTCGTCCAAAATCTTGATGTCTCCAATCTCTTGTTTTGTACGTTTTTTCCACGTGTCTTGATATCCAATGTATCCCTGCAAAGTTTGGTGAAGATCTGAGTATGTCGTTTTTGACCTTATCTGGAACATCCTTTCTGAAAATTTGAAAATTGTTAAAAAATTCGTCCAAAATCTTGATGTCTCCAATCTCTTTTTTGTACGTTTTTTCCACGTGTCTTGACATCCAATGTATCCCTGCAAAGTTTGGTGAAGATCTGAGTATGTAGTTTTTGACCTTATCTGGAACCTCCCATCTGAAAATTTGAAAATTCTTCAAAAATTCGACCAAAATCTTGATGTCTCCAATCTTTTGTTTTGTACGTTTTTTCCACGTGTCTTGACACATAATGTATCCATGCAAAGTTTGGTGAAGATCTGAGTATGTAGTTTTTGACCTTATATGGAACCTCCTATCTGAAAATTTGAAAATTCTTAAAAAATTCGTCCAAAATCTTGATGTCTCCAATCTCTTGTTTTGTACGTTTTTTCCACGTGTCTTGACATCCAATGTATCCCTGCAAAGTTTGGTGAAGATCTGAGTATGTAGTTTTTGACCTTATCTGGAACCTCCCATCTGAAAATTTGAAAATTCCTAAAAAATCCGTGCAAAATCTTGATGACCCCAATCTCTTGTTTTGTACGTTTTTTCCACGTGTCTTGACATCCAATGTATCCATGCAAAGTTTGGTGAAGATCTGAGTATGTCGTTTTTGACCTTATCTGGAACCTCCCATCTGAAAATTTGAAAATTCTTAAAAAATTCGTCGAAAATCTTGATGTCTCCAATCTCTTGTTTTGTACGTTTTTTCCACGTGTCTTGACATGCAAAGTATCCCTGCAACGTTTGGTGAAGATCTGAGTATGTAGTTTTTGACCTTATCTGGAACCTCCTATCTGAAAATTTGAAAATTCTTCAAAAATTCGTCGAAAATCTTGATGTCTCCAATCTCTTGTTTTGTACGTTTTTTCCACGTGTCTTGACATCCAATGTATCCCTGCAATGTTTGGTGGAGATCTGAGTATGTAGTTTTTGACCTTATCTGGGACCTCCTATCAGAAAATTTGAAAATTCTTCAAAAATTCGTCCAAAATCTTGATGTCTCCAATCTCTTGTTTTGTACGTTTTTTCCACGTGTCTCGACCTCCAATGTATCCCTGCAAAGTTTGGTGAAGATCTGAGTATGTCGTTTTTGACCTTATCTGGAACATCCTTTCTGAAAATTTGAAAATTCTTAAAAAATTCGTCGAAAATCTTGATGTCTCCAATCTCTTGTTTTGTACGTTTTTTCCACGTGTCTTGACATCCAATGTATCCCTGCAAAGTTTGGTGAAGATCTGAGTATGTAGTTTTTGACCTTATATGGAACCTCCTTTCTGAAAATTTGAAAATTCTTAAAAAATTCGTCCATAATCTTGATGTCTCCAATCTCTTGTTTTGTACGTTTTTTCCACGTGTCTTGACATCCAATGTATCCCTGCAAAGTTTGGTGAAGATCTGAGTATGTAGTTTTTGACCTTATATGGAACCTCCTATCTGAAAATTTGAAAATTCTTAAAAAATTCGTCCAAAATCTTGATGTCACCAATCCTATGTTTTGTATGTTTTTTCCACGTGTCTTGACATCCAATGTATCCCTGCAAAGTTTGGTGAAGATCTGAGTATGTAGTTTTTGACCTTATCTGGAACCTCCCATCTGAAAATTTGAAAATTCTTAAAAAATTCGACCAAAATCTTGATGTCTCCAATCTTTTGTTTTGTACGTTTTTTCCACGTGTCTTGACACATAATGTATCCATGCAAAGTTTGGTGAAGATCTGAGTATGTAGTTTTTGACCTTATATGGAACCTCCTATCTGAAAATTTGAAAATTCTTAAAAAATTCGTCCAAAATCTTGATGTCTCCAATCTCTTGTTTTGTACGTTTTTTCCACGTGTCTTGACATCCAATGTATCCCTGCAAAGTTTGGTGAAGATCTGAGTATGTAGTTTTTGACCTTATCTGGAACCTCCCATCTGAAAATTTAAAAATTCCTAAAAAATCCGTGCAAAATCTTGATGACCCCAATCTCTTGTTTTGTACGTTTTTTCCACGTGTCTTGACATCCAATGTATCCATGCAAAGTTTGGTGAAGATCTGAGTATGTCGTTTTTGACCTTATCTGGAACCTCCCATCTGAAAATTTGAAAATTCTTAAAAAATTCGTCGAAAATCTTGATGTCTCCAATCTCTTGTTTTGTACGTTTTTTCCACGTGTCTTGACATCCAATGTATCCCTGCAAAGTTTGGTGAAGATCTGAGTATGTAGTTTTTAACCTTATATGGAACCTCCTTTCTGAAAATTTGAAAATTCTCAAAAAATTCGTCCATAATCTTGATGTCTCCAATCTCTTGTTTTGTACGTTTTTTCCACGTGTCTTGACATCCAATGTATCCCTGCAAAGTTTGGTGAAGATCTGAGTATGTAGTTTTTGACCTTATATGGAACCTCCTATCTGAAAATTTGAAAATTCTTAAAAAATTCGTCCAAAATCTTGATGTCACCAATCCTATGTTTTGTATGTTTTTTCCATGTGTCTTGACATCCAATGTATCCATGCAAAGTTTGGTGAAGATCTGAGTATGTCGTTTTTGACCTTATCTGGAACCTCCCATCTGAAAATTTGAAAATTCTTAAAAAATTCGTCGAAAATCTTGATGTCTCCGATCTCTTGTTTTGTACGTTTTTTCCACGTGTCTTGACATGCAAAGTATTCCTGCAAAGTTTGGTGAAGATCTGAGTATGTAGTTTTTGACCTCATCTGGAACCTCCTATCTGAAAATTTGAAAATTCTTAAAAAATTCGTCCAAAATTTTGATGTCTCCAATCTCTTGTTTTGTACGTTTTTTCCACGTGTCTTGACATCCAATGTATCCCTGCAATGTTTGGTGAAGATCTGAGTATGTAGTTTTTGACCTTATCTGGAACCTCCCATCTGAAAATTTGAAAATTCCTAAAAAATCCGTCCAAAATCTTGATGACCCCAATCTCTTGTTTTGTACGTTTTTTCCACGTGTCTTGACATCCAATGTATCCCTGCAAAGTTTGGTGAAGATCTGAGTATGTAGTTTTTGACCTTATCTGGAACCTCCTATCTGAAAATTTGAAAATTCTTAAAAAATTCGTCCAAAATCTTGATGTCTCCAATCTCTTGTTTTGTACGTTTTTTCCACGTGTCTTGATATCCAATGTATCCCTGCAAAGTTTGGTGAAGATCTGAGTATGTCGTTTTTGACCTTATCTGGAACATCCTTTCTGAAAATTTGAAAATTGTTAAAAAATTCGTCCAAAATCTTGATGTCTCCAATCTCTTTTTTGTACGTTTTTTCCACGTGTCTTGACATCCAATGTATCCCTGCAAAGTTTGGTGAAGATCTGAGTATGTAGTTTTTGACCTTATCTGGAACCTCCCATCTGAAAATTTGAAAATTCTTAAAAAATTCGTCCAAAATCTTGATGTCTCCAATCTTTTGTTTTGTACGTTTTTTCCACGTGTCTTGACACATAATGTATCCATGCAAAGTTTGGTGAAGATCTGAGTATGTAGTTTTTGACCTTATATGGAACCTCCTATCTGAAAATTTGAAAATTCTTAAAAAATTCGTCCAAAATCTTGATGTCTCCAATCTCTTGTTTTGTACGTTTTTTCCACGTGTCTTGACATCCAATGTATCCCTGCAAAGTTTGGTGAAGATCTGAGTATGTAGTTTTTGACCTTATCTGGAACCTCCCATCTGAAAATTTGAAAATTCCTAAAAAATCCGTGCAAAATCTTGATGACCCCAATCTCTTGTTTTGTACGTTTTTTCCACGTGTCTTGACATCCAATGTATTCCTGCAATGTTTGGTGAAGATCTGAGTATGTAGTTTTTGACCTTATATGGAACCTCCTATCTGAAAATTTGAAAATTCTTAAAAAATTCGACCAAAATCTTGATGTTCCGAATCCTATGTTTTGTATGTTTTTTCCACGTGTCTTGACATCCAATGTATTAATGCAAAGTTTGGTGAAGATCTGAGTATGTAGTTTTTGACCTTATATTGAACCTCCCATCTGAAAATTTGAAAATTCTTAAAAAATTCGTCCAAAATCTTGATGACCCCAATCTCTTGTTTTGTACGTTTTTTCCACGTGTCTTGACATCCAAAGTATCCCTGCAAAGTTTGGTGAAGATCTGAGTATGTAGTTTTTGACCTTATATGGAACCTCCTTTCTGAAAATTTGAGAATTCTTAAAAAATTCGTCCAAAATCTTGATGTCTCCAATCTCTTGTTTTGTACGTTTTTAGCACGTGTCTTGACATCCAATGTATCCATGCAAAGTTTGGTGAAGATCTGAGTATGTCGTTTTTGACCTTATCTGGAACCTCCCATGTGAAAATTTGAAAATTCTTAAAAAATTCGTCGAAAATCTTGATGTCTCCAATCTTTTGTTTTGTACGTTTTTTCCACGTGTCTTGACATGCAAAGTATCCCTGCAACGTTTGGTGAAGATCTGAGTATGTAGTTTTTGACCTTATCTGGAACCTCCTATCTGAAAATTTGAAAATTCTTCAAAAATTCGTCGAAAATCTTGATGTCTCCAATCTCTTGTTTTGTACGTTTTTTCCACGTGTCTTGACATCCAATGTATTCCTGCAATGTTTGGTGGAGATCTGAGTATGTAGTTTTAGACCTTATCTGGAACCTCCTATCTGAAAATTTGAAAATTCTTCAAAAATTCGTCCAAAATCTTGATGTCTCCGATCTCTTGTTTTGTACGTTTTTTCCACGTGTCTCGACCTCCAATGGATCCCTGCAAAGTTTGGTGAAGATCTGAGTATGTCGTTTTTGACCTTATCTGGAACATCCTTTCTGAAAATTTGAAAATTCTTAAAAAATTCGTCGAAAATCTTGATGTCTCCAATCTCTTGTTTTGTACGTTTTTTCCACGTGTCTTGACATCCAATGTATCCCTGCAAAGTTTGGTGAAGATCTGAGTATGTAGTTTTTGACCTTATATGGAACCTCCTATCTGAAAATTTGAAAATTCTTAAAAAATTCGTCCAAAAATTTTCATGTCTCCAATCTCTTGTTTTGTACGTTTTTTCCACGTGTCTCGACCTCCAATGGATCCCTGCAAAGTTTGGTGAAGATCTGAGTATGTCGTTTTTGACCTTATCTGGAACCTCCCATCTGAAAATTTGAAAATTCTTAAAAAATTCGTCGAAAATCTTGATGTCTCCGATCTCTTGTTTTGTACGTTTTTTCCACGTGTCTTGACATGCAAAGTATTCCTGCAAAGTTTGGTGAAGATCTGAGTATGTAGTTTTTGACCTCATCTGGAACCTCCTATCTGAAAATTTGAAAATTCTTAAAAAATTCGTCCAAAATCTTGATGTCTCCAATCTCTTGTTTTGTACGTTTTTTCCACGTGTCTCGACATCCAATGTATCCCTGCAATGTTTGGTGAAGATCTGAGTATGTAGTTTTTGACCTTATCTGGAACCTCCCATCTGAAAATTTGAAAATTCCTAAAAAATCCGTCCAAAATCTTGATGACCCCAATCTCTTGTTTTGTACTTTTTTTCCACGTGTCTCGACCTCCAATGTATCCCTGCAAAGTTTGGTGAAGATCTGAGTATGTAGTTTTTGAACTTATATGGAACCTCCTATCTGAAAATTTGAAAATTCTTAAAAAATTCGTCCAAAATCTTGATGTCACCAATCCTATGTTTTGTATGTTTTTTCCACGTGTCTTGACATCCAATGTATCCATGCAAAGTTTGGTGAAGATCTGAGTATGTCGTTTTTGACCTTATCTGGAACCTCCCATCTGAAAATTTGAAAATTCTTAAAAAATTCGTCGAAAATCTTGATGTCTCCGATCTCTTGTTTTGTACGTTTTTTCCACGTGTCTTGACATGCAAAGTATTCCTGCAAAGTTTGGTGAAGATCTGAGTATGTAGTTTTTGACCTCATCTGGAACCTCCTATCTGAAAATTTGAAAATTCTTAAAAAATTCGTCCAAAATTTTGATGTCTCCAGTCTCTTGTTTTGTACGTTTTTTCCACGTGTCTTGACATCCAATGTATCCCTGCAATGTTTGGTGAAGATCTGAGTATGTAGTTTTTGACCTTATCTGGAACCTCCCATTTGAAAATTTGAAAATTCCTAAAAAATCCGTCCAAAATCTTGATGACCCCAATCTCTTGTTTTGTACGTTTTTTCCACGTGTCTTGACATCCAATGTATCCCTGCAAAGTTTGGTGAAGATCTGAGTATGTAGTTTTTGACCTTATCTGGAACCTCCTATCTGAAAATTTGAAAATTCTTAAAAAATTCGTCCAAAATCTTGATGTCTCCAATCTCTTGTTTTGTACGTTTTTTCCACGTGTCTTGATATCCAATGTATCCCTGCAAAGTTTGGTGAAGATCTGAGTATGTCGTTTTTGACCTTATCTGGAACATCCTTTCTGAAAATTTGAAAATTGTTAAAAAATTCGTCCAAAATCTTGATGTCTCCAATCTCTTTTTTGTACGTTTTTTCCACGTGTCTTGACATCCAATGTATCCCTGCAAAGTTTGGTGAAGATCTGAGTATGTAGTTTTTGACCTTATCTGGAACCTCCCATCTGAAAATTTGAAAATCTTAAAAAATTCGACCAAAATGTCTCCAATCTTTTGTTTTGTACGTTTTTTCCACGTGTCTTGACACATAATGTATCCATGCAAAGTTTGGTGAAGATCTGAGTATGTCGTTTTTGACCTTATCTGGAACCTCCCATCTGAAAATTTGAAAATTCTTAAAAAATTCGTCGAAAATCTTGATGTCTCCAATCTCTTGTTTTGTACGTTTTTTCCACGTGTCTTGACATGCAAAGTATCCCTGCAACGTTTGGTTAAGATCTGAGTATGTAGTTTTTGACCTTATATGGAACCTCCTATCTGAAAATTTGAAAATCCTTCAAAAATTCGTCGAAAATCTTGATGTCTCCAATCTCTTGTTTTGTACGTTTTTTCCACGTGTCTTGACATCCAATGTATCCCTGCAATGTTTGGTGGAGATCTGAGTATGTAGTTTTTGACCTTATCTGGGACCTCCTATCAGAAAATTTGAAAATTCTTCAAAAATTCGTCCAAAATCTTGATGTCTCCAATCTCTTGTTTTGTACGTTTTTTTCCACGTGTCTCGACCTCCAATGTATCCCTGCAAAGTTTGGTGAAGATCTGAGTATTTCGTTTTTGACCTTATCTGGAACATCCTTTCTGAAAATTTGAAAATTCTTAAAAAATTCGTCGAAAATCTTGATGTCTCCAATCTCTTGTTTTGTACGTTTTTTCCACGTGTCTTGACATCCAATGTATCCCTGCAAAGTTTGGTGAAGATCTGAGTATGTAGTTTTTGACCTTATATGGAACCTCCTTTCTGAAAATTTGAAAATTCTCAAAAAATTCGTCCATAATCTTGATGTCTCCAATCTCTTGTTTTGTACGTTTTTTCCACGTGTCTTGACATCCAATGTATCCCTGCAAAGTTTGGTGAAGATCTGAGTATGTAGTTTTTGACCTTATATGGAACCTCCTATCTGAAAATTTGAAAATTCTTAAAAAATTCGTCCAAAATCTTGATGTCACCAATCCTATGTTTTGTATGTTTTTTCCACGTGTCTTGACATCCAATGTATCCCTGCAAAGTTTGGTGAAGATCTGAGTATGTAGTTTTTGACCTTATCTGGAACCTCCCATCTGAAAATTTGAAAATTCTTAAAAAATTCGACCAAAATCTTGATGTCTCCAATCTTTTGTTTTGTACGTTTTTTCCACGTGTCTTGACACATAATGTATCCATGCAAAGTTTGGTGAAGATCTGAGTATGTAGTTTTTGACCTTATATGGAACCTCCTATCTGAAAATTTGAAAATTCTTAAAAAATTCGTCCAAAATCTTGATGTCTCCAATCTCTTGTTTTGTACGTTTTTTCCACGTGTCTCGACCTCCAATGTATCCCTGCAAAGTTTGGTGAAGATCTGAGTATGTCGTTTTTGACCTTATCTGGAACATCCTTTCTGAAAATTTGAAAATTCTTAAAAAATTCGTCGAAAATCTTGATGTCTCCAATCTCTTGTTTTGTACGTTTTTTCCACGTGTCTTGACATCCAATGTATCCCTGCAATGTTTGGTGGAGATCTGAGAATGTAGTTTTTGACCTTATCTGGGACCTCCTATCAGAAAATTTGAAAATTCTTCAAAAATTCGTCCAAAATCTTGATGTCTCCAATCTCTTGTTTTGTACGTTTTTTCCACGTGTCTCGACCTCCAATGTATCCCTGCAAAGTTTGGTGAAGATCTGAGTATGTCGTTTTTGACCTTATCTGGAACATCCTTTCTGAAAATTTGAAAATTCTTAAAAAATTCGTCGAAAATCTTGATGTCTCCAATCTCTTGTTTTGTACGTTTTTTCCACGTGTCTTGACATCCAATGTATCCCTGCAAAGTTTGGTGAAGATCTGAGTATGTAGTTTTTGACCTTATATGGAACCTCCTATCTGAAAATTTGAAAATTCTTAAAAAATTCGTCCAAAATTTTGATGTCTCCAATCTCTTGTTTTGTACGTTTTTTCCACGTGTCTTGACATCCAATGTATCCCTGCAATGTTTGGTGAAGATCTGAGTATGTAGTTTTTGACCTTATCTGGAACCTCCCATCTGAAAATTTGAAAATTCCTAAAAAATCCGTCCAAAATCTTGATGACCCCAATCTCTTGTTTTGTACGTTTTTTCCACGTGTCTTGACATCCAATGTATCCCTGCAAAGTTTGGTGAAGATCTGAGTATGTAGTTTTTGACCTTATCTGGAACCTCCTATCTGAAAATTTGAAAATTCTTAAAAAATTCGTCCAAAATCTTGATGTCTCCAATCTCTTGTTTTGTACGTTTTTTCCACGTGTCTTGATAATCAATGTATCCCTGCAAAGTTTGGTGAAGATCTGAGTATGTCGTTTTTGACCTTATCTGGAACATCCTTTCTGAAAATTTGAAAATTGTTAAAAAATTCGTCCAAAATCTTGATGTCTCCAATCTCTTTTTTGTACGTTTTTTCCACGTGTCTTGACATCCAATGTATCCCTGCAAAGTTTGGTGAAGATCTGAGTATGTAGTTCTTGACCTTATCTGGAACCTCCCATCTGAAAATTTGAAAATTCTTAAAAAATTCGACCAAAATCTTGATGTCTCCAATCTTTTGTTTTGTACGTTTTTTCCACGTGTCTTGACACATAATGTATCCATGCAAAGTTTGGTGAAGATCTGAGTATGTAGTTTTTGACCTTATATGGAACCTCCTATCTGAAAATTTGAAAATTCTTAAAAAATTCGTCCAAAATCTTGATGTCTCCAATCTCTTGTTTTGTACGTTTTTTCCACGTGTCTTGACATCCAATGTATCCCTGCAAAGTTTGGTGAAGATCTGAGTATGTAGTTTTTGACCTTATCTGGAACCTCCCATCTGAAAATTTGAAAATTCCAAAAAAATCCGTGCAAAATCTTGATGACCCCAATGTCTTGTTTTGTACGTTTTTTCCACGTGTCTTGACATCCAATGTATTCCTGCAATGTTTGGTGAAGATCTGAGTATGTAGTTTTTGACCTTTATGGAACCTCCTATCTGAAAATTTGAAAATTCTTAAAAAATTCGACCAAAATCTTGATGTTCCGAATCCTATGTTTTGTATGTTTTTTCCACGTGTCTTGACATCCAATGTATCCATGCAAAGTTTGGTGAAGATCTGAGTATGTAGTTTTTGACCTTATATTGAACCTCCCATCTGAAAATTTGAAAATTCTTAAAAAATTCGTCCAAAATCTTGATGACCCCAATCTCTTGTTTTGTACGTTTTTTCCACGTGTCTTGACATCCAAAGTATCCCTGCAAAGTTTGGTGAAGATCTGAGTATGTAGTTTTTGACCTTATATGGAACCTCCTTTCTGAAAATTTGAGAATTCTTAAAAAATTCGTCCAAAATCTTGATGTCTCCAATCTCTTGTTTTGTACGTTTTTTCCACGTGTCTTGACATCCAATGTATCCATGCAAAGTTTGGTGAAGATCTGAGTATGTCGTTTTTGACCTTATCTGGAACCTCCCATCTGAAAATTTGAAAATTCTTAAAAAATTCGTCGAAAATCTTGATGTCTCCAATCTTTTGTTTTGTACGTTTTTTCCACGTGTCTTGACATGCAAAGTATCCCTGCAACGTTTGGTGAAGATCTGAGTATGTAGTTTTTGACCTTATCTGGAACCTCCTATCTGAAAATTTGAAAATTCTTCAAAAATTCGTCGAAAATCTTGATGTCTCCAATCTCTTGTTTTGTACGTTTTTTCCACGTGTCTTGACATCCAATGTATTCCTGCAATGTTTGGTGGAGATCTGAGTATGTAGTTTTAGACCTTATCTGGAACCTCCTATCTGAAAATTTGAAAATTCTTCAAAAATTCGTCCAAAATCTTGATGTCTCCAATCTCTTGTTTTGTACGTTTTTTCCACGTGTCTCGACCTCCAATGGATCCCTGCAAAGTTTGGTGAAGATCTGAGTATGTCGTTTTTGACCTTATCTGGAACATCCTTTCTGAAAATTTGAAAATTCTTAAAAAATTCGTCGAAAATCTTGATGTCTCCAATCTCTTGTTTTGTACGTTTTTTCCACGTGTCTTGACATCCAATGTATCCCTGCAAAGTTTGGTGAAGATCTGAGTATGTAGTTTTTGACCTTATATGGAACCTCCTATCTGAAAATTTGAAAATTCTTAAAAAATTCGTCCAAAATCTTGATGTCTCCAATCTCTTGTTTTGTACGTTTTTTCCACGTGTCTCGACCTCCAATGGATCCCTGCAAAGTTTGGTGAAGATCTGAGTATGTCGTTTTTGACCTTATCTGGAACCTCCCATCTGAAAATTTGAAAATTCTTAAAAAATTCGTCGAAAATCTTGATGTCTCCGATCTCTTGTTTTGTACGTTTTTTCCACGTGTCTTGACATGCAAAGTATTCCTGCAAAGTTTGGTGAAGATCTGAGTATGTAGTTTTTGACCTCATCTGGAACCTCCTATCTGAAAATTTGAAAATTCTTAAAAAATTCGTCCAAAATCTTGATGTCTCCAATCTCTTGTTTTGTACGCTTTTTCCACGTGTCTTGACATCCAATGTATCCCTGCAATGTTTGGTGAAGATCTGAGTATGTAGTTTTTGACCTTATCTGGAACCTCCCATCTGAAAATTTGAAAATTCCTAAAAAATCCGTCCAAAATCTTGATGACCCCAATCTCTTGTTTTGTACTTTTTTTCCACGTGTCTTGACATCCAATGTATCCCTGCAAAGTTTGGTGAAGATCTGAGTATGTAGTTTTTGATCTTATCTGGAACCTCCTATCTGAAAATTTGAAAATACTTAAAAAATTCGTCCAAAATCTTGATGTCTCCAATCTCTTGTTTTGTACGTTTTTTCCACGTGTCTTGATATCCAATGTATCCCTGCAAAGTTTGGTGAAGATCTGAGTATGTTGTTTTTGACCTTATCTGGAACATCCTTTCTGAAAATTTGAAAATTGTTAAAAAATTCGTCCAAAATCTTGATGTCTCCTATCTCTTGTTTTGTACGTTTTTTCCACGTGTCTTGACATCCAATGTATCCCTGCAAAGTTTGGTGAAGATCTGAGTATGTAGTTTTTGACCTTATCTGGAACCTCCCATCTGAAAATTTGAAAATTCTTAAAAAATTCGACCAATATCTTGATGTCTCCAATCTCTTGTTTTGTACGTTTTTTCCACGTGTCTTGACACATAATGTATCCATGCAAAGTTTGGTGAAGATCTGAGTATGTAGTTTTTGACCTTATATGGAACCTCCTATCTGAAAATTTAAAAATTCTTAAAAAATTCGTCCAAAATCTTGATGTCTCCAATCTCTTGTTTTGTACGTTTTTTCCACGTGTCTTGACATCCAATGTATCCCTGCAAAGTTTGGTGAAGATCTGAGTATGTAGTTTTTGACCTTATCTGGAACCTCCCATCTGAAAATTTGAAAATTCTTAAAAAATTCGACCAAAATCTTGATGTCTCCAATCTTTTGTTTTGTACGTTTTTTCCACGTGTCTTGACACATAATGTATCCATGCAAAGTTTGGTGAAGATCTGAGTATGTAGTTTTTGACCTTATATGGAACCTCCTATCTGAAAATTTGATAATTCTTAAAAAATTCGTCCAAAATCTTGATGTCTCCAATCTCTTGTTTTGTACGTTTTTTCCACGTGTCTTGACATCCAATGTATTCCTGCAATGTTTGGTGGAGATCTGAGTATGTAGTTTTAGACCTTATCTGGAACCTCCTATCTGAAAATTTGAAAATTCTTCAAAAATTCGTCCAAAATCTTGATGTCTCCAATCTCTTGTTTTGTACGTTTTTTCCACGTGTCTCGACCTCCAATGGATCCCTGCAAAGTTTGGTGAAGATCTGAGTATGTCGTTTTTGACCTTATCTGGAACATCCTTTCTGAAAATTTGAAAATTCTTAAAAAATTCGTCGAAAATCTTGATGTCTCCAATCTCTTGTTTTGTACGTTTTTTCCACGTGTCTTGACATCCAATGTATCCCTGCAAAGTTTGGTGAAGATCTGAGTATGTAGTTTTTGACCTTATATGGAACCTCCTATCTGAAAATTTGAAAATTCTTAAAAAATTCGTCCAAAATCTTGATGTCTCCAATCTCTTGTTTTGTACGTTTTTTCCACGTGTCTCGACCTCCAATGGATCCCTGCAAAGTTTGGTGAAGATCTGAGTATGTCGTTTTTGACCTTATCTGGAACCTCCCATCTGAAAATTTGAAAATTCTTAAAAAATTCGTCGAAAATCTTGATGTCTCCGATCTCTTGTTTTGTACGTTTTTTCCACGTGTCTTGACATGCAAAGTATTCCTGCAAAGTTTGGTGAAGATCTGAGTATGTAGTTTTTGACCTCATCTGGAACCTCCTATCTGAAAATTTGAAAATTCTTAAAAAATTCGTCCAAAATCTTGATGTCTCCAATCTCTTGTTTTGTACGTTTTTTCCACGTGTCTTGACATCCAATGTATCCCTGCAATGTTTGGTGAAGATCTGATTATGTAGTTTTTGACCTTATCTGGAACCTCCCATCTGAAAATTTGAAAATTCCTAAAAAATCCGTCCAAAATCTTGATGACCCCAATCTCTTGTTTTGTACTTTTTTTCCACGTGTCTTGACATCCAATGTATCCCTGCAAAGTTTGGTGAAGATCTGAGTATGTAGTTTTTGATCTTATCTGGAACCTCCTATCTGAAAATTTGAAAATTCTTAAAAAATTCGTCCAAAATCTTGATGTCTCCAATCTCTTGTTTTGTACGTTTTTTCCACGTGTCTTGATATCCAATGTATCCCTGCAAAGTTTGGTGAAGATCTGAGTATGTAGTTTTTGATCTTATCTGGAACCTCCTATCTGAAAATTTGAAAATTCTTAAAAAATTCGTCCAAAATCTTGATGTCTCCAATCTCTTGTTTTGTACGTTTTTTCCACGTGTCTTGACATCCAATGTATTCCTGCAATGTTTGGTGGAGATCTGAGTATGTAGTTTTAGACCTGATCTGGAACCTCCTATCTGAAAATTTGAAAATTCTTAAAAAATTCGTCCAAAATCTTGATGTCTCCAATCTCTTGTTTTGTACGTTTTTTTCACGTGTCTCGACCTCCAATGGATCCCTGCAAAGTTTGGTGAAGATCTGAGTATGTCGTTTTTGACCTTATCTGGAACATCCTTTCTGAAAATTTGAAAATTCTTAAAAAATTCTTCGAAAATCTTGATGTCTCCAATCTCTTGTTTTGTACGTTTTTTCCACGTGTCTTGACATCCAATGTATCCCTGCAAAGTTTGGTGAAGATCTGAGTATGTAGTTTTTGACTTTATATGGAACCTCCTATCTGAAAATTTGAAAATTCTTAAAAAATTCGTCCAAAATCTTGATGTCTCCAATCTCTTGTTTTGTACGTTTTTTCCACGTGTCTCGACCTCCAATGGATCCCTGCAAAGTTTGGTGAAGATCTGAGTATGTCGTTTTTGACCTTATCTGGAACCTCCCATCTGAAAATTTGAAAATTCTTAAAAAATTCGTCGAAAATCTTGATGTCTCCGATCTCTTGTTTTGTACGTTTTTTCCACGTGTCTTGACATGCAAAGTATTCCTGCAAAGTTTGGTGAAGATCTGAGTATGTAGTTTTTGACCTTATATGGAACCTCCTATCTGAAAATTTGAAAATTCTTAAAAAATTCGTCCAAAATCTTGATGTCTCCAATCTCTTGTTTTGTACGTTTTTTCCACGTGTCTCGACCTCCAATGGATCCCTGCAAAGTTTGGTGAAGATCTGAGTATGTCGTTTTTGACCTTATCTGGAACCTCCCACCTGAAAATTTGAAAATTCTTAAAAAATTCGTCGAAAATCTTGATGTCTCCGATCTCTTGTTTTGTACGTTTTTTCCACGTGTCTTGACATGCAAAGTATTCCTGCAAAGTTTGGTGAAGATCTGAGTATGTAGTTTTTGACCTCATCTGGAACCTCCTATCTGAAAATTTGAAAATTCTTAAAAAATTCGTCCAAAATCTTGATGTCTCCAATCTCTTGTTTTGTACGTTTTTTCCACGTGTCTTGACATCCAATGTATCCCTGCAATGTTTGGTGAAGATCTGAGTATGTAGTTTTTGACCTTATCTGGAACCTCCCATCTGAAAATTTGAAAATTCCTAAAAAATCCGTCCAAAATCTTGATGACCCCAATCTCTTGTTTTGTACGTTTTTTCCACGTGTCTTGACATCCAATGTATCCCTGCAAAGTTTGGTGAAGATCTGAGTATGTAGTTTTTGATCTTATCTGGAACCTCCTATCTGAAAATTTGAAAATTCTTAAAAAATTCGTCCAAAATCTTGATGTCTCCAATCTCTTGTTTTGTACGTTTTTTCCACGTGTCTTGATATCCAATGTATCCCTGCAAAGTTTGGTGAAGATCTGAGTATGTCGTTTTTGACCTTATCTGGAACCTCCCATCTGAAAATTTGAAAATTGTTAAAAAATTCGTCCAAAATCTTGATGTCTCCTATCTCTTGTTTTGTACGTTTTTTCCACGTGTCTTGACATCCAATGTATCCCTGCAAAGTTTGGTGAAGATCTGAGTATGTGGTTTTTGACCTTATCTGGAACCTCCCATCTGAAAATTTGAAAATTCTTAAAAAATTCGACCAATATCTTGATGTCTCCAATCTCTTGTTTTGTACGTTTTTTCCACGTGTCTTGACACATAATGTATCCATGCAAAGTTTGGTGAAGATCTGAGTATGTAGTTTTTGACCTTATATGGAACCTCCTATCTGAAAATTTAAAGATTCTTAAAAAATTCGTCCAAAATCTTGATGTCTCCAATCTCTTGTTTTGTACGTTTTTTCCACGTGTCTTGACATCCAATGTATCCCTGCAAAGTTTGGTGAAGATCTGAGTATGTAGTTTTTGACCTTATCTGGAACCTCCCATCTGAAAATTTGAAAATTCCTAAAAAATCCGTCCAAAATCTTGATGACCCCAATCTCTTGTTTTGTACGTTTTTTCCACGTGTCTTGACATTCAATGTATCCCTGCAAAGTTTGGTGAAGATCTGAGTATGTAGTTTTTGACCTTATATGGAACCTCCTTTCTGAAAATTTGAAAATTCTTAAAAAATTCGTCCAAAATCTTGATGACCCCAATCTCTTGTTTTGTACGTTTTTTCCACGTGTCTTGACATCCAATGTATCCCTGCAAAGTTTGGTGAAGATCTGAGTTTGTAGTTTTTGACCTTATATGGAACCTCCTTTCTGAAAATTTGAGAATTCTTAAAAAATTCGTCCAAAATCTTGATGTCTCCAATCTCTTGTTTTGTACGTTTTTTCCACGTGTCTTGACATCCAATGTATCCATGCAAAGTTTGGTGAAGATCTGAGTATGTCGTTTTTGACCTTATCTGGAACATCCCATCTGAAAATTTGAAAATTCTTAAAAAATTCGTCGAAAATCTTGATGTCTCCAATCTCTTGTTTTGTACGTTTTTTCCACGTGTCTTGACATGCAAAGTATCCCTGCAACGTTTGGTGAAGATCTGAGTATGTAGTTTTTGACCTTATCTGGAACCTCCTATCTGAAAATTTGAAAATTCTTCAAAAATTCGTCGAAAATCTTGATGTCTCCAATCTCTTGTTTTGTACGTTTTTTCCACGTGTCTTGACATCCAATGTATCCCTGCAATGTTTGATTGAGATCTGAGTATGTAGTTTTTGACCTTATCTGGAACCTCCTATCTGAAAATTTGAAAATTCTTCAAAAATTCGTCCAAAATCTTGATGTCTCCAATCTCTTGTTTTGTACGTTTTTTCCACGTGTCTTGACATCCAATGTATCCCTGCAAAGTTTGGTGAAGATCTGAGTATGTAGTTTTTGACCTTATCTGGAACCTCCCATCTGAAAATTTGAAAATTCCAAAAAAATCCGTGCAAAATCTTGATGACCCCAATGTCTTGTTTTGTACGTTTTTTCCACGTGTCTTGACATCCAATGTATTCCTGCAATGTTTGGTGAAGATCTGAGTATGTAGTTTTTGACCTTTATGGAACCTCCTATCTGAAAATTTGAAAATTCTTAAAAAATTCGACCAAAATCTTGATGTTCCGAATCCTATGTTTTGTATGTTTTTTCCACGTGTCTTGACATCCAATGTATCCATGCAAAGTTTGGTGAAGATCTGAGTATGTAGTTTTTGACCATATATTGAACCTCCCATCTGAAAATTTGAAAATTCTTAAAAAATTCGTCCAAAATCTTGATGACCCCAATCTCTTGTTTTGTACGTTTTTTCCACGTGTCTTGACATCCAAAGTATCCCTGCAAAGTTTGGTGAAGATCTGAGTATGTAGTTTTTGACCTTATATGGAACCTCCTTTCTGAAAATTTGAGAATTCTTAAAAAATTCGTCCAAAATCTTGATGTCTCCAATCTCTTGTTTTGTACGTTTTTTCCACGTGTCTTGACATCCAATGTATCCATGCAAAGTTTGGTGAAGATCTGAGTATGTCGTTTTTGACCTTATCTGGAACCTCCCATCTGAAAATTTGAAAATTCTTAAAAAATTCGTCGAAAATCTTGATGTCTCCAATCTTTTGTTTTGTACGTTTTTTCCACGTGTCTTGACATGCAAAGTATCCCTGCAACGTTTGGTGAAGATCTGAGTATGTAGTTTTTGACCTTATCTGGAACCTCCTATCTGAAAATTTGAAAATTCTTCAAAAATTCGTCGAAAATCTTGATGTCTCCAATCTCTTGTTTTGTACGTTTTTTCCACGTGTCTTGACATCCAATGTATTCCTGCAATGTTTGGTGGAGATCTGAGTATGTAGTTTTAGACCTTATCTGGAACCTCCTATCTGAAAATTTGAAAATTCTTCAAAAATTCGTCCAAAATCTTGATGTCTCCAATCTCTTGTTTTGTACGTTTTTTCCACGTGTCTCGACCTCCAATGGATCCCTGCAAAGTTTGGTGAAGATCTGAGTATGTCGTTTTTGACCTTATCTGGAACATCCTTTCTGAAAATTTGAAAATTCTTAAAAAATTCGTCGAAAATCTTGATGTCTCCAATCTCTTGTTTTGTACGTTTTTTCCACGTGTCTTGACATCCAATGTATCCCTGCAAAGTTTGGTGAAGATCTGAGTATGTAGTTTTTGACCTTATATGGAACCTCCTATCTGAAAATTTGAAAATTCTTAAAAAATTCGTCCAAAATCTTGATGTCTCCAATCTCTTGTTTTGTACGTTTTTTCCACGTGTCTCGACCTCCAATGGATCCCTGCAAAGTTTGGTGAAGATCTGAGTATGTCGTTTTTGACCTTATCTGGAACCTCCCATCTGAAAATTTGAAAATTCTTAAAAAATTCGTCGAAAATCTTGATGTCTCCGATCTCTTGTTTTGTACGTTTTTTCCACGTGTCTTGACATGCAAAGTATTCCTGCAAAGTTTGGTGAAGATCTGAGTATGTAGTTTTTGACCTCATCTGGAACCTCCTATCTGAAAATTTGAAAATTCTTAAAAAATTCGTCCAAAATCTTGATGTCTCCAATCTCTTGTTTTGTACGTTTTTTCCACGTGTCTTGACATCCAATGTATCCCTGCAATGTTTGGTGAAGATCTGAGTATGTAGTTTTTGACCTTATCTGGAACCTCCCATCTGAAAATTTGAAAATTCCTAAAAAATCCGTCCAAAATCTTGATGACCCCAATCTCTTGTTTTGTACTTTTTTTCCACGTGTCTTGACATCCAATGTATCCCTGCAAAGTTTGGTGAAGATCTGAGTATGTAGTTTTTGATCTTATCTGGAACCTCCTATCTGAAAATTTGAAAATTCTTAAAAAATTCGTCCAAAATCTTGATGTCTCCAATCTCTTGTTTTGTACGTTTTTTCCACGTGTCTTGATATCCAATGTATCCCTGCAAAGTTTGGTGAAGATCTGAGTATGTTGTTTTTGACCTTATCTGGAACATCCTTTCTGAAAATTTGAAAATTGTTAAAAAATTCGTCCAAAATCTTGATGTCTCCTATCTCTTGTTTTGTACGTTTTTTCCACGTGTCTTGACATCCAATGTATCCCTGCAAAGTTTGGTGAAGATCTGAGTATGTAGTTTTTGACCTTATCTGGAACCTCCCATCTGAAAATTTGAAAATTCTTAAAAAATTCGACCAATATCTTGATGTCTCCAATCTCTTGTTTTGTACGTTTTTTCCACGTGTCTTGACACATAATGTATCCATGCAAAGTTTGGTGAAGATCTGAGTATGTAGTTTTTGACCTTATATGGAACCTCCTATCTGAAAATTTGAAAATTCTTAAAAAATTCGACCAAAATCTTGATGTCTCCAATCTTTTGTTTTGTACGTTTTTTCCACGTGTCTTGACACATAATGTATCCATGCAAAGTTTGGTGAAGATCTGAGTATGTAGTTTTTGACCTTATATGGAACCTCCTATCTGAAAATTTGAAAATTCTTAAAAAATTCGTCCAAAATCTTGATGTCTCCAATCTCTTGTTTTGTACGTTTTTTCCACGTGTCTTGACATCCAATGTATCCCTGCAAAGTTTGGTGAAGATCTGAGTATGTAGTTTTTGACCTTATCTGGAACCTCCCATCTGAAAATTTGAAAATTCCTAAAAAATCCGTGCAAAATCTTGATGACCCCAATCTCTTGTTTTGTACGTTTTTTCCACGTGTCTTGACATCCAATGTATTCCTGCAATGTTTGGTGAAGATCTGAGTATGTAGTTTTTGACCTTATATGGAACCTCCTATCTGAAAATTTGAAAATTCTTAAAAAATTCGACCAAAATCTTGATGTTCCGAATCCTATGTTTTGTATGTTTTTTCCACGTGTCTTGACATCCAATGTATCCATGCAAAGTTTGGTGAAGATCTGAGTATGTAGTTTTTGACCTTATATTGAACCTCCCATCTGAAAATTTGAAAATTCTTAAAAAATTCGTCCAAAATCTTGATGACCCCAATCTCTTGTTTTGTACGTTTTTTCCACGTGTCTTGACATCCAAAGTATCCCTGCAAAGTTTGGTGAAGATCTGAGTATGTAGTTTTTGACCTTATATGGAACCTCCTTTCTGAAAATTTGAGAATTCTTAAAAAAATCGTCCAAAATCTTGATGTCTCCAATCTCTTGTTTTGTACGTTTTTTCCACGTGTCTTGACATCCAATGTATCCATGCAAAGTTTGGTGAAGATCTGAGTATGTCGTTTTTGACCTTATCTGGAACCTCCCATCTGAAAATTTGAAAATTCTTAAAAAATTCGTCGAAAATCTTGATGTCTCCAATCTTTTGTTTTGTACGATTTTTCCACGTGTCTTGACATGCAAAGTATCCCTGCAACGTTTGGTGAAGATCTGAGTATGTAGTTTTTGACCTTATCTGGAACCTCCTATCTGAAAATTTGAAAATTCTTCAAAAATTCGTCGAAAATCTTGATGTCTCCAATCTCTTGTTTTGTACGTTTTTTCCACGTGTCTTGACATCCAATGTATTCCTGCAATGTTTGGTGGAGATCTGAGTATGTAGTTTTAGACCTTATCTGGAACCTCCTATCTGAAAATTTGAAAATTCTTCAAAAATTCGTCCAAAATCTTGATGTCTCCAATCTCTTGTTTTGTACGTTTTTTCCACGTGTCTCGACCTCCAATGGATCCCTGCAAAGTTTGGTGAAGATCTGAGTATGTCGTTTTTGACCTTATCTGGAACATCCTTTCTGAAAATTTGAAAATTCTTAAAAAATTCGTCGAAAATCTTGATGTCTCCAATCTCTTGTTTTGTACGTTTTTTCCACGTGTCTTGACATCCAATGTATCCCTGCAAAGTTTGGTGAAGATCTGAGTATGTAGTTTTTGACCTTATATGGAACCTCCTATCTGAAAATTTGAAAATTCTTAAAAAATTCGTCCAAAATCTTGATGTCTCCAATCTCTTGTTTTGTACGTTTTTTCCACGTGTCTCGACCTCCAATGGATCCCTGCAAAGTTTGGTGAAGATCTGAGTATGTCGTTTTTGACCTTATCTGGAACCTCCCATCTGAAAATTTGAAAATTCTTAAAAAATTCGTCGAAAATCTTGATGTCTCCGATCTCTTGTTTTGTACGTTTTTTCCACGTGTCTTGACATGCAAAGTATTCCTGCAAAGTTTGGTGAAGATCTGAGTATGTAGTTTTTGACCTCATCTGGAACCTCCTATCTGAAAATTTGAAAATTCTTAAAAAATTCGTCCAAAATCTTGATGTCTCCAATCTCTTGTTTTGTACGTTTTTTCCACGTGTCTTGACATCCAATGTATCCCTGCAATGTTTGGTGAAGATCTGATTATGTAGTTTTTGACCTTATCTGGAACCTCCCATCTGAAAATTTGAAAATTCCTAAAAAATCCGTCCAAAATCTTGATGACCCCAATCTCTTGTTTTGTACTTTTTTTCCACGTGTCTTGACATCCAATGTATCCCTGCAAAGTTTGGTGAAGATCTGAGTATGTAGTTTTTGATCTTATCTGGAACCTCCTATCTGAAAATTTGAAAATTCTTAAAAAATTCGTCCAAAATCTTGATGTCTCCAATCTCTTGTTTTGTACGTTTTTTCCACGTGTCTTGATATCCAATGTATCCCTGCAAAGTTTGGTGAAGATCTGAGTATGTAGTTTTTGATCTTATCTGGAACCTCCTATCTGAAAATTTGAAAATTCTTAAAAAATTCGTCCAAAATCTTGATGTCTCCAATCTCTTGTTTTGTACGTTTTTTCCACGTGTCTTGACATCCAATGTATTCCTGCAATGTTTGGTGGAGATCTGAGTATGTAGTTTTAGACCTGATCTGGAACCTCCTATCTGAAAATTTGAAAAATCTTCAAAAATTCGTCCAAAATCTTGATGTCTCCAATCTCTTGTTTTGTACGTTTTTTCCACGTGTCTCGACCTCCAATGGATCCCTGCAAAGTTTGGTGAAGATCTGAGTATGTCGTTTTTGACCTTATCTGGAACATCCTTTCTGAAAATTTGAAAATTCTTAAAAAATTCGTCGAAAATCTTGATGTCTCCAATCTCTTGTTTTGTACGTTTTTTCCACGTGTCTTGACATCCAATGTATCCCTGCAAAGTTTGGTGAAGATCTGAGTATGTAGTTTTTGACCTTATATGGAACCTCCTATCTGAAAATTTGAAAATTCTTAAAAAATTCGTCCAAAATCTTGATGTCTCCAATCTCTTGTTTTGTACGTTTTTTCCACGTGTCTTGACATCCAATGTATCCCTGCAATGTTTGGTGAAGATCTGAGTATGTAGTTTTTGACCTTATCTGGAACCTCCCATCTGAAAATTTGAAAATTCCTAAAAAATCCGTCCAAAATCTTGATGACCCCAATCTCTTGTTTTGTACGTTTTTTCCACGTGTCTTGACATCCAATGTATCCCTGCAAAGTTTGGTGAAGATCTGAGTATGTAGTTTTTGATCTTATCTGGAACCTCCTATCTGAAAATTTGAAAATTCTTAAAAAATTCGTCCAAAATCTTGATGTCTCCAATCTCTTGTTTTGTACGTTTTTTCCACGTGTCTTGATATCCAATGTATCCCTGCAAAGTTTGGTGAAGATCTGAGTATGTCGTTTTTGACCTTATCTGGAACATCCTTTCTGAAAATTTGAAAATTGTTAAAAAATTCGTCCAAAATCTTGATGTCTCCTATCTCTTGTTTTGTACGTTTTTTCCACGTGTCTTGACATCCAATGTATCCCTGCAAAGTTTGGTGAAGATCTGAGTATGTGGTTTTTGACCTTATCTGGAACCTCCCATCTGAAAATTTGAAAATTCTTAAAAAATTCGACCAATATCTTGATGTCTCCAATCTCTTGTTTTGTACGTTTTTTCCACGTGTCTTGACACATAATGTATCCATGCAAAGTTTGGTGAAGATCTGAGTATGTAGTTTTTGACCTTATATGGAACCTCCTATCTGAAAATTTAAAGATTCTTAAAAAATTCGTCCAAAATCTTGATGTCTCCAATCTCTTGTTTTGTACGTTTTTTCCACGTGTCTTGACATCCAATGTATCCCTGCAAAGTTTGGTGAAGATCTGAGTATGTAGTTTTTGACCTTATCTGGAACCTCCTATCTGAAAATTTGAAAATTCCTAAAAAATCCGTCCAAAATCTTGATGACCCCAATCTCTTGTTTTGTACGTTTTTTCCACGTGTCTTGACATTCAATGTATCCCTGCAAAGTTTGGTGAAGATCTGAGTATGTAGTTTTTGACCTTATATGGAACCTCCTTTCTGAAAATTTGAAAATTCTTAAAAAAATCGTCCAAAATCTTGATGACCCCAATCTCTTGTTTTGTACGTTTTTTCCACGTGTCTTGACATCCAATGTATCCCTGCAAAGTTTGGTGAAGATCTGAGTTTGTAGTTTTTGACCTTATATGGAACCTCCTTTCTGAAAATTTGAGAATTCTTAAAAAATTCGTCCAAAATCTTGATGTCTCCAATCTCTTGTTTTGTACGTTTTTTCCACGTGTCTTGACATCCAATGTATCCATGCAAAGTTTGGTGAAGATCTGAGTATGTCGTTTTTGACCTTATCTGGAACATCCCATCTGAAAATTTGAAAATTCTTAAAAAATTCGTCGAAAATCTTGATGTCTCCAATCTCTTGTTTTGTACGTTTTTTCCACGTGTCTTGACATGCAAAGTATCCCTGCAACGTTTGGTGAAGATCTGAGTATGTAGTTTTTGACCTTATCTGGAACCTCCTATCTGAAAATTTGAAAATTCTTCAAAAATTCGTCGAAAATCTTGATGTCTCCAATCTCTTGTTTTGTACGTTTTTTCCACGTGTCTTGACATCCAATGTATCCCTGCAATGTTTGATTGAGATCTGAGTATGTAGTTTTTGACCTTATCTGGAACCTCCTATCTGAAAATTTGAAAATTCTTCAAAAATTCGTCCAAAATCTTGATGTCTCCAATCTCTTGTTTTGTACGTTTTTTCCACGTGTCTCGACCTCCAATGTATCCCTGCAAAGTTTGGTGAAGATCTGAGTATGTCGTTTTTGACCTTATCTGGAACATCC
The DNA here is from genome assembly GCF_977018435.1 of Lepisma saccharinum. Classification (NCBI taxonomy): domain Eukaryota; kingdom Metazoa; phylum Arthropoda; class Insecta; order Zygentoma; family Lepismatidae; genus Lepisma; species Lepisma saccharinum. The sequence goes on along the minus strand of NW_028142952.1, from coordinate 236,247 downwards.
TTTCTGAAAATTTGAAAATTCTTAAAAAATTCGTCGAAAATCTTGATGTCTCCAATCTCTTGTTTTGTACGTTTTTTCCACGTGTCTTGACATCCAATGTATCCCTGCAAAGTTTGGTGAAGATCTGACTATGTAGTTTTTGACCTCATCTGGAACCTCCTATCTGAAAATTTGAAAATTCTTTAAAAATTCGTCCAAAATATTGATGTCTCCAATCTCTTGTTTTGTACGTTTTTTCCACGTGTCTTGACATCCAATGTATCCCTGCAATGTTTGGTGAAGATCTGAGTATGTAGTTTTTGACCTTATCTGGAACCTCCCATCTGAAAATTTGAAAATTCCTAAAAAATCCGTCCAAAATCTTGATGACCCCAATCTCTTGTTTTGTACGTTTTTTCCACGTGTCTTGACATCCAATGTATCCCTGCAAAGTTTGGTGAAGATCTGAGTATGTAGTTTTTGACCTTATCTGGAACCTCCTATCTGAAAATTTGAAAATTCTTAAAAAATTCGTCCAAAATCTTGATGTCTCCAATCTCTTGTTTTGTACGTTTTTTCCACGTGTCTTGATATCCAATGTATCCCTGCAAAGTTTGGTGAAGATCTGAGTATGTCGTTTTTGACCTTATCTGGAATATCCTTTCTGAAAATTTGAAAATTGTTAAAAAATTCGTCCAAAATCTTGATGTCTCCAATCTCTTTTTTGTACGTTTTTTCCACGTGTCTTGACATCCAATGTATCCCTGCAAAGTTTGGTGAAGATCTGAGTATGTAGTTTTTGACCTTATCTGGAACCTCCCATCTGAAAATTTGAAAATTCTTAAAAAATTCGACCAAAATCTTGATGTCTCCAATCTTTTGTTTTGTACGTTTTTTCCACGTGTCTTGACACATAATGTATCCATGCAAAGTTTGGTGAAGATCTGAGTATGTAGTTTTTGACCTTATATGGAACCTCCTATCTGAAAATTTGAAAATTCTTAAAAAATTCGTCCAAAATCTTGATGTCTCCAATCTCTTGTTTTGTACGTTTTTTCCACGTGTCTTGACATCCAATGTATCCCTGCAAAGTTTGGTGAAGATCTGAGTATGTAGTTTTTGACCTTATCTGGAACCTCCCATCTGAAAATTTGAAAATTCCTAAAAAATCCGTGCAAAATCTTGATGACCCCAATCTCTTGTTTTGTACGTTTTTTCCACGTGTCTTGACATCCAATGTATCCATGCAAAGTTTGGTGAAGATCTGAGTATGTCGTTTTTGACCTTATCTGGAACCTCCCATCTGAAAATTTGAAAATTCTTAAAAAATTCGTCGAAAATCTTGATGTCTCCAATCTCTTGTTTTGTACGTTTTTTCCACGTGTCTTGACATGCAAAGTATCCCTGCAACGTTTGGTGAAGATCTGAGTATGTAGTTTTTGACCTTATCTGGAACCTCCTATCTGAAAATTTGAAAATTCTTCAAAAATTCTTCGAAAATCTTGATGTCTCCAATCTCTTGTTTTGTACGTTTTTTCCACGTGTCTTGACATCCAATGTATCCCTGCAATGTTTGGTGGAGATCTGAGTATGTAGTGTTTGACCTTATCTGGGACCTCCTATCAGAAAATTTGAAAATTCTTCAAAAATTCGTCCAAAATCTTGATGTCTCCAATCTCTTGTTTTGTACGTTTTTTCCACGTGTCTCGACCTCCAATGTATCCCTGCAAAGTTTGGTGAAGATCTGAGTATGTCGTTTTTGACCTTATCTGGAACATCCTTTCTGAAAATTTGAAAATTCTTAAAAAATTCGTCGAAAATCTTGATGTCTCCAATCTCTTGTTTTGTACGTTTTTTCCACGTGTCTTGACATCCAATGTATCCCTGCAAAGTTTGGTGAAGATCTGAGTATGTAGTTTTTGACCTTATATGGAACCTCCCATCTGAAAATTTGAAAATTCCTAAAAAATCCGTCCAAAATCTTGATGACCCCAATCTCTTGTTTTGTAATTTTTTTCCACGTGTCTTGACATCCAATGTATCCCTGCAAAGTTTGGTGAAGATCTGAGTATGTAGTTTTTGATCTTATCTGGAACCTCCTATCTGAAAATTTGAAAATTCTTAAAAAATTCGTCCAAAATCTTGATGTCTCCAATCTCTTGTTTTGTACGTTTTTTCCACGTGTCTTGATATCCAATGTATCCCTGCAAAGTTTGGTGAAGATCTGAGTATGTTGTTTTTGACCTTATCTGGAACATCCTTTCTGAAAATTTGAAAATTGTTAAAAAATTCGTCCAAAATCTTGATGTCTCCTATCTCTTGTTTTGTACGTTTTTTCCACGTGTCTTGACATCCAATGTATCCCTGAAAAGTTTGGTGAAGATCTGAGTATGTAGTTTTTGACCTTATCTGGAACCTCCCATCTGAAAATTTGTAAATTCTTAAAAAATTCGACCAATATCTTGATGTCTCCAATCTCTTGTTTTGTACGTTTTTTCCACGTGTCTTGACACATAATGTATCCATGCAAAGTTTGGTGAAGATCTGAGTATGTAGTTTTTGACCTTATATGGAACCTCCTATCTGAAAATTTAAAAATTCTTAAAAAATTCGTCCAAAATCTTGATGTCTCCAATCTCTTGTTTTGTACGTTTTTTCCACGTGTCTTGACATCCAATGTATCCCTGCAAAGTTTGGTGAAGATCTGAGTATGTAGTTTTTGACCTTATCTGGAACCTCCCATCTGAAAATTTGAAAATTCTTAAAAAATTCGACCAAAATCTTGATGTCTCCAATCTTTTGTTTTGTACGTTTTTTCCAGGTGTCTTGACACATAATGTATCCATGCAAAGTTTGGTGAAGATCTGAGTATGTAGTTTTTGACCTTATATGGAACCTCCTATCTGAAAATTTGAAAATTCTTAAAAAATTCGTCCAAAATCTTGATGTCTCCAATCTCTTGTTTTGTACGTTTTTTCCACGTGTCTTGACATCCAATGTATCCATGCAAAGTTTGGTGAAGATCTGAGTATGTAGTTTTTGACCTTATCTGGAACCTCCTATCTGAAAATTTGAAAATTCCTAAAAAATCCGTGCAAAATCTTGATGACCCCAATCTCTTGTTTTGTACGTTTTTTCCACGTGTCTTGACATCCAATGTATTCCTGCAATGTTTGGTGAAGATCTGAGTATGTAGTTTTTGACCTTATATGGAACCTCCTATCTGAAAATTTGAAAATTCTTAAAAAATTCGACCAAAATCTTGATGTTCCGAATCCTATGTTTTGTATGTTTTTTCCACGTGTCTTGACATCCAATGTATCCATGCAAAGTTTGGTGAAGATCTGAGTATGTAGTTTTTGACCTTATATTGAACCTCCCATCTGAACATTTGAAAATTCTTAAAAAATTCGTCCAAAATCTTGATGACCCCAATCTCTTGTTTTGTACGTTTTTTCCACGTGTCTTGACATCCAAAGTATCCCTGCAAAGTTTGGTGAAGATCTGAGTATGTAGTTTTTGACCTTATATGGAACCTCCTTTCTGAAAATTTGAGAATTCTTAAAAAATTCGTCCAAAATCTTGATGTCTCCAATCTCTTGTTTTGTACGTTTTTTCCACGTGACTTGACATCCAATGTATCCATGCAAAGTTTGGTGAAGATCTGAGTATGTCGTTTTTGACCTTATCTGGAACCTCCCATCTGAAAATTTGAAAATTCTTAAAAAATTCGTCGAAAATCTTGATGTCTCCAATCTTTTGTTTTGTACGTTTTTTCCACGTGTCTTGACATGCAAAGTATCCCTGCAACGTTTGGTGAAGATCTGAGTATGTAGTTTTTGACCTTATCTGGAACCTCCTATCTGAAAATTTGAAAATTCTTCAAAAATTCGTCGAAAATCTTGATGTCTCCAATCTCTTGTTTTGTACGTTTTTTCCACGTGTCTTGACATCCAATGTATTTATGCAATGTTTGGTGGAGATCTGAGTATGTAGTTTTAGACCTTATCTGGAACCTCCTATCTGAAAATTTGAAAATTCTTCAAAAATTCGTCCAAAATCTTGATGTCTCCAATCTCTTGTTTTGTACGTTTTTTCCACGTGTCTCGACCTCCAATGGATCCCTGCAAAGTTTGGTGAAGATCTGAGTATGTCGTTTTTGACCTTATCTGGAACATCCTTTCTGAAAATTTGAAAATTCTTAAAAAATTCGTCGAAAATCTTGATGTCTCCAATCTCTTGTTTTGTACGTTTTTTCTACGTGTCTTGACATCCAATGTATCCCTGCAAAGTTTGGTGAAGTTCTGAGTATGTAGTTTTTGACCTTATATGGAACCTCCTATCTGAAAATTTGAAAATTCTTAAAAAATTCGTCCAAAATCTTGATGTCTCCAATCTCTTGTTTTGTACGTTTTTTCCACGTGTCTCGACCTCCAATGGATCCCTGCAAAGTTTGGTGAAGATCTGAGTATTTCGTTTTTGACCTTATCTGGAACCTCCCATCTGAAAATTTGAAAATTCTTAAAAAATTCGTCGAAAATCTTGATGTCTCCGATCTCTTGTTTTGTACGTTTTTTCCACGTGTCTTGACATGCAAAGTATTCCTGCAAAGTTTGGTGAAGATCTGAGTATGTAGTTTTTGACCTCATCTGGAACCTCCTATCTGAAAATTTGAAAATTCTTAAAAAATTCGTCCAAAATCTTGATGTCTCCAATCTCTTGTTTTGTACGTTTTTTCCACGTGTCTTGACATCCAATGTATCCCTGCAATGTTTGGTGAAGATCTGAGTATGTAGTTTTTGACCTTATCTGGAACCTCCCATCTGAAAATTTGAAAATTCCTAAAAAATCCGTCCAAAATCTTGATGACCCCAATCTCTTGTTTTGTACTTTTTTTCCACGTGTCTCGACCTCCAATGTATCCCTGCAAAGTTTGGTGAAGATCTGAGTATGTAGTTTTTGACCTTATATGGAACCTCCTATCTGAAAATTTGAAAATTCTTAAAAAATTCGTCCAAAATCTTGATGTCACCAATCCTATGTTTTGTATGTTTTTTCCACGTGTCTTGACATCCAATGTATCCATGCAAAGTTTGGTGAAGATCTGAGTATGTCGTTTTTGACCTTATCTGGAACCTCCCATCTGAAAATTTGAAAATTCTTAAAAAATTCGTCGAAAATCTTGATGTCTCCGATCTCTTGTTTTGTACGTTTTTTCCACGTGTCTTGACATGCAAAGTATTCCTGCAAAGTTTGGTGAAGATCTGAGTATGTAGTTTTTGACCTCATCTGGAACCTCCTATCTGAAAATTTGAAAATTCTTAAAAAATTCGTCCAAAATTTTGATGTCTCCAATCTCTTGTTTTGTACGTTTTTTCCACGTGTCTTGACATCCAATGTATCCCTGCAATGTTTGGTGAAGATCTGAGTATGTAGTTTTTGACCTTATCTGGAACCTCCCATCTGAAAATTTGAAAATTCCTAAAAAATCCGTCCAAAATCTTGATGACCCCAATCTCTTGTTTTGTACGTTTTTTCCACGTGCCTTGACATCCAATGTATCCCTGCAAAGTTTGGTGAAGATCTGAGTATGTAGTTTTTGACCTTATCTGGAACCTCCTATCTGAAAATTTGAAAATTCTTAAAAAATTCGTCCAAAATCTTGATGTCTCCAATCTCTTGTTTTGTACGTTTTTTCCACGTGTCTTGATATCCAATGTATCCCTGCAAAGTTTGGTGAAGATCTGAGTATGTCGTTTTTGACCTTATCTGGAACATCCTTTCTGAAAATTTGAAAATTGTTAAAAAATTCGTCCAAAATCTTGATGTCTCCAATCTCTTTTTTGTACGTTTTTTCCACGTGTCTTGACATCCAATGTATCCCTGCAAAGTTTGGTGAAGATCTGAGTATGTAGTTTTTGACCTTATCTGGAACCTCCCATCTGAAAATTTGAAAATTCTTAAAAAATTCGACCAAAATCTTGATGTCTCCAATCTTTTGTTTTGTACGTTTTTTCCACGTGTCTTGACACATAATGTATCCATGCAAAGTTTGGTGAAGATCTGAGTATGTAGTTTTTGACCTTATATGGAACCTCCTATCTGAAAATTTGAAAATTCTTAAAAAATTCGTCCAAAATCTTGATGTCTCCAATCTCTTGTTTTGTACGTTTTTTCCACGTGTCTTGACATCCAATGTATCCCTGCAAAGTTTGGTGAAGATCTGAGTATGTAGTTTTTGACCTTATCTGGAACCTCCCATCTGAAAATTTGAAAATTCCTAAAAAATCCGTGCAAAATCTTGATGACCCCAATCTCTTGTTTTGTACTTTTTTTCCACGTGTCTCGACCTCCAATGTATCCCTGCAAAGTTTGGTGAAGATCTGAGTATGTAGTTTTTGACCTTATATGGAACCTCCTATCTGAAAATTTGAAAATTCTTAAAAAATTCGTCCAAAATCTTGATGTCACCAATCCTATGTTTTGTATGTTTTTTCCACGTGTCTTGACATCCAATGTATCCATGCAAAGTTTGGTGAAGATCTGAGTATGTCGTTTTTGACCTTATCTGGAACCTCCCATCTGAAAATTTGAAAATTCTTAAAAAATTCGTCCAAAATCTTGATGTCTCCGATCTCTTGTTTTGTACGTTTTTTCCACGTGTCTTGACATGCAAAGTATTCCTGCAAAGTTTGGTGAAGATCTGAGTATGTAGTTTTTGACCTCATCTGGAACCTCCTATCTGAAAATTTGAAAATTCTTAAAAAATTCGTCCAAAATTTTGATGTCTCCAATCTCTTGTTTTGTACGTTTTTTCCACGTGTCTTGACATCCAATGTATCCCTGCAATGTTTGGTGAAGATCTGAGTATGTAGTTTTTGACCTTATCTGGAACCTCCCATCTGAAAATTTGAAAATTCCTAAAAAATCCGTCCAAAATCTTGATGACCCCAATCTCTTGTTTTGTACGTTTTTTCCACGTGCCTTGACATCCAATGTATCCCTGCAAAGTTTGGTGAAGATCTGAGTATGTAGTTTTTGACCTTATATGGAACCTCCTATCTGAAAATTTGAAAATTCTTAAAAAATTCGTCCAAAATCTTGATGTCTCCAATCTCTTGTTTTGTACGTTTTTTCTACGTGTCTTGACATCCAATGTATCCCTGCAAAGTTTGGTGAAGATCTGAGTATGTAGTTTTTGACCTTATCTGGAACCTCCCATCTGAAAATTTGAAAATTCCTAAAAAATCCGTGCAAAATCTTGATGACCCCAATCTCTTGTTTTGTACGTTTTTTCCACGTGTCTTGACATCCAATGTATCCATGCAAAGTTTGGTGAAGATCTGAGTATGTCGTTTTTGACCTTATCTGGAACCTCCCATCTGAAAATTTGAAAATTCTTAAAAAATTCGTCCAAAATCTTGATGTCTCCAATCTCTTGTTTTGTACGTTTTTTCCACGTGTCTTGACATGCAAAGTATTCCTGCAAAGTTTGGTGAAGATCTGAGTATGTAGTTTTTGACCGCATCTGGAACCTCCTATCTGAAAATTTGAAAATTCTTAAAAAATTCGTCCAAAATCTTGATGTCTCCAATCTCTTGTTTTGTACGTTTTTTCCACGTGTCTTGACATCCAATGTATCCCTGCAATGTTTGGTGAAGATCTGAGTATGTAGTTTTTGACCTTATCTGGAACCTCCCATCTGAAAATTTGAAAATTCCTAAAAAAACCCGTCCAAAATCTTGATGACCCCAATCTCTTGTTTTGTACTTTTTTTCCACGTGTCTCGACCTCCAATGTATCCCTGCAAAGTTTGGTGAAGATCTGAGTATGTAGTTTTTGACCTTATATGGAACCTCCTATCTGAAAATTTGAAAATTCTTAAAAAATTCGTCCAAAATCTTGATGTCACCAATCCTATGTTTTGTATGTTTTTTCCACGTGTCTTGACATCCAATGTATCCATGCAAAGTTTGGTGAAGATCTGAGTATGTCGTTTTTGACCTTATCTGGAACCTCCCATCTGAAAATTTGAAAATTCTTAAAAAATTCGTCGAAAATCTTGATGTCTCCGATCTCTTGTTTTGTACGTTTTTTCCACGTGTCTTGACATGCAAAGTATTCCTGCAAAGTTTGGTGAAGATCTGAGTATGTAGTTTTTGACCTCATCTGGAACCTCCTATCTGAAAATTTGAAAATTCTTAAAAAATTCGTCCAAAATTTTGATGTCTCCAATCTCTTGTTTTGTACGTTTTTTCCACGTGTCTTGACATCCAATGTATCCCTGCAATGTTTGGTGAAGATCTGAGTATGTAGTTTTTGACCTTATCTGGAACCTCCCATCTGAAAATTTGAAAATTCCTAAAAAATTCCGTCCAAAATCTTGATGACCCCAATCTCTTGTTTTGTACGTTTTTTCCACGTGCCTTGACATCCAATGTATCCCTGCAAAGTTTGGTGAAGATCTGAGTATGTAGTTTTTGACCTTATCTGGAACCTCCTATCTGAAAATTTGAAAATTCTTAAAAAATTCGTCCAAAATCTTGATGTCTCCAATCTCTTGTTTTGTACGTTTTTTCCACGTGTCTTGATATCCAATGTATCCCTGCAAAGTTTGGTGAAGATCTGAGTATGTCGTTTTTGACCTTATCTGGAACATCCTTTCTGAAAATTTGAAAATTGTTAAAAAATTCGTCCAAAATCTTGATGTCTCCAATCTCTTTTTTGTACGTTTTTTCCACGTGTCTTGACATCCAATGTATCCCTGCAAAGTTTGGTGAAGATCTGAGTATGTAGTTTTTGACCTTATCTGGAACCTCCCATCTGAAAATTTGAAAATTCTTAAAAAATTCGACCAAAATCTTGATGTCTCCAATCTTTTGTTTTGTACGTTTTTTCCACGTGTCTTGACACATAATGTATCCATGCAAAGTTTGGTGAAGATCTGAGTATGTAGTTTTTGACCTTATATGGAACCTCCTATCTGAAAATTTGAAAATTCTTAAAAAATTCGTCCAAAATCTTGATGTCTCCAATCTCTTGTTTTGTACGTTTTTTCCACGTGTCTTGACATCCAATGTATCCCTGCAAAGTTTGGTGAAGATCTGAGTATGTAGTTTTTGACCTTATCTGGAACCTCCCATCTGAAAATTTGAAAATTCCTAAAAAATCCGTGCAAAATCTTGATGACCCCAATCTCTTGTTTTGTACGTTTTTTCCACGTGTCTTGACATCCAATGTATCCATGCAAAGTTTGGTGAAGATCTGAGTATGTCGTTTTTGACCTTATCTGGAACCTCCCATCTGAAAATTTGAAAATTCTTAAAAAATTCGTCGAAAATCTTGATGTCTCCAATCTCTTGTTTTGTACGTTTTTTCCACGTGTCTTGACATGCAAAGTATCCCTGCAACGTTTGGTGAAGATCTGAGTATGTAGTTTTTGACCTTATCTGGAACCTCCTATCTGAAAATTTGAAAATTCTTCAAAAATTCGTCGAAAATCTTGATGTCTCCAATCTCTTGTTTTGTACGTTTTTTCCACGTGTCTTGACATCCAATGTATCCCTGCAATGTTTGGTGGAGATCTGAGTATGTAGTTTTTGACCTTATCTGGGACCTCCTATCAGAAAATTTGAAAATTCTTCAAAAATTCGTCCAAAATCTTGATGTCTCCAATCTCTTGTTTTGTACGTTTTTTCCACGTGTCTCGACCTCCAATGTATCCCTGCAAAGTTTGGTGAAGATCTGAGTATGTCGTTTTTGACCTTATCTGGAACATCCTTTCTGAAAATTTGAAAATTCTTAAAAAATTCGTCGAAAATCTTGATGTCTCCAATCTCTTGTTTTGTACGTTTTTTCCACGTGTCTTGACATCCAATGTATCCCTGCAAAGTTTGGTGAAGATCTGAGTATGTAGTTTTTGACCTTATATGGAACCTCCTTTCTGAAAATTTGAAAATTCTCAAAAAATTCGTCCATAATCTTGATGTCTCCAATCTCTTGTTTTGTACGTTTTTTCCACGTGTCTTGACATCCAATGTATCCCTGCAAAGTTTGGTGAAGATCTGAGTATGTAGTTTTTGACCTTATATGGAACCTCCTATCTGAAAATTTGAAAATTCTTAAAAAATTCGTCCAAAATCTTGATGTCACCAATCCTATGTTTTGTATGTTTTTTCCACGTGTCTTGACATCCAATGTATCCATGCAAAGTTTGGTGAAGATCTGAGTATGTCGTTTTTGACCTTATCTGGAACCTCCCATCTGAAAATTTGAAATTTCTTAAAAAATTCGTCGAAAATCTTGATGTCTCCGATCTCTTGTTTTGTACGTTTTTTCCACGTGTCTTGACATGCAAAGTATTCCTGCAAAGTTTGGTGAAGATCTGAGTATGTAGTTTTTGACCTCATCTGGAACCTCCTATCTGAAAATTTGAAAATTCTTAAAAAATTCGTCCAAAATTTTGATGTCTCCAATCTCTTGTTTTGTACGTTTTTTCCACGTGTCTTGACATCCAATGTATCCCTGCAATGTTTGGTGAAGATCTGAGTATGTAGTTTTTGACCTTATCTGGAACCTCCCATCTGAAAATTTGAAAATTCCTAAAAAATCCGTCCAAAATCTTGATGACCCCAATCTCTTGTTTTGTACGTTTTTTCCACGTGTCTTGACATCCAATGTATCCCTGCAAAGTTTGGTGAAGATCTGAGTATGTAGTTTTTGACCTTATCTGGAACCTCCTATCTGAAAATTTGAAAATTCTTAAAAAATTCGTCCAAAATCTTGATGTCTCCAATCTCTTGTTTTGTACGTTTTTTCCACGTGTCTTGATATCCAATGTATCCCTGCAAAGTTTGGTGAAGATCTGAGTATGTCGTTTTTGACCTTATCTGGAACATCCTTTCTGAAAATTTGAAAATTGTTAAAAAATTCGTCCAAAATCTTGATGTCTCCAATCTCTTTTTTGTACGTTTTTTCCACGTGTCTTGACATCCAATGTATCCCTGCAAAGTTTGGTGAAGATCTGAGTATGTAGTTTTTAACCTTATATGGAACCTCCTATCTGAAAATTTGAAAATTCTTAAAAAATTCGTCCAAAATCTTGATGTCTCCAATCTCTTGTTTTGTACGTTTTTTCCACGTGTCTTGACATCCAATGTATCCCTGCAAAGTTTGGTGAAGATCTGAGTATGTAGTTTTTGACCTTATCTGGAACCTCCCATCTGAAAATTTGAAAATTCCTAAAAAATCCGTGCAAAATCTTGATGACCCCAATCTCTTGTTTTGTACGTTTTTTCCACGTGTCTTGACATCCAATGTATTCCTGCAATGTTTGGTGAAGATCTGAGTATGTAGTTTTTGACCTTATCTGGAACCTCCTATCTGAAAATTTGAAAATTCTTAAAAAATTCGACCAAAATCTTGATGTTCCGAATCCTATGTTTTGTATGTTTTTTCCACGTGTCTTGACATCCAATGTATCCATGCAAAGTTTGGTGAAGATCTGAGTATGTAGTTTTTGACCTTATATTGAACCTCCCATCTGAAAATTTGAAAATTCTTAAAAAATTCGTCCAAAATCTTGATGACCCCAATCTCTTGTTTTGTACGTTTTTTCCACGTGTCTTGACATCCAAAGTATCCCTGCAAAGTTTGGTGAAGATCTGAGTATGTAGTTTTTGATCTTATATGGAACCTCCTTTCTGAAAATTTGAGAATTCTTAAAAAATTCGTCCAAAATCTTGATGTCTCCAATCTCTTGTTTTGTACGTTTTTTCCACGTGTCTTGACATCCAATGTATCCATGCAAAGTTTGGTGAAGATCTGAGTATGTCGTTTTTGACCTTATCTGGAACCTCCCATCTGAAAATTTGAAAATTCTTAAAAAATTCGTCGAAAATCTTGATGTCTCCAATCTTTTGTTTTGTACGTTTTTTCCACGTGTCTTGACATGCAAAGTATCCCTGCAACGTTTGGTGAAGATCTGAGTATGTAGTTTTTGACCTTATCTGGAACCTCCTATCTGAAAATTTGAAAATTCTTCAAAAATTCGTCGAAAATCTTGATGTCTCCAATCTCTTGTTTTGTACGTTTTTTCCACGTGTCTCGACCTCCAATGGATCCCTGCAAAGTTTGGTGAAGATCTGAGTATGTCGTTTTTGACCTTATCTGGAACATCCTTTCTGAAAATTTGAAAATTCTTAAAAAATTCGTCTAAAATCTTGATGTCTCCAATCTCTTGTTTTGTACGTTTTTTCCACGTGTCTTGACATCCAATGTATCCCTGCAAAGTTTGGTGAAGATCTGAGTATGTAGTTTTTGACCTTATCTGGAACCTCCCATCTGAAAATTTGAAAATTCTTAAAAAATTCGACCAATATCTTGATGTCTCCAATCTCTTGTTTTGTACGTTTTTTCCACGTGTCTTGACACATAATGTATCCATGCAAAGTTTGGTGAAGATCTGAGTATGTAGTTTTTGACCTTATATGGAACCTCCTATCTGAAAATTTAAAAATTCTTAAAAAATTCGTCCAAAATCTTGATGTCTCCAATCTCTTGTTTTGTACGTTTTTTCCACGTGTCTTGACATCCAATGTATCCCTGCAAAGTTTGGTGAAGATCTGAGTATGTAGTTTTTGACCTTATCTGGAACCTCCCATCTGAAAATTTGAAAATTCTTAAAAAATTGGACCAAAATCTTGATGTCTCCAATCTTTTGTTTTGTACGTTTTTTCCACGTGTCTTGACACATAATGTATCCATGCAAAGTTTGGTGAAGATCTGAGTATGTAGTTTTTGACCTTATATGGAACCTCCTATCTGAAAATTTGAAAATTCTTAAAAAATTCGTCCAAAATCTTGATGTCTCCAATCTCTTGTTTTGTACGTTTTTTCCACGTGTCTTGACATCCAATGTATCCCTGCAAAGTTTGGTGAAGATCTGAGTATGTAGTTTTTGACCTTATCTGGAACCTCCCATCTGAAAATTTGAAAATTCCTAAAAAATCCGTGCAAAATCTTGATGACCCCAATCTCTTGTTTTGTACGTTTTTTCCACGTGTCTTGACATCCAATGTATTCCTGCAATGTTTGGTGAAGATCTGAGTATGTAGTTTTTGACCTTATATGGAAGCTCCTATCTGAAAATTTGAAAATTCTTAAAAAATTCGACCAAAATCTTGATGTTCCGAATCCTATGTTTTGTATGTTTTTTCCACGTGTCTTGACATCCAATGTATCCATGCAAAGTTTGGTGAAGATCTGAGTATGTAGTTTTTGACCTTATATTGAACCTCCCATCTGAAAATTTGAAAATTCTTAAAAAATTCGTCCAAAATCTTGATGACCCCAATCTCTTGTTTTGTACGTTTTTTCCACGTGTCTTGACATCCAAAGTATCCCTGCAAAGTTTGGTGAAGATCTGAGTATGTAGTTTTTGACCTTATATGGAACCTCCTTTCTGAAAATTTGAGAATTCTTAAAAAATTCGTCCAAAATCTTGATGTCTCCAATCTCTTGTTTTGTACGTTTTTTCCACGTGTCTTGACATCCAATGTATCCATGCAAAGTTTGGTGAAGATCTGAGTATGTCGTTTTTGACCTTATCTGGAACCTCCCATCTGAAAATTTGAAAATTCTTAAAAAATTCGTCGAAAATCTTGATGTCTCCAATCTTTTGTTTTGTACGTTTTTTCCACGTGTCTTGACATGCAAAGTATCCCTGCAACGTTTGGTGAAGATCTGAGTATGTAGTTTTTGACCTTATCTGGAACCTCCTATCTGAAAATTTGAAAATTCTTCAAAAATTCGTCGAAAATCTTGATGTCTCCAATCTCTTGTTTTGTACGTTTTTTCCACGTGTCTTGACATCCAATGTATTCCTGCAATGTTTGGTGGAGATCTGAGTATGTAGTTTTAGACCTTATCTGGAACCTCCTATCTGAAAATTTGAAAATTCTTCAAAAATTCGTCCAAAATCTTGATGTCTCCAATCTCTTGTTTTGTACGTTTTTTCCACGTGTCTCGACCTCCAATGGATCCCTGCAAAGTTTGGTGAAGATCTGAGTATGTCGTTTTTGACCTTATCTGGAACATCCTTTCTGAAAATTTGAAAATTCTTAAAAAATTCGTCGAAAATCTTGATGTCTCCAATCTCTTGTTTTGTACGTTTTTTCCACGTGTCTTGACATCCAATGTATCCCTGCAAAGTTTGGTGAAGATCTGAGTATGTAGTTTTTGACCTTATATGGAACCTCCTATCTGAAAATTTGAAAATTCTTAAAAAATTCGTCCAAAATCTTGATGTCTCCAATCTCTTGTTTTGTACGTTTTTTCCACGTGTCTCGACCTCCAATGGATCCCTGCAAAGTTTGGTGAAGATCTGAGTATGTCGTTTTTGACCTTATCTGGAACCTCCCATCTGAAAATTTGAAAATTCTTAAAAAATTCTTCGAAAATCTTGATGTCTCCGATCTCTTGTTTTGTACGTTTTTTCCACGTGTCTTGACATGCAAAGTATTCCTGCAAAGTTTGGTGAAGATCTGAGTATGTAGTTTTTGACCTCATCTGGAACCTCCTATCTGAAAATTTGAAAATTCTTAAAAAATTCGTCCAAAATCTTGATGTCTCCAATCTCTTGTTTTGTACGTTTTTTCCACGTGTCTTGACACATAATGTATCCATGCAAAGTTTGGTGAAGATCTGAGTATGTAGTTTTTGACCTTATCTGGAACCTCCCATCTGAAAATTTGAAAATTCTTAAAAAATTCGACCAAAATCTTGATGTCTCCAATCTTTTGTTTTGTACGTTTTTTCCACGTGTCTTGACACATAATGTATCCATGCAAAGTTTGGTGAAGATCTGAGTATGTAGTTTTTGACCTTATATGGAACCTCATATCTGAAAATTTAAAAATTCTTAAAAAATTCGTCGAAAATCTTGATGTCTCCAATCTCTTGTTTTGTACGTTTTTTCCACGTGTCTTGACATCCAATGTATTCCTGCAATGTTTGGTGGAGATCTGAGTATGTAGTTTTAGACCTTATCTGGAACCTCCTATCTGAAAATTTGAAAATTCTTCAAAAATTCGTCCAAAATCTTGATGTCTCCAATCTCTTGTTTTGTACGTTTTTTCCACGTGTCTCGACCTCCAATGGATCCCTGCAAAGTTTGGTGAAGATCTGAGTATGTCGTTTTTGACCTTAACTGGAACATCCTTTCTGAAAATTTGAAAATTCTTAAAAAATTCGTCGAAAATCTTGATGTCTCCAATCTCTTGTTTTGTACGTTTTTTCCACGTGTCTTGACATCCAATGTATCCCTGCAAAGTTTGGTGAAGATCTGAGTATGTAGTTTTTGACCTTATATGGAACCTCCTATCTGAAAATTTGAAAATTCTTAAAAAATTCGTCCAAAATCTTGATGTCTCCAATCTCTTGTTTTGTACGTTTTTTCCACGTGTCTCGACCTCCAATGGATCCCTGCAAAGTTTGGTGAAGATCTGAGTATGTCGTTTTTGACCTTATCTGGAACCTCCCATCTGAAAATTTGAAAATTCTTAAAAAATTCGTCGAAAATCTTGATGTCTCCGATCTCTTGTTTTGTACGTTTTTTCCACGTGTCTTGACATGCAAAGTATTCCTGCAAAGTTTGGTGAAGATCTGAGTATGTAGTTTTTGACCTCATCTGGAACCTCCTATCTGA
The DNA here is from genome assembly GCF_977018435.1 of Lepisma saccharinum. Lineage (NCBI taxonomy): Eukaryota > Metazoa > Arthropoda > Insecta > Zygentoma > Lepismatidae > Lepisma > Lepisma saccharinum. The sequence continues at coordinate 220,562 of NW_028142952.1, read as the reverse complement.
AAATTTGAAAATTCTTAAAAAATTCGTCCAAAATCTTGATGTCTCCAATCTCTTGTTTTGTACGTTTTTTCCACGTGTCTTGACATCCAATGTATCCCTGCAATGTTTGGTGAAGATCTGAGTATGTAGTTTTTGACCTTATCTGGAACCTCCCATCTGAAAATTTGAAAATTCCTAAAAAATCCGTCCAAAATCTTGATGACCCCAATCTCTTGTTTTGTACGTTTTTTCCACGTGTCTTGACATCCAATGTATCCCTGCAAAGTTTGGTGAAGATCTGAGTATGTAGTTTTTGATCTTATCTGGAACCTCCTATCTGAAAATTTGAAAATTCTTAAAAAATTCGTCCAAAATCTTGATGTCTCCAATCTCTTGTTTTGTACGTTTTTTCCACGTGTCTTGATATCCAATGTATCCCTGCAAAGTTTGGTGAAGATCTGAGTATGTCGTTTTTGACCTTATCTGGAACATCCTTTCTGAAAATTTGAAAATTGTTAAAAAATTCGTCCAAAATCTTGATGTCTCCTATCTCTTGTTTTGTACGTTTTTTCCACGTGTCTTGACATCCAATGTATCCCTGCAAAATTTGGTGAAGATCTGAGTATGTAGTTTTTGACCTTATCTGGAACCTCCCATCTGAAAATTTGAAAATTCTTAAAAAATTCGACCAATATCTTGATGTCTCCAATCTCTTGTTTTGTACGTTTTTTCCACGTGTCTTGACACATAATGTATCCATGCAAAGTTTGGTGAAGATCTGAGTATGTAGTTTTTGACCTTATATGGAACCTCCTATCTGAAAATTTAAAAATTCTTAAAAAATTCGTCCAAAATCTTGATGTCTCCAATCTCTTGTTTTGTACGTTTTTTCCACGTGTCTTGACATCCAATGTATCCCTGCAAAGTTTGGTGAAGATCTGAGTATGTAGTTTTTGACCTTATCTGGAACCTCCCATCTGAAAATTTGAAAATTCCTAAAAAATCCGTCCAAAATCTTGATGACCCCAATCTCTTGTTTTGTACGTTTTTTCCACGAGTCTTGACATTCAATGTATCCCTGCAAAGTTTGGTGAAGATCTGAGTATGTAGTTTTTGACCTTATATGGAACCTCCTTTCTGAAAATTTGAAAATTCTTAAAAAATTCGTCCAAAATCTTGATGACCCCAATCTCTTGTTTTGTACGTTTTTTCCACGTGTCTTGACATCCAATGTATCTCTGCAAAGTTTGGTGAAGATCTGAGTTTGTAGTTTTTGACCTTATATGGAACCTCCTTTCTGAAAATTTGAGAATTCTTAAAAAATTCGTCCAAAATCTTGATGTCTCCAATCTCTTGTTTTGTACGTTTTTTCCACGTGTCTTGACATCCAATGTATCCATGCAAAGTTTGGTGAAGATCTGAGTATGTCGTTTTTGACCTTATCTGGAACCTCCCATCTGAAAATTTGAAAATTCTTAAAAAATTCGTCGAAAATCTTGATGTCTCCAATCTCTTGTTTTGTACGTTTTTTCCACGTGTCTTGACATGCAAAGTATCCCTGCAACGTTTGGTGAAGATCTGAGTATGTAGTTTTTGACCTTATCTGGAACCTCCTATCTGAAAATTTGAAAATTCTTCAAAAATTCGTCGAAAATCTTGATGTCTCCAATCTCTTGTTTTGTACGTTTTTTCCACGTGTCTTGACATCCAATGTATCCCTGCAATGTTTGGTTGAGATCTGAGTATGTAGTTTTTGACCTTATCTGGAACCTCCTATCTGAAAATTTGAAAATTCTTCAAAAATTCGTCCAAAATCTTGATGTCTCCAATCTCTTGTTTTGTACGTTTTTTCCACGTGTCTCGACCTCCAATGTATCCCTGCAAAGTTTGGTGAAGATCTGAGTATGTCGTTTTTGACCTTATCTGGAACATCCTTTCTGAAAATTTGAAAATTCTTAAAAAATTCGTCGAAAATCTTGATGTCTCCAATCTCTTGTTTTGTACGTTTTTCCACGTGTCTTGACATCCAATGTATCCCTGCAAAGTTTGGTGAAGATCTGAGTATGTAGTTTTTGACCTTATATGGAACCTCCTATCTGAAAATTTGAAAATTCTTAAAAAATTCGTCCAAAATCTTGATGTCACCAATCCTATGTTTTGTATGTTTTTTCCACGTGTCTTGACATCCAATGTATCCATGCAAAGTTTTGTGAAGATCTGAGTATGTCGTTTTTGACCTTATCTGGAACCTCCCATCTGAAAATTTGAAAATTCTTAAAAAATTCGTCGAAAATCTTGATGTCTCCGATCTCTTGTTTTGTACGTTTTTTCCACGTGTCTTGACATGCAAAGTATTCCTGCAAAGTTTGGTGAAGATCTGACTATGTAGTTTTTGACCTCATCTGGAACCTCCTATCTGAAAATTTGAAAATTCTTTAAAAATTCGTCCAAAATATTGATGTCTCCAATCTCTTGTTTTGTACGTTTTTTCCACGTGTCTTGACATCCAAAGTATCCCTGCAATGTTTGGTGAAGATCTGAGTATGTAGTTTTTGACCTTATCTGGAACCTCCCATCTGAAAATTTGAAAATTCCTAAAAAATCCGTCCAAAATCTTGATGACCCCAATCTCTTGTTTTGTACGTTTTTTCCACGTGTCTTGACATCCAATGTATCCCTGCAAAGTTTGGTGAAGATCTGAGTATGTAGTTTTTGACCTTATCTGGAACCTCCTATTTGAAAATTTGAAAGTTCTTAAAAAATTCGTCCAAAATCTTGATGTCTCCAATCTCTTGTTTTGTACGTTTTTTCCACGTGTCTTGATATCCAATGTATCCCTGCAAAGTTTGGTGAAGATCTGAGTATGTCGTTTTTGACCTTATCTGGAACATCCTTTCTGAAAATTTGAAAATTGTTAAAAAATTCGTCCAAAATCTTGATGTCTCCTATCTCTTGTTTTGTACGTTTTTTCCACGTGTCTTGACATCCAATGTATCCCTGCAAAGTTTGGTGAAGATCTGAGTATGTAGTTTTTGACCTTATCTGGAACCTCCCATCTGAAAATTTGAAAATTCTTAAAAAATTCGACCAAAATCTTGATGTCTCCAATCTCTTCTTTTGTACGTTTTTTCCACGTGTCTTGACACATAATGTATCCATGCAAAGTTTGGTGAAGATCTGAGTATGTAGTTTTTGACCTTATATGGAACCTCCTATCTGAAAATTTGAAAATTCTTAAAAAATTTGACCAAAATCTTGATGTCCCCAATCCTATGTTTTGTATGTTTTTTCCACGTGTCTTGACATCCAATGTATCCCTGCAGAGTTTGGTGAAGATCTGAGTATGTAGTTTTTGACCTTATCTGGAACCTCCCATCTGAAAATTTGAAAATTCTTAAAAAATTCGTCGAAAATCTTGATGTCTCCAATCTCTTGTTTTGTACGTTTTTTCCACGTGTCTTGACATGCAAAGTATCCCTGCAACGTTTGGTGAAGATCTGAGTATGTAGTTTTTGACCTTATCTGGAACCTCCTATCTGAAAATTTGAAAATTCTTAAAAAAATCGTCCAAAATCTTGATGTCTCCAATCTCTTGTTTTGTACGTTTTTTCCACGTGTCTTGACATCCAATGTATCCCTGCAATGTTTGGTGAAGATCTGAGTATGTAGTTTTTGACCTTATATGGAACCTCCTATCTGAAAATTTGAAAATTCTTAAAAAATTCGTCCAAAATCTTGATGTCTCCAATCTCTTGTTTTGTACGTTCTTTCCACGTGTCTTGACATCCAATGTATCCCTGCAATGTTTGGTGAAGATCTGAGTATGTAGTTTTTGATCTTATATGGAACCTCCTATCTGAAAATTTGAAAATTCTTAAAAAAATTTAACAAAATCTTGATGTCCCCAATCCTATGTTTTGTATGTTTTTTCCACGTGTCTTGACATACAATGTATCCCTGCAGAGTTTGGTGAAGATCTGAGTATGTAGTTTTTGACCTTATCTGGAACCTCCCATCTGAAAATTTGAAAATTCCTAAAAAATCCGTCCAAATTTTGTTGACCCCAATCTCTTGTTTTGTACGTTTTTTCCACGTGTCTTGACATCCAATGTATCCCTGCAAAGTTTGGTGAAGATCTGAGTATGTAGTTTTTGACCTTATCTGGAACCGCATTTCTGAAAATTTGAAAATTCTTAAAAAAATCGTCCAAAATCTTGATGTCTCCAATCTCTTGTTTTGTACGTTTTTTCCACGTGTCTTGACATCCAATGTATCCCTGCAAAGTTTGGTGAAGATCTGAGTATGTAGTTTTTGACCTTATCTGGAACCTCCTATTTGAAAATTTGAAAGTTCTTAAAAAATTCGTCCAAAATCTTGATGTCTCCAATCTCTTGTTTTGTACGTTTTTTCCACGTGTCTTGATATCCAATGTATCCCTGCAAAGTTTGGTGAAGATCTGAGTATGTCGTTTTTGACCTTATCTGGAACATCCTTTCTGAAAATTTGAAAATTGTTAAAAAATTCGTCCAAAATCTTGATGTCTCCTATCTCTTGTTTTGTACGTTTTTTCCACGTGTCTTGACATCCAATGTATCCCTGCAAAGTTTGGTGAAGATCTGAGTATGTAGTTTTTGACCTTATCTGGAACCTCCCATCTGAAAATTTGAAAATTCTTAAAAAATTCGACCAAAATCTTGATGTCTCCAATCTCTTCTTTTGTACGTTTTTTCCACGTGTCTTGACACATAATGTATCCATGCAAAGTTTGGTGAAGATCTGAGTATGTAGTTTTTGACCTTATATGGAACCTCCTATCTGAAAATTTGAAAATTCTTAAAAAATTTGACCAAAATCTTGATGTCCCCAATCCTATGTTTTGTATGTTTTTTCCACGTGTCTTGACATCCAATGTATCCCTGCAGAGTTTGGTGAAGATCTGAGTATGTAGTTTTTGACCTTATCTGGAACCTCCCATCTGAAAATTTGAAAATTCTTAAAAAATTCGTCGAAAATCTTGATGTCTCCAATCTCTTGTTTTGTACGTTTTTTCCACGTGTCTTGACATGCAAAGTATCCCTGCAACGTTTGGTGAAGATCTGAGTATGTAGTTTTTGACCTTATCTGGAACCTCCTATCTGAAAATTTGAAAATTCTTAAAAAAATCGTCCAAAATCTTGATGTCTCCAATCTCTTGTTTTGTACGTTTTTTCCACGTGTCTTGACATCCAATGTATCCCTGCAATGTTTGGTGAAGATCTGAGTATGTAGTTTTTGACCTTATATGGAACCTCCTATCTGAAAATTTGAAAATTCTTAAAAAATTCGTCCAAAATCTTGATGTCTCCAATCTCTTGTTTTGTACGTTCTTTCCACGTGTCTTGACATCCAATGTATCCCTGCAATGTTTGGTGAAGATCTGAGTATGTAGTTTTTGATCTTATATGGAACCTCCTATCTGAAAATTTGAAAATTCTTAAAAAAATTTAACAAAATCTTGATGTCCCCAATCCTATGTTTTGTATGTTTTTTCCACGTGTCTTGACATACAATGTATCCCTGCAGAGTTTGGTGAAGATCTGAGTATGTAGTTTTTGACCTTATCTGGAACCTCCCATCTGAAAATTTGAAAATTCCTAAAAAATCCGTCCAAATTTTGTTGACCCCAATCTCTTGTTTTGTACGTTTTTTCCACGTGTCTTGACATCCAATGTATCCCTGCAAAGTTTGGTGAAGATCTGAGTATGTAGTTTTTGACCTTATCTGGAACCGCATTTCTGAAAATTTGAAAATTCTTAAAAAAATCGTCCAAAATCTTGATGTCTCCAATCTCTTGTTTTGTACGTTTTTTCCACGTGTCTTGACATCCAATGTATCCCTGCAAAGTTTGGTGAAGATCTGAGTATGTAGTTTTTGACCTTATCTGGAACCTCCTATCTGAAAATTTGAAAATTCTTAAAAAATTCGTCCAAAATCTTGATGTCTCCAATCTCTTGTTTTGTACGTTTTTTCCACGTGTCTTGATATCCAATGTATCCCTGCAAAGTTTGGTGAAGATCTGAGTACGTCGTTTTTGACCTTATCTGGAACATCCTTTCTGAAAATTTGAAAATTCTTAAAAAATTCGTCGAAAATCTTGATGTCTCCAATCTCTTGTTTTGTACGTTTTTTCCACGTGTCTTGACATGCAAAGTATCCCTGCAACGTTTGGTGAAGATCTGAGTATGTAGTTTTTGACCTTATCTGGAACCTCCTATCTGAAAATTTGAAAATTCTTAAAAAAATCGTCCAAAATCTTGATGTCTCCAATCTCTTGTTTTGTACGTTTTTTCCACGTGTCTTGACATCCAATGTATCCCTGCAATGTTTGGTGAAGATCTGAGTATGTAGTTTTTGACCTTATATGGAACCTCCTATCTGAAAATTTGAAAATTCTTAAAAAATTCGTCCAAAATCTTGATGTCTCCAATCTCTTGTTTTGTACGTTCTTTCCACGTGTCTTGACATCCAATGTATCCCTGCAATGTTTGGTGAAGATCTGAGTATGTAGTTTTTGATCTTATATGGAACCTCCTATCTGAAAATTTGAAAATTCTTAAAAAAATTTAACAAAATCTTGATGTCCCCAATCCTATGTTTTGTATGTTTTTTCCACGTGTCTTGACATACAATGTATCCCTGCAGAGTTTGGTGAAGATCTGAGTATGTAGTTTTTGACCTTATCTGGAACCTCCCATCTGAAAATTTGAAAATTCCTAAAAAATCCGTCCAAAATTTTGTTGACCCCAATCTCTTGTTTTGTACGTTTTTTCCACGTGTCTTGACATCCAATGTATCCCTGCAAAGTTTGGTGAAGATCTGAGTATGTAGTTTTTGACCTTATCTGGAACCGCATTTCTGAAAATTTGAAAATTCTTAAAAAAATCGTCCAAAATCTTGATGTCTCCAATCTCTTGTTTTGTACGTTTTTTCCACGTGTCTTGACATCCAATGTATCCCTGCAAAGTTTGGTGAAGATCTGAGTATGTAGTTTTTGACCTTATCTGGAACCTCCTATCTGAAAATTTGAAAATTCTTAAAAAATTCGTCCAAAATCTTGATGTCTCCAATCTCTTGTTTTGTACGTTTTTTCCACGTGTCTTGATATCCAATGTATCCCTGCAAAGTTTGGTGAAGATCTGAGTACGTCGTTTTTGACCTTATCTGGAACATCCTTTCTGAAAATTTGAAAATTCTTAAAAAATTCGACCAAAATCTTGATGTCTCCAATCTCTTGTTTTGTACGTTTTTTCCACGTGTCTTGACACATAATGTATCCATGCAAAGTTTGGTGAAGATCTGAGTATGTAGTTTTTGACCTTATATGGAACCTCCTATCTGAAAATTTGAAAATTCTTAAAAAATTTGACCAAAATCTTGATGTCCCCAATCCTATGTTTTGTATGTTTTTTCCACGTGTCTTGACATCCAATGTATCCATGCAAAGTTTGGTGAAGATCTGAGTATGTAGTTTTTGACCTTATCTGGAACCTCCCATCTGAAAATTTGAAAATTCTTAAAAAATTCGTCGAAAATCTTGATGTCTCCAATCTCTTGTTTTGTACGTTTTTTCCACGTGTCTTGACATGCAAAGTATCCCTGCAACGTTTGGTGAAGATCTGAGTATGTAGTTTTTGACCTTATCTGGAACCTCCTATCTGAAAATTTGAAAATTCTTAAAAAATTCGTCCAAAATCTTGATGTCTCCAATCTCTTGTTTTGTACGTTTTTTCCACGTGTCTTGACATCCAATGTATCCCTGCAATGTTTGGTGAAGATCTGAGTATGTAGTTTTTGACCTTATATGGAGCCTCCTATCTGAAAATTTGAAAATTCTTAAAAAATTCGTCCAAAATCTTGATGTCTCCAATCTCTTGTTTTGTACGTTCTTTCCACGTGTCTTGACATCCAATGTATCCCTGCAATGTTTGGTGAAGATCTGAGTATGTAGTTTTTGACCTTATATGGAACCTCCTATCTGAAAATTTGAAAATTCTTAAAAGAATTTAACAAAATCTTGATGTCCCCAATCCTATGTTTTGTATGTTTTTTCCACGTGTCTTGACATACAATGTATCCCTGCAGAGTTTGGTGAAGATCTGAGTATGTAGTTTTTGACCTTATCTGGAACCTCCCATCTGAAAATTTGAAAATTCCTAAAAAATCCGTCCAAAATCTTGTTGACCCGAATCTCTTGTTTTGTACGTTTTTTCCACGTGTCTTGACATCCAATGTATCCCTGCAAAGTTTGGTGAAGATCTGAGTATGAAGTTTTTGACCTTATCTGGAACCGCATTTCTGAAAATTTGAAAATTTTTAAAAAAATCGTCCAAAATCTTGATGTCTCCAATCTCTTGTTTTGTACGTTTTTTCCACGTGTCTTGACATCCAATGTATCCCTGCAAAGTTTGGTGAAGATCTGAGTATGTAGTTTTTGACCTTATATGGAACCTCCTTACTGAAAATTTGAAAATTCTTAAAAAATTCGTCCAAAATCTTGATGTCTCCAATCTCTTGTTTTGTACGTTTTTTCCACGTGTCTCGACCTCCAATGGATCCCTGCAAAGTTTGGTGAAGATCTGAGTATGTCGTTTTTGACCTTATCTGGAACCTCCCATCTGAAAATTTGAAAATTCTTAAAAAATTCGTCGAAAATCTTGATGTCTCCGATCTCTTGTTTTGTACGTTTTTTCCACGTGTCTTGACATGCAAAGTATTCCTGCAAAGTTTGGTGAAGATCTGAGTATGTAGTTTTTGACCTCATCTGGAACCTCCTATCTGAAAATTTGAAAATTCTTAAAAAATTCGTCCAAAATCTTGATGTCTCCAATCTCTTGTTTTGTACGTTTTTTCCACGTGTCTTGACATCCAATGTATCCCTGCAAAGTTTGGTGAAGATCTGAGTATGTAGTTTTTGACCTTATCTGGAACCTCCTATCTGAAAATTTGAAAATTCTTAAAAAATTCGTCCAAAATCTTGATGTCTCCAATCTCTTGTTTTGTACGTTTTTTCCACGTGTCTTGATATCCAATGTATCCCTGCAAAGTTTGGTGAAGATCTGAGTATGTCGTTTTTGACCTTATCTGGAACATCCTTTCTGAAAATTTGAAAATTGTTAAAAAATTCGTCCAAAATCTTGATGTCTCCTATCTCTTGTTTTGTACGTTTTTTCCACGTGTCTTGACATCCAATGTATCCCTGCAAAGTTTGGTGAAGATCTGAGTATGTAGTTTTTGACCTTATCTGGAACCTCCCATCTGAAAATTTGAAAATTCTTAAAAAATTCGACCAAAATCTTGATGTCTCCAATCTCTTGTTTTGTACGTTTTTTCCACGTGTCTTGACACATAATGTATCCATGCAAAGTTTGGTGAAGATCTGAGTATGTAGTTTTTGACCTTATATGGAACCTCCTATCTGAAAATTTGAAAATTCTTAAAAAATTCGTCCAAAATCTTGATGTCTCCAATCTCTTGTTTTGTACGTTTTTTCCACGTGTCTTGACATCCAATGTATCCCTGCAAAGTTTGGTGAAGATCTGAGTATGTAGTTTTTGACCTTATCTGGAACCTCCCATCTGAAAATTTGAAAATTCCTAAAAAATCCGTCCAAAATCTTGATGACCACAATCTCTTGTTTTGTACGTTTTTTCCACGTGTCTTGACATTCAATGTATCCCTGCAAAGTTTGGTGAAGATCTGAGTATGTAGTTTTTGACCTTATATGGAACCTCCTTTCTGAAAATTTGAAAATTCTTAAAAAATTCGTCCAAAATCTTGAAGACCCCAATCTCTTGTTTTGTACGTTTTTTCCACGTGTCTTGACATCCAATGTATCCCTGCAAAGTTTGGTGAAGATCTGAGTATGTAGTTTTTGACCTTATATGAAACCTCCTTTCTGAAAATTTGAGAATTCTTAAAAAATTCGTCCAAAATCTTGATGTCTCCAATCTCTTGTTTTGTACGTTTTTTCCACGTGTCTTGACATCCAATGTATCCATACAAAGTTTGGTGAAGATCTGAGTATGTCGTTTTTGACCTTATCTGGAACCTCCCATCCGAAAATTTGAAAATTCTTAAAAAATTCGTCGAAAATCTTGATGTCTCCAATCTCTTGTTTTGTACGTTTTTTCCACGTGTCTTGACATGCAAAGTATCCCTGCAACGTTTGGTGAAGATCTGAGTATGTAGTTTTTGACCTTATCTGGAACCTCCTATCTGAAAATTTGAAAATTCTTAAAAAATTCGTCGAAAATCTTGATGTCTCCAATCTCTTGCTTTGTACGTTTTTTCCACGTGTCTTGACATCCAATGTATCCCTGCAATGTTTGGTGGAGATCTGAGTATGTAGTTTTTGACCTTATCTGGAACCTCCTATCTGAAAATTTGAAAATTCTTCAAAAATTCGTCCAAAATCTTGATGTCTCCAATCTCTTGTTTTGTACGTTTTTTCCACGTGTCTCGACCTCCAATGTATCCCTGCAAAGTTTGGTGAAGATCTGAGTATGTCGTTTTTGACCTTATCTGGAACTTCCTTTCTGAAAATTTGAAAATTCTTAAAAAATTCGTCGAAAATCTTGATGTCTCCAATCTCTTGTTTTGTACGTTTTTTCCACGTTTCTTGACATCCAATGTATCCCTGCAAAGTTTGGTGAAGATCTGAGTATGTAGTTTTTGACCTTATATGGAACCTCCTTTCTGAAAATTTGAAAATTCTCAAAAAATTCGTCCATAATCTTGATGTCTCCAATCTCTTGTTTTGTACGTTTTTTCCACGTGTCTTGACATCCAATGTATCCCTGCAAAGTTTGGTGAAGATCTGAGCATGTAGTTTTTGACCTTATATGGAACCTCCTATCTGAAAATTTGAAAATTCTTAAAAAATTCGTCGAAAATCTTGATGTCACCAATCCTATGTTTTGTATGTTTTTTCCACGTGTCTTGACATCCAATGTATCCATGCAAAGTTTGGTGAAGATCTGAGTATGTCGTTTTTGACCTTATCTGGAACCTCCCATCTGAAAATTTGAAAATTCTTAAAAAATTCGTCGAAAATCTTGATGTCTCCGATCTCTTGTTTTGTACGTTTTTTCCACGTGTCTTGACATGCAAAGTATTCCTGCAAAGTTTGGTGAAGATCTGAGTATGTAGTTTTTGACCTCATCTGGAACCTCCTATCTGAAAATTTGAAAATTCTTAAAAAATTCGTCCAAAATCTTGATGTCTCCAATCTCTTGTTTTGTACGTTTTTTCCACGTGTCTTGACATCCAATGTATCCCTGCAATGTTTGGTGAAGATCTGAGTATGTAGTTTTTGACCTTATCTGGAACCTCCCATCTGAAAATTTGAAAATTCCTAAAAAATCCGTCCAAAATCTTGATGACCCCAATCTCTTGTTTTGTACGTTTTTTCCACGTGTCTTGACATCCAATGTATCCCTGCAAAGTTTGGTGAAGATCTGAGTATGTAGTTTTTGACCTTATCTGGAACCTCCTATCTGAAAATTTGAAAATTCTTAAAAAATTCGTCCAAAATCTTGATGTCTCCAATCTCTTGTTTTGTACGTTTTTTCCACGTGTCTTGATATCCAATGTATCCCTGCAAAGTTTGGTGAAGATCTGAGTATGTCGTTTTTGACCTTATCTGGAACATCCTTTCTGAAAATTTGAAAATTGTTAAAAAATTCGTCCAAAATCTTGATGTCTCCTATCTCTTGTTTTGTACGTTTTTTCCACGTGTCTTGACATCCAATGTATCCCTGCAAAGTTTGGTGAAGATCTGAGTATGTAGTTTTTGACCTTATCTGGAACCTCCCATCTGAAAATTTGAAAATTCTTAAAAAATTCGACCAAAATCTTGATGTCTTCAATCTCTTGTTTTGTACGTTTTTTCCACGTGTCTTGACACATAATGTATCCCTGCAAAGTTTGGTGAAGATCTGAGTATGTAGTTTTTGACCTTATATGGAACCTCCTATCTGAAAATTTGAAAATTCTTAAAAAATTTGACCAAAATCTTGATGTCCCCAATCCTATGTTTTGTATGTTTTTTCCACGTGTCTTGACATCCAATGTATCCCTGCAGAGTTTGGTGAAGATCTGAGTATGTAGTTTTTGACCTTATCTGGAACCTCCCATCTGAAAATTTGAAAATTCTTAAAAAAATCGTCGAAAATCTTGATGTCTCCAATCTCTTGTTTTGTACGTTTTTTCCACGTGTCTTGACATGCAAAGTATCCCTGAAACGTTTGGTGAAGATCTGAGTATGTAGTTTTTGACCTTATCTGGAACCTCCTATCTGAAAATTTGAAAATTCTTAAAAAAATCCTCCAAAATCTTGATGTCTCCAATCTCTTGTTTTGTACGTTTTTTCCACGTGTCTTGACATCCAATGTATCCCTGCAATGTTTGGTGAAGATCTGAGTATGTAGTTTTTGACCTTATATGGAACCTCCTATCTGAAAATTTGAAAATTCTTAAAAAATTCGTCCAAAATCTTGATGTCTCCAATCTCTTGTTTTGTACGTTCTTTCCACGTGTCTTGACATCCAATGTAACCCTGCAATGTTTGGTGAAGATCTGAGTATGTAGTTTTTGACCTTATATGGAACCTCCCATCTGAAAATTTGAAAATTCTTAAAAAAATTTAACAAAATCTTGATGTCCCAAATCCTATGTTTTGTATGTTTTTTCCACGTGTCTTGACATACAATGTATCCCTGCAGAGTTTGGTGAAGATCTGAGTATGTAGTTTTTGACCTTATCTGGAACCTCCCATCTGAAAATTTGAAAATTCCTAAAAAATCCGTCCAAAATCTTGTTGACCCCAATCTCTTGTTTTGTACGTTTTTTCCACGTGTCTTGACATCCAATGTATCCCTGCAAAGTTTGGTGAAGATCTGAGTATGTAGTTTTTGACCTTATCTGGAACCGCATTTCTGAAAATTTGAAAATTCTTTAAAAAATCGTCCAAAATCTTGATTTCTCCAATCTCTTGTTTTGTACGGTTTTTCCACGTGTCTTGACATCCAATGTATCCCTGCAAAGTTTGGTGAAGATCTGAGTATGTAGTTTTTGACCTTATCTGGAACCTCCTATCTGAAAATTTGAAAATTCTTAAAAAATTCGTCCAAAATCTTGATGTCTCCAATCTCTTGTTTTGTACGTTTTTTCCACGTGTCTTGACATCCAATGTATCCCTGCAAAGTTTGGTGAAGATCTGAGTTTGTCGTTTTTGACCTTATCTGGAACACCCTTTCTGAAAATTTGAAAATTGTTAAAAAATTCGTCCAAAATCTTGATGTCTCCTATCTCTTGTTTTGTACGTTTTTTCCACGTGTCTTGACATCCAATGTATCCCTGCAAAGTTTGGTAAAGATCTGAGTATGTAGTTTTTGACCTTATCTGGAACCTCCTTTCTGAAAATTTGAAAATTCTTAAAAAATTCGTCCAAAATCTTGAAGACCCCAATCTCTTGTTTTGTACGTTTTTTCCACGTGTCTTGACATCCAATGTATCCCTGCAAAGTTTGGTGAAGATCTGAGTATGTAGTTTTTGACCTTATATGGAACCTCCTTTCTGAAAATTTGAGAATTCTTAAAAAATTCGTCCAAAATCTTGATGTCTCCAATCTCTTGTTTTGTACGTTTTTTCCACGTGTCTTGACATCCAATGTATCCATGCAAAGTTTGGTGAAGATCTGAGTATGTCGTTTTTGACCTTATCTGGAACCTCCCATCCGAAAATTTGAAAATTCTTAAAAAATTCGTCGAAAATCTTGATGTCTCCAATCTCTTGTTTTGTACGTTTTTTCCACGTGTCTTGCTATGCAAAGTATCCCTGCAACGTTTGGTGAAGATCTGAGTATGTAGTTTTTGACCTTATCTGGAACCTCCTATCTGAAAATTTGAAAATTCTTCAAAAATTCGTCGAAAATCTTGATGTCTCCAATCTCTTGCTTTGTACGTTTTTTCCACGTGTCTTGACATCCAATGTATCCCTGCAATGTTTGGTGGAGATCTGAGTATGTAGTTTTTGACCTTATCTGGAACCTCCTATCTGAAAATTTGAAAATTCTTCAAAAATTCGTCCAAAATCTTGATGTCTCCAATCTCTTGTTTTGTACGTTTTTTCCACGTGTCTCGATCTCCAATGTATCCCTGCAAAGTTAGTGAAGATCTGAGTATGTCGTTTTTGACCTTATCTGGAACATCCTTTCTGAAAATTTGAAAATTCTTAAAAAATTCGTCGAAAATCTTGATGTCTCCAATCTCTTGTTTTGTACGTTTTTTCCACGTTTCTTGACATCCAATGTATCCCTGCAAAGTTTGGTGAAGATCTGAGTATGTAGTTTTTGACCTTATATGGAACCTCCTTTCTGAAAATTTGAAAATTCTCAAAAAATTCGTCCATAATCTTGATGTCTCCAATCTCTTGTTTTGTACGTTTTTTCCACGTGTCTTGACATCCAATGTATCCCTGCAAAGTTTGGTGAAGATCTGAGCATGTAGTTTTTGACCTTATATGGAACCTCCTATCTGAAAATTTGAAAATTCTTAAAAAATTCGTCGAAAATCTTGATGTCACCAATCCTATGTTTTGTATGTTTTTTCCACGTGTCTTGACATCCAATGTATCCATGCAAAGTTTGGTGAAGATCTGAGTATGTCGTTTTTGACCTTATCTGGAACCTCCCATCTGAAAATTTGAAAATTCTTAAAAAATTCGTCGAAAATCTTGATGTCTCCGATCTCTTGTTTTGTACGTTTTTTCCACGTGTCGTGACATGCAAAGTATTCCTGCAAAGTTTGGTGAAGATCTGAGTATGTAGTTTTTGACCTCATCTGGAACCTCCTATCTGAAAATTTGAAAATTCTTAAAAAATTCGTCCAAAATCTTGATGTCTCCAATCTCTTGTTTTGTACGTTTTTTCCACGTGTCTTGACATCCAATGTATCCCTGCAATGTTTGGTGAAGATCTGAGTATGTAGTTTTTGACCTTATCTGGAACCTCCCATCTGAAAATTTGAAAATTCCTAAAAAATCCGTCCAAAATCTTGATGACCCCAATCTCTTGTTTTGTACGTTTTTTCCACGTGTCTTGACATCCAATGTATCCCTGCAAAGTTTGGTGAAGATCTGAGTATGTAGTTTTTGACCTTATCTGGAACCTCCTATCTGAAAATTTGAAAATTCTTAAAAAATTCGTCCAAAATCTTGATGTCTCCAATCTCTTGTTTTGTACGTTTTTTCCACGTGTCTTGATATCCAATGTATCCCTGCAAAGTTTGGTGAAGATCTGAGTATGTCGTTTTTGACCTTATCTGGAACATCCTTTCTGAAAATTTGAAAATTGTTAAAAAATTCGTCCAAAATCTTGATGTCTCCTATCTCTTGTTTTGTACGTTTTTTCCACGTGTCTTGACATCCAATGTATCCCTGCAAAGTTTGGTGAAGATCTGAGTATGTAGTTTTTGACCTTATCTGGAACCTCCCATCTGAAAATTTGAAAATTCTTAAAAAATTCGACCAAAATCTTGATGTCTTCAATCTCTTGTTTTGTACGTTTTTTCCACGTGTCTTGACACATAATGTATCCCTGCAAAGTTTGGTGAAGATCTGAGTATGTAGTTTTTGACCTTATATGGAACCTCCTATCTGAAAATTTGAAAATTCTTAAAAAATTTGACCAAAATCTTGATGTCCCCAATCCTATGTTTTGTATGTTTTTTCCACGTGTCTTGACATCCAATGTATCCCTGCAGAGTTTGGTGAAGATCTGAGTATGTAGTTTTTGACCTTATCTGGAACCTCCCATCTGAAAATTTGAAAATTCTTAAAAAAATCGTCGAAAATCTTGATGTCTCCAATCTCTTGTTTTGTACGTTTTTTCCACGTGTCTTGACATGCAAAGTATCCCTGAAACGTTTGGTGAAGATCTGAGTATGTAGTTTTTGACCTTATCTGGAACCTCCTATCTGAAAATTTGAAAATTCTTAAAAAAATCCTCCAAAATCTTGATGTCTCCAATCTCTTGTTTTGTACGTTTTTTCCACGTGTCTTGACATCCAATGTATCCCTGCAATGTTTGGTGAAGATCTGAGTATGTAGTTTTTGACCTTATATGGAACCTCCTATCTGAAAATTTGAAAATTCTTAAAAAATTCGTCCAAAATCTTGATGTCTCCAATCTCTTGTTTTGTACGTTCTTTCCACGTGTCTTGACATCCAATGTAACCCTGCAATGTTTGGTGAAGATCTGAGTATGTAGTTTTTGACCTTATATGGAACCTCCCATCTGAAAATTTGAAAATTCTTAAAAAAATTTAACAAAATCTTGATGTCCCAAATCCTATGTTTTGTATGTTTTTTCCACGTGTCTTGACATACAATGTATCCCTGCAGAGTTTGGTGAAGATCTGAGTATGTAGTTTTTGACCTTATACGGAACCTCCTTTCTGAAAATTTGAAAATTCTTAAAAAATTCGTCCAAAATCTTGATGTCTCCAATTTCTTGTTTTGTACGTTTTTTCCACGTGTCTTGACATCCAATGTATCCATGCAAATTTGGTGAAGATCTGAGTATGTAGTTTTTGACCTTATATGGAACCTCCCATCTGAAAATTTGAAAATTCTTAAAAAATTCGTCGAAAACCTTGATGTCTCCGATCTCTTGTTTTGTACGTTTTTTCCACGTGTCTTGACATGCAAAGTATTCCTGCAAAGTTTGGTGAAGATCTGAGTATGTAGTTTTTGACCTCATCTGGAACCTCCTATCTGAAAATTTGAAAATTCTTAAAAAATTCGTCCAAAATCTTGATGTCTCCAATCTCTTGTTTTGTACGTTTTTTCCACGTGTCTTGACATCCAATGTATCCCTGCAATGTTTGGTGAAGATCTGAGTATGTAGTTTTTGACCTTATCTGGAACCTCCCATCTGAAAATTTGAAAATTCCTAAAAAATCCGTCCAAAATCTTGATGACCCCAATCTCTTGTTTTGTACGTTTTTTCCACGTGTCTTGACATCCAATGTATCCCTGCAAAGTTTGGTGAAGATCTGAGTATGTAGTTTTTGACCTTATCTGGAACCTCCTATCTGAAAATTTGAAAATTCTTAAAAAATTCGTCCAAAATCTTGATGTCTCCAATCTCTTGTTTTGTACGTTTTTTCCACGTGTCTTGATATCCAATGTATCCCTGCAAAGTTTGGTGAAGAACTGAGTATGTCGTTTTTGACCTTATCTGGAACATCCTTTCTGAAAATTTGAAAATTGTTAAAAAATTCGTCCAAAATCTTGATGTCTCCTATCTCTTGTTTTGTACGTTTTTTCCACGTGTCTTGACATCCAATGTATCCCTGCAAAGTTTGGTGAAGATCTGAGTATGTAGTTTTTGACCTTATCTGGAACCTCCCATCTGAAAATTTGAAAATTCTTAAAAAATTCGACCAAAATCTTGATGTCTCCAATCTCTTGTTTTGTACGTTTTTTCCACGTGTCTTGACACATAATGTATCCATTCAAAGTTTGGTGAAGATCTGAGTATGTAGTTATTGACCTTATCTGGAACCTCCTATCTGAAAATTTGAAAATTCTTAAAAAATTCGTCCAAAATCTTGATGTCTCCAATCTCTTGTTTTGTACGTTTTTTCCACGTGTGTTGACATCCAATGTATCCCTGCAATGTTTGGTGAAGATCTGAGTATGTAGTTTTTGACCTTATATGGAACCTCCTATCTGAAAATTTGAAAATTCTTAAAAAATTCGTCCAAAATCTTGATGTCTCCAATCTCTTGTTTTGTACGTTCTTTCCACGTGTCTTGACATCCAATGTATCCCTGCAATGTTTGGTGAAGATCTGAGTATGTAGTTTTTGACCTTATATGGAACCTCCTATCTGAAAATTTGAAAATTCTTAAAAAAATTTAACAAAATCTTGATGTCCCCAATCCTATGTTTTGTATGTTTTTTCCACGTGTCTTGACATACAATGTATCCCTGCAGAGTTTGGTGAAGATCTGAGTATGTAGTTTTTGACCTTATCTGGAACCTCCCATCTGAAAATTTGAAAATTCCTAAAAAATCCGTCCAAAATCTTGTTGACCCCAATCTCTTGTTTTGTACGTTTTTTCCACGTGTCTTGACATCCAATGTATCCCTGCAAAGTTTGGTGAAGATCTGAGTATGTAGTTTTTGACCTTATCTGGAACCGCATTTCTGAAAATTTGAAAATTCTTTAAAAAATCGTCCAAAATCTTGATGTCTCCAATCTCTTGTTTTGTACGTTTTTTTAACGTGTCTTGACATCCAATGTATCCCTGCAAAGTTTGGTGAAGATCTGAGTATGTAGTTTTTGACCTTATCTGGAACCTCCTATCTGAAAATTTGAAAATTCTTAAAAAATTCGTCCAAAATCTTGATGTCTCCAATCTCTTGTTTTGTACGTTTTTTCCACGTGTCTTGATATCCAATGTATCCCTGCAAAGTTTGGTGAAGATCTGAGTATGTCGTTTTTGACCTTATCTGGAACCTCCGATCTGAAAATTTGAAAATTCTTAAAAAATTCGTCAAAAATCTTGATGTCTCCGATCTCTTGTTTTGTACGTTTTTTCCACGTGTCTTGACATGCAAAGTATTCCTGCAAAGTTTGGTGAAGATCTGAGTATGTAGTTTTTGACCTCATCTGGAACCTCCTATCTGAAAATTTGAAAATTCTTAAAAAATTCGTCCAAAATATAGATGTCTCCAATCTCTTGTTTTGTACGTTTTTTCCACGTGTCTTGACATCCAATGTATCCCTGCAATGTTTGGTGAAGATCTGAGTATGTAGTTTTTGACCTTATCTGGAACCTCCCATCTGAAAATTTGAAAATTCCTAAAAAATCCGTCCAAAATCTTGATGACCCCAATCTCTTGTTTTGTACGTTTTTTCCACGTGTCTTGACATCCAATGTATCCCTGCAAAGTTTGGTGAAGATCTGAGTATGTAGTTTTTGACCTTATCTGGAACCTCCTATCTGAAAATTTGAAAATTCTTAAAAAAATTCGTCCAAAATCTTGATGTCTCCAATCTCTTGTTTTGTACGTTTTTTCCACGTGTCTTGATATCCAATGTATCCCTGCAAAGTTTGGTGAAGATCTGAGTATGTCGTTTTTGACCTTATCTGGAACATCCTTTCTGAAAATTTGAAAATTGTTAAAAAATTCGTCCAAAATCTTGATGTCTCCTATCTCTTGTTTTGTACGTTTTTTCCACGTGTCTTGACATCCCATGTATACCTGCAAAGTTTGGTGAAGATCTGAGTATGTAGTTTTTGACCTTATCTGGAACCTCCCATCTGAAATTTTAAAATTCTTAAAAAATTCGACCAAAATCTTGATGTCTCCAATCTCTTGTTTTGTACGTTTTTTCCACGTGTCTTGACACATAATGTATCCATGCAAAGTTTGGTGAAGATCTGAGTATGTAGTTTTTGACCTTATATGGAACCTCCTATCTGAAAATTTGAAAATTCTTAAAAAATTTGACCAAAATCTTGATGTCCCCAATCCTATGTTTTGTATGTTTTTTCCACGTGTCTTGACATCCAATGTATCCCTGCAGAGTTTGGTGAAGATCTGAGTATGTAGTTTTTGACCTTATCTGGAACCTCCCATCTGAAAATTTGAAAATTCTTAAAAAATTCGTCGAAAATCTTGATGTCTCCAATCTCTTGTTTTGTACGTTTTTTCCACGTGTCTTGACATGCAAAGTATCCCTGCAACGTTTGGTGAAGATCTGAGTATGTAGTTTTTGACCTTATCTGGAACCTCCTATCTGAAAATTTGAAAATTCTTAAAAAATTCGTCCAAAATCTTGATGTCTCCAATCTCTTGTTTTGTACGTTCTTTCCACGTGTCTTGACATCCAATGTATCCCTGCAATGTTTGGTGAAGATCTGAGTATGTAGTTTTTGACCTTATATGGAACCTCCTATCTGAAAATTTGAAAATTCTTAAAAAAATTTAACAAAATCTTGATGTCCCCAATCCTATGTTTTGTGTTTTTTCCACGTGTCTTGACATACAATGTATCCCTGCAGAGTTTGGTGAAGATCTGAGTATCTAGTTTTTGACCTTATCTGGAACCTCCCATCTGAAAATTTGAAAATTCCTAAAAAATCCGTCCAAAATCTTGTTGACCCCAATCTCTTGTTTTGTACGTTTTTTCCACGTGTCTTGACATCCAATGTATCCCTGCAGAGTTTGGTGAAGATCTGAGTATGTAGTTTTTGACCTTATCTGGAACCTCCTATCTGAAAATTTGAAAATTCTTCAAAAATTCGTCCAAAATCTTGATGTCTCCAATCTCTTGTTTTGTACGTTTTTTCCACGTGTCTTGATATCCAATGTATCCCTGCAAAGTTTGGTGAAGATCTGAGTATGTCGTTTTTGACCTTATCTGGAACATCCTTTCTGAAAATTTGAAAATTCTTAAAAAATTCGTCCAAAATCTTGATGTCTCCTATCTCTTGTTTTGTACGTTTTTTCCACGTGTCTTGACATCCAATGTATCCCTGCAAAGTTTGGTGAAGATCTGAGTATGTAGTTTTTGACCTTATCTGGAACCTCCCATCTGAAAATTTGAAAATTCTTAAAAAATTCGACCAAAATCTTGATGTCTCCAATCTCTTGTTTTGTACGTTTTTTCCACGTGTCTTGACACATAATGTATCCATGCAAAGTTTGGTGAAGATCTGAGTATGTAGTTTTTGACCTTATATGGAACCTCCTATCTGAAAATTTGAGAATTCTTAAAAAATTCGTCCAAAATCTTGGTCAGCAATCTCTTGTTTTGTACGTTTTTTCCGCGTGTCTTGACATCCAATGTATCCCTGCAAAGTTTGGTGAAGATCTGAGTATGTAGTTTTTGACCTTATCTGGAACCTCCCATCTGAAAATTCGAAAATTCCTAAAAAATCCGTGCAAAATCTTGATGACCCCAATCTCTTGTTTTGTACGTTTTTTCCACGTGTCTTGACATTCAATGTATCCCTGCAAAGTTTGGTGAAGATCTGAGTATGTAGTTTTTTACCTTATACGGAACCTCCTTTCTGAAAATTTGAAAATTCTTAAAAAATTCGTCCAAAATCTTGATGTCTCCAATTTCTTGTTTTGTACGTTTTTTCCACGTGTCTTGACATCCAATGTATCCATGCAAAGTTTGGTGAAGATCTGAGTATGTCGTTTTTGACCTTATCTGGAACCTCCCATCTGAAAATTTGAAAATTCTTAAAAAATTTGTCGAAAATCTTGATGTCTCCAATCTCTTGTTTTGTACGTTTTTTCCACGTGTCTTGACATCCAATGTATCCCTGCAAAGTTTGGTGAAGATCTGAGTATGTAGTTTTTGACCTTATATGGATACTCCTTTCTGAAAATTTGAAAATTCTTAAAAAATTCGTCCAAAATCTTGATGACCCCAATCTCTTGTTTTGTACGTTTTTTCCACGTGCCTTGACATCCAATGTATCCCTGCAAAGTTTGGTGAAGATCTGAGTATGTAGTTTTTGACCTTATACGGAACCTCCTTTCTGAAAATTTGAAAATTCTTAAAAAATTCGTCCAAAATCTTGATGTCTCCAATTTCTTGTTTTGTACGTTTTTTCCACGTGTCTTGACATCCAATGTATCCATGCAAAGTTTGGTGAAGATCTGAGTATGTCGTTTTTGACCTTGTCTGGAACCTCCCATCTGAAAATTTGAAAATTCTTAAAAAATTCGTCGAAAATCTTGATGTCTCCGATCTCTTGTTTTGTACGTTTTTTCCACGTGTCTTGACATGCAAAGTATCCTGCAAAGTTTGGTGAAGATCTGAGTATGTAGTTTTTGACCTCATCTGGAACCTCCTATCTGAAAATTTGAAAATTCTTAAAAAATTCGTCCAAAATCTTGATGTCTCCAATCTCTTGTTTTGTACGTTTTTTCCACGTGTCTTGACATCCAATGTATCCCTGCAATGTTTGGTGAAGATCTGAGTATGTAGTTTTTGACCTTATCTGGAACCTCCCATCTGAAAATTTGAAAATTCCTAAAAAATCCGTCCAAAAACCTTGATGACCCCAATCTCTTGTTTTGTACGTTTTTTCCACGTGTCTTGACATCCAATGTATCCCTGCAAAGTTTGGTGAAGATCTGAGTATGTAGTTTTTGACCTTATCTGGAACCTCCTATCTGAAAATTTGAAAATTCTTAAAAAATTCGTCCAAAATCTTGATGTCTCCAATCTCTTGTTTTGTACGTTTTTTCCACGTGTCTTGATATCCAATGTATCCCTGCAAAGTTTGGTGAAGATCTGAGTATGTCGTTTTTGACCTTATCTGGAACATCCTTTCTGAAAATTTGAAAATTGTTAAAAAATTCGTCCAAAATCTTGATGTCTCCTATCTCTTGTTTTGTACGTTTTTTCCACGTGTCTTGACATCCAATGTATCCCTGCAAAGTTTGGTGAAGATCTGAGTATGTAGTTTTTGACCTTATCTGGAACCTCCCATCTGAAAATTTGAAAATTCTTAAAAAAATCGACCAAAATCTTGATGTCTCCAATCTCTTGTTTTGTACGTTTTTTCCACGTGTCTTGACACATAATGTATCCATGCAAAGTTTGGTGAAGATCTGAGTGTGTAGTTTTTGACCTTATATGGAACCTCCTATCTGAAAATTTGAAAATTCTTAAAAAATTTGACCAAAATCTTGATGTCCCCAATCCTATGTTTTGTATGTTTTTTCCACGTGTCTTGACATCCAATGTATCCCTGCAGAGTTTGGTGAAGATCTGAGTATGTAGTTTTTGACCTTATCTGGAACCTCCCATCTGAAAATTTGAAAATTCTTAAAAAATTCTTCGAAAATCTTGATGTCTCCAATCTCTTGTTTTGTACGTTTTTTCCACGTGTCTTTACATGCAAAGTATCCCTGCAACGTTTGGTGAAGATCTGAGTATGTAGTTTTTGACCTTATCTGGAACCTCCTATCTGAAAATTTGAAAATTCTTAAAAAATTCGTCCAAAATCTTGATGTCTCCAATCTCTTGTTTTGTACGTTTTTTCCACGTGTCTTGACATCCAATGTATCCCTGCAATGTTTGGTGAAGATCTGAGTATGTAGTTTTTGACCTTATATGGAACCTCCTATCTGAAAATTTGAAAATTCTTAAAAAAATCGTCCAAAATCTTGATGTCTCCAATCTCTTGTTTTGTACGTTCTTTCCACGTGTCTTGACATCCAATGTATCCCTGCATAGTTTAGTGAAGATCTGAGTATGTAGTTTTTGACCTTATATGGAACCTCCTATCTGAAAATTTGAAAATTCTTAAAAAAATTTAACAAAATCTTGATGTCCCCAATCCTATGTTTTGTATGTTTTTTCCACGTGTCTTGACATACAATGTATCCCTGCAGAGTTTGGTGAAGATCTGAGTATGTAGTTTTTGACCTTATCTGGAACCTCCCATCTGAAAATTTGAAAATTCCTAAAAAATCCGTCCAAAATTTTGTTGACCCCAATCTATTGTTTTGTACGTTTTTTCCACGTGTCTTGACATCCAATGTATCCCTGCAAAGTTTGGTGAAGATCTGAGTATGTAGTTTTTGACCTTATCTGGAACCGCATTTCTGAAAATTTGAAAATTCTTTAAAAAATCGTCCAAAATCTTGATGTCTCCAATCTCTTGTTTTGTACGGTTTTTCCACGTGTCTTGACATCCAATGTATCCCTGCAAAGTTTGGTGAAGATCTGAGTATGTAGTTTTTGACCTTATCTGGAACCACCTATCTGAAAATTTGAAAATTCTTAAAAAATTCGTCCAAAATCTTGATGTCTCCAATCTCTTGTTTTGTACGTTTTTTCCACGTGTCTTGATATCCAATGTATCCATGCAAAGTTTGGTGAAGATCTGAGTATGTCGTTTTTGACCTTGTCTGGAACCTCCCATCTGAAAATTTGAAAATTCTTAAAAAATTCGTCCAAAATCTTGATGACCCCAATCTCTTGTTTTGTACGTTTTTTCCACGTGCCTTGACATCCAATGTATCCCTGCAAAGTTTGGTGAAGATCTGAGTATGTAGTTTTTGACCTTATACGGAACCTCCTTTCTGAAAATTTGAAAATTCTTAAAAAATTCGTCCAAAATCTTGATGTCTCCAATTTCTTGTTTTGTACGTTTTTTCCACGTGTCTTGACATCCAATGTATCCATGCAAAGTTTGGTGAAGATCTGAGTATGTCGTTTTTGACCTTGTCTGGAACCTCCCATCTGAAAATTTGAAAATTCTTAAAAAATTCGTCGAAAATCTTGATGTCTCCGATCTCTTGTTTTGTACGTTTTTTCCACGTGTCTTGACATGCAAAGTATCCTGCAAAGTTTGGTGAAGATCTGAGTATGTAGTTTTTGACCTCATCTGGAACCTCCTATCTGAAAATTTGAAAATTCTTCAAAAATTCGTCCAAAATCTTGATGTCTCCAATCTCTTGTTTTGTACGTTTTTTCCACGTGTCTTGACATCCAATGTATCCCTGCAATGTTTGGTGAAGATCTGAGTATGTAGTTTTTGACCTTATCTGGAACCTCCCATCTGAAAATTTGAAAATTCCTAAAAAATCCGTCCAAAAACCTTGATGACCCCAATCTCTTGTTTTGTACGTTTTTTCCACGTGTCTTGACATCCAATGTATCCCTGCAAAGTTTGGTGAAGATCTGAGTATGTAGTTTTTGACTTATCTGGAACCTCCTATCTGAAAATTTGAAAATTCTTAAAAAATTCGTCCAAAATCTTGATGTCTCCAATCTCTTGTTTTGTACGTTTTTTCCACGTGTCTTGATATCCAATGTATCCCTGCAAAGTTTGGTGAAGATCTGAGTATGTCGTTTTTGACCTTATCTGGAACATCCTTTCTGAAAATTTGAAAATTGTTAAAAAATTCGTCCAAAATCTTGATGTCTCCTATCTCTTGTTTTGTACGTTTTTTCCACGTGTCTTGACATCCAATGTATCCCTGCAAAGTTTGGTGAAGATCTGAGTATGTAGTTTTTGACCTTATCTGGAACCTCCCATCTGAAAATTTGAAAATTCTTAAAAAATTCGACCAAAATCTTGATGTCTCCAATCTCTTGTTTTGTACGTTTTTTCCACGTGTCTTGACACATAATGTATCCATGCAAAGTTTGGTGAAGATCTGAGTATGTAGTTTTTGACCTTATATGGAACCTCCTATCTGAAAATTTGAAAATTCTTAAAAAATTTGACCAAAATCTTGATGTCCCCAATCTCTTGTTTTGTATGTTTTTTCCACGTGTCTTGACATCCAATGTATCCCTGCAGAGTTTGGTGAAGATCTGAGTATGTAGTTTTTGACCTTATCTGGAACCTCCCATCTGAAAATTTGAAAATTCTTAAAAAATTCGTCGAAAATCTTGATGTCTCCAATCTCTTGTTTTGTACGTTTTTTCCACGTGTCTTGACATGCAAAGTATCCCTGCAACGTTTGGTGAAGATCTGAGTATGTAGTTTTTGACCTTATCTGGAACCTCCTATCTGAAAATTTGAAAATTCTTAAAAAATTCGTCCAAAATCTTGATGTCTCCAATCTCTTGTTTTGTACGTTTTTTCCACGTGTCTTGACATCCAATGTATCCCTGCAATGTTTGGTGAAGATCTGAGTATGTAGTTTTTGACCTTATATGGAACCTCCTATCTGAAAATTTGAAAATTCTTAAAAAAATCGTCCAAAATCTTGATGTCTCCAATCTCTTGTTTTGTACGTTCTTTCCACGTGTCTTGACATCCAATGTATCCCTGCATAGTTTAGTGAAGATCTGAGTATGTAGTTTTTGACCTTATATGGAACCTCCTATCTGAAAATTTGAAAATTCTTAAAAAAATTTAACAAAATCTTGATGTCCCCAATCCTATGTTTTGTATGTTTTTTCCACGTGTCTTGACATACAATGTATCCCTGCAGAGTTTGGTGAAGATCTGAGTATGTAGTTTTTGACCTTATCTGGAACCTCCCATCTGAAAATTTGAAAATTCCTAAAAAATCCGTCCAAAATCTTGTTGACCCCAATCTCTTGTTTTGTACGTTTTTTCCACGTGTCTTGACATCCAATGTATCCCTGCAAAGTTTGGTGAAGATCTGAGTATGTAGTTTTTGACCTTATCTGGAACCGCATTTCTGAAAATTTGAAAATTCTTTAAAAAATCGTCCAAAATCTTGATGTCTCCAATCTCTTGTTTTGTACGGTTTTTCCACGTGTCTTGACATCCAATGTATCCCTGCAAAGTTTGGTGAAGATCTGAGTATGTAGTTTTTGACCTTATCTGGAACCTCCTATCTGAAAATTTGAAAATTCTTAAAAAATTCGTCCAAAATCTTGATGTCTCCAATCTCTTGTTTTGTACGTTATTTCCACGTGTCTTGATATCCAATGTATCCCTGCAAAGTTTGGTGAAGATCTGAGTATGTCGTTTTTGACCTTATCTGGAACATCCTTTCTGAAAATTTGAAAATTGTTAAAAAATTCGTCCAAAATCTTGATGTCTCCTATCTCTTGTTTTGTACGTTTTTTCCACGTGTCTTGACATCCAATGTATCCCTGCAAAGTTTGGTGAAGATCTGAGTATGTAGTTTTTGACCTTATCTGGAACCTCCCATCTGAAAATTTGAAAATTCTTAAAAAATTCGACCAAAATCTTGATGTCTCCAATCTCTTGTTTTGTACGTTTTTTCCACGTGTCTTGACACATAATGTATCCATGCAAAGTTTGGTGAAGATCTGAGTATGTAGTTTTTGACCTTATATGGAACCTCCTATCTGAAAATTTGAGAATTCTTAAAAAATTCGTCCAAAATCTTGGTCTCCAATCTCTTGTTTTGTACGTTTTTTCCGCGTGTCTTGACATCCAATGTATCCCTGCAAAGTTTGGTGAAGATCTGAGTATGTAGTTTTTGACCTTATCTGGAACCTCCCATCTGAAAATTCGAAAATTCCTAAAAAATCCGTGCAAAATCTTGATGACCCCAATCTCTTGTTTTGTACGTTTTTTCCACGTGTCTTGACATTCAATGTATCCCTGCAAAGTTTGGTGAAGACCTGAGTATGTAGTTTTTGACCCTATATGGAACCTCCCATCTGAAAATTTGAAAATTCTTAAAAAATTCGTCCAAAATCTTGATGTCCCCAATCTCTTGTTTTGTACGTTTTTTCCACGTGTCTTGACATCCAATGTATCCCTGCAAAGTTTGGTGAAGATCTGAGTATGTAGTTTTTGACCTTATACGGAACCTCCTTTCTGAAAATTTGAAAATTCTTAAAAAATTCGTCCAAAATCTTGATGTCTCCAATTTCTTGTTTTGTACGTTTTTTCCACGTGTCTTGACATCCAATGTATCCATGCAAAGTTTGGTGAAGATCTGAGTATGGCGTTTTCGACCTTATCTGGAACCTCCCATCTGAAAATTTGAAAATTCTTAAAAAAATTGTCGAAAATCTTGATGTCTCCAATCTCTTGTTTTGTACGTTTTTTCCACGTGTCTTGACATCCAATGTATCCCTGCAAAGTTTGGTGAAGATCTGAGTATGTAGTTTTTGACCTTATATGGAACCTCCTTTCTGAAAATTTGAAAATTCTTAAAAAATTCGTCCAAAATCTTGATGACCCCAATCTCTTGTTTTGTACGTTTTTTCCACGTGTCTTGACATCCAATGTATCCCTGCAAAGTTTGGTGAAGATCTGAGTATGTAGTTTTTGACCTTATACGGAACCTCCTTTCTGAAAATTTGAAAATTCTCAAAAAATTCGTCCAAAATCTTGATGTCTCCAATTTCTTGTTTTGTACGTTTTTTCCACGTGTCTTGACATCCAATGTATCCATGCAAAGTTTGGTGAAGATCTGAGTATGTCGTTTTTGACCTTGTCTTTAACCTCCCATCTGAACATTTGAAAATTCTTAAAAAATCCGTGCAAAATCTTGATGACCCCAATCTCTTGTTTTGTACGTTTTTTCCACGTGTCTTGACATCCAATGTATCCCTGCAAAGTTTGGTGAAGATCTGAGTATGTCGTTTTTGACTTTATCTGGAACCTCCCATCTGAAAATTTGAAAATTCTTAAAAAATTCGTCGAAAATCTTGATGTCTCCGATCTCTTGTTTTGTACGTTTTTTTCCACGTGTCCTGACATGCAAAGTATTCCTGCAAAGTTTGGTGAAGATCTGAGTATGTAGTTTTTGACCTCATCTGGAACCTCCTATCTGAAAATTTGAAAATTCTTTAAAAATTCGTCCAAAATATTGATGTCTCCAATCTCTTGTTTTGTACGTTTTTTCCACGTGTCTTGACATCCAATGTATCCCTGCAATGTTTGGTGAAGATCTGAGTATGTAGTTTTTGACCTTATCTGGAACCTCCCATCTGAAAATTTGAAAATTCCTAAAAAATCCGTCAAAAATCTTGATGACCCCAATCTCTTGTTTTGTACGTTTTTTCCACGTGTCTTGACATCCAATGTATCCCTGCAAAGTTTGGTGAAGATCTGAGTATGTAGTTTTTGACCTTATCGGGAACCTCCTATCTGAAAATTTGAAAATTCTTAAAAAATTCGTCCAAAATCTTGATGTCTCCAATCTCTTGTTTTGTACGTTTTTTCCACGTGTCTTGATATCCAATGTATCCCTGCAAAGTTTGGTGAAGATCTGAGTATGTCGTTTTTGACCTTATCTGGAGCATCCTTTCTGAAAATTTGAAAATTGTTAAAAAATTCGTCCAAAATCTTGATGTCTCCTATCTCTTGTTTTGTACGTTTTTTCCACGTGTCTTGACATCCAATGTATCCCTGCAAAGTTTGGTGAAGATCTGAGTATGTAGTTTTTGACCTTATCTGGAACCTCCCATCTGAAAATTTGAAAATTCTTAAAAAATTCGACCAAAATCTTGATGTCTCCAATCTCTTGTTTTGTACGTTTTTTCCACGTGTCTTGACACATAATGTATCCATGCAAAGTTTGGTGAAGATCTGAGTATGTAGTTTTTGACCTTTTATGGAACCTCCTATCTGAAAATTTGAAAATTCTTAAAAAATTCGTCCAAAACCTTGATGTCTAAAATCTCTTGTTTTGTACCTTTTTTCCACGTGTCTTGACATTCAATGTATCCCTGCAAAGTTTGGTGAAGATCTGAGTATGTAGTTTTTGACCTTATATGGAACCTCCTTTCTGAAAATTTGAAAATTCTTAAAAAATTCGTCCAAAATCTTGATGTCTCCAATCTCTTGTTTTGTACGTTTTTTCCACGTGTCTTGACATCCAATGTATCCCTGCAAAGTTTGGTGAAGATCTGAGTATGTAGTTTTTGACCTTATATGGAACCTGAAAATTTGAAAATTCTTAAAAAATTTGACCAAAATCTTGATGTCCCCAATCCTAGGTCTTGTATGTTTTTTCCACGTGTCTTGACATCCAATGTATCCCTGCAAAGTTTGGTGAAGATCTGAGTATGTAGTTTTTGACCTTATCTCGAACCTCCTTTATGAAAATTTGAAAATTCTTAAAAATATCGTCCAAAATCTTGATGTCTCCTATCTCTTGTTTTGTACGTTTTTTCCACGTGTCTTGACATCCAATGTATCCCTGCAAAGTTTGGTGAAGATCTGAGTATGTAGTTTTTGACCTTATATGGAACCTCCTATCTGAAAATTTGAAAATTCTTAAAAAATTCGACCAAAATCTTGATGTCTCCAATCTCTTGTTTTGTACGTTTTTTCCACGTGTCTTGACACATAATGTATCCATGCAAAGTTTGGTGAAGATCTGAGTATGTAGTTTTTGACCTTATATGGAACCTCCTATCTGAAAATTTGAAAATTCTTAAAAAATTCGACCAAAATCTGGATGTCCCCAATCCTATGTTTTGTATGTTTTTTCCACGTGTCTTGACATCCAATGTATCCATGCAAAGTTTGGTGAAGATCTGAGTATGTAGTTTTTGACCTTATATGGAACCTCCCATCTGAAAATTTGAAAATTCTTAAAAAATTCGTCCAAAATCTTGATGACCCCAATCTCTTTTTTTTGTACGTTTTTTCCACGTGTCTTGACATCCAATGTATCCCTGCAAAGTTGGTGAAGATCTGAGTATGTAGTTTTTGACCTTATCTGGAACCTCCCATCTGAAAATTTGAAAATTCTTAAAAAATTCGTCGAAAATCTTGATGTCTCCAATCTCTTGTTTTGTACGTTTTTTCCACGTGTCTTGACATGCAAAGTATCCCTGCAACGTTTGGTGAAGATCTGAGTATGTCGTTTTTGACCTTATCTGGAACCTCCTTTATGAAAATTTGAAAATTCTTAAAAATATCGTCCAAAATCTTGATGTCGCCAATCTCTTGTTTTACGTTTTTTCCACGTGTCTTGACATCCAATGTATCCCTGTTAAGTTTGGTAAAGATCTGAGTATGTAGTTTTTGACCTTATATGGAACCTCTTATCTGGAAATTTGAAAATTCTTAAAAAATTCGACCAAAAACTTGATGTCCCCAATCCTATGTTTTGTATGTTTTTTCCACGTGTCTTGACATCCAATGTATCCCTGCAAAGTTTGGTGAAGATCTGAGTATGTCGTTTTTGACCTTATCTGGAACATCCTTTCTGAAAATTTGAAAATTCTTAAAAAATTCGTCCAAAATCTTGATGTCTCCAATCTCTTGTTTTGTACGTTTTTTCCACGTGTCTTGACATGCAAAGTATCCCTGCAACGTTTGGTGAAGATCTGAGTATGTAGTTTTTGACCTTATCTGGAACCTATCTGAAAATTTGAAAATTCTTAAAAAATTCGTCCAAAATCTTGATGTCTCCAATCTCTTGTTTTGTACGTTCTTTCCACGTGTCTTGACATCCAATGTATCCCTGCAATGTTTGGTGAAGATCTGAGTATGTAGTTTTTGACCTTATATGGAACCTCCTATCTGAAAATTTGAAAATTCTTAAAAAAATTTAACAAAATCTTGATGTCCCCAATCCTATGTTTTGTATATTTTTTCCACGTGTCTTGACATACAATGTATCCCTGCAGAGTTTGGTGAAGATCTGAGTATGTAGTTTTTGACCTTATCTGGAACCTCCCATCTGAAAATTTGAAAATTCCTAAAAAATCCGTCCAAAATCTTCTTGACCCCAATCTCTTGTTTTGTACGTTTTTTCCACGTGTCTTGACATCCAATGTATCCCTGCAAAGTTTGGTGAAGATCTGAGTATGTAGTTTTTGACCTTATCTGGAACCGCATTTCTGAAAATTTGAAAATTCTTTAAAAAATCGTCCAAAATCTTGATGTCTCCAATCTCTTGTTTTGTACGGTTTTTCCACGTGTCTTGACATCCAATGTATCCCTGCAAAGTTTGGTGAAGATCTGAGTATGTAGTTTTCGACCTTATCTGGAACCTCCTATCTGAAAATTTGAAAATTCTTAAAAAATTCGTCCAAAATCTTGATGTCTCCAATCTCTTGTTTTGTACGTTTTTTCCACGTGTCTTGATATCCAATGTATCCCTGCAAAGTTTGGTGAAGATCTGAGTATGTCGTTTTTGACCTTATCTGGAACATCCTTTCTGAAAATTTGAAAATTCTTAAAAAATTCGTCCAAAATCTTGATGTCTCCTATCTCTTGTTTTGTACGTTTTTTCCACGTGTCTTGACATCCAATGTATCCCTGCAAAGTTTGGTGAAGATCTGAGTATGTAGTTTTTGACCTTATCTGGAACCTCCCATCTGAAAATTTGAAAATTCTTAAAAAATTCGACCAAAATCTTGATGTCTCCAATCTCTTGTTTTGTACGTTTTTTCCACGTGTCTTGACACATAATGTATCCATGCAAAGTTTGGTGAAGATCTGAGTATGTCGTTTTTGACCTTATCTGGAACCTCCCATCTGAAAATTTGAAAATTCTTAAAAAATTTGTCGAAAATCTTGATGTCTCCAATCTCTTGTTTTGTACGTTTTTTCCACGTGTCTTGACATCCAATGTATCCCTGCAAAGTTTGGTGAAGATCTGAGTATGTAGTTTTTGACCTTATATGGAACCTCCTTTCTGAAAATTTGAAAATTCTTAAAAAATTCGTCCAAAATCTTGATGACCCCAATCTCTGGTTTTGTACGTTTTTTCCACGTGTCTTGACATCCAATGTATCCCTGCAAAGTTTGGTGAAGATCTGAGTATGTAGTTTTTGACCTTATACGGAACCTCCTTTCTGAAAATTTGAAAATTCTTAAAAAATTCGTCCAAAATCTTGATGTCTCCAATTTCTTGTTTTGTACGTTTTTTCCACGTGTCTTGACATCCAATGTATCCATGCAAAGTTTGGTGAAGATCTGAGTATGTCGTTTTTGACCTTGTCTGGAACCTCCCATCTGAAAATTTGAAAATTCTTAAAAAATTCGTCGAAAATCTTGATGTCTCCGATCTCTTGTTTTGTACGTTTTTTCCACGTGTCTTGACATGCAAAGTATTCCTGCAAAGTTTGGTGAAGATCTGAGTATGTAGTTTTTGACCTCATCTGGAACCTCCTATCTGAAAATTTGAAAATTCTTAAAAAATTCGTCCAAAATCTTGATGTCTCCAATCTCTTGTTTTGTACGTTTTTTCCACGTGTCTTGACATCCAATGTATCCCTGCAATGTTTGGTGAAGATCTGAGTATGTAGTTTTTGACCTTATCTGGAACCTCCCATCTGAAAATTTGAAAATTCCTAAAAAATCCGTCCAAAATCTTGATGACCCCAATCTCTTGTTTTGTACGTTTTTTCCACGTGTCTTGACATCCAATGTATCCCTGCAAAGTTTGGTGAAGATCTGAGTATGTAGTTTTTGACCTTATCTGGAACCTCCTATCTGAAAATTTGAAAATTCTTAAAAAATTCGTCCAAAATCTTGATGTCTCCAATCTCTTGTTTTGTACGTTTTTTCCACGTGTCTTGATATCCAATGTATCTCTGCAAAGTTTGGTGAAGATCTGAGTATGTCGTTTTTGACCTTATCTGGAACATCCTTTCTGAAAATTTGAAAATTGTTAAAAAATTCGTCCAAAATCTTGATGTCTCCTATCTCTTGTTTTGTACGTTTTTTCCACGTGTCTTGACATCCAATGTATCCCTGCAAAGTTTGGTGAAGATCTGAGTATGTAGTTTTTGACCTTATCTGGAACCTCCCATCTGAAAATTTGAAAATTCTTAAAAAATTCGACCAAAATCTTGATGTCTCCAATCTCTTGTTTTGTACGTTTTTTCCACGTGTCTTGACACATAATGTATCCATGCAAAGTTTGGTGAAGATCTGAGTATGTAGTTTTTGACCTTATATGGAACCTCCTATCTGAAAATTTGAAAATTCTTAAAAAATTTGACCAAAATCTTGATGTCCCCAATCCTATGTTTTGAATGTTTTTTCCACGTGTCTTGACATCCAATGTATCCCTGCAGAGTTTGGTGAAGATCTGAGTATGTAGTTTTTGACCTTATCTGGAACCTCCCATCTGAAAATTTGAAAATTCTTAAAAAATTCGTCGAAAATCTTGATGTCTCCAATCTCTTGTTTTGTACGTTTTTTCCACGTGTCTTGACATGCAAAGTATCCCTGCAACGTTTGGTGAAGATCTGAGTATGTAGTTTTTGACCTTATCTGGAACCTCCTATCTGAAAATTTGAAAATTCTTAAAAAATTCGTCCAAAATCTTGATGTCTCCAATCTCTTGTTTTGTACGTTTTTTCCACGTGTCTTGACATCCAATGTATCCCTGCAATGTTTGGTGAAGATCTGAGTATGTAGTTTTTGACCTTATATGGAACCTCCTATCTGAAAATTTGAAAATTCTTAAAAAAATCGTCCAAAATCTTGATGTCTCCAATCTCTTGTTTTGTACGTTCTTTCCACGTGTCTTGACATCCAATGTATCCCTGCATAGTTTAGTGAAGATCTGAGTATGTAGTTTTTGACCTTATATGGAACCTCCTATCTGAAAATTTGAAAATTCTTAAAAAAATTTAACAAAATCTTGATGTCCCCAATCCTATGTTTTGTATGTTTTTTCCACGTGTCTTGACATACAATGTATCCCTGCAGAGTTTGGTGAAGATCTGAGTATGTAGTTTTTGACCTTATCTGGAACCTCCCATCTGAAAATTTGAAAATTCCTAAAAAATCCGTCCAAAATCTTGTTGACCCCAATCTATTGTTTTGTACGTTTTTTCCACGTGTCTTGACATCCAATGTATCCCTGCAAAGTTTGGTGAAGATCTGAGTATGTAGTTTTTGACCTTATCTGGAACCGCATTTCTGAAAATTTGAAAATTCTTTAAAAAATCGTCCAAAATCTTGATGTCTCCAATCTCTTGTTTTGTACGGTTTTTCCACGTGTCTTGACATCCAATGTATCCCTGCAAAGTTTGGTGAAGATCTGAGTATGTAGTTTTTGACCTTATCTGGAACCTCCTATCTGAAAATTTGAAAATTCTTAAAAAATTCGTCCAAAATCTTGATGTCTCCAATCTCTTGTTTTGTACGTTTTTTCCACGTGTCTTGATATCCAATGTATCCCTGCAAAGTTTGGTGAAGATCTGAGTATGTCGTTTTTGACCTTATCTGGAACATCCTTTCTGAAAATTTGAAAATTGTTAAAAAATTCGTCCAAAATCTTGATGTCTCCTATCTCTTGTTTTGAACGTTTTTTCCACGTGTCTTGACATCCAATGTATCCCTGCAAAGTTTGGTGAAGATCTGAGTATGTAGTTTTTGACCTTATCTGGAACCTCCCATCTGAAAATTTGAAAATTCTTAAAAAATTCGACCAAAATCTTGATGTCTCCAATCTCTTGTTTTGTACGTTTTTTCCACGTGTCTTGACACATAATGTATCAGTAGTTGTATTTACGGGGGGATAAACTCGAGAAAGTACGAACCCCCCTCCAGCAGCTTTGGCCATACTTAAAACTTGCTCAACATGCCCATATGAGTTTTTTGCTCAAGTGTGGAGCTCTTATAATTCAAGATTTTTGTAAAAAATGCCCTCGGGAATTTTTCAGAAAGTACGAGCTTTCTCAGATTGATTTGTGCATACTTACAAAAGTTGTATTAGCCAGATTTTTGTCAATAAACTTGTCAATTTTTGGCTACACCAGAAATTAAGCACATACACATACATACACACACATATTTACTTCCGGTTTAAGTTTAATTGGATACTAGGTTCAATTTGCTTGCTCCGTGACACTCTATTTCTTATATTATATGTTTGCATGTTTCTCCTCTGTGTCAGTGTGTGGAATTCCCGAGACGGTAGTATTGATTTTTGCCTTGACCTTAGCGCCAGTATTTACAGAAATTCCCGAGTATTGCATCATTCAGTATTGTGAGACTGACTGAGGAGAATAGATGTGTTGATACAGTACTTCTCATACTTACAGGTTTAAATTCATATTGAACAATATAAAATCTGTTATTTGTTGTAATCCACTCATATTTAGAGTCAAGCTTATATTTGTCCCAGCCTGTTATACATAACAAGGTCATTGCTATTCAAGATATGCATGTTTGTGCAGGCATTTGCGCTGGGTCAGTGTGAATGATTTTTACACTTGTGGGCTATTGGCTTTACAACCTGTCATAAGATTAATATTAATAATATTAATCCATAGAGATTAGATTTAAAACCCAGGAAATTTTATATAAATACCAAAGCCAAAATATTAAGTGTATACACACATACACACATATACACCTACACACACACAAAGCACACAGCTGAACCCATCTGATATTTTTTGTTCAGTATAAAGTTTTGAATTGAATCCCAGGAAATTGTATATAATAAACAACAACAAAAATGCCGAATCAAAAATATTGTAATCAGTGCAATAAGAATATATCCAGCTCTAATTGGGCCAAACATCAAAAAATTTGTAATCCAGACAAATACAGAACTCCCACAAAAATTTGCCCCAAATGCAATAGAAAATATAACATGGAATATTTCACATATATACATAAAAATACTTGCTCTGCACAACCATCCACTTCTGGTCTGAAAAGAAAGTACGAAGCACCTGTTAATGCCAGAGCAGCAAAACAGCCACGCTATGAACCCATCCGTAGCAGTTTTAACGGCCAATTAAGGGATCACCGGTTTGTATCAGAGCCAAGATGCGGCATTGAGAATTTCTTGAACAGTGTAAATCCTAAAGTGCAGGCAATTCTAAATGCACAAAATGGCTCTTATAAGCTCTCCCTCAAATTGTTTGTACAATATAAGAAACCAAATGACACAAAATTTACACACCCCCACGTAACAGAAACTGTACCGGTATATTCAAATGCAAATTTAGACACAATAATAAGCAGCTTGATAAATCAACTGAATATCAAACACTCTGAATTTGCGGCAAAAGAATCAGGATGGAGCCTATGTGGTTCATCACACAAGTTATATGTTAATATTTCTGAATTCAACCCATTACAAGGATCTACATATCTGCCATTACCTGCCAATATCAAAAACAAAAGAGCCGTGGTCAATATTGAAAATACCGACCAGAAATGCTTTTTGTGGTGTATATTAGCTGTTTTGTATCCAGTTTCAAGGAATCCTCAGAGAATAAGTTATTACAAACAGCATGAACATATTTTTGACGATGCAATGGAGGGTTTGGAATATCCAATGTCAGTTCAGAATATTGATAAATTTGAAAAAAGGGCCAGGCACATCGATGGCAAACAATTATCTATTAATGTATTTACTTGTTCCACTGGCAATTGCTTGATAGATCCTCTCAGAATCAGTACACTTGATGATGAATCTGCAGTTCCGATTGATCTGCTCTTAATTGAAAAGGATGGTACATATCATTATACTCTGATACATAATCTTGAAGCTTTAGTGAGAACACAACTAGACAAATATAAAAAAATATTCAAGTTGTGCAGAAGATGCTTAACTGTATTTTATGGTCAAAAAATGGTAAATGGGGTTCGGGAAGAGAGTGCAGAAATTGCTAAAAACAAGCTAATTGAGCATCTGAAATACTGTGGCAATCATAAACCTGTTCATATGGTGATGCCAAATCCAAGTGAAAATTGCAAATTCAAAAAGTTTGAAGCCTTGTTGGAACACCCAGTATATATTGTCTGGGATTCTGAATCGAATCTCAAATCTCTTGCATTCTGCAATCCAGATCCTGAAGAATCTTCAAGTACACCATACCAGCAACATGAACCTTCCAGCTTTTGTTTTATGGTTATACGGGATGGTGTTGTTATTAAAAAATATTCATACAAGGGACCAAATGCCATCAAAATATTTGCACATAGAATAGAAAATGTGTGCCGTGACATAGCATCTAACATCTTATTAATATCAAAGCCTATGTTGCCTTTAACAGAGGAACAGATTGAAGATTTCAACAATGCAGAAAAATGCCCGGTATGTGATTGTGAATTTTCAGATACAAATATCAAGGTTCATCACCATTCTCATACAGATGGTAAATTCTTAATGGCCCTGTGTAATAGCTGTAATATTAAGATCAAGAGACCAAGATTTATCCCCATATTTTGCCATGGAGCATCCAATTATGATTTCCATCATCTGATCAGGTACGAGGGGTTTGAGAAGCAGAATTTAAATATTTTAGCTGAAAATGATGAAAAATATATATCTATTAGCAAGATAATTAAAGTTGATGGTGTTCCTATTCACATAAGATTTCTTGATTCTTACAGATTTTTATCTGCTAGCCTGGATACACTGGCCACTCAATTACCTGATGATAAATTAAAAATCACACGTGCATTGTTTCCAAATCAGGACCTGAAATTAATTAGGCGGAAGGGTGTATATCCATATGACTATGTCACAGATTTTTCTAAATTTGATGAGTGTTCCCTGCCACCACAAGAAGAGTTTTACAGCAAAATCAGAGGATCTGGAATCAGTGATGATGATTATCACCATGCTCAGTTGATGTGGAACGATTTAAAATGCAAGACATTTGGTGATTATCACATGGCATATTTGAAACTTGATGTCACCCTCTTAGCTGATATATTGCAGGCATTCAGAAAATCTTCCATGCAAAATTATGGACTGGACCCAGTGTATTTTTACAGTGCCCCGGGCCTAGCATGGGCCGCAACGTTTTTGAACACCAAAAAGCAATTGGATCTGATCCACGATCAAGATATGTATCTGTTTATGGAGAAATGTATAAGAGGTGGGATGGTGCAATGTTCCCAGAGATATGCCAGAGCAAATAACAAGTATATGCCTGATTATGATCCAGCACGGCCATCAAATTATATACTTTATGTGGATGCAAACAGCTTGTATGGTCATGCTATGATGGATAAATTGCCATATGCAGGGCTTGAGTGGGTTGAAGATTTCAATATTGAGGATCTTCAGGATTTTGATGACAGTGAATATGGCCTCTTCTTAGAGGTTGATCTGACAATTCCTGATGATTTACACAATAAATTTTCTGATCTGCCCCCAATTCCCGAGGTTCAGTGCTCACCTGGCTCTAAACAGAAGAAACTCATGATGACTCTGGAGCCGAAACAAGGCTATGTCATATATTACAAAAACCTCCAGTTCCTGATGAAACATGGTGTTCAAGTGACCAAAGTTGGCAAAGTCTTAAGGTTCAGGCACTCAAGATGGTTGAAACCATACATTGATACAAATACAGAGCTTCGAACATCTGCAAAGAGCCAATTTGATAAGGGCTTGTTTAAATTGATGGTGAATTCAGTGTATGGCAAAACAATTGAAAATGTCAGAAAACATACCGATGTTAAAATAATTACTGACCCCAGCCTGTGCAAAAAATTGGTTGCAAAGCCCAACTTCAATTACAGAAGAATTTATGATGAGCACATGGCACTTTTCAACATGATGAAAACAAAGATCAAATTTGATAAACCTATTTATGTAGGGGCTGTGATATTGGAATTGTCCAAATTACATATGTTAACATTGTATTATGATGTGCTGAAACCTTTTTATGGTGATCGTGTAAAATTATTGTACATGGACACGGATAGTTTTATTCTTGATATTCAAACAGAAGATGTTTATCAAGATATGTCACAGCCTGAATTGTTTCAATACTTTGATACCAGTGAACATACAATAATTCAACATCACCACAACAAAAAGGTGCCTGGCAAGTTAAAAGATGAGACATGTGGTGATGTTATTGTGGAATTTGCTGGGTTAAGTGCCAAGGTGTACAGTTTTAAAACATGTAGTGCTGTTGTCAAAAAGGCCAAGGGTATTGGCAGAGTTACTGTGGAAAAAGATCTTGTATTTGAAGATTATAAAAATTGCATCAAATCACAGAGTTCAATTAGAACATCAGAAAATAGAATTCAGAGTGAGGATCACTTGTTGACTTCAAATGTTGTAAGAAAAGTGGCCCTGGACCCACATGATGATAAGAGATGCATTTTATCATGTGACATACATACTCTACCTTGGGGGCATTGCGATTTGAAAAGTGGCAAACAATGCCCAATTACAGAGCATGATTTGAAATAAATAAACATGCCTATGAACTTATTTGGGTTCAAAAAACAGGCTATTATGGAGCTGCCAACACCACAACCCTCTTCTGATATGCTGTCTAAACTGAGTGGCTTGTTAATTATTCATCTGAACAGCATACTTACAGATAATGATGATGAAACAGGCAAAATATTGTACATATTTAACAATAATTTAAATCATTACCAATTACCTGTAGGTGGTCAATTGCAATTTATTACAACCCCTGAGGGTGATGTCAAAATTTCAGTAGGGAGAAATATTTATAGAATTAAGCACTCAAACATGGTTTCTGGCACTGTATATACTGTTTCTGCTGGTGACTGCTTATATATTGAGGTCCCTGGATCTTATGACAAGCTTATACCTTTTTTTATAGAATTAAGAATCAGATACTCTATAATAAATAACCAGTAAAACAAAAATGCCTAATGATATATTTGGCCATACAAGACATGAAGATCACAGTGATGAGATTCTGATGCTTGATGTCAGAGTCAAGAAATTAAGAAGTGATTTACAAGCTTTACAGACCACACTCAATGCCAGTCTTCAATTAGAAATTACAAATTTACAATCACAATGCATGGACCCTCTTCTTAAAATTGATTCTGAACTCAAAGTGCTGCTTCAGAAATATACTGATTTGGCCACATTAGATAATTTTCAAAGTTTAGAAGAGGCTGTAGCAGCTCTTCAAGCCAAATTTAAGACCCAGGCTAACAACTCTGAGCAATTGAAACAACAATTGGAAGAGCAGATAAATAATGTCCAGACACAGCTCCAAACAATTGTCAAAAGCATAAAATCACAGGAAGATTTTGATCTAGTCATTTCCACTCTAAAAGAACAGATTCAGTCACTCCAAATACCTAATCTGGACCCCCTGAACAATGCCATAGCCGAGGTTAAAGAAAAAATTGAAACACTTGAAAATTTTATGAACAATTTGCCATCTTCTGATGCTTTGAGTGCAATAACTCGGAGTGTAGCCAACATCAAGCTGCAACTTGAAACATATGAAGATTTTGGAAAAATTCAAAGTTCCATAACCCATCTTGAAGGTACCATAGCAGCAGTGCAAAGTGATTTGGCAAATGTACTAGAATCCAGATTGCCCGGTATTGTAGACACTCTTGTTAGTGTCCAGCACCAAATCACAAAGCTTGAAAACCTCAACACTGAATCTGAGCTATCTCATTTTCATCACTTGATCGATGATATCCAAACAAAGCTTGAAATTTTACAACAATCAACACCCTCTCAGGCAGATATAGCCCTGCTCCAAAATGCTATGCAAAATGTGGCTGATGCTTCTGAATTAAACAATGTAAAATTGGCACTTGAATTTTTGCAAAATACAGTATCAAATCTTCCCACATCACAGGAACTTAAAAATATTAAGAGAGCAGTGAATAGGATATTGAAATCAGAAGATATCAAGAATATCCAGACAGAGATCAAACATCTCACACAGACAGTGGCCACTCTTCCAACCAATCAACATATTAATGAACTGCATGCCCTGTTTGAGGATATCAGAAGACAGGTCCATGATCTTACTGCTCAAAATTCAAAATTGGCAGTTGTTGAAAATTTGCAACAAATTGTAGCTAATATCAAGCAACAGCTAGGGACCATGGAATCCAATCAAGCAAATGCTCTGTCTG
The DNA here is from genome assembly GCF_977018435.1 of Lepisma saccharinum. Taxonomy (NCBI): domain Eukaryota; kingdom Metazoa; phylum Arthropoda; class Insecta; order Zygentoma; family Lepismatidae; genus Lepisma; species Lepisma saccharinum. Next base: position 179,256 of record NW_028142952.1, on the reverse strand, counting down.
TTTTTGCCACCCAGCTTCAAGAGATTGTGCAACAATACAAGAAACTTGTTGTGGACATAAAGATCAAGCCAGGCCATGATGATGTTGTTAGGACCATCAATGAGTACCTTGAATCTGTAACAAGCAGATTGCTCACAGCAGAAAAAGAAATAACAGGCATAATCGAGAATCCAAAACATACAGTAATTCTTGAATTGTACAGCATCCCCAACAAAGAATATGATTCACCATTTACACCAGGAGGCAAAATATATATGCTGTCCCCTGCACAATTTTATTACCAGTTTTTTGTTGGGGGCACATTGAGACCAATCAAGATCAAATATTGGCATCAGCCACAGGCACACCACTACCCTACCTTATCAATAACAAATGCTGACAACAAACCAAAAATCACCAGTGTAGAGTTAGAGGATTTTACAGATCCTAATACATTAGAAACAGCCTATGTTGAAGATGATGGCTCTCTGGAATTTAAAATACAAATAGGGGACAAATTATATTTAGAAAATCCTGTAGTATCAGCTGCTGAACACCCCATAGTTGCAATATTCTTGTTTACATATTATGTCTAGACAAATTATTGTTGATGAATTACACAGACAAGCCAGACATAATTTTAAGAGACTGCCAGTAGTCACAAAGGGCATAGATGATTTATGGCAGAGCGACTTGATTGAATTAGCAACTGGACAGTTGAAAAACTTAGACCAAATCAACAAGGGCTACAAGTATCTACTTACTGTAATAGACACATTTTCAAAATTTGCCTGGGCTGTGCCACTCAAATCCAAGACTGGAAAATGTGTTACAGAAGCCCTCAGGACAATCATCAATCATTCAGGAAGATCACCGCGCTATTTGCAAACAGATAATGGCAAAGAATTTTATAATTCAGTGTTCCAACAATTTATTAAAAGCCAGGCAATAAAACATTATTCGAGTTACAGTGATCTCAAGGCCTCAATTGTAGAGAGATTCAACAGAACCTTAAAAAATCTTATGTATAAACAATTTACCCTCCAAGGTAATTATAAATGGATTAATATTCTTCCAGAACTTCTACATAAATATAACAACTCGGTCCATTCCACAATCAACATGAAACCCTCTGAAGTAACTCCATCTGATGAGCAAAAATTGATCAGGACTGTTTATTATCCTAGATACCAGCCAACAACAAGAAGGGCCAAATACAGGGTGGGCGATCAAGTAAGAATCAGCAAATATAAGCACTTATTCAAAAGAGGCTTTACGAGAAACTGGAGCACCGAATTATTTACAGTGGTTCAAGTTAAACCTGGGACCCTTAACACATATATAATAAAAGATCACCGAGGAGAAATTCTCAAAGGCCGATTCTATGAACAAGAGCTCAGCAAAACTAAACAGCCTGACACATATCTCATAGAAAAAATCATCCGCAGAAAAGGCAACAAGTTACTTGTCAAATGGCTGGGTCATCCGGAAAACAGCTGGATCGATGCAGACAAAGTAATAATATGAGCACCTGGGATGTTATAAAAAGGCTGCCAGAACCTGAACAGCAGAATAAGAGAAATGGCAACTTGCTGCCTGATAATATTAGGTGTCTTATTGTTGGGCCATCTGCTTGTGGTAAAACTACACTAATGATTGATAATTTTTTATTGGCACCCAACTGGTTAGACTGGAAAAACAGGCACTTGTATGTTTTCTCAAAGAGCTTGGAACAATTAAAATATCAGCAGCTGATGAAGCTATATGATGGATTGGATATTGCCACTTTTGAACCAGATGTTAAGCCATTAGATGAATGTCTCGATAATTCTGTTGTTGTGTTTGATGACATTATACTGGATAATCAAAACAAGGTTAGAAATTTCTTTACACAGGGCCGGCACAAAAACATTGACTGCTTCTACCTGGCACAGACTTTTTCTAAAATTCCGAAGCAACTGATCCGAGACAACAGCAATTTTATATGTGTGTTTCATCAAGATCATACCAACCTCAAACACATACACGATGAATATGTAGGTGGGGACTTGAGCTACAATGATTTTTCCAAGTTTTGCAGCAAGTTCTGGAACCAGGACAGTTATGGGTTTGTCACAATTGATATGACAAGAACACCTAATACTGGCAAATACAGAAATAAAATCAACGATTTTCTAGACGTTGAGACATAAATAAACAACCATGAAACGACCAGTCATTGATGATCTTAAGTTAAGAGATTATCTTGTAAAAAGATTTAAGGGATGGAAATCAGAGAACCGTGGAATTTATGAAAAACACAAACAAACAGAACAGCCTGTCATTGATGCTATTAATAATTTAGGTAAGAATATCAAAACTGTTACAGAGCAAAATCAAGATTTGATCACGGAGCTTGTGCCTGTAGCTGCAAGGAACATATTAGATTATCCATTCACCCCACTTTCCAGTATTCATACACCTAGTCCTGTTGCTCCTAGAAGAATTGAGGCTAGTCAGGATCCTATTGAATTGGGTCTTCTTGCTCAAAAATATTTAACCACACCTAAAGACAACAAAGATGAGGTTTTTGGCTTATATGCCGACACAGAGCTTGATGGCAGCATTATTCATAGAATTGGGAATTTCAGAGTAACTTTTATGGGGGATGATATCATTGTTTATTCAGAATCTCGTCTCGGAGAAAAAGGTGCTTTTGTTAAGTACCCCGGCACACCTGGATTGTGGGAACTGATGACTAGGAAAAGGCCTGGCAGCTATACAGATCAAGATTATGAACATTACAAAGAAATATTAATAAAATCAGATGCTCTGTACCAGAACAATGATCCCACACAAAAAAGAGTCAAGTCTAGCAGTGGGGCAAAATACAATAACTTAATCAAGCCCATATGGTCACAAATTAAGACAGGCAGTGGAATCAAACAATACAACACCCTGCCTAAAGAATTTGTGTGGGTTGATGATGTCAGGAAACTTGTAGATAGGTTATTGGTGATAGCAGGGGAGGAAAATGCTGGCAACCACAATTTTTACAATGAAAAAGTTGGAATTATGGACATGATAAACACCAAATTGTCTAATTTTATAGTGAATGACCCTAAGGGGATTGGATATCTCATAAAAATTATTAATACTCTACCACCTAAATTTTGGAATGTTTCTGAGGGTCGGGGGCTGGTTAATGACATTATAAACAAACTGCCATTTGAACTGCACATTCCAGGCTATCAGTATTGTGGTCCAGGCACAAAATTGGACCATAGATTAAACAGAGGGGACCCTGGTGTTAATCCCCTAGATGCTGCTTGCAGAGACCATGACATGGCATACAACACACATTCTGATCTTGACAAGAGACATGTTGCAGACAAGAAATTAGAAGAGGCTGCATTTGGTAGATTTGTAAGCAAAGACGCTTCTTTGAGTGAAAAAATAGCAGCATTGGGAACCACCATAGCTATGAGCACCAAACAAAAACTGGGGTGGGGGCTGTGAACATGTATATAATAAACCTACAATGAAGGCCAAGGGTGTTATGTATCAAATACCTTATGCAGGTCTTAAATCTCTTAAAACTATTGACAGTCTTTTAACCAAAAAGCAGCGCAAGAAAAAAAGCTCTTGTCTTGCAAAGGGGCATGGTATGAAATTGTTGCTTAGTACCCCCCAATTAAAAAAATTACAGCAATCCAGAAAAAAATCACATGTGGGGGGTTTCATATTTACCATCCCTGCCATCTTAGCTGCTCTCGGGGCTGTTGGGAGCTTGGCTGGGGGATCAGCTGCCATAGCAAAAACAGTAATAGATGCCAAGAAAAATAGGGCAGAATTAGATGAGCAGAAGCGCCATAACCTGGCCATGGAGAAAAAAGGCAAAGGTGTTAAGAGAGCCATGAGTAAGTTTAAAAAAAACAAGAGCCGCTTACAAACCAAGATATTGAAGCTTTAATCAAGCCACTGGGCATCAAACATTTTAGGGGTGTGTACATGTCTGATTCTTTACCGGAACAACCACTCAACAAAGAGTGTGGCATTGTTAATTTGGATGAGTACAAAAATCAGGGCACTCACTGGATCTGTTATCTTAAATATTTAAACGATGAGGCATTTGTGTTTGATTCATTTGGAGGTGTTCCACCTGAAAATTTAGTAAAATATCTAAAATCAGCTAATCTTTATTACAATAATGCCCGTGTTCAAAACTTCAAAGATGTTAATTGTGGACATCTGTGTTTATCTGTTCTCAGATACATGTCTCAAATAAATAAACCATCAATTGAAAATTTTCAAAAAGCCTTGTGGTATCTGAAACATCATGGGGGTATTCCATCTCACCAGCCAAAATTCAATATTGAAACTCAAATTGCATGATGACATAGTGTATCCCAAAACAATAGCTCTCAGAGCATTTTACGGCATGTACCTGATCCCCAATATTACGCACCACAACAATACAATTGCAGTAGGGGATCAAAAAATTGTCATCACTCCAGGGCAATATAATCTGTCCACTCTAAATGCTCAATTACCCAGAGGTATAGTTTTAAGTCAAAATTCTGTCACTCACAGAGTAGAGATTGTATCTGCTACGGAAACAGTGCATCTGGGTACTATAGGAGAGCTGTTAGGATTTGAGAACAACACAAAACTCGAACCGGACATCAAACACACTGCTATGAATATACCCAAATTCTTAGCCATAGAGACTCTGAATATTCACTGTAATGTGGCCGAGGGTATGATCACCAAATCAAATGGCATAGGCACTCACAAACAAACTGGCATCATTGCAACATTCAAACCTAATTCCGAATTCATGGAGCCCATCATCTACAATCCATCCCCAACATTATATTTTCCCGTGTGCCATAATAGAATAGATAACATTGAATTGATGGTCACTAATGAAAAAGAAGAATTAGTTGATTTTGCTGGAGCCACAACAACTGCAATCGTAGAGATTAACATTTAAATAAAAATACATACAATGGAAAATATTGAGAGTTATGAGCTACAATCATTCCCCCCAAACAGGAGGACATTTGCAAATTTAAATCAACCCAACACAGAAATAGAGGTTGATCTTGATGTAGGGGACGGCTTTATACACCCTCACAGAGCAGATCTATACATCAAATTTGATGTTGTACAGCTCGATGGAACAGATTATCCGGCAAATACAAATATAAGACTGGTGGACAATTTTGTGCCGCATCTGTTCTCTGAAATTGAGATCAGAAAGCATGGCGTTGTTATAAACAGAGTGGATTATCCAGGCATTATCTCCACAGCTTTGGCTACATTAAAATTATCCAAAACCGAGGCTTCATACTATCAAATAGGTGGATTTGAAGCTGGTGATAAGATATTAACCAAGAGCCACACAGTGCTGTTCCCCATGCGCCTGTTGCCAGGATTCTTCTCGGATTACAAAGAAATTATGTGGAAGGGGGGGTTAAGAATTACATTTAGAAGAGCTGCCAATGATGATAATGCTTTGATGAGGTACAGTGCAATAAACCCTACAGGGGAAGCTCTGCCTAATACCCTACCTGATGCAGGCAAATGCATTATTCAGACTATGGAGTTAAGAATCCCGGTTGTTGAATATGAGGCCGGCTATGCTCTTAAATACAAAGCTGATATCCTAAAAAATCCGCAAATTCCTCTGCAATTTTACACATATCAATGCGTACAGAAGGTTGCCACTGGTACTTATTATGAATTTGATGCCACAAATTCATTCTCCAGTATTCAATTTGACATGCCTGATTTTGTGGTGGTACTGTTTCAGACTGGGAGACACAATAATCAGGAAAAAAATTCAAGCAAATTTGATAACTGCAACATCAAGAACATATATCTTAAAAATGGCAGAAATGAGGTTTTTCCTAGAGAAAATTATAATTTAGACATGTCCAAGGGTGATTTTCTCAAATTATATGAAGCTTTTTCGGCTTTCAAGCGTGTCACTACAGGCAATACGGATATGTATTACACACCAGATGAATTCAAAACACAGAGACCCATGTTTGTAATTAACACTTCGAAAAGGAAACAGGTTGTGGTGAATGACAGAACAAACATTAAAATTATCTGTGAATTCCACGAGGCTTTACCAGATGACACCATATGTAGCGTTATTCTCATAGGTGAAAAATCATATGTTTATGATGTAAGAAATGAGCGGGTCACGAAGCAGTTCTAGAACCACGATTCAAACACAGAGGCCCCTTGATTATAAAACAACACTTTACCGTCAGTTACCTACCCATTTTATAGCACCTCTGCTCGTGGCAGATACCTACCCAAGTAACACAGCCAAAAACTGAAATACAGAAATATTGTAATAATTATTCTGTAAGTTACAGACTTGTGTACAACAAGACCAAACCTTTGCATGATAATATCCAGGAATTTCCTCAATATGATGGAATGGTCCCTGAAAGGGGGGCACAGTACAGATAAGAATTTCTCTTTGAGTTCCATGACAAATGACATGTAATTTTCCTCGGAAAAGGCACAGTGTAGGTAATATCAACAGATATAATCACTCATGCATTTACTAATGTCTCTTTGATGATGAATAACTCTCTGAAAAAACACAATAAAGATTAAATCTATTGGCATTAATTTCCCGGGCAAGCATGATTAATTGTTGGCAGAAACATGGGACTGATCAAAAGATTGGAAAGAACATGGAATGTTTACTTGACCTCCATTCTATTGTATCGATCAGGCAATTTTGCCCGTATTGTTGAGCTGATATTTTACCCAGATAACAAAACTCTGGTGATTCTTAATAGAGAATAATTTTGCTCTGTTATACAACATTTTTACTAAATTTAAGATCTGGGGGCTATCAACAAAACAAAATTATTCTCAAAATCTCACATATGGAATGCCACATCTATCAGGACTCGAACCCAGAGCCCCTTGTTTACAAAACTACAATATTAACATTTTGCCATCAGATTTTATGAGGACTCAAACCCGAACCTTTTGATTACAAGACAATAAAAACTATGCACCACACTCCACTCGGTCTCAGAACCCAATAGATATCAATTCAAGATTCCTGGGATTTTGACAGAAAAACATACTATAAGCTTAATTTCTGGTGTAGCCAAAAATTGACAAGTTTATTGACAAAAATCTGGCTGATGCAACTTTTGTAAGTATGCACAAATCAATCTGAGAAAGCTCGTACTTTCTGAAAAATTCCCGAGGGCATTTTTTACAAAAATCTTGAATTATAAGAGCTCCACACTTGAGCAAAAAACTCATATGGGCATGTTGAGCAAGTTTTAAGTATGGCCAAAGCTGCTGGAGGGGGGTTCGTACTTTCTCGAGTTTATCCCCCCGTAAATACAACTACTTGTATCCATGCAAAGTTTGGTGAAGATCTGAGTATGTAGTTTTTGACCTTATATGGAACCTCCTATCTGAAAATTTGAGAATTCTTAAAAAATTCGTCCAAAATCTTGGTCTCCAATCTCTTGTTTTGTACGTTTTTTCCGCGTGTCTTGACATCCAATGTATCCCTGCAAAGTTTGGTGAAGATCTGAGTATGTAGTTTTTGACCTTATCTGGAACCTCCCATCTGAAAATTCGAAAATTCCTAAAAAATCCGTGCAAAATCTTGATGACCCCAATCTCTTGTTTTGTAAGTTTTTTCCACGTGTCTTGACATTCAATGTATCCCTGCAAAGTTTGGTGAAGATCTGAGTATGTAGTTTTTGACCCTATATGGAACCTCCCAACTGAAAATTTGAAAATTCTTAAAAAATTCGTCCAAAATCTTGATGTCCCCAATCTCTTGTTTTGTACGTTTTTTCCACGTGTCTTGACATCCAATGTATCCCTGCAAAGTTTGGTGAAGATCTGAGTATGTAGTTTTTGACCTTATACGGAACCTCCTTTCTGAAAATTTGAAAATTCTTAAAAAATTCGTCCAAAATCTTGATGTCTCCAATTTCTTGTTTTGTACGTTTTTTCCACGTGTCTTGACATCCAATGTATCCATGCAAAGTTTGGTGAAGATCTGAGTATGTCGTTTTTGACCTTATCTGGAACCTCCCATCTGAAAATTTGAAAATTCTTAAAAAAATTGTCGAAAATCTTGATGTCTCCAATCTCTTGTTTTGTACGTTTTTTCCACGTGTCTTGACATCCAATGTATCCCTGCAAAGTTTGGTGAAGATCTGAGTATGTAGTTTTTGACCATATATGGAACCTCCTTTCTGAAAATTTGAAAATTCTTAAAAAATTCGTCCAAAATCTTGATGACCCCAATCTCTTGTTTTGTACGTTTTTTCCACGTGTCTTGACATCCAATGTATCCCTGCAAAGTTTGGTGAAGATCTGAGTATGTAGTTTTTGACCTTATACGGAACCTCCTTTCTGAAAATTTGAAAATTCTCAAAAAATTCGTCCAAAATCTTGATGTCTCCAATTTCTTGTTTTGTACGTTTTTTCCACGTGTCTTGACATCCAATGTATCCATGCAAAGTTTGGTGAAGATCTGAGTATGTCGTTTTTGACCTTGTCTGGAACCTCCCATCTGAACATTTGAAAATTCTTAAAAAATCCGTCCAAAATCTTGATGACCCCAATCTCTTGTTTTGTACGTTTTTTCCACGTGTCTTGACATCCAATGTATCCCTGCAAAGTTTGGTGAAGATCTGAGTATGTCGTTTTTGACCTTATCTGGAACCTCCCATCTGAAAATTTGAAAATTCTTAAAAAATTCGTCGAAAATCTTGATGTCTCCGATCTCTTGTTTTGTACGTTTTTTCCACGTGTCTTGACATGCAAAGTATTCCTGCAAAGTTTGGTGAAGATCTGAGTATGTAGTTTTTGACCTCATCTGGAACCTCCTATCTGAAAATTTGAAAATTCTTTAAAAATTCGTCCAAAATATTGATGTCTCCAATCTCTTGTTTTGTACGTTTTTTCCACGTGTCTTGACATCCAATGTATCCCTGCAATGTTTGGTGAAGATCTGAGTATGTAGTTTTTGACCTTATCTGGAACCTCCCATCTGAAAATTTGAAAATTCCTAAAAAATCCGTCAAAAATCTTGATGACCCCAATCTCTTGTTTTGTACGTTTTTTCCACGTGTCTTGACATCCAATGTATCCCTGCAAAGTTTGGTGAAGATCTGAGTATGTAGTTTTTGACCTTATCTGGAACCTCCTATCTGAAAATTTGAAAATTCTTAAAAAATTCGTCCAAAATCTTGATGTCTCCAATCTCTTGTTTTGTACGTTTTTTCCACGTGTCTTGATATCCAATGTATCCCTGCAAAGTTTGGTGAAGATCTGAGTATGTCGTTTTTGATCTTATCTGGAGCATCCTTTCTGAAAATTTGAAAATTGTTAAAAAATTCGTCCAAAATCTTGATGTCTCCTATCTCTTGTTTTGTACGTTTTTTCCACGTGTCTTGACATCCAATGTATCCCTGCAAAGTTTGGTGAAGATCTGAGTATGTAGTTTTTGACCTTATCTGGAACCTCCCATCTGAAAATTTGAAAATTCTTAAAAAATTCGACCAAAATCTTGATGTCTCCAATCTCTTGTTTTGTACGTTTTTTCCACGTGTCTTGACACATAATGTATCCATGCAAAGTTTGGTGAAGATCTGAGTATGTAGTTTTTGACCTTTTATGGAACCTCCTATCTGAAAATTTGAAAATTCTTAAAAAATTCGTCCAAAATCTTGATGTCTCCAATCTCTTGTTTTGTACCTTTTTTCCACGTGTCTTGACATTCAATGTATCCCTGCAAAGTTTGGTGAAGATCTGAGTATGTAGTTTTTGACCTTATATGGAACCTCCTTTCTGAAAATTTGAAAATTCTTAAAAAATTCGTCCAAAATCTTGATGTCTCCAATCTCTTGTTTTGTACGTTTTTTCCACGTGTCTTGACATCCAATGTATCCCTGCAAAGTTTGGTGAAGATCTGAGTATGTAGTTTTTGACCTTATATGGAACCTGAAAATTTGAAAATTCTTAAAAAATTTGACCAAAATCTTGATGTCCCCAATCCTAGGTCTTGTATGTTTTTTCCACGTGTCTTGACATCCAATGTATCCCTGCAAAGTTTGGTGAAGATCTGAGTATGTAGTTTTTGACCTTATCTCGAACCTCCTTTATGAAAATTTGAAAATTCTTAAAAATATCGTCCAAAATCTTGATGTCTCCTATCTCTTGTTTTGTACGTTTTTTCCACGTGTCTTGACATCCAATGTATCCCTGCAAAGTTTGGTGAAGATCTGAGTATGTAGTTTTTGACCTTATCTGGAACCTCCTATCTGAAAATTTGAAAATTCTTAAAAAATTCGACCAAAATCTTGATGTCTCCAATCTCTTGTTTTGTACGTTTTTTCCACGTGTCTTGACACATAATGTATCCATGCAAAGTTTGGTGAAGATCTGAGTATGTAGTTTTTGAACTTATATGGAACCTCCTATCTGAAAATTTGAAAATTCTTAAAAAATTCGACCAAAATCTTGATGTCCCCATATCCTATGTTTTGTATGTTTTTTCCACGTGTCTTGACATCCAATGTATCCATGCAAAGTTTGGTGAAGATCTGAGTATGTAGTTTTTGACCTTATATGGAACCTCCCATCTGAAAATTTGAAAATTCTTAAAAAATTCGTCCAAAATCTTGATGACCCCAATCTCTTTTTTTGTACGTTTTTTCCACGTGTCTTGACATCCAATGTATCCCTGCAAAGTTGGTGAAGATCTGAGTATGTAGTTTTTGACCTTATCTGGAACCTCCCATCTGAAAATTTGAAAATTCTTAAAAAATTCGTCGAAAATCTTGATGTCTCCAATCTCTTGTTTTGTACGTTTTTTCCACGTGTCTTGACATGCAAAGTATCCCTGCAACGTTTGGTGAAGATCTGAGTATGTCGTTTTTGACCTTATCTGGAACCCCCTTTATGAAAATTTGAAAATTCTTAAAAATATCGTCCAAAATCTTGATGTCGCCAATCTCTTGTTTTTACGTTTTTTCCACGTGTCTTGACATCCAATGTATCCCTGTTAAGTTTGGTAAAGATCTGAGTATGTAGTTTTTGACCTTATATGGAACCTCTTATCTGGAAATTTGAAAATTCTTAAAAAATTCGACCAAAATCTTGATGTCCCCAATCCTATGTTTTGTATGTTTTTTTCACGTGTCTTGACATCCAATGTATCCCTGCAAAGTTTGGTGAAGATCTGAGTATGTCGTTTTTGACCTTATCTGGAACATCCTTTCTGAAAATTTGAAAATTCTTAAAAAATTCGTCCAAAATCTTGATGTCTCCAATCTCTTGTTTTGTACGTTTTTTCCACGTGTCTCGACATCCAATGTATCCCTGCAAAGTTTGGTGAAGATCTGAGTATGTAGTTTTTGACCTTATCTGGAACCTCCTATCTGAAAATTTGAAAATTCTTAAAAAATTCGTCCAAAATCTTGATGTCTCCAATCTCTTGTTTTGTACGTTTTTTCCACGTGTCTTGACATTCAATGTATTCCGGCAAAGTTTGGTGAAGATCTGAGTATGTAGTTTTTGACCTTATCTGGAACCTCCTATCTGAAAATTTGAAAATTCTTCAAAAATTCGTCGAGAATCTTGATGTCTCCAATCTCTTGTTTTGTACGTTTTTTCCACGTGTCTTGACATCCAATGTATCCCTGCAAAGTTTGGTGAAGATCTGAGTATGTAGTTTTTGAAATTATATGGAACCTCCTATCTGAAAATTTGAAAATTCTTAAAAAATTCGTCCAAAATCTTGATGTCCCCAATCCTATGTTTTGTATGTTTTTTCCACGTGTCTTGACATCCAATGTATCCATGCAAAGTTTGGTGAAGATCTGAGTATGTCGTTTTTGACCTTATCTGGAACCTCCCATCTGAAAATTTGAAAATTCTTAAAAAATTCTTCGAAAATCTTGATGTCTCCGATCTCTTGTTTTGTACGTTTTTTCCACGTGTCTTGACATGCAAAGTATTCCTGCAAAGTTTGGTGAAGATCTGAGTATGTAGTTTTTGACCTCATCTGGAACCTCCTATCTGAAAATTTGAAAATTCTTAAAAAATTCGTCCAAAATATTGATGTCTCCAATCTCTTGTTTTGTACGTTTTTTCCACGTGTCTTGACATCCAATGTATCCCTGCAATGTTTGGTGAAGATCTGAGTATGTAGTTTTTGACCTTATCTGGAACCTCCCATCTGAAAATTTGAAAATTCCTAAAAAATCCGTCCAAAATCTTGATGACCCCAATCTCTTGTTTTGTACGTTTTTTCCACGTGTCTTGACATCCAATGTATCCCTGCAAAGTTTGGTGAAGATCTAAGTATGTAGTTTTTGACCTTATCTCGAACCTCCTATCTGAAAATTTGAAAATTCTTAAAAAATTCGTCCAAAATCTTGATGTCTCCAATCTCTTGTTTTGTACGTTTTTTCCACGTGTCTTGATATCCAATGTATCCCTGCAAAGTTTGGTGAAGATCTGAGTATGTCGTTTTTGACCTTATCTGGAACATCCTTTCTGAAAATTTGAAAATTGTTAAAAAATTCGTCCAAAATGTTGATGTCTCCTATCTCTTGTTTTGTACGTTTTTTCCACGTGTCTTGACATCCAATGTATCCCTGCAAAGTTTGGTGAAGATCTGAGTATGTAGTTTTTGACCTTATCTGGAACATCCTTTCTGAAAATTTGAAAATTGTTAAAAAATTCGACCAAAATCTTGATGTCTCCAATCTCTTGTTTTGTACGTTTTTTCCACGTGTCTTGACACATAATGTATCCATGCAAAGTTTGGTGAAGATCTGAGTATGTAGTTTTTGACCTTATATGGAACCTCCTATCTGAAAATTTGAAAATTCTTAAAAAATTCGTCCAAAATCTTGATGTCTCCAATCTCTTGTTTTGTACGTTTTTTCCACGTGTCTTGACATCCAATGTATCCCTGCAAAGTTTGGTGAAGATCTGAGTATGTAGTTTTTGACCTTATCTGGAACCTCCCATCTGAAAATTTGAAAATTCCTAAAAAATCCGTCCAAAATCTTGATGACCCCAATCTCTTGTTTTGTACGTTTTTTCCACGTGTCTTGACATTCAATGTATCCCTGCAAAGTTTGGTGAAGATCTGAGTATGTAGTTTTTGACCTTATATGGAACCTCCTTTCTGAAAATTTGAAAATTCTTAAAAAATTCGTCCAAAATCTTGATGTCTCCAATCTCTTGTTTTGTACGTTTTTTCCACGTGTCTTGACATTCAATGTATCCCTGCAAAGTTTGGTGAAGATCTGAGTATGTAGTTTTTGACCTTATCTGGAACCTCCTATCTGAAAATTTGAAAATTCTTCAAAAATTCGTCGAGAATCTTGATGTCTCCAATCTCTTGTTTTGTACGTTTTTTCCACGTGTCTTGACATCCAATGTATCCCTGCAATGTTTGGTGAAGATCTGAGTATGTAGTTTTTGACCTTATCTGGAACCTCCTATCTGAAAATTTGAAAATTCTTCAAAAATTCGTCCAATATCTTGATGTCTCCAATCTCTTGTTTTGTACGTTTTTTCCACGTGTCTCGACCTCCAATGTATCCCTGCAAAGTTTGGTGAAGATCTGAGTATGTCGTTTTTGACCTTATCTGGAACATCCTTTCTGAAAATTTGAAAATTCTTAAAAAATTCGTCAAAAATCTTGATGTCTCCAATCTCTTGTTTTGTACGTTTTTTCCACGTGTCTTGACATGCAAAGTATCCCTGCAACGTTTGGTGAAGATCTGAGTATGTCGTTTTTGACCTTATCTGGAACCTCCTTTATGAAAATTTGAAAATTCTTAAAAATATCGTCCAAAATCTTGATGTCGCCAATCTCTTGTTTTTACGTTTTTTCCATGTGTCTTGACATCCAATGTATCCCTGTTAAGTTTGGTAAAGATCTGAGTATGTAGTTTTTGACCTTATATGGAACCTCTTATCTGGAAATTTGAAAATTCTTAAAAAATTCGACCAAAATCTTGATGTCCCCAATCCTATGTTTTGTATGTTTTTTCCACGTGTCTTGACATCCAATGTATCCCTGCAAAGTTTGGTGAAGATCTGAGTATGTCGTTTTTGACCTTATCTGGAACATCCTTTCTGAAAATTTGAAAATTCTTAAAAAATTCGTCCAAAATCTTGATGTCTCCAATCTCTTGTTTTGTACGTTTTTTCCACGTGTCTTGACATGCAAAGTATCCCTGCAACGTTTGGTGAAGATCTGAGTATGTAGTTTTTGACCTTATCTGGAACCTCCTATCTGAAAATTTGAAAATTCTTAAAAAATTCGTCCAAAATCTTGATGTCTCCAATCTCTTGTTTTGTACGTTCTTTCCACGTGTCTTGACATCCAATGTATCCCTGCAATGTTTGGTGAAGATCTGAGTATGTAGTTTTTGACCTTATATGGAACCTCCTATCTGAAAATTTGAAAATTCTTAAAAAAATTTAACAAAATCTTGATGTCCCCAATCCTATGTTTTGTATGTTTTTTCCACGTGTCTTGACATACAATGTATCCCTGCAGAGTTTGGTGAAGATCTGAGTATGTAGTTTTTGACCTTATCTGGAACCTCCCATCTGAAAATTTGAAAATTCCTAAAAAATCCGTCCAAAATCTTGTTGACCCCAATCTCTTGTTTTGTACGGTTTTTCCACGTGTCTTGACATCCAATGTATCCCTGCAAAGTTTGGTGAAGATCTGAGTATGTAGTTTTCGACCTTATCTGGAACCTCCTATCTGAAAATTTGAAAATTCTTAAAAAATTCGTCCAAAATCTTGATGTCTCCAATCTTTTGTTTTGTACGTTTTTTCCACGTGTCTTGATATCCAATGTATCCCTGCAAAGTTTGGTCAAGATCTGAGTATGTCGTTTTTGACCTTATCTGGAACATCCTTTCTGAAAATTTGAAAATTCTTAAAAAATTCGTCCAAAATCTTGATGTCTCCTATCTCTTGTTTTGTACGTTTTTTCCACGTGTCTTGACATCCAATGTATCCCTGCAAAGTTTGGTGAAGATCTGAGTATGTAGTTTTTGACCTTATCTGGAATCTCCCATCTGAAAATTTGAAAATTCTTAAAAAATTCGACCAAAATCTTGATGTTTCCAATCTCTTGTTTTGTACGTTTTTTCCACGTGTCTTGACACATAATGTATCCATGCAAAGTTTGGTGAAGATCTGAGTATGTCGTTTTTGACCTTATCTGGAACCTCCCATCTGAAAATTTGAAAATTCTTAAAAAATTTGTCGAAAATCTTGATGTCTCCAATCTCTTGTTTTGTACGTTTTTTCCACGTGTCTTGACATCCAATGTATCCCTGCAAAGTTTGGTGAAGATCTGAGTATGTAGTTTTTGACCTTATATGGAACCTCCTTTCTGAAAATTTGAAAATTCTTAAAAAATTCGTCCAAAATCTTGATGACCCCAATCTCTTGTTTTGTACGTTTTTTCCACGTGTCTTGACATCCAATGTATCCCTGCAAAGTTTGGTGAAGATCTGAGTATGTAGTTTTTGACCTTATACGGAACCTCCTTTCTGAAAATTTGAAAATTCTTAAAAAATTCGTCCAAAATCTTGATGTCTCCAATTTCTTGTTTTGTACGTTTTTTCCACGTGTCTTGACATCCAATGTATCCATGCAAAGTTTGGTGAAGATCTGAGTATGTCGTTTTTGACCTTGTCTGGAACCTCCCATCTGAAAATTTGAAAATTCTTAAAAAATTCGTCGAAAATCTTGATGTCTCCGATCTCTTGTTTTGTACGTTTTTTCCACGTGTCTTGACATGCAAAGTATTCCTGCAAAGTTTGGTGAAGATCTGAGTATGTAGTTTTTGACCTCATCTGGAACCTCCTATCTGAAAATTTGAAAATTCTTAAAAAATTCATCCAAAATCTTGATGTCTCCAATCTCTTGTTTTGTACGTTTTTTCCACGTGTCTTGACATCCAATGTATCCCTGCAATGTTTGGTGAAGATCTGAGTATGTAGTTTTTGACCTTATCTGGAACCTCCCATCTGAAAATTTGAAAATTCCTAAAAAATCCGTCCAAAATCTTGATGACCCCAATCTCTTGTTTTGTACGATTTTTCCACGTGTCTTGACATCCAATGTATCCCTGCAAAGTTTGGTGAAGATCTGAGTATGTAGTTTTTGACCTTATCTGGAACCTCCTATCTGAAAATTTGAAAATTCTTAAAAAATTCGTCCAAAATCTTGATGTCTCCAATCTCTTGTTTTGTACGTTTTTTCCACGTGTCTTGATATCCAATGTATCCCTGCAAAGTTTGGTGAAGATCTGAGTATGTCGTTTTTGACCTTATCTGGAACATCCTTTCTGAAAATTTGAAAATTCTTAAAAAATTCGTCCAAAATCTTGATGTCTCCTATCTCTTGTTTTGTACGTTTTTTCCACGTGTCTTGACATCCAATGTATCCCTGCAAAGTTTGGTGAAGATCTGAGTATGTAGTTTTTGACCTTATCTGGAACCTCCCATCTGAAAATTTGAAAATTCTTAAAAAATTCGACCAAAATCTTGATGTCTCCAATCTCTTGTTTTGTACGTTTTTTCCACGTGTCTTGACACATAATGTATCCATGCAAAGTTTGGTGAAGATCTGAGTATGTAGTTTTTGACCTTATATGGAACATCCTATCTGAAAATTTGAAAATTCTTAAAAAATTCGTCCAAAATCTTGATGTCTCCAATCTCTTGTTTTGTACGTTTTTTCCACGTGTCTTGACATCCAATGTATCCCTGCAATGTTTGGTGAAGATCTGAGTATGTAGTTTTTGACCTTATATGGAACCTCCTATCTGAAAATTTGAAAATTCTTAAAAAAATCGTCCAAAATCTTGATGTCTCCAATCTCTTGTTTTGTACGTTCTTTCCACGTGTCTTGACATCCAATGTATCCCTGCATAGTTTAGTGAAGATCTGAGTATGTAGTTTTTGACCTTATATGGAACCTCCTATCTGAAAATTTGAAAATTCTTAAAAAAATTTAACAAAATCTTGATGTCCCCAATCCTATGTTTTGTATGTTTTTTCCACATGTCTTGACATACAATGTATCCCTGCAGAGTTTGGTGAAGATCTGAGTATGTAGTTTTTGACCTTATCTGGAACCTCCCATCTGAAAATTTGAAAATTCCTAAAAAATCCGTCCAAAATCTTGTTGACCCCAATCTATTGTTTTGTACGTTTTTTCCACGTGTCTTGACATCCAATGTATCCCTGCAAAGTTTGGTGAAGATCTGAGTATGTAGTTTTTGACCTTATATGGAACCTCCTTTCTGAAAATTTGAAAATTCTTAAAAAATTCGTCCAAAATCTTGATGACCCCAATCTCTTGTTTTGTACGTTTTTTCCACGTGTCTTGACATCCAATGTATCCCTGCAAAGTTTGGTGAAGATCTGAGTATGTAGTTTTTGACCTTATACGGAACCTCCTTTCTGAAAATTTGAAAATTCTTAAAAAATTCGTCCAAAATCTTGATGTCTCCAATTTCTTGTTTTGTACGTTTTTTCCACGTGTCTTGACATCCAATGTATCCATGCAAAGTTTGGTGAAGATCTGAGTATGTCGTTTTTGACCTTGTCTGGAACCTCCCATCTGAAAATTTGAAAATTCTTAAAAAATTCGTCGAAAATCTTGATGTCTCCGATCTCTTGTTTTGTACGTTTTTTCCACGTGTCTTGACATGCAAAGTATTCCTGCAAAGTTTGGTGAAGATCTGAGTATGTAGTTTTTGACCTCATCTGGAACCTCCTATCTGAAAATTTGAAAATTCTTAAAAAATTCATCCAAAATCTTGATGTCTCCAATCTCTTGTTTTGTACGTTTTTTCCACGTGTCTTGACATCCAATGTATCCCTGCAATGTTTGGTGAAGATCTGAGTATGTAGTTTTTGACCTTATCTGGAACCTCCCATCTGAAAATTTGAAAATTCCTAAAAAATCCGTCCAAAATCTTGATGACCCCAATCTCTTGTTTTGTACGTTTTTTCCACGTGTCTTGACATCCAATGTATCCCTGCAAAGTTTGGTGAAGATCTGAGTATGTCGTTTTTGACCTTATCTGGAACATCCTTTCTGAAAATTTGAAAATTGTTAAAAAATTCGTCCAAAATCTTGATGTCTCCTATCTCTTGTTTTGTACGTTTTTTCCACGTGTCTTGACATCCAATGTATCCCTGCAAAGTTTGGTGAAGATCTGAGTATGTAGTTTTTGACCTTATCTGGAACCTCCCATCTGAAAATTTGAAAATTCTTAAAAAATTCGACCAAAATCTTGATGTCTCCAATCTCTTGTTTTGTACGTTTTTTCCACGTGTCTTGACACATAATGTATCCATGCAAAGTTTGGTGAAGATCTGAGTATGTAGTTTTTGACCTTATATGGAACCTCCTATCTGAAAATTTGAAAATTCCTAAAAAATTTGACCAAAATCTTGATGTCCCCAATCCTATGTTTTGTATGTTTTTTCCACGTGTCTTGACATCCAATGTATCCCTGCAGAGTTTGGTGAAGATCTGAGTATGTAGTTTTTGACCTTATCTGGAACCTCCCATCTGAAAATTTGAAAATTCTTAAAAAATTCGTCGAAAATCTTGATGTCTCCAATCTCTTGTTTTGTACGTTTTTTCCACGTGTCTTGACATGCAAAGTATCCCTGCAACGTTTGGTGAAGATCTGAGTATGTAGTTTTTGACCTTATCTGGAACCTCCTATCTGAAAATTTGAAAATTCTTAAAAAATTCGTCCAAAATCTTGATGTCTCCAATCTCTTGTTTTGTACGTTTTTTCCACGTGTCTTGACATCCAATGTATCCCTGCAATGTTTGGTGAAGATCTGAGTATGTAGTTTTTGACCTTATATGGAACCTACTATCTGAAAATTTGAAAATTCTTAAAAAAATCGTCCAAAATCTTGATGTCTCCAATCTCTTGTTTTGTACGTTCTTTCCACGTGTCTTGACATCCAATGTATCCCTGCATAGTTTAGTGAAGATCTGAGTATGTAGTTTTTGACCTTATATGGAACCTCCTATCTGAAAATTTGAAAATTCTTAAAAAAATTTAACAAAATCTTGATGTCCCCAATCCTATGTTTTGTATGTTTTTTCCACATGTCTTGACATACAATGTATCCCTGCAGAGTTTGGTGAAGATCTGAGTATGTAGTTTTTGACCTTATCTGGAACCTCCCATCTGAAAATTTGAAAATTCCTAAAAAATCCGTCCAAAATCTTGTTGACCCCAATCTATTGTTTTGTACGTTTTTTCCACGTGTCTTGACATCCAATGTATCCCTGCAAAGTTTAGAGAAGATCTGAGTATGTAGTTTTTGACCTTATCTGGAACCGCATTTCTGAAAATTTGAAAATTCTTTAAAAAATCGTCCAAAATCTTGATGTCTCCAATCTCTTGTTTTGTACGGTTTTTCCACGTGTCTTGACATCCAATGTATCCCTGCAAAGTTTGGTGAAGATCTGAGTATGTAGTTTTTGACCTTATCTGGAACCTCCTATCTGAAAATTTGAAAATTCTTAAAAAATTCGTCCAAAATCTTGATGTCTCCAATCTCTTGTTTTGTACGTTTTTTCCACGTGTCTTGATATCCAATGTATCCCTGCAAAGTTTGGTGAAGATCTGAGTATGTCGTTTTTGACCTTATCTGGAACATCCTTTCTGAAAATTTGAAAATTGTTAAAAAATTCGTCCAAAATCTTGATGTCTCCTATCTCTTGTTTTGTACGTTTTTTCCACGTGTCTTGACATCCAATGTATCCCTGCAAAGTTTGGTGAAGATCTGAGTATGTAGTTTTTGACCTTATCTGGAACCTCCCATCTGAAAATTTGAAAATTCTTAAAAAATTCGACCAAAATCTTGATGTCTCCAATCTCTTGTTTTGTACGTTTTTTCCACGTGTCTTGACACATAATGTATCCATGCAAAGTTTGGGGAAGATCTGAGTATGTAGTTTTTGACCTTATATGGAACCTCCTATCTGAAAATTTGAGAATTCTTAAAAAATTCGTCCAAAATCTTGGTCTCCAATCTCTTGTTTTGTACGTTTTTTCCGCGTGTCTTGACATCCAATGTATCCCTGCAAAGTTTGGTGAAGATCTGAGTATGTAGTTTTTGACCTTATCTGGAACCTCCCATCTGAAAATTCGAAAATTCCTAAAAAATCCGTGCAAAATCTTGATGACCCCAATCTCTTGTTTTGTACGTTTTTTCCACGTGTCTTGACATTCAATGTATCCCTGTAAAGTTTGGTGAAGATCTGAGTATGTAGTTTTTGACCCTATATGGAACCTCCCATCTGAAAATTTGAAAATTCTTAAAAAATTCGTCCAAAATCTTGATGTCCCCAATCTCTTGTTTTGTACGTTTTTTCCACGTGTCTTGACATCCAATGTATCCCTGCAAAGTTTGGTGAAGATCTGAGTATGTAGTTTTTGACCTTATACGGAACCTCCTTTCTGAAAATTTGAAAATTCTTAAAAAATTCGTCCAAAATCTTGATGTCTCCAATTTCTTGTTTTGTACGTTTTTTCCACGTGTCTTGACATCCAATGTATCCATGCAAAGTTTGGTGAAGATCTGAGTATGTCGTTTTTGACCTTATCTGGAACCTCCCATCTGAAAATTTGAAAATTCTTAAAAAAATTGTCGAAAATCTTGATGTCTCCAATCTCTTGTTTTGTACGTTTTTCCCACGTGTCTTGACATCCAATGTATCCCTGCAAAGTTTGGTGAAGATCTGAGTATGTAGTTTTTGACCTTATATGGAACCTCCTTTCTGAAAATTTGAAAATTCTTAAAAAATTCGTCCAAAATCTTGATGACCCCAATCTCTTGTTTTGTACGTTTTTTCCACGTGTCTTGACATCCAATGTATCCCTGCAAAGTTTGGTGAAGATCTGAGTATGTAGTTTTTGACCTTATACGGAACCTCCTTTCTGAAAATTTGAAAATTCTCAAAAAATTCGTCCAAAATCTTGATGTCTCCAATTTCTTGTTTTGTACGTTTTTTCCACGTGTCTTGACATCCAATGTATCCATGCAAAGTTTGGTGAAGATCTGAGTATGTCGTTTTTGACCTTGTCTGGAACCTCCCATCTGAACATTTGAAAATTCTTAAAAAATCCGTCCAAAATCTTGATGACCCCAATCTCTTGTTTTGTACGTTTTTTCCACGTGTCTTGACATCCAATGTATCCCTGCAAAGTTTGGTGAAGATCTGAGTATGTCGTTTTTGACCTTATCTGGAACCTCCCATCTGAAAATTTGAAAATTCTTAAAAAATTCGTCGAAAATCTTGATGTCTCCGATCTCTTGTTTTGTACGTTTTTTCCACGTGTCTTGACATGCAAAGTATTCCTGCAAAGTTTGGTGAAGATCTGAGTATGTAGTTTTTGACCTCATCTGGAACCTCCTATCTGAAAATTTGAAAATTCTTTAAAAATTCGTCCAAAATATTGATGTCTCCAATCTCTTGTTTTGTACGTTTTTTCCACGTGTCTTGACATCCAATGTATCCCTGCAAAGTTTGGTGAAGATCTGAGTATGTAGTTTTTGACCTTATCTGGAACCTCCTATCTGAAAATTTGAAAATTCTTAAAAAATTCGTCCAAAATCTTGATGTCTCCAATCTCTTGTTTTGTACGTTTTTTCCACGTGTCTTGATATCCAATGTATCCCTGCAAAGTTTGGTGAAGATCTGAGTATGTCGTTTTTGACCATATCTGGAGCATCCTTTCTGAAAATTTGAAAATTGTTAAAAAATTCGTCCAAAATCTTGATGTCTCCTATCTCTTGTTTTGTACGTTTTTTCCACGTGTCTTGACATCCAATGTATCCCTGCAAAGTTTGGTGAAGATCTGAGTATGTAGTTTTTGACCTTATCTGGAACCTCCCATCTGAAAATTTGAAAATTCTTAAAAAATTCGACCAAAATCTTGATGTCTCCAATCTCTTGTTTTGTACGTTTTTTCCACGTGTCTTGACACATAATGTATCCATGCAAAGTTTGGTGAAGATCTGAGTATGTAGTTTTTGACCTTTTATGGAACCTCCTATCTGAAAATTTGAAAATTCTTAAAAAATTCGTCCAAAATCTTGATGTCTCCAATCTCTTGTTTTGTACCTTTTTTCCACGTGTCTTGACATTCAATGTATCCCTGCAAAGTTTGGTGAAGATCTGAGTATGTAGTTTTTGACCTTATATGGAACCTCCTTTCTGAAAATTTGAAAATTCTTAAAAAATTCGTCCAAAATCTTGATGTCTCCAATCTCTTGTTTTGTACGTTTTTTCCACGTGTCTTGACATCCAATGTATCCCTGCAAAGTTTGGTGAAGATCTGAGTATGTAGTTTTTGACCTTATATGGAACCTGAAAATTTGAAAATTCTTAAAAAATTTGACCAAAATCTTGATGTCCCCAATCTCTTGTTTTGTACGTTTTTTCCACGTGTCTTGACATGCAAAGTATTCCTGCAAAGTTTGGTGAAGATCTGAGTATGTAGTTTTTGACCTCATCTGGAACCTCCTATCTGAAAATTTGAAAATTCTTAAAAAATTCGTCCAAAATATCGATGTCTCCAATCTCTTGTTTTGTACGTTTTTTCCACGTGTCTTGACATCCAATGTATCCCTGCAATGTTTGGTGAAGATCTGAGTATGTAGTTTTTGACCTTATCTGGAACCTCCCATCTGAAAATTTGAAAATTCCTAAAAAATCCGTCAAAAATCTTGATGACCCCAATCTCTTGTTTTGTACGTTTTTCCACGTGTCTTGACATCCAATGTATCCCTGCAAAGTTTGGTGAAGATCTGAGTATGTAGTTTTTGACCTTATATGGAACCTCCTTTCTGAAAATTTGAAAATTCTTAAAAAATTCGTCCAAAATCTTGATGTCTCCAATCTCTTGTTTTGTACGTTTTTTCCACGTGTCTTGACATCCAATGTATCCCTGCAAAGTTTGGTGAAGATCTGAGTATGTAGTTTTTGACCTTATATGGAACCTGAAAATTTGAAAATTCTTAAAAAATTTGACCAAAATCTTGATGTCCCCAATCCTAGGTCTTGTATGTTTTTTCCACGTGTCTTGACATCCAATGTATCCCTGCAAAGTTTGGTGAAGATCTGAGTATGTAGTTTTTGACCTTATCTCGAACCTCCTTTATGAAAATTTGAAAATTCTTAAAAATATCGTCCAAAATCTTGATGTCTCCTATCTCTTGTTTTGTACGTTTTTTCCACGTGTCTTGACATCCAATGTATCCCTGCAAAGTTTGGTGAAGATCTGAGTATGTAGTTTTTGACCTTATCTGGAACCTCCTATCTGAAAATTTGAAAATTCTTAAAAAATTCTACCAAAATCTTGATGTCTCCAATCTCTTGTTTTGTACGTTTTTTCCACGTGTCTTGACACATAATGTATCCATGCAAAGTTTGGTGAAGATCTGAGTATGTAGTTTTTGACCTTATATGGAACCTCCTATCTGAAAATTTGAAAATTCTTAAAAAATTCGACCAAAATCTTGATGTCCCCAATCCTATGTTTTGTATGTTTTTTCCACGTGTCTTGACATCCAATGTATCCATGCAAAGTTTGGTGAAGATCTGAGTATGTAGTTTTTGACCTTATATGGAACCTCCCATCTGAAAATTTGAAAATTCTTAAAAAATTCGTCCAAAATCTTGATGACCCCAATCTCTTTTTTTTGTACGTTTTTTCCACGTGTCTTGACATCCAATGTATCCCTGCAAAGTTGGTGAAGATCTGAGTATGTAGTTTTTGACCTTATCTGGAACCGCATTTCTGAAAATTTGAAAATTCTTTAAAAAATCGTCCAAAATCTTGATGTCTCCAATCTCTTGTTTTGTACGGTTTTTCCACGTGTCTTGACATCCAATGTATCCCTGCAAAGTTTGGTGAAGATCTGAGTATGTAGTTTTTGACCTTATCTGGAACCTCCTATCTGAAAATTTGAAAATTCTTAAAAAATTCCTCCAAAATCTTGATGTCTCCAATCTCTTGTTTTGTACGTTTTTTCCACGTGTCTTGATATCCAATGTATCCCTGCAAAGTTTGGTGAAGATCTGAGTATGTCGTTTTTGACCTTATCTGGAACATCCTTTCTGAAAATTTGAAAATTGTTAAAAAATTCGTCCAAAATCTTGATGTCTCCTATCTCTTGTTTTGTACGTTTTTTCCACGTGTCTTGACATCCAATGTATCCCTGCAAAGTTTGGTGAAGATCTGAGTATGTAGTTTTTGACCATATCTGGAGCATCCTTTCTGAAAATTTGAAAATTGTTAAAAAATTCGTCCAAAATCTTGATGTCTCCTATCTCTTGTTTTGTACGTTTTTTCCACGTGTCTTGACATCCAATGTATCCCTGCAAAGTTTGGTGAAGATCTGAGTATGTAGTTTTTGACCTTATCTGGAACCTCCCATCTGAAAATTTGAAAATTCTTAAAAAATTCGACCAAAATCTTGATGTCTCCAATCTCTTGTTTTGTACGTTTTTTCCACGTGTCTTGACACATAATGTATCCATGCAAAGTTTGGTGAAGATCTGAGTATGTAGTTTTTGACCTTTTATGGAACCTCCTATCTGAAAATTTGAAAATTCTTAAAAAATTCGTCCAAAATCTTGATGTCTCCAATCTCTTGTTTTGTACCTTTTTTCCACGTGTCTTGACATTCAATGTATCACTGCAAAGTTTGGTGAAGATCTGAGTATGTAGTTTTTGACCTTATATGGAACCTCCTTTCTGAAAATTTGAAAATTCTTAAAAAATTCGTCCAAAATCTTGATGTCTCCAATCTCTTGTTTTGTACGTTTTTTCCACGTGTCTTGACATCCAATGTATCCCTGCAAAGTTTGGTGAAGATCTGAGTATGTAGTTTTTGACCTTATATGGAACCTGAAAATTTGAAAATTCTTAAAAAATCCGTCCAAAATCTTGATGACCCCAATCTCTTGTTTTGTACGTTTTTTCCACGTGTCTTGACATCCAAT
The DNA here is from genome assembly GCF_977018435.1 of Lepisma saccharinum. NCBI lineage: Eukaryota > Metazoa > Arthropoda > Insecta > Zygentoma > Lepismatidae > Lepisma > Lepisma saccharinum. The sequence continues at coordinate 154,169 of NW_028142952.1, read as the reverse complement.
GTATCCCTGCAAAGTTTGGTGAAGATCTGAGTATGTCGTTTTTGACCTTATCTGGAACCTCCCATCTGAAAATTTGAAAATTCTTAAAAAATTCGTCGAAAATCTTGATGTCTCCGATCTCTTGTTTTGTACGTTTTTTCCACGTGTCTTGACATGCAAAGTATTCCTGCAAAGTTTGGTGAAGATCTGAGTATGTAGTTTTTGACCTCATCTGGAACCTCCTATCTGAAAATATGAAAATTCTTTAAAAATTCGTCCAAAATATTGATGTCTCCAATCTCTTGTTTTGTACGTTTTTTCCACGTGTCTTGACATCCAATGTATCCCTGCAAAGTTTGGTGAAGATCTGAGTATGTAGTTTTTGACCTTATCTGGAACCTCCTATCTGAAAATTTGAAAATTCTTAAAAAATTCGTCCAAAATCTTGATGTCTCCAATCTCTTGTTTTGTACGTTTTTTCCACGTGTCTTGATATCCAATGTATCCCTGCAAAGTTTGGTGAAGATCTGAGTATGTCGTTTTTGACCATATCTGGAGCATCCTTTCTGAAAATTTGAAAATTGTTAAAAAATTCGTCCAAAATCTTGATGTCTCCTATCTCTTGTTTTGTACGTTTTTTCCACGTGTCTTGACATCCAATGTATCCCTGCAAAGTTTGGTGAAGATCTGAGTATGTAGTTTTTGACCTTATCTGGAACCTCCCATCTGAAAATTTGAAAATTCTTAAAAAATTCGACCAAAATCTTGATGTCTCCAATCTCTTGTTTTGTACGTTTTTTCCACGTGTCTTGACACATAATGTATCCATGCAAAGTTTGGTGAAGATCTGAGTATGTAGTTTTTGACCTTTTATGGAACCTCCTATCTGAAAATTTGAAAATTCTTAAAAAATTCGTCCAAAATCTTGATGTCTCCAATCTCTTGTTTTGTACCTTTTTTCCACGTGTCTTGACATTCAATGTATCCCTGCAAAGTTTGGTGAAGATCTGAGTATGTAGTTTTTGACCTTATATGGAACCTCCTTTCTGAAAATTTGAAAATTCTTAAAAAATTCGTCCAAAATCTTGATGTCTCCAATCTCTTGTTTTGTACGTTTTTTCCACGTGTCTTGACATCCAATGTATCCCTGCAAAGTTTGGTGAAGATCTGAGTATGTAGTTTTTGACCTTATATGGAACCTGAAAATTTGAAAATTCTTAAAAAATTTGACCAAAATCTTGATGTCCCCAATCTCTTGTTTTGTACGTTTTTTCCACGTGTCTTGACATGCAAAGTATTCCTGCAAAGTTTGGTGAAGATCTGAGTATGTAGTTTTTGACCTCATCTGGAACCTCCTATCTGAAAATTTGAAAATTCTTAAAAAATTCGTCCAAAATATTGATGTCTCCAATCTCTTGTTTTGTACGTTTTTTCCACGTGTCTTGACATCCAATGTATCCCTGCAATGTTTGGTGAAGATCTGAGTATGTAGTTTTTGACCTTATCTGGAACCTCCCATCTGAAAATTTGAAAATTCCTAAAAAATCCGTCAAAAATCTTGATGACCCCAATCTCTTGTTTTGTACGTTTTTTCCACGTGTCTTGACATCCAATGTATCCCTGCAAAGTTTGGTGAAGATCTGAGTATGTAGTTTTTGACCTTATATGGAACCTCCTTTCTGAAAATTTGAAAATTCTTAAAAAATTCGTCCAAAATCTTGATGTCTCCAATCTCTTGTTTTGTACGTTTTTTCCACGTGTCTTGACATCCAATGTATCCCTGCAAAGTTTGGTGAAGATCTGAGTATGTAGTTTTTGACCTTATATGGAACCTGAAAATTTGAAAATTCTTAAAAAATTTGACCAAAATCTTGATGTCCCCAATCCTAGGTCTTGTATGTTTTTTCCACGTGTCTTGACATCCAATGTATCCCTGCAAAGTTTGGTGAAGATCTGAGTATGTAGTTTTTGACCTTATCTCGAACCTCCTTTATGAAAATTTGAAAATTCTTAAAAATATCGTCCAAAATCTTGATGTCTCCTATCTCTTGTTTTGTACGTTTTTTCCACGTGTCTTGACATCCAATGTATCCCTGCAAAGTTTGGTGAAGATCTGAGTATGTAGTTTTTGACCTTATCTGGAACCTCCTATCTGAAAATTTGAAAATTCTTAAAAAATTCTACCAAAATCTTGATGTCTCCAATCTCTTGTTTTGTACGTTTTTTCCACGTGTCTTGACACATAATGTATCCATGCAAAGTTTGGTGAAGATCTGAGTATGTAGTTTTTGACCTTATATGGAACCTCCTATCTGAAAATTTGAAAATTCTTAAAAAATTCGACCAAAATCTTGATGTCCCCAATCCTATGTTTTGTATGTTTTTTCCACGTGTCTTGACATCCAATGTATCCATGCAAAGTTTGGTGAAGATCTGAGTATGTAGTTTTTGACCTTATATGGAACCTCCCATCTGAAAATTTGAAAATTCTTAAAAAATTCGTCCAAAATCTTGATGACCCCAATCTCTTTTTTTTGTACGTTTTTTCCACGTGTCTTGACATCCAATGTATCCCTGCAAAGTTGGTGAAGATCTGAGTATGTAGTTTTTGACCTTATCTGGAACCGCATTTCTGAAAATTTGAAAATTCTTTAAAAAATCGTCCAAAATCTTGATGTCTCCAATCTCTTGTTTTGTACGGTTTTTCCACGTGTCTTGACATCCAATGTATCCCTGCAAAGTTTGGTGAAGATCTGAGTATGTAGTTTTTGACCTTATCTGGAACCTCCTATCTGAAAATTTGAAAATTCTTAAAAAATTCGTCCAAAATCTTGATGTCTCCAATCTCTTGTTTTGTACGTTTTTTCCACGTGTCTTGATATCCAATGTATCCCTGCAAAGTTTGGTGAAGATCTGAGTATGTCGTTTTTGACCTTATCTGGAACATCCTTTCTGAAAATTTGAAAATTGTTAAAAAATTCGTCCAAAATCTTGATGTCTCCTATCTCTTGTTTTGTACGTTTTTTCCACGTGTCTTGACATCCAATGTATCCCTGCAAAGTTTGGTGAAGATCTGAGTATGTAGTTTTTGACCTTATCTGGAACCTCCCATCTGAAAATTTGAAAATTCTTAAAAAATTCGACCAAAATCTTGATGTCTCCAATCTCTTGTTTTGTACGTTTTTTCCACGTGTCTTGACACATAATGTATCCATGCAAAGTTTGGTGAAGATCTGAGTATGTAGTTTTTGACCTCATATGGAACCTCCTATCTGAAAATTTGAGAATTCTTAAAAAATTCGTCCAAAATCTTGGTCTCCAATCTCTTGTTTTGTACGTTTTTTCCGCGTGTCTTGACATCCAATGTATCCCTGCAAAGTTTGGTGAAGATCTGAGTATGTAGTTTTTGACCTTATCTGGAACCTCCCATCTGAAAATTCGAAAATTCCTAAAAAATCCGTGCAAAATCTTGATGACCCCAATCTCTTGTTTTGTACGTTTTTTCCACGTGTCTTGACATTCAATGTATCCCTGTAAAGTTTGGTGAAGATCTGAGTATGTAGTTTTTGACCCTATATGGAACCTCCCATCTGAAAATTTGAAAATTCTTAAAAAATTCGTCCAAAATCTTGATGTCCCCAATCTCTTGTTTTGTACGTTTTTTCCACGTGTCTTGACATCCAATGTATCCCTGCAAAGTTTGGTGAAGATCTGAGTATGTAGTTTTTGACCTTATACGGAACCTCCTTTCTGAAAATTTGAAAATTCTTAAAAAATTCGTCCAAAATCTTGATGTCTCCAATTTCTTGTTTTGTACGTTTTTTCCACGTGTCTTGACATCCAATGTATCCATGCAAAGTTTGGTGAAGATCTGAGTATGTCGTTTTTGACCTTATCTGGAACCTCCCATCTGAAAATTTGAAAATTCTTAAAAAAATTGTCGAAAATCTTGATGTCTCCAATCTCTTGTTTTGTACGTTTTTTCCACGTGTCTTGACATCCAATGTATCCCTGCAAAGTTTGGTGAAGATCTGAGTATGTAGTTTTTGACCTTATATGGAACCTCCTTTCTGAAAATTTGAAAATTCTTAAAAAATTCGTCCAAAATCTTGATGACCCCAATCTCTTGTTTTGTACGTTTTTTCCACGTGTCTTGACATCCAATGTATCCCTGCAAAGTTTGGTGAAGATCTGAGTATGTAGTTTTTGACCTTATACGGAACCTCCTTTCTGAAAATTTGAAAATTCTCAAAAAATTCGTCCAAAATCTTGATGTCTCCAATTTCTTGTTTTGTACGTTTTTTCCACGTGTCTTGACATCCAATGTATCCATGCAAAGTTTGGTGAAGATCTGAGTATGTCGTTTTTGACCTTGTCTGGAACCTCCCATCTGAACATTTGAAAATTCTTAAAAAATCCGTCCAAAATCTTGATGACCCCAATCTCTTGTTTTGTACGTTTTTTCCACGTGTCTTGACATCCAATGTATCCCTGCAAAGTTTGGTGAAGATCTGAGTATGTCGTTTTTGACCTTATCTGGAACCTCCCATCTGAAAATTTGAAAATTCTTAAAAAATTCGTCGAAAATCTTGATGTCTCCGATCTCTTGTTTTGTACGTTTTTTCCACGTGTCTTGACATGCAAAGTATTCCTGCAAAGTTTGGTGAAGATCTGAGTATGTAGTTTTTGACCTCATCTGGAACCTCCTATCTGAAAATTTGAAAATTCTTTAAAAATTCGTCCAAAATATTGATGTCTCCAATCTCTTGTTTTGTACGTTTTTTCCACGTGTCTTGACATCCAATGTATCCCTGCAAAGTTTGGTGAAGATCTGAGTATGTAGTTTTTGACCTTATCTGGAACCTCCTATCTGAAAATTTGAAAATTCTTAAAAAATTCGTCCAAAATCTTGATGTCTCCAATCTCTTGTTTTGTACGTTTTTTCCACGTGTCTTGATATCCAATGTATCCCTGCAAAGTTTGGTGAAGATCTGAGTATGTCGTTTTTGACCATATCTGGAGCATCCTTTCTGAAAATTTGAAAATTGTTAAAAAATTCGTCCAAAATCTTGATGTCTCCTATCTCTTGTTTTGTACGTTTTTTCCACGTGTCTTGACATCCAATGTATCCCTGCAAAGTTTGGTGAAGATCTGAGTATGTAGTTTTTGACCTTATCTGGAACCTCCCATCTGAAAATTTGAAAATTCTTAAAAAATTCGACCAAAATCTTGATGTCTCCAATCTCTTGTTTTGTACGTTTTTTCCACGTGTCTTGACACATAATGTATCCATGCAAAGTTTGGTGAAGATCTGAGTATGTAGTTTTTGACCTTTTATGGAACCTCCTATCTGAAAATTTGAAAATTCTTAAAAAATTCGTCCAAAATCTTGATGTCTCCAATCTCTTGTTTTGTACCTTTTTTCCACGTGTCTTGACATTCAATGTATCCCTGCAAAGTTTGGTGAAGATCTGAGTATGTAGTTTTTGGCCTTATATGGAACCTCCTTTCTGAAAATTTGAAAATTCTTAAAAAATTCGTCCAAAATCTTGATGTCTCCAATCTCTTGTTTTGTACGTTTTTTCCACGTGTCTTGACATCCAATGTATCCCTGCAAAGTTTGGTGAAGATCTGAGTATGTAGTTTTTGACCTTATATGGAACCTGAAAATTTGAAAATTCTTAAAAAATTTGACCAAAATCTTGATGTCCCCAATCTCTTGTTTTGTACGTTTTTTCCACGTGTCTTGACATGCAAAGTATTCCTGCAAAGTTTGGTGAAGATCTGAGTATGTAGTTTTTGACCTCATCTGGAACCTCCTATCTGAAAATTTGAAAATTCTTAAAAAATTCGTCCAAAATATTGATGTCTCCAATCTCTTGTTTTGTACGTTTTTTCCACGTGTCTTGACATCCAATGTATCCCTGCAATGTTTGGTGAAGATCTGAGTATGTAGTTTTTGACCTTATCTGGAACCTCCCATCTGAAAATTTGAAAATTCCTAAAAAATCCGTCAAAAATCTTGATGACCCCAATCTCTTGTTTTGTACGTTTTTTCCACGTGTCTTGACATCCAATGTATCCCTGCAAAGTTTGGTGAAGATCTGAGTATGTAGTTTTTGACCTTATATGGAACCTCCTTTCTGAAAATTTGAAAATTCTTAAAAAATTCGTCCAAAATCTTGATGTCTCCAATCTCTTGTTTTGTACGTTTTTTCCACGTGTCTTGACATCCAATGTATCCCTGCAAAGTTTGGTGAAGATCTGAGTATGTAGTTTTTGACCTTATATGGAACCTGAAAATTTGAAAATTCTTAAAAAATTTGACCAAAATCTTGATGTCCCCAATCCTAGGTCTTGTATGTTTTTTCCACGTGTCTTGACATCCAATGTATCCCTGCAAAGTTTGGTGAAGATCTGAGTATGTAGTTTTTGACCTTATCTCGAACCTCCTTTATGAAAATTTGAAAATTCTTAAAAATATCGTCCAAAATCTTGATGTCTCCTATCTCTTGTTTTGTACGTTTTTTCCACGTGTCTTGACATCCAATGTATCCCTGCAAAGTTTGGTGAAGATCTGAGTATGTAGTTTTTGACCTTATCTGGAACCTCCTATCTGAAAATTTGAAAATTCTTAAAAAATTCTACCAAAATCTTGATGTCTCCAATCTCTTGTTTTGTACGTTTTTTCCACGTGTCTTGACACATAATGTATCCATGCAAAGTTTGGTGAAGATCTGAGTATGTAGTTTTTGACCTTATATGGAACCTCCTATCTGAAAATTTGAAAATTCTTAAAAAATTCGACCAAAATCTTGATGTCCCCAATCCTATGTTTTGTATGTTTTTTCCACGTGTCTTGACATCCAATGTATCCATGCAAAGTTTGGTGAAGATCTGAGTATGTAGTTTTTGACCTTATATGGAACCTCCCATCTGAAAATTTGAAAATTCTTAAAAAATTCGTCCAAAATCTTGATGACCCCAATCTCTTTTTTTGTACGTTTTTTCCACGTGTCTTGACATCCAATGTATCCCTGCAAAGTTAATGAAGATCTGAGTATGTAGTTTTTGACCTTATCTGGAACCTCCCATCTGAAAATTTGAAAATTCTTAAAAAATTCGTCGAAAATCTTGATGTCTCCAATCTCTTGTTTTGTACGTTTTTTCCACGTGTCTTGACATGCAAAGTATCCCTGCAACGTTTGGTGAAGATCTGAGTATGTCGTTTTTGACCTTATCTGGAACCTCCTTTATGAAAATTTGAAAATTCTTAAAAATATCGTCCAAAATCTTGATGTCGCCAATCTCTTGTTTTTACGTTTTTTCCATGTGTCTTGACATCCAATGTATCCCTGCAAAGTTTGGTGAAGATCTGAGTATGTCGTTTTTGACCTTATCTGGAACATCCTTTCTGAAAATTTGAAAATTCTTAAAAAATTCGTCCAAAATCTTGATGTCTCCAATCTCTTGTTTTGTACGTTTTTTCCACGTGTCTTGACATCCAATGTATCCCTGCAAAGTTTGGTGAAGATCTGAGTATGTAGTTTTTGACCTTATATGGAACCTCCTATCTAAAAATTTGAAAATTCTTAAAAAAATCGTCCAAAATCTTGATGTCTCCAATCTCTTGTTTTGTACGTTTTTTCCACGTGTCTTGACATTCAATGTATCCCTGCAAAGTTTGGTGAAGATCTGAGTATGTAGTTTTTGACCTTATCTGGAACCTCCTATCTGAAAATTTGAAAATTCTTCAAAAATTCGTCGAGAATCTTGATGTCTCCAATCTCTTGTTTTGTACGATTTTTCCACGTGTCTTGACATCCAATGTATCCCTGCAATGTTTGGTGAAGATCTGAGTATGTAATTTTTGACCTTATCTGGAACCTGCTATCTGAAAATTTGAAAATTCTTCAAAAATTCGTCCAATATCTTGATGTCTCCAATCTCTTGTTTTGTACGTTTTTTCCACGTGTCTCGACCTCCAATGTATCCCTGCAAAGTTTGGTGAAGATCTGAGTATGTCGTTTTTGACCTTATCTGGAACATCCTTTCTGAAAATTTGAAAATTCTTAAAAAATTCGTCAAAAATCTTGATGTCTCCAATCTCTTGTTTTGTACGTTTTTTTCACGTGTCTTGACATCCAATGTATCCCTGCAAAGTTTGGTGAAGATCTGAGTATGTAGTTTTTGACCTTATATGGAACCTCCTTTCTGAAAATTTGAAAATTCTCAAAAAATTCGTCCAAAATCTTGATGTCTCCAATCTCTTGTTTTGTACGTTTTTTCCACGTGTCTTGACATCCAATGTATCCCTGCAAAGTTTGGTGAAGATCTGAGTATGTAGTTTTTGAAATTATATGGAACCTCCTATCTGAAAATTTGAAAATTCTTAAAAAATTCGTCCAAAATCTTGATGTCCCCAATCCTATGTTTTGTATGTTTTTTCCACGTGTCTTGACATCCAATGTATCCATGCAAAGTTTGGTGAAGATCTGAGTATGTCGTTTTTGACCTTATCTGGAACCTCCCATCTGAAAATTTGAAAATTCTTAAAAAATTCGTCGAAAATCTTGATGTCTCCGATCTCTTGTTTTGTACGTTGTTTCCACGTGTCTTGACATGCAAAGTATTCCTGCAAAGTTTGGTGAAGATCTGAGTATGTAGTTTTTGACCTCATCTGGAACCTCCTATCTGAAAATTTGAAAATTCTTAAAAAATTCGTCCAAAATATTGATGTCTCCAATCTCTTGTTTTGTACGTTTTTTCCACGTGTCTTGACATCCAATGTATCCCTGCAATGTTTGGTGAAGATCTGAGTATGTAGTTTTTGACCATATCTGGAACCTCCCATCTGAAAATTTGAAAATTCCTAAAAAATCCGTCCAAAATCTTCATGACCCCAATCTCTTGTTTTGTACGTTTTTTCCACGTGTCTTGACATCCAATGTATCCCTGCAAAGTTTGGTGAAGATCTAAGTATGTAGTTTTTGACCTTATCTCGAACCTCCTATCTGAAAATTAGAAAATTCTTAAAAAATTCGTCCAATATCTTGATGTCTCCAATCTCTTGTTTTGTACGTTTTTTCCACGTGTCTTGATATCCAATGTATCCCTGCAAAGTTTGGTGAAGATCTGAGTATGTCGTTTTTGACCTTATCTGGAACATCCTTTCTGAAAATTTGAAAATTGTTAAAAAATTCGTCCAAAATCTTGATGTCTCCTATCTCTTGTTTTGTACGTTTTTTCCACGTGTCTTGACATCCAATGTATCCCTGCAAAGTTTGGTGAAGATCTGAGTATGTAGTTTTTGACCTTATCTGGAACCTCCCATCTGAAAATTTGAAAATTCTTAAAAAATTCGACCAAAATCTTGATGTCTCCAATCTCTTGTTTTGTACGTTTTTTCCACGTGTCTTGACACATAATGTATCCATGCAAAGTTTGGTGAAGATTTGAGTATGTAGTTTTTGACCTTATATGGAACCTCCTATCTGAAAATTTGAGAATTCTTAAAAAATTCGTCCAAAATCTTTGTCTCCAATCTCTTGTTTTGTACGTTTTTTCCGCGTGTCTTGACATCCAATGTATCCCTGCAAAGTTTGGTGAAGATCTGAGTATGTAGTTTTTGACCTTATCTGGAACCTCCCATCTGAAAATTCGAAAATTCCTAAAAAATCCGTGCAAAATCTTGATGACCCCAATCTCTTGTTTTGTACGTTTTTTCCACGTGTCTTGACATTCAATGTATCCCTGTAAAGTTTGGTGAAGATCTGAGTATGTAGTTTTTGACCCTATATGGAACCTCCCATCTGAAAATTTGAAAATTCTTAAAAAATTCGTCCAAAATCTTGATGTCCCCAATCTCTTGTTTTGTACGTTTTTTCCACGTGTCTTGACATCCAATGTATCCCTGCAAAGTTTGGTGAAGATCTGAGTATGTAGTTTTTGACCTTATACGGAACCTCCTTTCTGAAAATTTGAAAATTCTTAAAAAATTCGTCCAAAATCTTGATGTCTCCAATTTCTTGTTTTGTACGTTTTTTTCACGTGTCTTGACATCCAATGTATCCCTGCAAAGTTTGGTGAAGATCTGAGTATGTAGTTTTTGACCTTATATGGAACCTCCTTTCTGAAAATTTGAAAATTCTCAAAAAATTCGTCCAAAATCTTGATGTCTCCAATCTCTTGTTTTGTACGTTTTTTCCACGTGTCTTGACATCCAATGTATCCCTGCAAAGTTTGGTGAAGATCTGAGTATGTAGTTTTTGAAATTATATGGAACCTCCTATCTGAAAATTTGAAAATTCTTAAAAAATTCGTCCAAAATCTTGATGTCCCCAATCCTATGTTTTGTATGTTTTTTCCACGTGTCTTGACATCCAATGTATCCATGCAAAGTTTGGTGAAGATCTGAGTATGTCGTTTTTGACCTTATCTGGAACCTCCCATCTGAAAATTTGAAAATTCTTAAAAAATTCGTCGAAAATCTTGATGTCTCCGATCTCTTGTTTTGTACGTTGTTTCCACGTGTCTTGACATGCAAAGTATTCCTGCAAAGTTTGGTGAAGATCTGAGTATGTAGTTTTTGACCTCATCTGGAACCTCCTATCTGAAAATTTGAAAATTCTTAAAAAATTCGTCCAAAATATTGATGTCTCCAATCTCTTGTTTTGTACGTTTTTTCCACGTGTCTTGACATCCAATGTATCCCTGCAATGTTTGGTGAAGATCTGAGTATGTAGTTTTTGACCATATCTGGAACCTCCCATCTGAAAATTTGAAAATTCCTAAAAAATCCGTCCAAAATCTTCATGACCCCAATCTCTTGTTTTGTACGTTTTTTCCACGTGTCTTGACATCCAATGTATCCCTGCAAAGTTTGGTGAAGATCTAAGTATGTAGTTTTTGACCTTATCTCGAACCTCCTATCTGAAAATTAGAAAATTCTTAAAAAATTCGTCCAATATCTTGATGTCTCCAATCTCTTGTTTTGTACGTTTTTTCCACGTGTCTTGATATCCAATGTATCCCTGCAAAGTTTGGTGAAGATCTGAGTATGTCGTTTTTGACCTTATCTGGAACATCCTTTCTGAAAATTTGAAAATTGTTAAAAAATTCGTCCAAAATCTTGATGTCTCCTATCTCTTGTTTTGTACGTTTTTTCCACGTGTCTTGACATCCAATGTATCCCTGCAAAGTTTGGTGAAGATCTGAGTATGTAGTTTTTGACCTTATCTGGAACCTCCCATCTGAAAATTTGAAAATTCTTAAAAAATTCGACCAAAATCTTGATGTCTCCAATCTCTTGTTTTGTACGTTTTTTCCACGTGTCTTGACACATAATGTATCCATGCAAAGTTTGGTGAAGATTTGAGTATGTAGTTTTTGACCTTATATGGAACCTCCTATCTGAAAATTTGAGAATTCTTAAAAAATTCGTCCAAAATCTTTGTCTCCAATCTCTTGTTTTGTACGTTTTTTCCGCGTGTCTTGACATCCAATGTATCCCTGCAAAGTTTGGTGAAGATCTGAGTATGTAGTTTTTGACCTTATCTGGAACCTCCCATCTGAAAATTCGAAAATTCCTAAAAAATCCGTGCAAAATCTTGATGACCCCAATCTCTTGTTTTGTACGTTTTTTCCACGTGTCTTGACATTCAATGTATCCCTGTAAAGTTTGGTGAAGATCTGAGTATGTAGTTTTTGACCCTATATGGAACCTCCCATCTGAAAATTTGAAAATTCTTAAAAAATTCGTCCAAAATCTTGATGTCCCCAATCTCTTGTTTTGTACGTTTTTTCCACGTGTCTTGACATCCAATGTATCCCTGCAAAGTTTGGTGAAGATCTGAGTATGTAGTTTTTGACCTTATACGGAACCTCCTTTCTGAAAATTTGAAAATTCTTAAAAAATTCGTCCAAAATCTTGATGTCTCCAATTTCTTGTTTTGTACGTTTTTTCCACGTGTCTTGACATCCAATGTATCCATGCAAATTTTGGTGAAGATCTGAGTATGTCGTTTTTGACCTTATCTGGAACCTCCCATCTGAAAATTTGAAAATTCTTAAAAAAATTGTCGAAAATCTTGATGTCTCCAATCTCTTGTTTTGTACGTTTTTTCCACGTGTCTTGACATCCAATGTATCCCTGCAAAGTTTGGTGAAGATCTGAGTATGTAGTTTTTGACCTTATATGGAACCTCCTTTCTGAAAATTTGAAAATTCTTAAAAAATTCGTCCAAAATCTTGATGACCCCAATCTCTTGTTTTGTACGTTTTTTCCACGTGTCTTGACATCCAATGTATCCCTGCAAAGTTTGGTGAAGATCTGAGTATGTAGTTTTTGACCTTATACGGAACCTCCTTTCTGAAAATTTGAAAATTCTCAAAAAATTCGTCCAAAATCTTGATGTCTCCAATTTCTTGTTTTGTACGTTTTTTCCACGTGTCTTGACATCCAATGTATCCATGCAAAGTTTGGTGAAGATCTGAGTATGTCGTTTTTGACCTTGTCTGGAACCTCCCATCTGAACATTTGAAAATTCTTAAAAAATCCGTCCAAAATCTTGATGACCCCAATCTCTTGTTTTGTACGTTTTTTCCACGTGTCTTGACATCCAATGTATCCCTGCAAAGTTTGGTGAAGATCTGAGTATGTCGTTTTTGACCTTATCTGGAACCTCCCATCTGTAAATTTGAAAATTCTTAAAAAATTCGTCGAAAATCTTGATGTCTCCGATCTCTTGTTTTGTACGTTTTTTCCACGTGTCTTGACATGCAAAGTATTCCTGCAAAGTTTGGTGAAGATCTGAGTATGTAGTTTTTGACCTCATCTGGAACCTCCTATCTGAAAATTTGAAAATTCTTTAAAAATTCGTCCAAAATATTGATGTCTCCAATCTCTTGTTTTGTACGTTTTTTCCACGTGTCTTGACATCCAATGTATCCCTGCAATGTTTGGTGAAGATCTGAGTATGTAGTTTTTGACCTTATCTGGAACCTCCCATCTGAAAATTTGAAAATTCCTAAAAAATCCGTCAAAAATCTTGATGACCCCAATCTCTTGTTTTGTACGTTTTTTCCACGTGTCTTGACATCCAATGTATCCCTGCAAAGTTTGGTGAAGATCTGAGTATGTAGTTTTTGACCTTATCTGGAACCTCCTATCTGAAAATTTGAAAATTCTTAAAAAATTCGTCCAAAATCTTGATGTCTCCAATCTCTTGTTTTGTACGTTTTTTCCACGTGTCTTGATATCCAATGTATCCCTGCAAAGTTTGGTGAAGATCTGAGTATGTCGTTTTTGACCTTATCTGGAGCATCCTTTCTGAAAATTTGAAAATTGTTAAAAAATTCGTCCAAAATCTTGATGTCTCCTATCTCTTGTTTTGTACGTTTTTTCCACGTGTCTTGACATCCAATGTATCCCTGCAAAGTTTGGTGAAGATCTGAGTATGTAGTTTTTGACCTTATCTGGAACCTCCCATCTGAAAATTTGAAAATTCTTAAAAAATTCGACCAAAATCTTGATGTCTCCAATCTCTTGTTTTGTACGTTTTTTCCACGTGTCTTGACACATAATGTATCCATGCAAAGTTTGGTGAAGATCTGAGTATGTAGTTTTTGACCTTTTATGGAACCTCCTATCTGAAAATTTGAAAATTCTTAAAAAATTCGTCCAAAATCTTGATGTCTCCAATCTCTTGTTTTGTACCTTTTTTCCACGTGTCTTGACATTCAATGTATCCCTGCAAAGTTTGGTGAAGATCTGAGTATGTAGTTTTTGACCTTATATGGAACCTCCTTTCTGAAAATTTGAAAATTCTTAAAAAATTCGTCCAAAATCTTGATGTCTCCAATCTCTTGTTTTGTACGTTTTTTCCACGTGTCTTGACATCCAATGTATCCCTGCAAAGTTTGGTGAAGATCTGAGTATGTAGTTTTTGACCTTATATGGAACCTGAAAATTTGAAAATTCTTAAAAAATTTGACCAAAATCTTGATGTCCCCAATCTCTTGTTTTGTACGTTTTTTCCACGTGTCTTGACATGCAAAGTATTCCTGCAAAGTTTGGTGAAGATCTGAGTATGTAGTTTTTGACCTCATCTGGAACCTCCTATCTGAAAATTTGAAAATTCTTAAAAAATTCGTCCAAAATATTGATGTCTCCAATCTCTTGTTTTGTACGTTTTTTCCACGTGTCTTGACATCCAATGTATCCCTGCAATGTTTGGTGAAGATCTGAGTATGTAGTTTTTGACCTTATCTGGAACCTCCCATCTGAAAATTTGAAAATTCCTAAAAAATCCGTCAAAAATCTTGATGACCCCAATCTCTTGTTTTGTACGTTTTTTCCACGTGTCTTGACATCCAATGTATCCCTGCAAAGTTTGGTGAAGATCTGAGTATGTAGTTTTTGACCTTATATGGAACCTCCTTTCTGAAAATTTGAAAATTCTTAAAAAATTCGTCCAAAATCTTGATGTCTCCAATCTCTTGTTTTGTACGTTTTTTCCACGTGTCTTGACATCCAATGTATCCCTGCAAAGTTTGGTGAAGATCTGAGTATGTAGTTTTTGACCTTATATGGAACCTGAAAATTTGAAAATTCTTAAAAAATTTGACCAAAATCTTGATGTCCCCAATCCTAGGTCTTGTATGTTTTTTCCACGTGTCTTGACATCCAATGTATCCCTGCAAAGTTTGGTGAAGATCTGAGTATGTAGTTTTTGACCTTATCTCGAACCTCCTTTATGAAAATTTGAAAATTCTTAAAAATATCGTCCAAAATCTTGATGTCTCCTATCTCTTGTTTTGTACGTTTTTTCCACGTGTCTTGACATCCAATGTATCCCTGCAAAGTTTGGTGAAGATCTGAGTATGTAGTTTTTGACCTTATCTGGAACCTCTTATCTGAAAATTTGAAAATTCTTAAAAAATTCTACCAAAATCTTGATGTCTCCAATCTCTTGTTTTGTACGTTTTTTCCACGTGTCTTGACACATAATGTATCCATGCAAAGTTTGGTGAAGATCTGAGTATGTAGTTTTTGACCTTATATGGAACCTCCTATCTGAAAATTTGAAAATTCTTAAAAAATTCGACCAAAATCTTGATGTCCCCAATCCTATGTTTTGTATGTTTTTTCCACGTGTCTTGACATCCAATGTATCCATGCAAAGTTTGGTGAAGATCTGAGTATGTAGTTTTTGACCTTATATGGAACCTCCCATCTGAAAATTTGAAAATTCTTAAAAAATTCGTCCAAAATCTTGATGACCCCAATCTCTTTTTTTTGTACGTTTTTTCCACGTGTCTTGACATCCAATGTATCCCTGCAAAGTTGGTGAAGATCTGAGTATGTAGTTTTTGACCTTATCTGGAACCTCCCATCTGAAAATTTGAAAATTCTTAAAAAATTCGTCGAAAATCTTGATGTCTCCAATCTCTTGTTTTGTACGTTTTTTCCACGTGTCTTGACATGCAAAGTATCCCTGCAACGTTTGGTGAAGATCTGAGTATGTCGTTTTTGACCTTATCTGGAACCTCCTTTATGAAAATTTGAAAATTCTTAAAAATATCGTCCAAAATCTTGATGTCGCCAATCTCTTGTTTTTACGTTTTTTCCATGTGTCTTGACATCCAATGTATCCCTGCAAAGTTTGGTGAAGATCTGAGTATGTCGTTTTTGACCTTATCTGGAACATCCTTTCTGAAAATTTGAAAATTCTTAAAAAATTCGTCCAAAATCTTGATGTCTCCAATCTCTTGTTTTGTACGTTTTTTCCACGTGTCTTGACATCCAATGTATCCCTGCAAAGTTTGGTGAAGATCTGAGTATGTAGTTTTTGACCTTATCTGGAACCTCCTATCTAAAAATTTGAAAATTCTTAAAAAAATCGTCCAAAATCTTGATGTCTCCAATCTCTTGTTTTGTACGTTTTTTCCACGTGTCTTGACATTCAATGTATCCCTGCAAAGTTTGGTGAAGATCTGAGTATGTAGTTTTTGACCTTATCTGGAACCTCCTATCTGAAAATTTGAAAATTCTTCAAAAATTCGTCGAGAATCTTGATGTCTCCAATCTCTTGTTTTGTACGTTTTTTCCACGTGTCTTGACATCCAATGTATCCCTGCAATGTTTGGTGAAGATCTGAGTATGTAATTTTTGACCTTATCTGGAACCTCCTATCTGAAAATTTGAAAATTCTTCAAAAATTCGTCCAATATCTTGATGTCTCCAATCTCTTGTTTTGTACGTTTTTTCCACGTGTCTCGACCTCCAATGTATCCCTGCAAAGTTTGGTGAAGATCTGAGTATGTCGTTTTTGACCTTATCTGGAACATCCTTTCTGAAAATTTGAAAATTCTTAAAAAATTCGTCAAAAATCTTGATGTCTCCAATCTCTTGTTTTGTACGTTTTTTTCACGTGTCTTGACATCCAATGTATCCCTGCAAAGTTTGGTGAAGATCTGAGTATGTAGTTTTTGACCTTATATGGAACCTCCTTTCTGAAAATTTGAAAATTCTCAAAAAATTCGTCCAAAATCTTGATGTCTCCAATCTCTTGTTTTGTACGTTTTTTCCACGTGTCTTGACATCCAATGTATCCCTGCAAAGTTTGGTGAAGATCTGAGTATGTAGTTTTTGAAATTATATGGAACCTCCTATCTGAAAATTTGAAAATTCTTAAAAAATTCGTCCAAAATCTTGATGTCCCCAATCCTATGTTTTGTATGTTTTTTCCACGTGTCTTGACATCCAATGTATCCATGCAAAGTTTGGTGAAGATCTGAGTATGTCGTTTTTGACCTTATCTGGAACCTCCCATCTGAAAATTTGAAAATTCTTAAAAAATTCGTCGAAAATCTTGATGTCTCCGATCTCTTGTTTTGTACGTTTTTTCCACGTGTCTTGACATGCAAAGTATTCCTGCAAAGTTTGGTGAAGATCTGAGTATGTAGTTTTTGACCTTATCTGGAACCTCCTATCTAAAAATTTGAAAATTCTTAAAAAAATCGTCCAAAATCTTGATGTCTCCAATCTCTTGTTTTGTACGTTTTTTCCACGTGTCTTGACATCCAATGTATCCCTGCAAAGTTTGGTGAAGATCTGAGTATGTAGTTTTTGACCTTATATGGAACCTGAAAATTTGAAAATTCTTAAAAAATTTGACCAAAATCTTGATGTCCCCAATCCTAGGTCTTGTATGTTTTTTCCACGTGTCTTGACATCCAATGTATCCCTGCAAAGTTTGGTGAAGATCTGAGTATGTAGTTTTTGACCTTATCTCGAACCTCCTTTATGAAAATTTGAAAATTCTTAAAAATATCGTCCAAAATCTTGATGTCTCCTATCTCTTGTTTTGTACGTTTTTTCCACGTGTCTTGACATCCAATGTATCCCTGCAAAGTTTGGTGAAGATCTGAGTATGTAGTTTTTGACCTTATCTGGAACCTCCTATCTGAAAATTTGAAAATTCTTAAAAAATTCTACCAAAATCTTGATGTCTCCAATCTCTTGTTTTGTACGTTTTTTCCACGTGTCTTGACACATAATGTATCCATGCAAAGTTTGGTGAAGATCTGAGTATGTAGTTTTTGACCTTATATGGAACCTCCTATCTGAAAATTTGAAAATTCTTAAAAAATTCGACCAAAATCTTGATGTCCCCAATCCTATGTTTTGTATGTTTTTTCCACGTGTCTTGACATCCAATGTATCCATGCAAAGTTTGGTGAAGATCTGAGTATGTAGTTTTTGACCTTATATGGAACCTCCCATCTGAAAATTTGAAAATTCTTAAAAAATTCGTCCAAAATCTTGATGACCCCAATCTCTTTTTTTTGTACGTTTTTTCCACGTGTCTTGACATCCAATGTATCCCTGCAAAGTTGGTGAAGATCTGAGTATGTAGTTTTTGACCTTATCTGGAACCTCCCATCTGAAAATTTGAAAATTCTTAAAAAATTCGTCGAAAATCTTGATGTCTCCAATCTCTTGTTTTGTACGTTTTTTCCACGTGTCTTGACATGCAAAGTATCCCTGCAACGTTTGGTGAAGATCTGAGTATGTCGTTTTTGACCTTATCTGGAACCTCCTTTATGAAAATTTGAAAATTCTTAAAAATATCGTCCAAAATCTTGATGTCGCCAATCTCTTGTTTTTACGTTTTTTCCATGTGTCTTGACATCCAATGTATCCCTGCAAAGTTTGGTGAAGATCTGAGTATGTCGTTTTTGACCTTATCTGGAACATCCTTTCTGAAAATTTGAAAATTCTTAAAAAATTCGTCCAAAATCTTGATGTCTCCAATCTCTTGTTTTGTACGTTTTTTCCACGTGTCTTGACATCCAATGTATCCCTGCAAAGTTTGGTGAAGATCTGAGTATGTAGTTTTTGACCTTATCTGGAACCTCCTATCTAAAAATTTGAAAATTCTTAAAAAAATCGTCCAAAATCTTGATGTCTCCAATCTCTTGTTTTGTACGTTTTTTCCACGTGTCTTGACATTCAATGTATCCCTGCAAAGTTTGGTGAAGATCTGAGTATGTAGTTTTTGACCTTATCTGGAACCTCCTATCTGAAAATTTGAAAATTCTTCAAAAATTCGTCGAGAATCTTGATGTCTCCAATCTCTTGTTTTGTACGTTTTTTCCACGTGTCTTGACATCCAATGTATCCCTGCAAAGTTTGGTGAAGATCTGAGTATGTAGTTTTTGACCTTATCTGGAACCTCCCATCTGAAAATTTGAAAATTCTTAAAAAATTCGACCAAAATCTTGATGTCTCCAATCTCTTGTTTTGTACGTTTTTTCCACGTGTCTTGACACATAATGTATCCATGCAAAGTTTGGTGAAGATCTGAGTATGTAGTTTTTGACCTTTTATGGAACCTCCTATCTGAAAATTTGAAAATTCTTAAAAAATTCGTCCAAAATCTTGATGTCTCCAATCTCTTGTTTTGTACCTTTTTTCCACGTGTCTTGACATTCAATGTATCCCTGCAAAGTTTGGTGAAGATCTGAGTATGTAGTTTTTGACCTTATATGGAACCTCCTTTCTGAAAATTTGAAAATTCTTAAAAAATTCGTCCAAAATCTTGATGTCTCCAATCTCTTGTTTTGTACGTTTTTTCCACGTGTCTTGACATCCAATGTATCCCTGCAAAGTTTGGTGAAGATCTGAGTATGTAGTTTTTGACCTTATATGGAACCTGAAAATTTGAAAATTCTTAAAAAATTTGACCAAAATCTTGATGTCCCCAATCTCTTGTTTTGTACGTTTTTTCCACGTGTCTTGACATGCAAAGTATTCCTGCAAAGTTTGGTGAAGATCTGAGTATGTAGTTTTTGACCTCATCTGGAACCTCCTATCTGAAAATTTGAAAATTCTTAAAAAATTCGTCCAAAATATTGATGTCTCCAATCTCTTGTTTTGTACGTTTTTTCCACGTGTCTTGACATCCAATGTATCCCTGCAATGTTTGGTGAAGATCTGAGTATGTAGTTTTTGACCTTATCTGGAACCTCCCATCTGAAAATTTGAAAATTCCTAAAAAATCCGTCAAAAATCTTGATGACCCCAATCTCTTGTTTTGTACGTTTTTTCCACGTGTCTTGACATCCAATGTATCCCTGCAAAGTTTGGTGAAGATCTGAGTATGTAGTTTTTGACCTTATATGGAACCTCCTTTCTGAAAATTTGAAAATTCTTAAAAAATTCGTCCAAAATCTTGATGTCTCCAATCTCTTGTTTTGTACGTTTTTTCCACGTGTCTTGACATCCAATGTATCCCTGCAAAGTTTGGTGAAGATCTGAGTATGTAGTTTTTGACCTTATATGGAACCTGAAAATTTGAAAATTCTTAAAAAATTTGACCAAAATCTTGATGTCCCCAATCCTAGGTCTTGTATGTTTTTTCCACGTGTCTTGACATCCAATGTATCCCTGCAAAGTTTGGTGAAGATCTGAGTATGTAGTTTTTGACCTTATCTCGAACCTCCTTTATGAAAATTTGAAAATTCTTAAAAATATCGTCCAAAATCTTGATGTCTCCTATCTCTTGTTTTGTACGTTTTTTCCACGTGTCTTGACATCCAATGTATCCCTGCAAAGTTTGGTGAAGATCTGAGTATGTAGTTTTTGACCTTATCTGGAACCTCCTATCTGAAAATTTGAAAATTCTTAAAAAATTCTACCAAAATCTTGATGTCTCCAATCTCTTGTTTTGTACGTTTTTTCCACGTGTCTTGACACATAATGTATCCATGCAAAGTTTGGTGAAGATCTGAGTATGTAGTTTTTGACCTTATATGGAACCTCCTATCTGAAAATTTGAAAATTCTTAAAAAATTCGACCAAAATCTTGATGTCCCCAATCCTATGTTTTGTATGTTTTTTCCACGTGTCTTGACATCCAATGTATCCATGCAAAGTTTGGTGAAGATCTGAGTATGTAGTTTTTGACCTTATATGGAACCTCCCATCTGAAAATTTGAAAATTCTTAAAAAATTCGTCCAAAATCTTGATGACCCCAATCTCTTTTTTTTGTACGTTTTTTCCACGTGTCTTGACATCCAATGTATCCCTGCAAAGTTGGTGAAGATCTGAGTATGTAGTTTTTGACCTTATCTGGAACCTCCCATCTGAAAATTTGAAAATTCTTAAAAAATTCGTCGAAAATCTTGATGTCTCCAATCTCTTGTTTTGTACGTTTTTTCCACGTGTCTTGACATGCAAAGTATCCCTGCAACGTTTGGTGAAGATCTGAGTATGTCGTTTTTGACCTTATCTGGAACCACCTTTATGAAAATTTGAAAATTCTTAAAAATATCGTCCAAAATCTTGATGTCGCCAATCTCTTGTTTTTACGTTTTTTCCATGTGTCTTGACATCCAATGTATCCCTGCAAAGTTTGGTGAAGATCTGAGTATGTCGTTTTTGACCTTATCTGGAACATCCTTTCTGAAAATTTGAAAATTCTTAAAAAATTCGTCCAAAATCTTGATGTCTCCAATCTCTTGTTTTGTACGTTTTTTCCACGTGTCTTGACATCCAATGTATCCCTGCAAAGTTTGGTGAAGATCTGAGTATGTAGTTTTTGACCTTATCTGGAACCTCCTATCTAAAAATTTGAAAATTCTTAAAAAAATCGTCCAAAATCTTGATGTCTCCAATCTCTTGTTTTGTACGTTTTTTCCACGTGTCTTGACATTCAATGTATCCCTGCAAAGTTTGGTGAAGATCTGAGTATGTAGTTTTTGACCTTATCTGGAACCTCCTATCTGAAAATTTGAAAATTCTTCAAAAATTCGTCGAGAATCTTGATGTCTCCAATCTCTTGTTTTGTACGTTTTTTCCACGTGTCTTGACATCCAATGTATCCCTGCAATGTTTGGTGAAGATCTGAGTATGTAATTTTTGACCTTATCTGGAACCTCCTATCTGAAAATTTGAAAATTCTTCAAAAATTCGTCCAATATCTTGATGTCTCCAATCTCTTGTTTTGTACGTTTTTTCCACGTGTCTCGACCTCCAATGTATCCCTGCAAAGTTTGGTGAAGATCTGAGTATGTCGTTTTTGACCTTATCTGGAACATCCTTTCTGAAAATTTGAAAATTCTTAAAAAATTCGTCAAAAATCTTGATGTCTCCAATCTCTTGTTTTGTACGTTTTTTTCACGTGTCTTGACATCCAATGTATCCCTGCAAAGTTTGGTGAAGATCTGAGTATGTAGTTTTTGACCTTATATGGAACCTCCTTTCTGAAAATTTGAAAATTCTCAAAAAATTCGTCCAAAATCTTGATGTCTCCAATCTCTTGTTTTGTACGTTTTTTCCACGTGTCTTGACATCCAATGTATCCCTGCAAAGTTTGGTGAAGATCTGAGTATGTAGTTTTTGAAATTATATGGAACCTCCTATCTGAAAATTTGAAAATTCTTAAAAAATTCGTCCAAAATCTTGATGTCCCCAATCCTATGTTTTGTATGTTTTTTCCACGTGTCTTGACATCCAATGTATCCATGCAAAGTTTGGTGAAGATCTGAGTATGTCGTTTTTGACCTTATCTGGAACCTCCCATCTGAAAATTTGAAAATTCTTAAAAAATTCGTCGAAAATCTTGATGTCTCCGATCTCTTGTTTTGTACGTTTTTTCCACGTGTCTTGACATGCAAAGTATTCCTGCAAAGTTTGGTGAAGATCTGAGTATGTAGTTTTTGACCTTATCTGGAACCTCCTATCTAAAAATTTGAAAATTCTTAAAAAAATCGTCCAAAATCTTGATGTCTCCAATCTCTTGTTTTGTACGTTTTTTCCACGTGTCTTGACATCCAATGTATCCCTGCAAAGTTTGGTGAAGATCTGAGTATGTAGTTTTTGACCTTATATGGAACCTGAAAATTTGAAAATTCTTAAAAAATTTGACCAAAATCTTGATGTCCCCAATCCTAGGTCTTGTATGTTTTTTCCACGTGTCTTGACATCCAATGTATCCCTGCAAAGTTTGGTGAAGATCTGAGTATGTAGTTTTTGACCTTATCTCGAACCTCCTTTATGAAAATTTGAAAATTCTTAAAAATATCGTCCAAAATCTTGATGTCTCCTATCTCTTGTTTTGTACGTTTTTTCCACGTGTCTTGACATCCAATGTATCCCTGCAAAGTTTGGTGAAGATCTGAGTATGTAGTTTTTGACCTTATCTGGAACCTCCTATCTGAAAATTTGAAAATTCTTAAAAAATTCTACCAAAATCTTGATGTCTCCAATCTCTTGTTTTGTACGTTTTTTCCACGTGTCTTGACACATAATGTATCCATGCAAAGTTTGGTGAAGATCTGAGTATGTAGTTTTTGACCTTATATGGAACCTCCTATCTGAAAATTTGAAAATTCTTAAAAAATTCGACCAAAATCTTGATGTCCCCAATCCTATGTTTTGTATGTTTTTTCCACGTGTCTTGACATCCAATGTATCCATGCAAAGTTTGGTGAAGATCTGAGTATGTAGTTTTTGACCTTATATGGAACCTCCCATCTGAAAATTTGAAAATTCTTAAAAAATTCGTCCAAAATCTTGATGACCCCAATCTCTTTTTTTTGTACGTTTTTTCCACGTGTCTTGACATCCAATGTATCCCTGCAAAGTTGGTGAAGATCTGAGTATGTAGTTTTTGACCTTATCTGGAACCTCCCATCTGAAAATTTGAAAATTCTTAAAAAATTCGTCGAAAATCTTGATGTCTCCAATCTCTTGTTTTGTACGTTTTTTCCACGTGTCTTGACATGCAAAGTATCCCTGCAACGTTTGGTGAAGATCTGAGTATGTCGTTTTTGACCTTATCTGGAACCTCCTTTATGAAAATTTGAAAATTCTTAAAAATATCGTCCAAAATCTTGATGTCGCCAATCTCTTGTTTTTACGTTTTTTCCATGTGTCTTGACATCCAATGTATCCCTGCAAAGTTTGGTGAAGATCTGAGTATGTCGTTTTTGACCTTATCTGGAACATCCTTTCTGAAAATTTGAAAATTCTTAAAAAATTCGTCCAAAATCTTGATGTCTCCAATCTCTTGTTTTGTACGTTTTTTCCACGTGTCTTGACATCCAATGTATCCCTGCAAAGTTTGGTGAAGATCTGAGTATGTAGTTTTTGACCTTATCTGGAACCTCCTATCTAAAAATTTGAAAATTCTTAAAAAAATCGTCCAAAATCTTGATGTCTCCAATCTCTTGTTTTGTACGTTTTTTCCACGTGTCTTGACATTCAATGTATCCCTGCAAAGTTTGGTGAAGATCTGAGTATGTAGTTTTTGACCTTATCTGGAACCTCCTATCTGAAAATTTGAAAATTCTTCAAAAATTCGTCGAGAATCTTGATGTCTCCAATCTCTTGTTTTGTACGTTTTTTCCACGTGTCTTGACATCCAATGTATCCCTGCAATGTTTGGTGAAGATCTGAGTATGTAATTTTTGACCTTATCTGGAACCTCCTATCTGAAAATTTGAAAATTCTTCAAAAATTCGTCCAATATCTTGATGTCTCCAATCTCTTGTTTTGTACGTTTTTTCCACGTGTCTCGACCTCCAATGTATCCCTGCAAAGTTTGGTGAAGATCTGAGTATGTCGTTTTTGACCTTATCTGGAACATCCTTTCTGAAAATTTGAAAATTCTTAAAAAATTCGTCAAAAATCTTGATGTCTCCAATCTCTTGTTTTGTACGTTTTTTTCACGTGTCTTGACATCCAATGTATCCCTGCAAAGTTTGGTGAAGATCTGAGTATGTAGTTTTTGACCTTATATGGAACCTCCTTTCTGAAAATTTGAAAATTCTCAAAAAATTCGTCCAAAATCTTGATGTCTCCAATCTCTTGTTTTGTACGTTTTTTCCACGTGTCTTGACATCCAATGTATCCCTGCAAAGTTTGGTGAAGATCTGAGTATGTAGTTTTTGAAATTATATGGAACCTCCTATCTGAAAATTTGAAAATTCTTAAAAAATTCGTCCAAAATCTTGATGTCCCCAATCCTATGTTTTGTATGTTTTTTCCACGTGTCTTGACATCCAATGTATCCATGCAAAGTTTGGTGAAGATCTGAGTATGTCGTTTTTGACCTTATCTGGAACCTCCCATCTGAAAATTTGAAAATTCTTAAAAAATTCGTCGAAAATCTTGATGTCTCCGATCTCTTGTTTTGTACGTTTTTTCCACGTGTCTTGACATGCAAAGTATTCCTGCAAAGTTTGGTGAAGATCTGAGTATGTAGTTTTTGACCTCATCTGGAACCTCCTATCTGAAAATTTGAAAATTCTTAAAAAATTCGTCCAAAATATTGATGTCTCCAATCTCTTGTTTTGTACGTTTTTTCTACGTGTCTTGACATCCAATGTATCCCTGCAATGTTTGGTGAAGATCTGAGTATGTAGTTTTTGACCTTATCTGGAACCTCCCATCTGAAAATTTGAAAATTCCTAAAAAATCCGTCCAAAATCTTGATGACCCCAATCTCTTGTTTTGTACGTTTTTTCCACGTGTCTTGACATCCAATGTATCCCTGCAAAGTTTGGTGAAGATCTAAGTATGTAGTTTTTGACCTTATCTCGAACCTCCTATCTGAAAATTTGAAAATTCTTAAAAAATTCGTCCAATATCTTGATGTCTCCAATCTCTTGTTTTGTACGTTTTTTCCACTTGTCTTGATATCCAATGTATCCCTGCAAAGTTTGGTGAAGATCTGAGTATGTCGTTTTTGACCTTATCTGGAACATCCTTTCTGAAAATTTGAAAATTCTTAAAAAATTCGTCCAAAATCTTGATGTCTCCTATCTCTTGTTTTGTACGTTTTTTCCACGTGTCTTGACATCCAATGTATCCCTGCAAAGTTTGGTGAAGATCTGAGTATGTAGTTTTTGACCTTATCTGGAACCTCCCATCTGAAAATTTGAAAATTCTTAAAAAATTCGACCAAAATCTTGATGTCTCCAATCTCTTGTTTTGTACGTTTTTTCCACGTGTCTTGACACATAATGTATCCATGCAAAGTTTGGTGAAGATTTGAGTATGTAGTTTTTGACCTTATATGGAACCTCCTATCTGAAAATTTGAAAATTCTTAAAAAATTCGTCCAAAATCTTGATGTCTCCAATCTCTTGTTTTGTACGTTTTTTCCACGTGTCTTGACATCCAATGTATCCCTGCAAAGTTTGGTGAAGATCTGAGTATGTAGTTTTTGACCTTATCTGGAACCTCCCATCTGAAAATTTGAAAATTCCTAAAAAATCCGTCCAAAATCTTGATGACCCCAATCTCTTGTTTTGTACGTTTTTTCCACGTGTCTTGACATTCAATGTATCCCTGCAAAGTTTGGTGAAGATCTGAGTATGTAGTTTTTGACCTTATATGGAACCTCCTTTCTGAAAATTTGAAAATTCTTAAAAAATTCGTCCAAAATCTTGTTGTCTCCAATCTCTTGTTTTGTACGTTTTTTCCACGTGTCTTGACATTCAATGTATCCCTGCAAAGTTTGGTGAAGATCTGAGTATGTAGTTTTTGACCTTATCTGGAACCTCCTATCTGAAAATTTGAAAAATCTTCAAAAATTCGTCGAGAATCTTGATGTCTCCAATCTCTTGTTTTGTACGTTTTTTCCACGTGTCTCGACCTCCAATGTATCCCTGCAAAGTTTGGTGAAGATCTGAGTATGTCGTTTTTTACCTTATCTGGAACATCCTTTCTGAAAATTTGAAAATTCTTAAAAAATTCGTCAAAAATCTTGATGTCTCCAATCTCTTGTTTTGTACGTTTTTTTCAAGTGTCTTGACATCCAATGTATCCCTGCAAAGTTTGGTGAAGATCTGAGTATGTAGTTTTTGACCTTATATGGAACCTCCTTTCTGAAAATTTGAAAATTCTCAAAAAATTCGTCCAAAATCTTGATGTCTCCAATCTCTTGTTTTGTACGTTTTTTCCACGTGTCTTGACATCCAATGTATCCCTGCAAAGTTTGGTGAAGATCTGAGTATGTAGTTTTTGAAATTATATGGAACCTCCTATCTGAAAATTTGAAAATTCTTAAAAAATTCGTCCAAAATCTTGATGTCCCCAATCCTATGTTTTGTATGTTTTTTCCACGTGTCTTGACATCCAATGTATCCATGCAAAGTTTGGTGAAGATCTGAGTATGTCGTTTTTGACCTTATCTGGAACCTCCCATCTGAAAATTTGAAAATTCTTAAAAAATTCGTCGAAAATCTTGATGTCTCCGATCTCTTGTTTTGTACGTTTTTTCCACGTGTCTTGACATGCAAAGTATTCCTGCAAAGTTTGGTGAAGATCTGAGTATGTAGTTTTTGACCTCATCTGGAACCTCCTATCTGAAAATTTGAAAATTCTTAAAAAATTCGTCCAAAATATTGATGTCTCCAATCTCTTGTTTTGTACGTTTTTTCCACGTGTCTTGACATCCAATGTATCCCTGCAAAGTTTGGTGAAGATCTGAGTATGTAGTTTTTGACCTTATCTGGAACCTCCCATCTGAAAATTTGAAAATTCTTAAAAAATTCGACCAAAATCTTGATGTCTCCAATCTCTTGTTTAGTACGTTTTTTCCACGTGTCTTGACACATAATGTATCCATGCAAAGTTTGGTGAAGATCTGAGTATGTAGTTTTTGACCTTATATGGAACCTCCTATCTGAAAATTTGAAAATTCTTAAAAAATTCGTCCAAAATCTTGATGTCTCCAATCTCTTGTTTTGTACGTTTTTTCCACGTGTCTTGACATCCAATGTATCCCTGCAAAGTTTGGTGAAGATCTGAGTATGTAGTTTTTGACCTTATCTGGAACCTCCCATCTGAAAATTTGAAAATTCCTAAAAAATCCGTCCAAAATCTTGATGACCCCAATCTCTTGTTTTGTACGTTTTTTCCACGTGTCTTGACATTCAATGTATCCCTGCAAAGTTTGGTGAAGATCTGAGTATGTAGTTTTTGACCTTATATGGAACCTCCTTTCT
Organism: Lepisma saccharinum; assembly: GCF_977018435.1. NCBI lineage: Eukaryota > Metazoa > Arthropoda > Insecta > Zygentoma > Lepismatidae > Lepisma > Lepisma saccharinum. The sequence continues at coordinate 126,664 of NW_028142952.1, read as the reverse complement.
GAAAATTTGAAAATTCTTAAAAAATTCGTCCAAAATCTTGATGTCTCCAATCTCTTGTTTTGTACGTTTTTTCCACGTGTCTTGACATCCAATGTATCCCTGCAAAGTTTGGTGAAGATCTGAGTATGTAGTTTTTGACCTTATATGGAACCTGAAAATTTGAAAATTCTTAAAAATTTGACCAAAATCTTGATGTCCCCAATCCTAGGTCTTGTATGTTTTTTCCACGAGTCTTGACATCCAATGTATCCCTGCAAAGTTTGGTGAAGATCTGAGTATGTAGTTTTTGACCTTATATGGAACCTCCTACCTGAAAATTTGAAAATTCTTAAAAAATTCGACCAAAATCTTGATGTCCCCAATCCTATGTTTTGTATGTTTTTTCCACGTGTCTTGACATCCAATGTATCCATGCAAAGTTTGGTGAAGATCTGAGTATGTAGTTTTTGACCTTATATGGAACCTCCCATCTGAAAATTTGAAAATTCTTAAAAAATTCGTCCAAAATCTTGATGACCCCAATCTCTTTTTTTGTACGTTTTTTCCACGTGTCTTGACATCCAATGTATCCCTGCAAAGTTTGGTGAAGATCTGAGTATGTAGTTTTTGACCTTATATGGAACCTCCTTTCTGAAAATTTGAGAATTCTTAAAAAATTCGTCCAAAATCTTGATGTCTCCAATCTCTTGTTTTGTACGTTTTTTCCACGTGTCTTGACATTCAATGTATCCATGCAAAGTTTGGTGAAGATCTGAGTATGTAGTTTTTGACCTTATCTGGAACCTCCCATCTGAAAATTTGAAAATTCTTAAAAAATTCGTCGAAAATCTTGATGTCTCCAATCTCTTGTTTTGTACGTTTTTTCCACGTGTCTTGACATGCAAAGTATCCCTGCAACGTTTGGTGAAGATCTGAGTATGTCGTTTTTGACCTTATCTGGAACCTCCTTTATGAAAATTTGAAAATTCTTAAAAATATCGTCCAAAATCTTGATGTCGCCAATCTCTTGTTTTTACGTTTTTTCCACGTGTCTTTACATCCAATGAATCCCTGTTAAGTTTGGTAAAGATCTGAGTATGTAGTTTTTGACCTTATATGGAACCTCTTATCTGGAAATATGAAAATTCTTAAAAAATTCGACCAAAATCTTGATGTCCCCAATCCTATGTTTTGTATGTTATTTCCACGTGTCTTGACATCCAATGTATCCCTGCAAAGTTTGGTGAAGATCTGAGTATGTCGTTTTTTACCTTATCTGGAACATCCTTTCTGAAAATTTGAAAATTCTTAAAAATTCGTCCAAAATCTTGATGTCTCCAATCTCTTGTTTTGTACGTTTTTTCCACGTGTCTTGACATCCAATGTATCCCTGCAAAGTTTGGTGAAGATCTGAGTATGTAGTTTTTGACCTTATATGGAACCTCCTATCTGAAAATTTGAAAATTCTTAAAAATTCGTCCAAAATCTTGATGTCTCCAATCTCTTGTTTTGTACGTTTTTTCCACGTGTCTTGACATTCAATGTATCCCTGCAAAGTTTGGTGAAGATCTTTGTATGTAGTTTTTTACCTTATCTGGAACCTCCTATCTGAAAATTTGAAAATTGTTCAAAAATTCGTCGAGAATCTTGATGTCTCCAATCTCTTGTTTTGTACGTTTTTTCCACGTGTCTTGACATCCAATGTATCCCTGCAAAGTTTGGTGAAGATCTGAGTATGTAGTTTTTGACCTTATATGGAACCTCCTTTCTGAAAATTTGAGAATTCTTAAAAAATTCGTCCAAAATCTTGATGTCTCCAATCTCTTGTTTTGTACGTTTTTTCCACGTGTCTTGACATTCAATGTATCCATGCAAAGTTTGGTGAAGATCTGAGTATGTAGTTTTTGACCTTATATGGAACCTCCTTTATGAAAATTTGAAAATTCTTAAAAATATCGTCCAAAATCTTGATGTCGCCAATCTCTTGTTTTGTACGTTTTTTCCACGTGTCTTGACATCCAATGTATCCCTGCAAAGTTTGGTGAAGATCTGAGTATGTAGTTTTTGACCTTATCTGGAACCTCCCATCTGAAAATTTGAAAATTCCTAAAAAATCCGTCCAAAATCTTGATGACCCCAATCTCTTGTTTTGTACGTTTTTTCCACGTGTCTTGACATTCAATGTATCCCTGCAAAGTTTGGTGAAGATCTGAGTATGTAGTTTTTGACCTTATATGGAACCTCCTTTCTGAAAATTTGAAAATTCTTAAAAAATTCGTCCAAAATCTTGATGTCTCCAATCTCTTGTTTTGTGCGTTTTTTCCACGTGTCTTGACATCCAATGTATCCCTGCAAAGTTTGGTGAAGATCTGAGTATGTAGTTTTTGACCTTATATGGAACCTCCTTTCTGAAAATTTGAAAATTCTTAAAAAATTCGTCCAAAATCTTGATGTCTCCAATCTCTTGTTTTGTACGTTTTTTCCACGTGTCTTGACATCCAATGTATCCCTGCAAAGTTTGGTGAAGATCTGAGTATGTAGTTTTTGACCTTATATGGAACCTGAAAATTTGAAAATTCTTAAAAAATTTGACCAAAATCTTGATGTCCCCAATCCTAGGTCTTGTATGTTTTTTCCACGTGTCTTGACATCCAATGTATCCCTGCAAAGTTTGGTGAAGATCTGAGTATGTAGTTTTTGACCTTATATGGAACCTCCTACCTGAAAATTTGAAAATTCTTAAAAAATTCGACCAAAATCTTGATGTCCCCAATCCTATGTTTTGTATGTTTTTTCCACGTGTCTTGACATCCAATGTATCCATGCAAAGTTTGGTGAAGATCTGAGTATGTAGTTTTTGACCTTATATGGAACCTCCCATCTGAAAATTTGAAAATTCTTAAAAAATTCGTCCAAAATCTTGATGACCCCAATCTCTTTTTTTGTACGTTTTTTCCACGTGTCTTGACATCCAATGTATCCATGCAAAGTTTGGTGAAGATCTGAGTATGTAGTTTTTGACCTTATATGGAACCTCCCATCTGAAAATTTGAAAATTCTTAAAAATTCGACCAAAATCTTGATGTCTCCAATCTCTTGTTTTGTACGTTTTTTCCACGTGTCTTGACACATAATGTATCCATGCAAAGTTTGGTGAAGATTTGAGTATGTAGTTTTTGACCTTATATGGAACCTCCTATCTGAAAATTTGAAAATTCTTAAAAAATCGTCGAAAATCTTGATGTCTCCAATCTCTTGTTTTGTACGTTTTTTCCACGTGTCTTGACATCCAATGTATCCCTGCAAAGTTTGGTGAAGATCTGAGTATGTAGTTTTTGGCCTTATCTGGAACCTCCCATCTGAAAATTTGAAAATTCCTAAAAAATCCGTCCAAAATCTTGATGACCCCAATCTCTTGTTTTGTACGTTTTTTCCACGTGTCTTGACATTCAATGTATCCCTGCAAAGTTTGGTGAAGATCTGAGTATGTAGTTTTTGACCTTATATGGAACCTCCTTTCTGAAAATTTGAAAATTCTTAAAAAATTCGTCCAAAATCTTGTTGTCTCCAATCTCTTGTTTTGTACGTTTTTTCCACGTGTCTTGACATTCAATGTATCCCTGCAAAGTTTGGTGAAGATCTGAGTATGTAGTTTTTGACCTTATCTGGAACCTCCTATCTGAAAATTTGAAAATTCTTCAAAAATTCGTCGAGAATCTTGATGTCTCCAATCTCTTGTTTTGTACGTTTTTTCCACGTGTCTTGACATCCAATGTATCCCTGCAATGTTTGGTGAAGATCTGAGTATGTAGTTTTTGACCTTATCTGGAACCTCCTATCTGAAAATTTGAAAATTCTTCAAAAATTCGTCCAATATCTTGATGTCTCCAATCTCTTGCTTTGTACGTTTTTTCCACGTGTCTCGACCTCCAATGTATCCCTGCAAAGTTTGGTGAAGATCTGAGTATGTCGTTTTTGACCTTATCTGGAACATCCTTTCTGAAAATTTGAAAATTCTTAAAAAATTCGTCAAAAATCTTGATGTCTCCAATCTTTTGTTTTGTACGTTTTTTTCACGTGTCTTGACATCCAATGTATCCCTGCAAAGTTTGGTGAAGATCTGAGTATGTAGTTTTTGACCTTATATGGAACCTCCTTTCTGAAAATTTGAAAATTCTCAAAAAATTCGTCCAAAATCTTGATGTCTCCAATCTCTTGTTTTGTACGTTTTTTCCACGTGTCTTGACATCCAATGTATCCCTGCAAAGTTTGGTGAAGATCTGAGTATGTAGTTTTTGAAATTATATGGAACCTCCTATCTGAAAATTTGAAAATTCTTAAAAAATTCGTCCAAAATCTTGATGTCCCCAATCCTATGTTTTGTATGTTTTTTCCACGTGTCTTGACATCCAATGTATCCATGCAAAGTTTGGTGAAGATCTGAGTATGTCGTTTTTGACCTTATCTGGAACCTCCCATCTGAAAATTTGAAAATTCTTAAAAAATTCGTCGAAAATCTTGATGTCTCCGATCTCTTGTTTTGTACGTTTTTTCCACGTGTCTTGACATGCAAAGTATTCCTGCAAAGTTTGGTGAAGATCTGAGTATGTAGTTTTTGACCTCATCTGGAACCTCCTATCTGAAAATTTGAAAATTCTTAAAAAATTCGTCCAAAATATTGATGTCTCCAATCTCTTGTTTTGTACGTTTTTTCCACGTGTCTTGACATCCAAAGTATCCCTGCAATGTTTGGTGAAGATCTGAGTATGTAGTTTTTGACCTTATCTGGAACCTCCCATCTGAAAATTTGAAAATTCCTAAAAAATCCGTCCAAAATCTTGATGACCCCAATCTCTTGTTTTGTACGTTTTTTCCACGTGTCTTGACATCCAATGTATCCCTGCAAAGTTTGGTGAAGATCTAAGCATGTAGTTTTTGACCTTATCTCGAACCTCCTATCTGAAAATTTGAAAATTCATAAAAAATTCGTCCAAAATCTTGATGTCTCCAATCTCTTGTTTTGTACGTTTTTTCCACGTGTCTTGATATCCAATGTATCCCTGCAAAGTTAGGTGAAGATCTGAGTATGTCGTTTTTGACCTTATCTGGAACATCCTTTCTGAAAATTTGAAAATTGTTAAAAAATTCGTCCAAAATCTTGATGTCTCCTATCTCTTGTTTTGTACGTTTTTTCCACGTGTCTTGACATCCAATGTATCCCTGCAAAGTTTGGTGAAGATCTGAGTATATAGTTTTTGACCTTATCTGGAACCTCCCATCTGAAAATTTGAAAATTCTTAAAAAATTCGACCAAAATCTTGATGTCTCCAATCTCTTGTTTTGTACGTTTTTTCCACGTGTCTTGACACATAATGTATCCATGCAAAGTTTGGTGAAGATCTGAGTATGTAGTTTTTGACCTTATATGGAACCTCCTATCTGAAAATTTGGAAATTCTTAAAAAATTCGTCCAAAATCTTGATGTCTCCAATCTCTTGTTTTGTACGTTTTTTCCACGTGTCTTGACATCCAATGTATCCCTGCAAAGTTTGGTGAAGATCTGAGTATGTAGTTTTTGACCTTATCTGGAACCTCCCATCTGAAAATTTGAAAATTCCTAAAAAATCCGTCCAAAATCTTGATGACCCCAATCTCTTGTTTTGTACGTTTTTTCCACGTGTCTTGACATTCAATGTATCCCTGCAAAGTTTGGTGAAGATCTGAGTATGTAGTTTTTGACCTTATATGGAACCTCCTTTCTGAAAATTTGAAAATTCTTAAAAAATTCGTCCAAAATCTTGATGTCTCCAATCTCTTGTTTTGTACGTTTTTTCCACGTGTCTTGACATCCAATGTATCCCTGCAAAGTTTGGTGAAGATCTGAGTATGTAGTTTTTGACCTTATATGGAACCTCCTTTCTGAAAATTTGAAAATTCTTAAAAAATTCGTCCAAAATCTTGATGTCTCCAATCTCTTGTTTTGTACGTTTTTTCCACGTGTCTTGACATCCAATGTATCCCTGCAAAGTTTGGTGAAGATCTGAGTATGTAGTTTTTGACCTTATATGGAACCTGAAAATTTGAAAATTCTTAAAAAATTTGACCAAAATCTTGATGTCCCCAATCCTAGGTCTTGTATGTTTTTTCCACGTGTCTTGACATCCAATGTATCCCTGCAAAGTTTGGTGAAGATCTGAGTATGTAGTTTTTGACCTTATATGGAACCTCCTACCTGAAAATTTGAAAATTCTTAAAAAATTCGACCAAAATCTTGATGTCCCCAATCCTATGTTTTGTATGTTTTTTCCACGTGTCTTGACATCCAATGTATCCATGCAAAGTTTGGTGAAGATCTGAGTATGTAGTTTTTGACCTTATATGGAACCTCCCATCTGAAAATTTGAAAATTCTTAAAAAATTCGTCCAAAATCTTGATGACCCCAATCTCTTTTTTTGTACGTTTTTTCCACGTGTCTTGACATCCAATGTATCCCTGCAAAGTTTGGTGAAGATCTGAGTATGTAGTTTTTGACCTTATATGGAACCTCCTTTCTGAAAATTTGAGAATTCTTAAAAAATTCGTCCAAAATCTTGATGTCTCCAATCTCTTGTTTTGTACGTTTTTTCCACGTGTCTTGACATTCAATGTATCCATGCAAAGTTTGGTGAAGATCTGAGTATGTCGTTTTTGACCTTATCTGGAACCTCCCATCTGAAAATTTGAAAATTCTTAAAAAATTCGTCGAAAATCTTGATGTCTCCAATCTCTTGTTTTGTACGTTTTTTCCACGTGTCTTGACATGCAAAGTATCCCTGCAACGTTTGGTGAAGATCTGAGTATGTCGTTTTTGACCTTATCTGGAACCTCCTTTATGAAAATTTGAAAATTCTTAAAAATATCGTCCAAAATCTTGATGTCGCCAATCTCTTGTTTTTACGTTTTTTCCACGTGTCTTTACATCCAATGAATCCCTGTTAAGTTTGGTAAAGATCTGAGTATGTAGTTTTTGACCTTATATGGAACCTCTTATCTGGAAATATGAAAATTCTTAAAAAATTCGACCAAAATCTTGATGTCCCCAATCCTATGTTTTGTATGTTATTTCCACGTGTCTTGACATCCAATGTATCCAGGCAAAGTTTGGTGAAGATCTGAGTATGTCGTTTTTGACCTTATCTGGAACATCCTTTCCGAAAATTTGAAAATTCTTAAAAAATTCGTCCAAAATCTTGATGTCTCCAATCTCTTGTTTTGTACGTTTTTTCCACGTGTCTTGACATCCAATGTATCCCTGCAAAGTTTGGTGAAGATCTGAGTATGTAGTTTTTGACCTTATATGGAACCTCCTATCTGAAAATTTGAAAATTCTTAAAAAATTCGTCCAAAATCTTGATGTCTCCAATCTCTTGTTTTGTACGTTTTTTCCACGTGTCTTGACATTCAATGTATCCCTGCAAAGTTTGGTGAAGATCTGAGTATGTAGTTTTTGACCTTATCTGGAACCTCCTATCTGAAAATTTGAAAATTGTTCAAAAATTCGTCGAGAATCTTGATGTCTCCAATCTCTTGTTTTGTACGTTTTTTTAACGTGTCTTGACATCCAATGTATCCCTGCAATGTTTGGTGAAGATCTGAGTATGTAGTTTTTGACCTTATCTGGAACCTCCTATCTGAAAATTTGAAAATTCTTCAAAAATTCGTCCAAAATCTTGATGTCTCCAATCTCTTGTTTTGTACGTTTTTTCCACGTGTCTCGACCTCCAATGTATCCCTGCAAAGTTTGGTGAAGATCTGAGTATGTCGTTTTTGACCTTATCTGGAACATCCTTTCTGAAAATTTGAAAATTCTTAAAAAATTCGTCCAAAATCTTGATGTCTCCAATGTCTTGTTTTGTACGTTTTTTCACGTGTCTTGACATCCAATGTATCCCTGCAAAGTTTGGTGAAGATCTGAGTATGTAGTTTTTGACCTTATATGGAACCTCCTTTCTGAAAATTTGAAAATTCTCAAAAAAATTCGTCCAAAATCTTGACGTCTCCAATCTCTTGTTTTGTACGTTTTTTCCACGTGTCTTGACATCCAATGTATCCCTGCAAAGTTTGGTGAAGATCTGAGTATGTAGTTTTTGACCTTATATGGAACCTCCTTTCTGAAAATTTGAAAATTCTTAAAAAATTCGTCCAAAATCTTGATGTCACCAATCCTAAGTTTTGTATGTTTTTTCCAGGTGTCTTGACATCCAATGTATCCATGCAAAGTTTGGTGAAGATCTGAGTATGTCGTTTTTGACCTTATCTGGAACCTCCCATCTGAAAATTTGAAAATTCTTAAAAAATTCGTCGAAAATCTTGATGTCTCCGATCTCTTGTTTTGTACGTTTTTTCCACGTGTCTTGACATGCAAAGTATTCCTGCAAAGTTTGGTGAAGATCTGAGTATGTAGTTTTTGACCTCATCTGGAACCTCCTATCTGAAAATTTGAAAATTGTTAAAAAATTCGTCCAAAATCTTCATGTCTCCAATCTCTTGTTTTGTACGTTTTTTCCACGTGTCTTGACATCCAATGTATCCCTGCAATGTTTGGTGAAGATCTGAGTATGTAGTTTTTGACCTTACCTGGAACCTCCCATCTGAAAATTTGAAAATTCCTAAAAAAACCGTCCAAAATCTTGATGACCCCAATCTCTTGTTTTGTACGTTTTTTCCACGTGTCTTGACATCCAATGTATCCCTGCAAGGTTTGGTGAAGATCTGAGTATGTAGTTTTTGACCTTATCTGGAACCTCCTATCTGAAAATTTGAAAATTCTTAAAAAATTCGACCAAAATCTTGATGTCTCCAATCCTATGTTTTGTATGTTTTTTCCACGTGTCTTGACATCCAATGTATCCATGCAAAGTTTGGTGAAGATCTGAGTATGTAGTTTTTGACCTTATATGGAACCTCCTTTCTGAAAATTTGAAAATTCTTAAAAAATTCGTCCAAAATCTTGATGTCTCCAATCTCTTGTTTTGTACGTTTTTTGCACGTGTCTTGACATCCAATGTATCCCTGCAAAGTTTGGTGAAGATCTGAGTATGTAGTTTTTGACCTTATATGGAACCTCCTATCTGAAAATTTGAAAATTCTTAAAAAATTTGACCAAAAACTTGATGTCCCCAATTCTATGTTTTGTATGTTTTTTCCACGTGTCTTGACATCCAATGTATCCCTGCAGAGTTTGGTGAAGATCTGAGTATGTCGTTTTTGACCTTATCTGGAACATCCTTTCTGAAAATTTGAAAATTCTTAAAAAATTCGTCCAAAATCTTGATGTCTCCAATCTCTTGTTTTTTACGTTTTTTCCACGTGTCTTGACATCCAATGTATCCCTGCAAAGTTTGGTGAAGATCTGAGTATGTAGTTTTTGACCTTATCTGGAACCTCCTATCTGAAAATTTGAAAATTGTTAAAAAATTCGTCCAAAATCTTGATGTCTCCAATCTCTTGTTTTGAACGTTTTTCCCACGTGTCTTGACATCCAATGTATCCCTGCAAAGTTTGGTGAAGATCTGAGTATGTAGTTTTTGACCTTATCTGGAACCTCCTATCTGAAAATTTGAAAATTCTTAAAAAATTCGTCCAAAATCTTGATGTCTCCAATCTCTTGTTTTGTACGTTTTTCCCACGTGTCTTGACATCCAATGTATCCCTGCAAATTTTGGTGAAGATCTGAGTATGTCGTTTTTGACCTTATCTGGAACATCCTTTCTCAAAATTTGAAAATTCTTAAAAAATTCGTCCGAAATCTTGATGACCCCAATCTCTTGTTTTGTACGTCTTTTCCCCGTGTCTTGACATCCAATGTATCCCTGCAAAGTTTGGTGAAGATCTGAGTATGTAGTTTTTGACCTTATCTGGAACCTCCTATCTGAAAATTTGAAAATTCTTAAAAAATTCGTCCAAAATCTTGATGTCTCCAATCTCTTGTTTTGTACGTTTTTCCCACGTGTCTTGACATCCAATGTATCTCTGCAAAGTTTGGTGAAGATCTGAGTATGTAGTTTTTGACCTTATCTGGAACCTCATTTCTGAAAATTTGAAAATTCCTCAAAAATTCGTCCAAAATCTTGATGTCTCCAATCTCTTGTTTTGTACGTTTTTTCCACGTGTCTTGACATCCAATGTATCCCTGCAAAGTTTGGTGAAGATCTGAGTATGTAGTTTTTGACCTTATCTGGAACCTCGAATCTGAAAATTTGAAAATTCCTAAAAAATTCGTCCAAAATCTTGATGTCTCCAATCTCTTGTTTTGTACGTTTTTTCCACGTGTCTTGACATTCAATGTATCCCTGCATAGTTTGGTGAAGATCTGAGTATGTAGTTTTTGACCTTATCTGGAACCTCCCATCTGAAAATTTGAAAATTCTTAAAAAATTCGTCCAATATCTTGATGTCTCCAATCTCTTGTTTTGTACGTTTTTTCCACTTGTTTTGACATCCAATGTTTCCATGCAAAGTTTGGTGAAGATCTGAGTATGTCGTTTTTGACCTTATCTGGAACCTCCCATCTGAAAATTTGAAAATTCTTAAAAAATTCGTCGAAAATCTTGATGTCTCCAATCTCTTGTTTTGTACGTTTTTTCCACGTGTCTTGACATCCAATGTATCCCTGCAATGTTTGGTGAAGATCTGAGTATGTAGTTTTTGACCTTATATGGAACCTCCTATCTGAAAATTTGAAAATTCTTAAAAAATTTGACAAAAATCTTGATGTCCCCAATCCTATGTTTTGTATGTTTTTTCCACGTGTCTTGACATCCAATGTATCCCTGCAAAGTTTGGTGAAGATCTGAGTATGTCGTTTTTGACCTTATCTGGAACATCCTATCTGAAAATTTGAAAATTCTTAAAAAATTCGTCGAAAATCTTGATGTCTCCAATCTCTTGTTTTGTACGTTTTTTCCACGTGTCTTGACATCCAATGTATCCCTGCAATGTTTGGTGAAGATCTGAGTATGTAGTTTTTGACCTTATATGGAACCTCCTATCTGAAAATTTGAAAATTCTTAAAAAATTTGACCAAAATCTTGATGTCCCCAATCCTATGTTTTGTATTTTTTTTCCACGTGTCTTGACATACTATGTATCCCTGCAAAGTTTGGTGAAGATCTGAGTATGTCGTTTTTGACATTATCTGGAACATCCTATCTGAAAATTTGAAAATTCTTAAAAAATTCGTCCAAAATCTTGATGTCTCCAATCTCTTGTTTTGTACGTTTTTCCACGTGTCTTGACATCCAATGTATCCCTGCAAAGTTTGGTGAAGATCTGAGTATGTAGTTTTTGACCTTATCTGGAACCTCATTTCTGAAAATTTGAAAATTCCTCAAAAATTCGTCCAAAATCTTGATGTCTCCAATCTCTTGTTTTGTACGTTTTTTCCACGTGTCTTGACATCCAATGTATCCCTGCAAATTTGGTGAAGATCTGAGTATGTCGTTTTTGACCTTATCTGGAACCTCCCATCTGAAAATTTGAAAATTCTTAAAAAATTCGTCGAAAATCTTGATGTCTCCAATCTCTTGTTTTGTACGTTTTTTCCACTTGTCTTGACATCCAATGTATCCATGCAAAGTTTGGTGAAGATCTGAGTATGTCGTTTTTGACCTTATCTGGAACCTCCCATCTGAAAATTTGAAAATTCTTAAAAAATTCGTGGAAAATCTTGATGTCTCCAATCTCTTGTTTTGTACGTTTTTTCCACGTGTCTTGACATCCAATGTATCCCTGCAATGTTTGGTGAAGATCTGAGTATGTAGTTTTTGACCTTATATGGAACCTCCTATCTGAAAATTTGAAAATTCTTAAAAAATTTGACCAAAATCTTGATGTCCCCAATCCTATGTTTTGTATGTTTTTTCCACGTGTCTTGACATCCAATGTATCCCTGCAAAGTTTGGTGAAAATCTGAGTATGTAGTTTTTGACTTTAACTGGAACCTCCTATCTGAAAATTTGAAAATTCTTAAAAAATTCGTCCAAAATCTTGATGTCTCCAATCTCTTGTTTTGTACGTTTTTTCCACGTGCCTTGACATCCAATGTATCCCTGCAAAGTTTGGTGAAGATCTGAGTATGTAGTTTTTGACCTTATCTGGAACCTCCTATCTGAAAATTTGAAAATTGTTAAAAAATTCGTCCAAAATCTTGATGTCTCCAATCTCTTGTTTTGTACGTTTTTCCCACGTGTCTTGAGATCCAATGTATCCCTGCAAAGTTTGGTGAAGATCTGAGTATGTAGTTTTTGACCTTATCTGGAACCTCATTTCTGAAAATTCGAAAATTCCTCAAAAATTCGTCCAAAATCTTGATGTCTCCAATCTCTTGTTTTGCACGTTTTTTCCACGTGTCTTGACATCCAATGTATCCCTGCAAAGTTTGGTGAAGATCTGAGTATATAGTTTTTGACCTTATCTGGAACCTCCTATCTGAAAATTTGAAAATTGTTAAAAAATTCGTCCAAAATCTTGATGTATCCAATCTCTTGTTTTGTATGTTTTTTCCACGTTCCTTGACATCCAATGTATCCCTGCAAAGTTTGGTGAAGATCTGAGTATGTAGTTTTTGACCTTATCTGGAACCTCCTATCTGAAGATTTGAAAATTCTTAAAAAATTCGTCCAAAATCTTGATGTCTCCAATCTCTTGTTTTGTACGTTTTTTCCACGTGCCTTGACATCCAATGTATCCCTGCAAAGTTTGGTGAAGATCTGAGTATGTAGTTTTTGACCTTATCTGGAACCTCCTATCTGAAAATTTGAAAATTCTTAAAAAATTCGTCCAAAATCTTGATGTCTCCAATCTCTTCTTTTGTACGTTTTTTCCACGTGTCTTGACATCCAATGTATGCCTGCAAAGTTTGGTGAAGATCTGAGTATGTCGTTTTTGACTTTATCTGGAACCTCCTTTCTGAAAATTTGAAAATTCTTAAAAAATTCGTCCAAAATCTTGATGTCCCCAATCCTATGTTTTGTATGTTTTTTCCACGTGTCTTGACATCCAATGTATCCCTGCAAAGTTTGGTGAAGATCTGAGTATATAGTTTTTGACCTTATCTGGAACCTCCTATCTGAAAATTTGAAAATTGTTAAAAAATTCGTCCAAAATCTTGATGTCTCCAATCTCTTGTTTTGTACGTTTTTCCCACGTGTCTTGACATCCAATGTATCCCTGCAAAGTTTGGTGAAGATCTGAGTATGTAGTTTTTGACCTTATCTGGAACCTCATTTCTGAAAATTTGAAAATTCCTCAAAAATTCGTCCAAAATCTTGATGTCTCCAATCTCTTGTTTTGTACGTTTTTTCCACGTGTCTTGACATCCAATGTATCCCTGCAAAGTTTGGTGAAGATCTGAGTATGTAGTTTTTGACCTTATCTGGAACCTCCTATCTGAAAATTTGAAAATTCTTAAAAAATTCGTCCAAAATCTTGATGTCTCCAATCTCTTGTTTTGTACGTTTTTTCCACGTGTCTTGACATGCAAAGTATCCCTGCAACGTTTGGTGAAGATCTGAGTATGTAGTTTTTGACCTTATCTGGAACCTCCTATCTGAAAATTTGAAAATTCTTCAAAAATTCGTCCAAAATCTTGATGTCTCCAATCTCTTGTTTTGTACGTTTTTTCCACGTGTCTTGACATCCAATGTATCCCTGCAATGTTTGGTGAAGTTCTGAGTATGTAGTTTTTGACCTTATATGGAACCTCCTATTTGAAAATTTGAAAATTCTTAAAAAATTTGACAAAAATCTTGATGTCCCCAATCCTATGTTTTGTATGTTTTTTCCACTTGTCTTGACATCCAATGTATCCATGCAAAGTTTGATGAAGATCTGAGTAGGTCGTTTTTGACCTTATCTGGAACCTCCCATCTGAAAATTTGAAAATTTTAAAAAATTCGTGGAAAATCTTGATGTCTCCAATCTCTTGTTTTGTACGTTTTTTCCACGTGTCTTGACATCCAATGTATCCCTGCAATGTTTGGTGAAGATCTGAGTATGTAGTTTTTGACCTTATATGGAACCTCCTATCTGAAAATTTGAAAATACTTAAAAAATTTGACCAAAATCTTGATGTCCCCAATCCTCTGTTTTGTATGTTTTTTCCACGTGTCTTGACATCCAATGTATCCCTGCAGAGTTTGGTGAAGATCTGAGTATGTCGTTTTTGATCTTATCTGGAACATCCCATCTGAAAATTTGAAAATTCTTAAAAAATTCGTCCAAAATCTTGATGTCTCCAATCTCTTGTTTTGTACGTTTTTTCCACGTGTCTTGACATCCAATGTATCCCTGCAAAGTTTGGTGAAGATCTGAGTATGTAGTTTTTGACCTTATCTGGAACCTCCTATCTGAAAATTTGAAAATTGTTAAAAAATTCGCCCAAAATCTTGATGTCTCCAATCTCTTGTTTTGTACGTTTTTTCCACGTGTCTTGACATCCAATGTATCCCTGCAATGTTTGGTGAAGATCTGAGTATGTAGTTATTGACCTTATATGGAACCTCCTATCTGAAAATTTGAAAATTCTTAAAAAATTCGTCCAAAATCTTGATGTCTCCAATCTCTTGTTTTGTACTTTTTTTCCACGTGTCTTGACATCCAATGTATCCCTGCAATGTTTGGTGAAGATCTGAGCATGTAGTTATTGACCTTATATGGAACATCCTATCTGAAAATTTGAAAATTCTTAAAAAATTTGACCAAAATCTTGATATCCCAAATCCTATGTTTTGTATGTTTTTTCCACGTGTCTTGACATCCAATGTATCCCTGCAAAGTTTGGTGAAGATCTGAGTATGTCGTTTTTGACCTTATCTGGAACATCCTTTCTGAAAATTTGAAAATTCTTAAAAAATTCGTCCAAAATCTTGATGTCTCCAATCTCTTGTTTTGTACGTTTTTTCCACGTGTCTTGACATCCAATGTATCCCTGCAAAGTTTGTTGAAGATCTGAGTATGTAGTTTTTGACCTTATCTGGAACCTCCTATCTGAAAATTTGAAAATTGTTAAAAAATTCTTCCAAAATCTTGATGTCTCCAATCTCTTGTTTTGTACGTTTTTTCCACGTGTCTTGACATCCAATGTATCCCTGCAAAGTTTGGTGAAGATCTGAGTATGTAGTTTTTGACCTTATATGGAACCTCCTATCTGAAAATTTGAAAATTCTTAAAAAATTCGTCCAAAATCTTGATGTCTCCAATCTCTTGTTTTGTACGTTTTTTCCACGTGTCTTGACATCCAATGTATCCCTGCAATGTTTGGTGAAGATCTGAGTATGTAGTTTTTGACCTTATATGGAACCTCCTATCTGAAAATTTGAAAATTCTTAAAAAATTCGTCCAAAATCTTGATGTCTCCAATCTCTTGTTTTGTACGTTTTTTCCACGTGTCTTGACATCCAATGTATCCCTGCAATGTTTGGTGAAGATCTGAGTATGTAGTTTTTGACCTTATATGGAACCTCCTATCTGAAAATTTGAAAATTCTTAAAAAATTCGTCCAAAATCTTGATGTCTCCAATCTCTTGTTTTGTACGTTTTTTCCCCGTGTCTTGACATCCAATGTATCCCTGCAATGTTTGGTGAAGATCTGAGTATGTAGTTTTTGACCTTATATGGAACCTCCTATCTCAAAATTTGAAAATTCTTAAAAAATTTGACCAAAATCTTGATATCCCAAATCCTATGTTTTGTATGTTTTTTCCACGTGTCTTGACATCCAATGTATCCCTGCAAAGTTTGGTGAAGATCTGAGTATGTCGTATTTGACCTTATCTGGAACATCCTTTCTGAAAATTTGAAAATTCTTAAAAAATTCGTCCAAAATCTTGATGTCTCCAATCTCTTGTTTTGTACGTTTTTTCCACGTGTCTTGACATCCAATGTATCCCTGCAAAGTTTGGTGAAGATCTGAGTATGTAGTTTTTGACCTTATCTGGAACCTCCCATCTGAAAATTTGAAAATTGTTAAAAAATTCGTCCAAAATCTTGATGTCTCCAATCTCTTGTTTTGTACGTTTTTTCCACGTGTCTTGACATCCAATGTATCCCTGCAAAGTTTGGTGAAGATCTGAGTATGTAGTTTTTGACCTTATATGGAACCTCCTATCTGAAAATTTGAAAATTCTTAAAAAATTCGTCCAAATTCTTGATGTCTCCAATCTCTTGTTTTGTACGTTTTTTCCACGTGTCTTGACATCCAATGTATCCCTGCAATGTTTGGTGAAGATCTGAGTATGTAGTTTTTGACCTTATATGGAACCTCCTATCTGAAAATTTGAAAATTCTTAAAAAATTCGTCCAAAATCTTGATGTCTCCAATCTCTTGTTTTGTACGTTTTTCCCACGTGTCTTGACATCCAATGTATCCCTGCAATGTTTGGTGAAGATCTGAGTATGTAGTTTTTGACCTTATATGGAACCTCCTATCTGAAAATTTGAAAATTCTTAAAAAATTTGACCAAAATCTTGATATCCCAAATCCTATGTTTTGTATGTTTTTTCCACGTGTCTTGACATCCAATGTATCCCTGCAAAGTTTGGTGAAGATCTGAGTATGTCGTTTTTGACCTTATCTGGAACATCCTTTCTGAAAATTTGAAAATTCTTAAAAAATTCGTCCAAAATCTTGATGTCTCCAATCTCTTGTTTTGTACGTTTTTTCCACGTGTCTTGACATCCAATGTATCCCTGCAAACTTTGGTGAAGATCTGAGTATGTAGTTTTTGACCTTATCTGGAACCTCCTATCTGAAAATTTGAAAATTGTTAAAAAATTCGTCCAAAATCTTGATGTCTCCAATCTCTTGTTTTGTACGTTTTTTCCACGTGTCTTGACGTCCAATGTATCCCTGCAAAGTTTGGTGAAGATCTGAGTATGTAGTTTTTGACCTTATATGGAACCTCCTATCTGAAAATTTGAAAATTCTTAAAAAATTCGTCCAAAATCTTGATGTCTCCAATCTCTTGTTTTGTACGTTTTTTCCACGTGTCTTCACATCCAATGTATCCCTGCAATGTTTGGTGAAGATCTGAGTATGTAGTTTTTGACCTTATCTGGAACCTCCTATCTGAAAATTTGAAAATTGTTAAAAAATTCGTCCAAAATCTTGATGTCTCCAATCTCTTGTTTTGTACGTTTTTTCCACGTGTCTTGACATCCAATGTATCCCTGCAAAGTTTGGTGAAGATCTGAGTATGTAGTTTTTGACCTTATATGGAACCTCCTATCTGAAAATTTGAAAATTCTTAAAAAATTCGTCCAAAATCTTGATGTCTCCAATCTCTTGTTTTGTACGTTTTTTCCCCGTGTCTTGACATCCAATGTATCCCTGCAATGTTTGGTGAAGATCTGAGTATGTAGTTTTTGACCTTATATGGAACCTCCTATCTCAAAATTTGAAAATTCTTAAAAAATTTGACCAAAATCTTGATATCCCAAATCCTATATTTTGTATGTTTTTTCCACGTGTCTTGACATCCAATGTATCCCTGCAAAGTTTGGTGAAGATCTGAGTATGTCGTATTTGACCTTATCTGGAACATCCTTTCTGAAAATTTGAAAATTCTTAAAAAATTCGTCCAAAATCTTGATGTCTCCAATCTCTTGTTTTGTACGTTTTTTCCACGTGTCTTGACATCCAATGTATCCCTGCAAAGTTTGGTGAAGATCTGAGTATGTAGTTTTTGACCTTATCTGGAACCTCCCATCTGAAAATTTGAAAATTGTTAAAAAATTCGTCCAAAATCTTGATGTCTCCAATCTCTTGTTTTGTACGTTTTTTCCACGTGTCTTGACATCCAATGTATCCCTGCAAAGTTTGGTGAAGATCTGAGTATGTAGTTTTTGACCTTATATGGAACCTCCTATCTGAAAATTTAAAAATTCCTAAAAAATTCGTCGAAAATCTTGATGTCTCCAATCTCTTGTTTTGTACGTTTTTTCCACGTGTCTTGACATCCAATGTATCCCTGCAATGTTTGGTGAAGATCTGAGTATGTAGTTTTTGACCTTATATGGAACCTCCCATCTGAAAATTTGAAAATTCTTAAAAAATTCGTCCAAAATCTTGATGTCTCCAATCTCTTGTTTTGTACGTTAGTAGTGGGGTTTGTGGTGGGATAAACTCACGAAAGTATGAACCCCCCTCCAGCAGATTTGCTTACACTTAAAACTTGCTTAACATGCCCATATGAGCTTTTTGCTCTAGTGTGGAACCCCCCTCTAATCCAAGATTTTTGTAAAAATGCCCTTCGGAAAGTATGACCCCCCTCAGATTGATTTGCCTATACTTATAAAAGGCACTTTTGTGAGATTGTTGTCCATAAATTTGTTAAAAATATGCCCCTCTTGGGCCACACTTAAAACTAGGCCACTCATACATACATACACACATATTTACTTCTGGTTTAAGTTCAATTGGATACCAGGTTCACTAATATTAAAACAATGTAATTCTTCTAGAATTGCTCCGTGACTCTCTCATTTCTTACATCATAAACATATGATTTTTCACCTATGAGAATGACACTGCATATGGTGTCTTCAGGTAAAGCCTCTTGGAATTCACAGATAATTTTAATGTTTGTCCTGTCATTAACCACAACTTGTTTTTTTTTTGAAGTGTTGATTACAAACATGGGTCTCTGTGTTTTGAATTCATCTGGTGTGTAATACATGTCAGTATTGCCAGTAGTGACCCTTTTGAAAGCCGAAAAAGCCTCATATAATTTGAGGAAATCATCCTTGGAAATGTCTAAATTATAATTTTCTCTAGGAAATACCTCATTTCTGCCATTTTTAAGATAAATGTTCTTGATGTTGCAGTTATCAAATTTGCTTGAATTTTTTTCCTGATTGTTGTGTCTCCCAGTCTGAAACAGTACCACCACAATCAGGCATGTCATATTGTATACTGGAGAATGAATTTGTAGCATCAAACTCATAATAGGTACCAGATGCGGGCTTCTGTACGCATTGATATGTATAAAATTGCAGAGGAATTTGCGGATTTTTTAGGATATTAGCTTTGTATTTAAGAGCATAACTGGCTTCATATTCAACAACAGGGATTCTTAACTCCATAGTCTGAATAATGCACTTGCCTGCATCTGGTAGGGTATTAGGCAGAGCTTCTCCTGTAGGGTTTATCGCACTGTACCTCATCAAAGCATTGTTATCATTTGCAGCTCTTCTAAATGTGATTCTTAAACCACCCTTCCACATAATATCTTTGTAATCTGAGAAGAATCCTGGCAACAGGCGCATGGGGAACAGCACTGTGTGGCTCTTGGTTAATATCTTATCACCAGCTTCAAATCCACCGATTCTGTAGTAAGAAGCCTCGGTTTTGGATAATTTTAATGTGGCCAAAGCTGTGGAGGTAATGCCTGGATAATCCACTCTGTTTATAACAACGCCATGCTTTCTGATCTCAATTTCAGAGAACAGATGCGGCACAAAATTATCCACAAGTCTTATATTTGAATTTGCCGGATAATCTGTTCCATCGAGCTTTACAACATCAAATTTGATGTATAGATCTGCTCTGTGGGGGTGTATAAAGCCGTCCCCTACATCAAGATCAACCTCTATTTCTGTGTTGGGTTGATTTAAATTTGCAAATGTCCTCCTGTTTGGGGGGAATGATTGTAGCTCATAACTCTCAATATTTTCCATTGTATGTATTTTTATTTAAATGTTAATCTCTATGATTGCAGTTGTTGTGGCTCCAGCAAAATCAACTAATTCTTCTTTTTCATTAGTGACCATCAACTCAATGTTATCTATTCTGTTGTGGCACACAGGAAAATATAATGTTGGGGATGGATTGTAGATGATGGGCTCCATAAATTCAGAGTTAGGTTTGAATGTTGAAATGATGCCAGTTTGTTTGTGAGTGCCTATGCCATTTGATTTGGTGATCATACCCTCGGCTACATTACAGTGAATATTCAGAGTCTCTATGGCTAAGAATTTGGGTATATTGATAGCAGTGTGTTTGATGGCCGCTTCAAGTTTTGTGTTGTTCTCAAAGCCTAGCAGCTCTCCTATAGTACCCAGATTCACTGTTTCTGTAGCAGATACAATTTCTACTCTGTGAGTGACAGAATTTTGACTTAACACTACACCTCTGGGTAATTGAGCATTTAGAGTGGACAGATTATACTGCCCTGGAGTGATGACAATTTTTTGATCCCCAACTGCAATTGTGTTGTTGTGGTGTGTAATATTTGGGATCAAGTACATGCCGTAAAATGCTCTGAGAGCTATTGTTTTGGGATACACTATGTCATCGTGCAATTTGAGTTTCAATATTGAATTTTGGCTGGTGAGATGGAATACCCCCATGATGTTTCAGATACCACAAGGCCTTTTGAAAATTTTCAATTGATGGTTTATTTATTTGAGACATGTATCTGAGAACAGATAAACACAAATGTCCGCAATTAACATCTTTGAAGTTTTGAACACGGGCATTATTGTAATAAAGATTAGCTGAATTTAGATATTTTATTAAATTTTCAGGTGGAACACCTCCAAATGAATCAAACACAAATGCCTCATCTTTTAAATATTTAAGATAACAAATCCAGTGAGTGCCCTGATTTTTGTACTCATCCAAATTAACAATGCCACACTCTTTGTTGAGTGGTTGCTCTGGCAAAGAATCAGACATGTACACACCCCTAAAATGTTTGATGCCCAGTGGCTTGATTAAAGCTTCAATATCTTGGTTTGTAAGCGGCTCTTGTTTTTTTTAAACTTATTCATGGCTCTCTTAACACCTTTGCCTTTTTTCTCCATGGCCAGGTTATGGCGCTTCTGCTCATCTAATTCTGCCTTATTCTTCTTGGCATCTATTACTGTTTTTGCTATGGCAGCTGATCCCCCAGCCAAGCTCCCCACAGCCCCGAGTGCTGCTAAGATGGCAGGGATGGTAAATATGAATCCCCCCACATGTGATTTTTTTCTTGATTGCTGTAATTTTTTTAATGGGGGTGTGCTAAGCAACAATTTCATACCATGCCCTTTTGCAATACAAGAGCTTTTTTTCTTGCGCTGCTTTTTGGTCAAAAGACTGTCAATAGTTTTAAGAGATTTGAGACCTGCATAAGGTATTTGATACATAACACCCTTGGCCTTCATCCTAGGTTTATTATATACATGTTCACAGCCCCCACCCCAGTTTTTGTTTGGTGCTCATAGCTATGGTGGTCCCCAATGCTGCTATTTTTTCACTTAAAGAAGCATCTTTGCTTACAAATCTACCAAATGCAGCCTCTTCTAATTTCTTGTCTGCAACATGTCTCTTGTCAAGATCAGAATGTGTGTTGTATGCTATGTCATGGTCTCTACAAGCAGCATCTAAAGGATTTACACCAGGATCACCTCTGTTTAATCTATGATCCAATTTTGTACCTGGACCACAATACTGATAGCCTGGAATATGTAGTTCAAATGGCAACTTGTTTATAATGTCATTAACCAACCCCCGACCCTCAGAAATATTCCAAAATTTAGGTGGTAGAGTATTAATAATTTTTATAAGATATCCAATGCCCTTAGGGTCATTCACTATAAAATTAGATAATTTTGTGCTTATCATGTCCATAATTCCAACCTTTTCATTGTAAAAATTGTGGTTGCCAGCATTTTCCTCCCCAGCTATCACCAATAACCTATCTACAAGTTTCCTGACATCATCAACCCACACAAATTCTTTAGGCAAGGTGTTGTATTGTTTGATTCCACTGCCTGTCTTAATCTGTGACCATATGGGCTTGATTAAATTATTGTATTTTGCCCCACTGCTCGACTTGACTCTTTTTTGTGTGGGATCATTGTTCTGGTATAGAGCATCTGATTTTATTAATATTTCTTTGTAATGTTCATAATCTTGATCTGTATAGCTGCCAGGCCTTTTCCTAGTCATCAGTTCCCACAACCCAGGTGTGCCGGGGTACTTAACAAAAGCACCTTTTTCTCCGAGACGAGATTCTGAATAAACAATGATATCATCCCCCATAAAAGTTACTCTGAAATTACCGATTCTATGAATAATGCTGCCATCAAGCTCTGTGTCGGCATATAAGCCAAAGACCTCATCTTTGTTGTCTTTAGGTGTGGTTAAATATTTTTGAGCAAGAAGACCCAATTCAATAGGATCCTGACTAGCCTCAATTCTTCTAGGAGCAACAGGACTAGGTGTATGAATACTGGAAAGTGGGGTGAATGGATAATCTAATATGTTCCTTGCAGCTACAGGTACAAGCTCTGTGATCAAATCTTGATTTTGCTCTGTAACAGTTTTGATGTTCTTACCTAAATTATTAATAGCATCAATTACAGGCTGTTCTGTTTGTTTGTGTTTTTCATAAATTCCACGGTTCTCTGATTTCCATCCCTTAAATCTTTTTACAAGATAATCTCTTAACTTAAGATCATCAATGACTGGTCGTTTCATGGTTGTTTATTTATGTATCAACGTCTAGAAAATCGTTGATTTTATTTCTGTATTTGCCAGTATTAGGTGTTCTTGTCATATCAATTGTGACAAACCCATAACTGTCCTGGTTCCAGCACCTGCTGCAAAACTTGGAAAAATCATTGTAGCTCAAGTCCCCACCTACATATTCATCATGTATGTGTTTGAGGTTGGTATGATCTTGATGAAACACACATATAAAATTGCTGTTGTCTCGGATCAGCTGCTTCGGTATTTTTGAAAAAGTCTGTGCCAGGTAGAAGCAATCTATGTTTTTGTGTCGGCCCTGTGTAAAGAAATTTCTAACCTTGTTTTGATTATCCAGTATAATATCATCAAACACAACAACAGAGTTATCAAGACATTCATGGAGTGGCTTAACATCTGGTTCAAAAGTGGCTATATCCAGTCCATCATATAGCTTCATCAGCTGCTGATATTTTAATTGTTCCAAGCTCTTAGAGAAAACATACAAGTGCCTGTTTTTCCAGTCTAACCAGTTGGGTGCCAATAAAAAATTATCAACCATTAGTGTAGTTTTACCACAAGCAGATGGCCCAACAATAAGACACCTAATATTATCAGGTAGCAATTTGCCATTTCTCTTATTCTGTTGTTCAGGTTCTGGCAGCCTTTTTATAACATCCCAGGTGCTCATATTATTATTTTGTCTGCATCGATCCAGCTGTTTTCCGGATGACCCAGCCATTTGACAAGTAACTTGTTGCCTTTTCTGCGGATGATTTTTTCTATGAGATATGTGTCAGGCTGTTTAGTTTTGCTGAGCTCTTGTTCATAGAACCTGCCTTTGAGAATTTCTCCTCGGTGATCTTTTATTATATATGTGTTAAGGGTCCCGGGTTTAACTTGAACCACTGTAAATAATTCGGTGCTCCAGTTTCTCGTAAAGCCTCTTTTGAATAAGTGCTTATATTTGCTGATTCTTACTTGATCGCCCACCCTGTATTTGGCCCTTCTTGTTGTTGGCTGGTATCTAGGATAATAAACAGTCCTGATCAATTTTTGCTCATCAGATGGAGTTACTTCAGAGGGTTTCATGTTGATTGTGGAATGGACCGAGTTGTTATATTTATGTAGAAGTTCTGGAAGAATATTAATCCATTTATAATTACCTTGGAGTGTAAATTGTTTATACATAAGATTTTTTAGGGTTCTGTTGAATCTCTCTACAATTGAGGCTTTGAGATCACTGTAACTCGAGTAATGTTTTATTGCCTGGCCTTTAATAAATTGTTGGAACACTGAATTATAAAATTCCTTGCCATTATCTGTTTGCAAATAGCGCGGTGATCTTCCTGAATGATTGATGATTGTCCTGAGGGCTTCTGTAACACATTTTCCAGTCTTGGATTTGAGTGGTACAGCCCAGGCAAATTTTGAAAATGTGTCTATTACAGTGAGTAGATACTTGTAGCCCTTGTTGATTTTGTCTAAGTTTTTCAACTGCCCACTTGCCAATTCAATCAAGTCGCTCTGCCATAAATCATCTATGCCTTTTGTGACTACTGGCAGTCTCTTATAATTATGTCTGGCTTGTCTGTGTAATTCATCAACAATAATTTGTCTAGACATAATATGTAAACAAGAATATTGCAACTATGGGGTGTTCAGCAGCTGATACTGCAGGATTTTCTAAATATAATTTGTCCCCTATTTGTATTTTAAATTCCAGAGTGCCATCATCTTCAGTATAGGCTGTTTCTAATGTATCGGGGTCTGTAAAATCCTCTAATTCTACACTGGTGATTTTTGGTTTGTTGTCAGCATTTGTTATTGATAAGGTGGGGTAGTGGTGTGCCTGTGGTTGAAGCCAATATTTGATCTTGATTGGTCTCAATGTGCCCCCAACAAAAAATTGATAATAAAATTGTGCAGGGGACAGCATATATATTTTGCCTCCTGGTGTAAATGGTGAATCATATTCTTTGTTGGGGATGCTGTACAATTCAAGAATTACTGTATGTTTTGGATTCTCGATTATGCCTGTTATTTCTTTTTCTGCTGTGAGCAATCTGCTTGTTACAGATTCAAGGTGCTCATTGATGGTCCTAACAACATCATCATGGCCTGGCTTGATCTTTATGTCCACAGCAAGTCTCTTGTATTGTTGCACAATCTCTTGAAGCTGGGTGGCAAAAACAGACAGAGCATTTGCTTGATTGGATTCCATGGTCCCTAGCTGTTGCTTGATATTAGCTACAATTTGTTGCAAATTTTCAACAACTGCCAATTTTGAATTTTGAGCAGTAAGATCATGGACCTGTCTTCTGATATCCTCAAACAGGGCATGCAGTTCATTAATATGTTGATTGGTTGGAAGAGTGGCCACTGTCTGAGTGAGTTGTTTGATCTCTGCTTGGATATTCTTGATATCTTCTGATTTCAATATCCTATTCACTGCCCTCTTAATATTTTTAAGTTCCTGTGATGTGGGAAGATTTGATACTGTATTTTGTAAAAATTCAAGTGCCAATTTTACATTATTTAATTCAGATGCATCAGCCACATTTTGCATGGCATTTTGGAGCAGGGCTATATCTGCCTGAGAGGGTGTGGATTGTTGTAAAATTTCAAGTTTTGTTTGGATATCATCGATCAAATGATGAAAATGAGATAGCTCAGATTCAGTGTTGAGGTTTTCAAGCTTTGTGATTTGGTGCTGGACACTAACAAGAGTGTCTACAATACCGGGCAGGCGAGTTTCTTGTACATTTGCCAAATCACTTTGCACTGCTGCTATGATACCTTCAAGATGGGTTATGGTACTTTGAATTTTTCCAAAATCTTCATATGTTTCAAGTTGCAGCTTAATATTTGCAACACTCCGAGTTATTGCATTCAAAGCATCAGAAGATGGCAAGTTGTTCATAAAATTTTCAAGTGTCTCAATTTTAATTTTAACCTCGGCTATGGCATTGTGCAGAGGGTCCAGATTAGGTATCTGGAGTGATTGAATCTGTTCCTTTAGAGTGGAAATCACTAGATCAAAATCTTCTTGTGATTTTATGCTTTTGACAATTGTTTGGAGTTGTGTCTGGACATTATTTATCTGCTCTTCCAATTGCTGTTTCAATTGCTCAGAGTTGGTGGCCTGGGTCTTAAATTTTGCTTGAAGAGCTGCTACAGCTTCTTCTAAACTTTGAAAATTATCTAATGTTGCCAGATCAGTATATTTCTGAAGCAGCACTTTGAGTTCAGAATCAATTTTAAGAAGAGGGTCCATGCATTGTGATTGTAAATTTGTAATTTCTAATTGAAGACTGGCATTGAGTGTGGTTTGTAAAGCTTGTAAATCACTTCTTAATTTCTTGACTCTGACATCAAGCATCAGAATCTCATCACTGTGATCTTCATGCCTTGTATGGCCAAATATATCATTAGGCATTTTTGTTTTACTGGTTATTTATTATAGAGTATCTGATTCTTAATTCTATAAAAAAGGGTATAAGCTTGTCATATGACCCAGGGACCACAATATATAAGCAGTCACCAGCAGAAACAGTATATACAGTGCCAGAAATCATGTTTGAGTGCTTAATTCTGTAAATATTTCTCCCTATTGAAATCTTGACATCACCCTCAGGGGTTGTACTAAATTGCAATTGACCACCTACAGGTAATTGGTAATGATTTAAATTATTGTTAAATATGTACAATATTTTGCCTGTTTCATCATCAACATCTGTAAGTATGCTGTTCAGATGAATAATTAACAAGCCACTCAGTTTAGATATCATATCAGAAGAGGGTTGTGGTGTCGGCAGCTCCATAATAGCCTGTTTTTTGAACCCAAATAAGTTCATAGGCATGTTTATTTATTTCAAATCATGCTCTGTGTTTGGGCATTGTTTGCCATTTTTCAAATCACAATGCCCCCAAGGTAAAGTATGTATGTCACATGATAAAATGCATCTCTTATCATCATGTGGGTCCAGGGCCACTTTTCTTACAATATTGCTAGTCAACAAGTGATCCTCACTCTGAATTCTATTTTCTGATGTTCTGATTGAATTCTGGGATTTGAGGCAATTTTTATAATCTTCAAATTGAAGATCTTTTTCAACAGTAACTCTGCCAATACCCTTGGCCTTTTTGGCAACAGCGCCACTACATGTTTCAAAAGTGTACACCTTGGCACTTAACCCAGCAAATTTCACAATAACATCACCACATGTCTCATCTTTTAACTTGCCAGGCACCTTTTTGTTGTGGGGTTGAATTATTGTATGTTCACTGGTATCAAAGTATTGAAACAATTCAGACTGTGCAATATCTTGATAAACATCTTCTGTTTTAATATCAAGAATAAAACTATCCGTATCCATGTACAATAATTTTACACGATCACCATAAAAAGGTTTCAGCACATCATAATACAATGTTAACATATGTAATTTGGACAATTCCAATATCGCAGCCCCTACATAAATAGGTTTATCAAACTTAATCTTTGTTTTCATCATGTTGAAAAGTGCCATGTGCTCATCATAAATTCTTCTGTAATTGAAATTAGGCTTTGCAACCAATTTTTTGCTCCGGCTGGGGTCAGTAATTATTTTAACATCGGTATGTTTTGTGACATTTTCAATAGTTTTGCCATACACTGAATTCACCATCAATTTAAACAAGCCCTTATCAAATTGGCTCTTTGCAGATGTTCGAAGCTCCGTGTTTGTGTCAATGTATGGTTTCAACCATCTTGAGTGCCTGAACCTCAAGACTTTGCCAACTTTGGTCACTTGAACACCATGTTTCATCAGGAACTGGAGGTTTTTGTAATATGTGACATAGCCTTGTTTCGGCTCCAGAGTCATCATGAGCTTCTTCTGTTTAGAGCCAGGTGAGCACTGAACCTCGGAAATTGGGGGCAGATCAGAAAATTTATTGTGCAAATCATCAGGAATTGTCAGATCAACCTCTAAGAAGAGGCCATATTCACTGTCATCAAAGTCCTGAAGATCTTCAATGTTGAAATCTTCAACCCATTCAAGCCCTGCATATGGCAATTTATCCATCATGGCGTGACCATAGAGGTTGTTTGCATCTACATACAGTATATAATTTGATGGCCGTGCTGGATCATAATCAGGCATATACTTGTTATTTGCTCTGGCATATCTCTGGGAACATTGCACCATGCCTCCTCTTATACATTTCTCCATAAACAGATACATATCTTGATCTTGGATCAGATCCAATTGCATTTTGGTGTTGAAAAACATTGCAGACCATGCTAGGCCCGGGGCACTGTAAAAATACACTGGGTCCAGTTTATAATTTTGCATGGAAGATTTTCTGAATGCCTGCAATATATCAGCTAAGACGGTCACATCAAGTTTCAAATATGCCATGTGATAATCACCAAATGTCTTGCATTTTAAATTGTTCCACATCAACTGAGCATGGTGATAATCTTCATCAGTGATTCCAGATCCTCTGATTCTGCTGTAAAACTCTTCTTGTGGTGGCAGGGAACACTCATCAAATTTAGAAAAATCTGTAACATATTCATATGGATATACACCCTTCCGCCTAATTAATTTCAAGTCCTGATTTGGAAACATTGCACGTGTGATTTTGAATTGATCATCAGGTAATTGAGTGGCCAGTGTAGCCAGGCTAGCAGATAAAATTCTGTAAGAATCAAGAAATCTTATGTGAATAGGAACACCATCAACTTTAATTATCTTGCTAATAGATATATATTTCTCATCATTTTCAGCTAAAATATTTAAATTCTGTTTCTCAAACCCCTCGTATCTGATCAGATGATGGAAATCATAATTGGATGCTCCATGGCAAAATACGGGGATAAATCTTGGTCTCTTGATCTGAATATTGCAGCTATTACACAGGGCCTGTTTATATCGACCATCTGTATGAGAATGGTGTTTAACCTTGATATTTGTATCTGAAAATTCACAATCACATACCGGGCATTTTTTTGCATTGTTGAAATCTTCAATCTGTTCCTCTGTTAAAGGCAACATAGGCTTTGATATTAATAAGATGTTAGATGCTATGTCACGGCACTCATTTTCTATTCTATGTGCAAATATTTTGATGGCATTTGGTCCCTTGTATGAATATTCTTTAATAACAACACCATCCCGTATAACCACATAACAAAAGCTGGAAGGTTCATGTTGCTGGTATGGTGTACTTGAAGATTCTTCCGGATCTGGATTGCAGAATGCAAAAGGATTGAGGTTCGATTCAAAATCACAGACAATATATACTGGGTGTTCCAACGAGGCTTCATACTTTTTGAATTTGCAATTTTCACTTGGATTAGGCATTACCATATGAACAGGTTTATGATTGCCACAGTATTTCAGATGCTCAATTAACTTGTTTTTAGCAATTTCTGCACTCTCTTCACAAACCCCCTTCACCATTTTTCTACCATCAAATTCAGTTAAACATCTTCTGCACAACTTGAATATTTTTTTATATTTGTCTAGTTGTGTTCTCACTAAAGCTTCAAGATTATGTATCAGAGTGTAATGATATGTGCCATCCCCTTCAATTAAGAGCAAATCAATCGGAATAGCAGATTGATCATCAATTGTACTGATTCTGAGAGGTGCTATCGGGCAATTGCCAGTGGAACAAATAAATACATTAATAGATAATTGTTTGCCATTGATGTGCCTGGCCCTTTTTTCAAATTTATCAATATTCTGAACAGACATTGGATATTCCAAACCCTCCATTGCATCGTCAAAATCATGTTCATGCTGTTTGTAATAATTTATTCTCTGAGGATTTCTTGAAGCTGGAAACAGAGCAGCTAATATACACCACAAAAAGCATTTCTGGTCAGTATTTTCAATATTGACCACGGCTCTTTTGTTTTTGATATTTGCAGGTAATGGCAGATATGTAGATCCTTTTAATGGGCTGAATTCAGAAATATTAACATAGAGCCTGTGCGGAGAGCCACATAGGCTCCATCCGGACTCTTTTGCTGCAAATTCAGTGTTTCATATTCAATTGATCCATCAATCTGCTTATTATTCTGTCTAAATTTGTATTTGAATATACCGGTACAGTTTCTGTTAAGTGGGGATGTATAAATTTTGTGCCGTTTGGTTTCTTATATTGTACAAACAATTTGAGGGACAGCTTATAAGACCCATTTTGTGCATTTAGAATTGCCTGCACATTAGGATTTACACTGTTCAAGAAATTCTTAATGCCGCATCTTGGCTCTGATACAAACCGGTGATCCCTTAATTGGCCGTTAAAACTGCTACGGATGGGTGCATGGCATGGCTGCTTTGCTGCTCTGGCATTAACAGGTGCTTCATGCCTTCTTTTCAGACCAGATGTGGATGGTTGTGTTGATGACTGTACAGAGCAAGTATCTTTATGTGTATATGTGAAGTATTGCATGCTGTATTTTCTATTGCATTTGGGGCAAATTATTGTGGGAGTTCTGTATTTGTCCGGGTTACAAATTTTTTGATGCTTGGCCCAATTGGGGCTGGATATATTCTTATTGCATTGATTACAATATTTTTGATTCGGCATTTTTGTTGTTGTTTATTATATACAATTTCCTGGGATTCAAATCAAAATTCTATGCTGGATAAAAATATCAGTTGGGTTCAGTACTGTGCTTTGTGTGTGTGTGTATGTATATATGTGTGTATGTGTATTAATATTTTTGGCTTTGGTATTTATATACAATTTCCTGGGGTTCAAATCAAAACTCTATGCTGGATCAGTTGAGTTCAGTGCAGACAAAAAAACTGCATAGCTCTATGTCAATTAGTTCTTGAGATATTGTATTTAGGAACCACTTTGGCCCCCCTGCCAAAAATTGGCTTTTATTGTATCAGTGTATATTGTCTCTATGACCTTACTTGGGCTATTCCAGTGCAGACAAAAAAAACCGCATAGCTCTATGTCAATTAGTTCTTGAGATATTAATTATTTTGTATTTAGGAACCACTTTGGCCCCCCCCCCTGCCAAAAATTGGCTTTTATTGTATCAGTGTATATTGTCTCTATGACCTTACTTAGGTTATTCCGCCAAATTATATGCTTCAAGTCTCCTATACTTTGGTGGAGCCTGTTCAGGTTCTATCCCCCACTTGGGGGTTCCACTGCCGAGCCAGCAATGGTGAAGAATCTGCACTGTGCCCTGGCTTTTATAGTTTTGTCGGACCAATCAAAACCTTGCTTGCTTTAGCCAATCAGAAAACACCACATAATCACATTATGTCATAACCATTTAATCAATTAATATTGCACAACATGATGCAATAGAAGTGGACCGGGAAGTAAATATGTATGGATGTGGGTGGGTGGGTGTGGGGGTGGGTAGGGGTGGGTGGGTGTGGGTGTATGTGGGTGGGGGTGGGTGTGGGTGGGTGTGGGTGGGTGGGGGTGGGGGTGCATCTTGGCTTAGTTTTAAGTACTGTGTTCAAAATAAAAATATAATGGCTGGTAGCTATATCCAAGCCCTATTATAATTTTTGTTTCTCCATTCTGTCACTAATTTTGATCCTAGGACAATTATATTTATGGGGGTGACTCTGCATGGCCCCCAGAGCAACATACTGAAATTTTGAAAAAATCGATTATTTTATTTTTGCAATTTTCACTAATTTTGATCCTAGGCCAGTAATATTTTATGGGGTGACTCAGCATAGCCCCCTGAGGAACATACTCAAATTTTGAAAAAATCGATAATTTTTTGGATTTTGATTATCTCTGGAACCATGAATCCTAGAGACATGGGGTTTGTTGCTTTGGCCTGGGCATTTCAAGATGCAACTTTTTGATCTCTATAAATTTTTCAAAATATCTTGTTGTTCTCTAGATCTTGAATAACTTGCCTATTTTTCAAGATATCAGCATGGGAGTTGCATATTTGAAATCTAGAAGCTGTTTAGAAGTTTTGTTAAAAAATCGATAATTTTTTGAATTTGAGATTTTTTCAAAAACTATCAGTACTGGAGACTTGAAATTTTGTAGACATATTCTAGGCATAATTCTCTACATTTTATGTCTCTATAATTTTCCTGATATATGCAATATTTAAGCTGTAAATCTCTGATTTATGTCTGTTCTATAAATAGAATTTTCTGAAAAATACAATATTAACAATAATTTTGATTATCTCTGGAACCATGAATGCTAGAGACATGGGGCTTGGTGATTTCTCATGGGCATTTCAAGATGCAACTTTTTGATCTCTATAAATTTTTCAAAATATCTTGCTGTTCTCTAGATCTTGAATAACTTGCCTATTTTTCAAGATAGGTGCATGGGGGTTGCATATTTGAAATCTAGAGGCTGTTTAGAAGTTTTGTTAAAAAATCGATAATTTTTTGAATTTGAGATTTTTTAAAAAACTATCAGTGCTGGAGACTTGAAATTTTGTAGGCATATTCTAGGCATAATTCTCTACATTTTTTGTCTCTATAATTTTCCTGATATATGAAATATTTAAGCTGTAAATGCCTAATTTTTATAAATAGAATTTTCTGAAAAGTGCAATATTAACAAAATTTTGAAATCTATACATGCTAGGGCACTATAGCAGTTACTATACTTAAGATATCATAAAATATCAAGAGGGGCATATTTTTAACAAATTTATGGACAACAATCTCACAGAAGTGCCTTTTATAAGTATAGGCAAATCAATCTGAGGGGGGTCATACTTTCCGAAGGGCATTTTTACAAAAATCTTGGATTAGAGGGGGGTTCCACACTAGAGCAAAAAGCTCATATGGGCATGTTAAGCAAGTTTTAAGTGTAAGCAAATCTGCTGGAGGGGGGTTCATACTTTCGTGAGTTTATCCCACCACAAACCCCACTACTTACGTTTTTTCCACGTGTCTTGACATCCAATGTATCCCTGCAATGTTTGGTGAAGATCTGAGTATGTAGTTTTTGACCTTATATGGAACCTCCTATCTGAAAATTTGAAAATTCTTAAAAAATTTGACCAAAATCTTGATGTCCCCAATCCTATGTTTTGTATGTTTTTTCTACGTGTCTTGACATCCAATGTATCCCTGCAGAGTTTGGTGAAGATCTGAGTATGTCGTTTTTGACCTTATCTGGAACATCCTATCTGAAATTTTGAAAATTGTTAAAAAATTCGTCCAAAATCTTGATGCCTCCAATCTCTTGTTTTGTACGTTTTTTCCACGTGTCTTGACATCCAATGTATCCCTGCAAAGTTTGGTGAAGATCTGAGTATGTAGTTTTTGACCTTATATGGAACCTCCTATCTGAATATTTGAAAATTCTTAAAAAATTCGTCCAAATTCTTGATGTCTCCAATCTCTTGTTTTGTACGTTTTTTCCACGTGTCTTGGCATCCAATGTATCCCTGCAATGTTTGGTGAAGATCTGAGTATGTAGTTTTTGACCTTATATGGAACCTCCTATCTGAAAATTTGAAAATTCTTAAAAAATTCGTCCAAAATCTTGATGTCTCCAATCTCTTGTTTTGTACGTTTTTCCCACGTGTCTTGACATCCAATGTATCCCTGCAATATTTGGTGATGATCTGAGTATGTAGTTTTTGACCTTATATGGAACCTCCTATCTGAAAATTTGAAAATTCTTAAAAAATTTGACCAAAATCTTGATATCCCAAATCCTATGTTTTGTATGTTTTTTCCACGTGTCTTGACATCCAATGTATCCCTGCAAAGTTTGGTGAAGATCTGAGTATGTCGTTTTTGACCTTATCTGGAACATCCTTTCTGAAAATTTGAAAATTCTTAAAAAATTCGTCCAAAATCTTGATGTCTCCAATCTCTTGTTTTGTACGTTTTTTCCACGTGTCTTGACATCCAATGTATCCCTGCAAAGTTTGGTGAAGATCTGAGTATGTAGTTTTTGACCTTATCTGGAACCTCCTATCTGAAAATTTGAAAATTGTTAAAAAATTCGTCCAAAATCTTGATGTCTCCAATCTCTTGTTTTGTACGTTTTTTCCACGTGTCTTGACATCCAATGTATCCCTGCAATGTTTGGTGAAGATCTGAGTATGTAGTTATTGACCTTATATGGAACCTCCTATCTGAAAATTTGAAAATTCTTAAAAAATTCGTCCAAAATCTTGATGTCTCCAATCTCTTGTTTTGTACTTTTTTTCCACGTGTCTTGACATCCAATGTATCCCTGCAATGTTTGGTGAAGATCTGAGTATGTAGTTATTGACCTTATATGGAACCTCCTATCTGAAAATTTGAAAATTCTTAAAAAATTTGACCAAAATCTTGATATCCCAAATCCTATGTTTTGTATGTTTTTTCCACGTGTCTTGACATCCAATGTATCCCTGCAAAGTTTGGTGAAGATCTGAGTATGTCGTTTTTGACCTTATCTGGAACATCCTTTCTGAAAATTTGAAAATTCTTAAAAAATTCGTCCAAAATCTTGATGTCTCCAATCTCTTGTTTTGTACGTTTTTTCCACGTGTCTTGACATCCAATGTATCCCTGCAAAGTTTGGTGAAGATCTGAGTATGTAGTTTTTGACCTTATCTGGAACCTCCTATCTGAAAATTTGAAAATTGTTAAAAAATTCGTCCAAAATCTTGATGTCTCCAATCTCTTGTTTTGTACGTTTTTTCCACGTGTCTTGACATCCAATGTATCCCTGCAAAGTTTGGTGAAGATCTGAGTATGTAGTTTTTGACCTTATATGGAACCTCCTATCTGAAAATTTGAAAATTCTTAAAAAATTCGTCCAAAATCTTGATGTCTCCAATCTCTTGTTTTGTACGTTTTTTCCACGTGTCTTGACATCCAATGTATCCCTGCAATGTTTGGTGAAGATCTGAGTATGTAGTTTTTGACCTTATATGGAACCTCCTATCTGAAAATTTGAAAATTCTTAAAAAATTCGTCCAAAATCTTGATGTCTCCAATCTCTTGTTTTGTACTTTTTTTCCACGTGTCTTGACATCCAATGTATCCCTGCAATGTTTGGTGAAGATCTGAGTATGTAGTTTTTGACCTTATATGGAACCTCCTATCTGAAAATTTGAAAATTCTTAAAAAATTTGACCAAAATCTTGATGTCTCCAATCTCTTGTTTTGTACGTTTTTTCCACGTGTCTTGACATCCAATGTATCCCTGCAAAGTTTAGTGAAGATCTGAGTATGTAGTTTTTGACCTTATATGGAACCTCCTATCTGAAAATTTGAAAATTCTTAAAAAATTCGTCCAAATTCTTGATGTCTCCAATCTCTTGTTTTGTACGTTTTTTCCACGTGTCTTGACATCCAATGTATCCCTGCAATGTTTTGTGAATATCTGAGTATGTAGTTTTTGACCTTATATGGAACCTCCTATCTGAAAATTTGAAAATTCTTAAAAAATTCGTCCAAAATCTTGATGTCTCCAATCTCTTGTTTTGTACGTTTTTTCCCCGTGTCTTGACATCCAATGTATCCCTGCAATGTTTGGTGAAGATCTGAGTATGTAGTTTTTGACCTTATATGGAACCTCCTATCTCAAAATTTGAAAATTCTTAAAAAATTTGACCAAAATCTTGATATCCCAAATCCTATGTTTTGTATGTTTTTTCCACGTGAGTAGTTATGCACCCGCGTAGAGTCCGATAAATCAATTGATTGGAAAAGATCGATCAAAGATCAATTGATGACCAAGCCGTGTGGGCAAGCAAGGGTGGTGGTTTTGGTTGATGACGTCATAAATGGGTGGGGTTTATTTTGTTAGGAGTGATTTGATTGGTGTGACGTCATTGAATGGGTTGTGATTAATTTGTGAGGAGTGTTTTGATTGGGGGGGAAAAGTCGGTTGGGGAATTGATAAGATGGTTTCCTGTTAATGATGAGGTGACGGTTTGGGGGGAGGAGGAAAAGTCGGTTGGGGAATTGATAAGAGGGTTTCCTGTTGTTAATGATGAGGTGACGGTTTTCTGGGAATGTTGATATGGGTTGAGGTTTCCTGTTGTTAATCAGGAGGTGACTACGGTTAGTTTTCTGGGAATGATGATAAGGGTTTCCGTTTCGGTTGGGGGGGGGGGGGTGAGAAGATAAAGGAGTTGGAAAGGAAATGTGTTGGGATGTTGAAGTGATATGGAGAGATTGTGGAACACGTGTTGGGACATGTCGGATGTTTCTTGGAATGGGCGTGTGGAAGTTTGTGGGAACGTTGATAAGGTATGACTGTGTGCAGGATACGTTAGTAGGTGGCGAAATGGAGAGCGGGCAAAAAGGAAAAAAAAGTTCCGAGAGGCAGCACGTGAATAGAATAAAAAAAGTTGTGTTCTCGGAGGAGGTGGAGATTCATAGTATACCGGGAAAAGAGGAGGACCGACGAGGCACGTGGGCGTTGGATGCCTTGCGCGAGAGAATGCGCAGAGAATATCAGGGAATTTGAGGAGGGGTAGGTAGGTATATAAGAAGTTTTACCGTGTTTCACTTACACAGTTCGACAGACTGTACGCTATCAGGTAGTAATCATCTGCGATTTTGAGCATCTTCAAGGTTGAAGATCAATTCAGTCGAAGTTTGAGTCCTCCGACACGTCGATTTCCGACCATCATAGAGGAGACGGATACTTCCGAAGCCGAAGAAAACTAGAGTGGTCTAAGGTAAGAAGAAAAATATTACCTGTATTCTGTACATGTTCTTTATTTAGGAGAACGAGGGCGTCAGAAATTTTCGTCGTCGTCATCCTCCACCAAATCCACCACAGATGGAGAAGAAGACGGTGAATCCTCCTCCTCCTCCTCCTCCTGCTGGGGGATTTGTGGAGGAGACGGAACAGGCACTACCTCTCCGCCAGGAGGCGCAGGGTCAGCAACTTCTTCGTGCGGAGCGGCTCCAGGGATAGGAACTCCAGCCCCAGCAGCTACGATGATTTCGTGCTGGAAAAGTTGCCGGGGCAGGTCGCCGATTAGACGAGCACCGGCATCAAGAGTTGCTTGGTGAACTCTGAAAAATAATAATAACAGCAATTAGAAAAATAAAATATTATGTATGGAGATGTTTCTTGAACGACGAAGTCTGAAAAAATAGTCTGTTAAAAAATTATGAAATGGAAAAAAAATATAAAAATAGATACCTGTTCCAATGCTCGTCGATCTCCTCGGCAGTTCGTCTCCTATCCTGGAGCATCTCCGCACGGAATAGCTCGCCCTGCTGAAAAAGCTCGCGGACCTTTCGCGAGCGTTTCAGCAGCAGCGACTATTCTGGTGCTCTGCTGAGTAGCAAACTCGTGCTGACGCCTGCTAATTGCCTCCTGGTTTTCCAGGTGTCGCAGCATGGTGGCACGTATGTCTGCGACGGCCTGTTCCATTTCGGTTCTTGTGACATGTCTCAAATAATTTGTTATGAAATTCATCCATTGTTGCTGAAAAGAAAGATATTTCGATGTAAATTGTATAATACTGACGTGTGCATAAATAACAGTTTTTCTTTTATTTTCAGATGGCATTGTTACCTTTTGATTTCGACCTTTTGTATGCTGACCTTAAGAACGAGAATCAGAAGGGAGAAAGAAGAAGCCTATGGAATAAGAACCAGGCTAAGCATGCGGAGAAACATATTGCGTGTTACGTCGACTTTTGCGAAGAAAACAACTTAGCGGAAGATCTGCTAAAAAATCTGGAAGAAGTGTGCAAAGATATGGAAGTAAGAATCGACAATCTCATAAAAATGTTTTCATGTATAATCGGGAAAAAAGAAAAATCTGCGGCATTCGGGGATTTCGTCGAAAATATAAAACGTGGGCAGTATGTACCTTCCCATCTATCTCTTCGAGTGTGCTTTGAATTGATGGAGTTATTTAAAGGTGTCAGACAGCAGAAAGAAGAGGAGAAAATGGGGGACGAGGAGAAAGGAATGGAGAAGAGAATGGTGGAGCTTTTGAAAAAGAGAAAATTGAACAGCTAGAACTAACATTACTAATACACTAACACACTGTTCAATTTTCTGCGGTGGAATGCGAAGAGATAGATGGGAAGTTTAATGATTTGTTGCAATACAATTATTCACCTGTAGAGTTTCATTATGTGTAACAATTTCTGTGTATATATTTTGTAAACTGATGATCGGCACTATTGATTTGTTGCAACACTGATATTATATAATTACTCACCTGTAGAGTTTCATTACGTGTAAAAATTTCTGTGTATATATTTTGTAAACTGATGATCGACACCAATAAAGGTTGCGATGTGTAAATATGAACTTATTATTTGACAAAATGAAATTAATATAAGGTACTTACATCGTCCCCGTTCTCCATTCTGATTCTTCGTTAACAATTTCAAAGTGTGAAATGATCGTAGAGAAACATATGCAGCTGCCGCAAACACAGATTCCAGTATCATATCGCCTTTCAAGATAGTAAGTTGATTGCTGAATCTGGCTAATTGGTATATCCGGTAAACTCTGATTGCATTATCATATCAAATTGGTGTCAACACTTGCGAGATGAAGTCACTGCTGGCTAATTGGCATATCCGGGAAATTTGGACCGCAGTATCATATCAAGTTGGTGTCAACAGTTGCGAGATATCTAATCGCTGCATGTGGTTAATTCCTCGGCAGACTCTGATAGAAAAATAATAAGGGTCTAATTAAATATACAGCTCTCTGACAGCCCTGTCGAGAAGTGTTGAGATAAACTGTTCTAATATAAAGTTCCTTCTTTCTGTTTCCCCAATGTAATGTTATGAACCGATCGGCAGGAAAAGTCTACAAATATGGATGTTATTAGTTGAGGCAGGTGTCTCCCATAATAAAGATGTATTTTATAATATTGGTTATATATGTTTCATAATGGGTTTGGGGGTATAAGTCCACTTTATGCACAGTAAAGCTAATCGGGATCGGACCTACAGTTTTAAAGTGGGACCCGAATTTCTATAAGCTTTCACAGGGAAATGCACAGTAAGGCTAATCGGGATCGGACCTACAGTTTGAAAGTGGGATCCGAACTTCTATAAGCTTTCACAGGGAATATATATATAAGTATAACCTATAATATATGATATATATAATTTTTGAACTTGACCTCGATCTTTGACCTTGACCTTAACCTTCGACCTTGACCTTAACCTTTAACCTTGGCCTTAACATTTGACCTTGACCTTGGGATTGACCTTGACCTTTGACCTGACCTTGACCTTGAAAATTTCAAATTCGAATATCTCGGCTTCTAATTGAGGTAGAGGGATAATTCAAACGCTATTTTACTCAGAAAAACATGCTCTTTCAGATGAACCAGGTTTCATCCTCCGCCAGTTTTCTATTTTCTCTATTTACGGTCGGAGACTTTTGATGTTACAATCAAATGAAAGGTCTTGCCGTGCAGATTCCGAATATGTCATAACTTCCGGTCTAGCTGAATTAGGACCGCCAGGACGACTGTTTAAATTTTATTTCCGGTCGGAGATCTTTGATGTTACATTCAGATGAAAGGGCTTGCGGTGCAGATTACGAATATGTCATAACTTCCGGTCTAGCTCAATTAGGACCGGCAGGACGACTGTTTAAATTTTTCGCATTTATATAAGTAGTTATGCACCCATGTTGAGTACGATATTTCAAATTTGAATAGCTCGGCCCCTAATCGAGATAGAAGGATGATTGATATGTTGTCGGACTCGGAGTGAAGTCCTCTTTCCGGTGAACCAGGTTTCATTGTTCTAGGACCAGCGGTTTCCTAGTTTCTTTATTTTCAATCGTAGACCCCCCTTCCGACCACTCTAATGAAAGGTCTCGACGTGCAGATTACGAATATGTAATCAGATTCGCTCTACGTCAATTAGGGGAGGAGCTAGAGCCTTTTGAAAAATTCCGGTTTTTTTTTTTTTTTTTTTTTTTTTTTTTTTTTTTTTTTTTTTTTTTTTTGCGAAAACTTAAAATCGCTGTAACTCGGCTCCTAATTGAGCTAGGAGGATGATTGATAGCTTGTCGGACTCGGAGTGAAGTCCTCTTTCCGGTGAACCAGGTTTCATTGTTCTAGGACCAGCGGTTTCCTAGTTTCTTTATTTTCAATCGTAGACCCTCCTTCCGACCACTCTAATGAAAGGTCTCGACGTGCAGATTACGAATATGTAATCAGATTCGCTCTACGTCAATTAGGGGAGGAGCTAGAGCCTTTTGAAAAATTCCGGTTTTTTTTTTTTTTTTTTTTTTTTTTTTTTTTTTTTTTTTTTTTTTTTTTTTTTTTTGCGAAAACTTAAAATCGCTGTAACTCGGCTCCTAATTGAGCTAGGAGGATGATTGATAGCTTGTCGGACTCGGAGTGAAGTCCTCTTTCCGGTGAACCAGGTTTCATTGTTCTAGGACCAGCGGTTTCCTAGTTTCTTTATTTTCAATCGTAGACCCTCCTTCCGACCACTCTAATGAAAGGTCTCGACGTGCAGATTACGAATATGTAATCAGATTCGCTCTACGTCAATTAGGGGAGGAGCTAGAGCCTTTTGAAAAATTCCGTTTTTTTTTTTTTTTTTTTTTTTTTTTTTTTTTTTTTTCTTTCTTTCGAAAACTTAAAATCGCTGTAACTCGGCTCCTAATTGAGCTAGGAGGATGATTGATAGCTTGTCGGACTCGGAGTGAAGTCCTCTTTCCGGTGAACCAGGTTTCATTGTTCTAGGACCAGCGGTTTCCTAGTTTCTTTATTCTCAATCGTAGACCCCCCTTCCGACCACTCTAATGAAAGGTCTCGACGTGCAGATTACGAAATTGTCATCACTTCCGGTCTAGCTCAATTAGGAGCCGAGCTATTTCCTTATCTACGTCCTTCTTCCTTTGTCGATAGATAAACATTTCACACGTTCCTTCGTTAAGAATTTATCTACATCCTGTTTCCTCTGTTTACAGATAAACAAGAAAACCGTTACATAGTGATATCAACGAGGAAAACATGTTCTTTGTCGATAGATAAACATTTCACACGTTCCTTCGTTAAGAATTTATCTACATCCTGTTTCCTCTGTTTACAGATAAACAAGAAAACCGTTACATAGTGATATCAACGAGGAAAACATGTGGTGAAGACTGTTAATCATTTCCGGGATAACCACATAGGGTCAGTAGAACCGTTAGGATCGGAGATAACTGTTGCGTCATGTTTGCGTATATAAAGAACGCCGTTCTCTCCACAAAACAGTCTTCGTGAAATAATCATTGTACGATCATGGACGTACAGTTATCCGCTGACGATCTGTTAGTGCTATATCGTGACGGATATTACACAACATCTGCACAATTACGGGAAGTGTTGGCGATTATTGCGCAGAAAATTATCGCGGGAGAAAGTATCTCTTTGGTCGAGGAGTATGACCACTTACTACGGACAGTGACAACATCCGCACCCGATCTTTCAGGAGGAGGATGGACAGATATTCCCGAAGAGTCCCCAGGCCCCCCATCGACACCTGATCCTGTATCCCGAGTCACCAAGGAGACGCAGGCATCCGACACAGGAACTTCTACAAACGCTGCATCCAGATCACACCCGGAGCCTTTGCCAGGACCGTCATGGAGACTGGACCCGCCAGCAGGAGGAGGATGGACAGGTATTCCCGAAGAGTCCCCAGGCCCCCCATCGAGACCTGATCCTGTATCCCGAGTCACCAAGGAGACGCAGGCATCCGACACAGGAACTAACACTGCATCCAGATCACACCCGGAGCCTTTGCCAGGACCGTCATGGAGACCGGACCCCTCAGCAGAACAGCCATCAAATGGGAAAGGTAAGAAAAGAAAACGTGCTTCAGTGTCTCGTGAACAGATAGGGAATATAATATTACACAACATTCAAGAACGCGAATATCCTAAATTCCGTTCCAAGGGACGACGTGTTGAATTCAGTTTCTCACACCCGCCAGAAAATGTCGATCCTCACACTTGGATTCGCGAAGGTGTTGAAAATCTTCTCATCTACGTTAAAAAAGACACCAAGGATGAAGACAAAATAGGTT
This sequence comes from Lepisma saccharinum, assembly GCF_977018435.1. Classification (NCBI taxonomy): domain Eukaryota; kingdom Metazoa; phylum Arthropoda; class Insecta; order Zygentoma; family Lepismatidae; genus Lepisma; species Lepisma saccharinum. The sequence continues at coordinate 85,189 of NW_028142952.1, read as the reverse complement.
TAACTTTGTCTAACATATCTGACCCAACTGTGAAAGATATTTACATCGGGTGGCATAGATGTGATCAGTTGCATAGTGATATGGTGTGGAACATTATGTACAAAATACTACAAAGTGCGAAAACCTTCACTGCTACAGATCGTTTAATTTTACGAGCAGACCATGTCAATATACCTGTTGGAGGTGGTGGGGGTAATCGAACATATTGTTTACCTAATTATATGTTAAGTACACAGAAAAGAAGTATCGTCGGTGTGCCAAATAGAAAAAAACCACTCTGTTTAGCTGAAGCGCTGGTCATAGGGAAAGCCCATGCTGATAACGATCCTTCCTATACTCAATACAGAAAAAACAGAAATCTTCTCAAACCTGTTTTCGAACTGATGCGAAAAGCAGATGTAGATCTGACAGACAATACGTGTACTGGAAGTGGAATTCCGGAACTGAGAAAATTTCAGCAAGTTCTCCCTGAATATAAGATTATTGTATACAACAATCTTCGTGATGTTAAAGATGTTTTGTTTGAAGGACTGATTGAAAACGCTTCCAAATTTATATACCTTCTCTATGATAATACCAGACAGCATTATGATGTAATAGTGAACCGTGTGGGAGCATTTGCGGCAAAACAAGAATGTCGCGGGTGTAACGAACTCATATTTCAAAAAGCTCATAACCATCTGTGTAAACAATTGTGTTGTATGTGCCGTTCAACTCCACCGTGTGTACCTGAACAGGGGGTTCGCAGAATATGCCAGACATGTCACAGAATTTTCAAAAATGAGAACTGCTTCACAAATCATGTTTCTACACCGTTCCGAAACGGTACTGTCTGCAGCGAAATCCAACAGTGTCCCCGATGTTTCAGAATTATTCTCACGAACAATAGATATGAGAAAGTACATAGATGCAACATGAAATATTGTACGGTATGTAATTGTGTGAAACCTGTAAATCATTTCTGTTACATGTCTATACCGAAACCTAAACAGAACTCAAAATTTCTATTTGTGTTTTACGACTTTGAATGCTACACTGACATTCCTTATTTTGAGAAAGAAAAAACTTTTCTTCACGTTCCGAATCTTATCGTGGTGCAGACGGCCTGTCACGCATGTTACAAAAAAGAGGATTTAACAGTTCCGTGTTCTGTTTGTGGAACAAGAGAGTTTATATTCTGGGATGACCCTGTAGACACATTTCTGTCCTATTTGGAATTGCAGCATAAGTTTTCCGACATAATCATCTGTGCACATAATGCACGAGGTTACGATTGTACATTTTTATTACGGAGAATGTTGGAGAGAGAAATGAAACCTCGTGTCATCTTAGATGGTACCAAAATCATCAGCATGACATACCAAAATCTTCATTTTGTGGACAGTCTCAACTACGTTCAGACAAATCTTGCAGGCTTTTCGAAACTTTTCGGTTTGCCTGTTCAGAAAGGATATTATCCGCATTTGTGGAACACCTACAAGAACAGAAATTACATTGGACCGATGCCTCCTCCTTCTGCATACGGTTATGAATACATGAAAACAGTTGAAGATCAACACCGTTTCATGTCTTGGTATGACGTCGAATGCATGCGAAACATACCTTTCAACAACAGAAACCAACTTCTCCAATACTGCATCAAGGATGTTACCCTGTTGAGACAAGGATGTCTGAAGCTGAGACAGAATTTCCTAGACATATGCAAAATAGACATTTTCAAGGATTGCCTCACAATAGCATCAGCCTGTTCACTAATTTACAGACAGAAATTTATGCCTGCTAACACTATAGGAATAATTCCTAAAGGAGGTTACCATCATGCAGATCAGATGTCGAAGTTTGCATTGAAATGGCTAACCTACGTTGAAGAACAGAATGATGTAATACTTCTTCACGGCGGACGTACTCGTGAAAAATATGTCATAGGAGGACGTTACAGAGTGGACGGTTATCACGAGGAGACGAAAACAGTGTATGAGGCCCTGGGCTGTTACTGGCATGGTTGTCAACGTTGCATATCCGTTAACAGGGATATGTATCCGAAAGATGACGATGAAACCGATCAGGATAGTAACAGTCAGAAACACAGTGACATGTTGAACACTGCAGCCTTCAGATACGAGACAACATGTCGTAAACTTGCGGCTTTACGTTCTGAAGGATACCATGTCGTCACTATGTGGGAATGCGATTTCAACAAAATATTGAAAGCAGATCCTGAACTGAATAGATATCTATCGACACATCCTATTGTTTGCTGCATTCCTTTGAATCCACGAGACGCCTTATATGGAGGAAGAGTTGAAACAGTCAGGACTTATTACAAAATCAAGGAAAACGAGAAATTGCAGTACAACGATTTTACAAGTTTGTACCCTTATGTTAACAAATACTGTGCCTATCCTGTCGGACATCCTACAATATTTCTAGGAAATTCTATTCCTCCGGTAAATAAGGTTTTGAACATGGAGGGACTCATCAAATGTACTATTCTGCCACCGAAAACCCTTTTACATCCTGTTTTACCTACAAAAATGCACGGAAAACTGATGTTTGTATTGTGCAAGGAATGTGCTTTTAGATTAAAATGTGAAGGTACATGCAGCCATTCCGATGATCAACGTGTACTTTCAGGAACTTGGGTCATAGCCGAGGTGCGTAAAGCTTGCAGTTTAGGCTACAAAGTGATGTCCGTGTCGGAAGTGTGGAAGTATGAAACATCGATGTACGACCCTGTCACAAAGACTGGAGGACTTTTTTCTGGTTATGTCAACACCTTCTTGAAAATAAAACAGGAAGCGAGCGGGTGGCCTTCATGGTGTCAGAACGACGAGGATAAGCAGAAATACATACAGGAATATTTCGATAAGGAGGGTATTCTGCTGGAAGAAAACAGTATCGAAGTCAATCCCGGGAAACGTACTCTGGCTAAACTCTGCCTTAATTCTTTATGGGGCAAGTTCTGCCAACGGGACAATCTTTCCCAGACAGCCATCATCAAGGAATCGAAGGATTTCCTCGATAAAATGACTGACCCAAATATCATAATCGGAGGAGTCGTATTCATCAATCAGGACACCGTTTTAGTGAACTGGAAATATGTTGAAGAGGCAGTCAGTCAGAACAGGAAAGTAAACGTTCCTATCGCTGCCTTCACAACATGTCATGCTCGTCTGAAACTTTATGAACTTCTAGAAAAATTGGGTGACAGGGTATGTTATTGTGATACAGATTCAGTAATTTACATAGATAGTCCTGAAAAGGAATACCATCCCCAGACAGGTGACGCACTAGGAGAACTCACCGATGAATTGGCAGATTTCGGCACCGATGCGGTTTGTGAACAGTTTGTTTCAACGGGACCGAAAAGTTACAGCATGAAAATAACAAAACCGTTCTCCGAAGCACAGTATATCTGTAAAGTGAAAGGGATTACATTGAATACCTCCACATCAGAATTGATTAATTTCGATACCATGTGCGACATGATAAACAATGAGAAACCTGAAGTTATGGTCGAAAATATTTTCCGAATCAGAAGAACAAAACAGTTCCAAGTCATCAGTACAAATGAAAAAAAGCTGTTTCAGCCAGTATTGTTGAAACGACAATTCGACCATGAACATTTATCGTTTCCTTTCGGATACTGTGCAGATTAAAATATGTCTGTAACGGTCCAGAGTTCGAACCCTTCGAGGGCTGATATAAAACGTGTTTGCAGACTGCCAGACCTTCATTTTTCTTCAGAATCTGTAAGACGTTTCTTCAGCATGATTCCTAAACTTTCTCATCCTTTCACCATGATGGTTTGCGGAGCATCAGGAAGTGGAAAAACTACTTTTGTGACAAATATGGTCGATTCCATCGTTCATCTTGTAGAAGGATCCGTCAAGAAAATCATATGGTGTTACGATCAGGAGAACAGTATTCCACAAAGTCTTCGAGATGTGCAATATCATAAAGGTATCGTCGATTGGCAGTCGTGGAACGGAAAAACTCCTACACTCATAATCCTGGATGATCTTATGATGGTTGCACAAGGGGAAAAAGTCGCCGACCTTTTCACAAAAGGCAGCCATCACAAAAACATTTCGGTGGTGTTCATAACACAGAATCTTTTCCACCAAGGAAAAAATTGCAGGGACATTTCGTTGAACGTGAAGCACTTTGTTATTTTTAAAAATCCTCGAGATATGAACCAATTCACTGTTTTTGCAAGACAACTTCATCCTCACCGCATGAAGGAACTCGAAAAAGTATATATAGATGCTACCACGCAACCTTACAGTTATTTGTATATTGATCTCTCACAGTCAACACCGGATCCTTTACGTTATCAAACAGACGTTTTCAACCAGAATTACTCAACTGTATATCTTCCTCAGGAATGTTTAAAACATCGAGATGAGGAAAACGAGGAAGACACGTACCAACTCACGTTCTAACAGGAATAGACATTCCACTTCTTTCAAGAAACATTCACCTTTCTTGCACGTGTTGAAAAATTCGCCGCCCAAAATCCGTAAATCATTATTGAAAAGTGCTCCGAAAAAAACGATACGTTTCATCAGCGAATGCTGCCTGAACGTTTTAAAAGGAAACGTGAAAATTAAACCGTCCGCAAAACGTCGTCTGACACCTTACAAGTCAGTCATACGCAATCTAGTGAAACCGAAAGTGAACATCGAGAAACGCAGAAAGCTTCTTGTTCAGAAAGGAGGATTTCTACCTTTACTTCTAGGCTCCTTGTTATCGGGTCTTCTCGGTACTCTCATTCCTCATTGAGAAATGACATCTTCTTACAAAAAAATGATTGTCCTTTCACCGGAACAGTTAGCACGTATTCGTGGTTCCGAATTGTCTGTGACTCAAAAATTATCCGTTCTAGATAAGAAGATGAATGATATTCTAAAAATGAAAAATATATCAGACGATCAAAAATGGCGTCTTTACAGAAAGGAACTGGACGAGTATTTATGGTTGAGTCGAAAATCCAAAGAACCATTACAGATTCCTATTGTTCAAGATAACGACGGTTCTTCTACTATTTCACCAGAATCGACGTACTTTCCTCAGAATCTGGCAGAGACATTACCCCGTAATACACGTCATCAGTTACAGAATATCATCGATGAGTACCAATCCACGGCACAACATTTGATAGACGAACGTCAGGAAAAAACACTTCCGGATCCGAAAACATTGAACTTCTCATCGTCGCCAACGGAAAGCCCTGGACCGTCTCATCGACAGAAGAAGAAGAAGAAGAAAGTGACCGTCCGTGTTTCCAGGAAAACTACACCTTTTCTGAGAACACCTGACGCTTACAAACTGGTTCCTCTGAGAAAAAGCCGTAGACAGAGAGATCGGTCATGGGAGTCTCTAAGTTGAAACACAATAAAATTCTCACCAAAATATATTATGATCCCCAACACCATGCTTCATTCTCATCTGTAGATCGTCTGTGGAAAGCGGTACGGGATAAAAATATATCCCGCGATACGGTGAAAAAATGGTTGATGCATCAGGAAACCTACACTCTCCACAAACCTGCGAGAAAAAGGTTTCCTCGAAATCATTACAATGTATGGAACATAGACATGCTTTGGGAAGCCGATCTCAACGACATGACATCGATACAAAAACATAACGACGGATACAAATATCTTCTGACAGTGATCGACGTATTTTCAAAATATGCCTTTGCATTACCGCTAAAAAATAAAACAAGCAATTCGGTAACCGAAGCTTTCAAAACAATTTTCGAAGAAAACAGACGGAAACCTGTTACACTACAGACCGACCAAGGAACGGAATTTACAAATTCTACATTCCAGAAATTTTTAAAAAATGAACATGTACAGTTCTCGACAGCAACAAATTATCCTGTGAAAGCAAGTGTAGTGGAACGTTTCAACAGAACATTAAAAGAACGGATGTGGAAATATTTCACCTCAAAACAGACAAGACGTTATGTAGATATTTTACCGCAACTTCTCGAAGGTTACAATACAGCAATCCACAGTTCCATAGGAATGGCCCCTCGAGATGTCAACGAAACAAACGTTTACATTGTGTGGAAACGTCTTAACAAACCTGACAAACATGTTTCACAACCGTCTTCAGATCTTAATGTAGGTGATATTGTACGAATTTCTGTCGTCAAAGGACATTTTGAGAAAGGATACGAACAAACGTGGTCACGAGAACTTTTCAAAATCCATTCCCTTGTTCAGCGAACACCTGTACCTGTATACATATTAGACGACTTAAATGAAGAACCAGTAAAAGGTACATTTTACAAACATGAACTGCAGAAAGTTTATTCGGATCCTGACGAAGAGTATAAAATTGATAAAATTTTGAACAGCCGGGGAAAAGGAAAAAAATTGGAATACCTGGTTCGTTGGCTCGGATATCCGCCTAGTTTCGATTCATGGATCAAGGCATCTTCCGTAAAACAGTTGTCGGGAAAATAATTTCCAAAACATATTTATATCAAAATATGACGGTACTGCGATCCAGTGAGTCCTCTGTGTTCGGCGAGAATGGACGATAATTTCTACGTTTACCTCCTATCATCTGCATCGGAGAAATATTTTCCAGACAACACACTCACCCATTTCACCGTAAAACTTGCTAAACGGATCGATCTGTCTCCAGAATTGTGGGAAGTCGGATTGGCAGAACTACATTATTCAACTCTATACGACAATGTTTTGGAAACTGATTCTGGAATGTTAACTCTTCCTGTTCGGACATATGCAAGTGCTGAGGACCTAGTCTCTACCATCATCGAATCTCTCCCCGACGACCTGGAAATAAGGAGATCCGTTCTCGAGAAATTCTGGCATTTTTTGACGGAACCGCAATGGGGAACATTTGGATCTACTACCTGTACGGATAACACACTCTATATTAACGAACAACCATTTTATTTTCCTGCAACAACATATACGATAGAGGATCTGATTTATTTCCTGAAAACAGACCCTGCTAATGTAGCTGTTCCTACTCATCTCAGGTTTTTCTTCAAGCAGGCCGTGTACAAACATCTATCCGTGATAGGGGTTCCGAAGCCTGAACCTGACGATGCTCCAACAAATACCGTTACACCCATAGACGAAACTGATGACTATGCTAAATTTCGATATGACATATTGAAATCTATTTATTCTACGCACGCAATGTCCAATAGTGTTGTGGATAAAAACCCATACATATTTATTTACTCTGATCTGGTGAAACAACAATTGGTCGGGGGAGAAATGGTACGTCTCTTGCGTCTTACCCGAAAACAGTGTTCGGACACAAATACGTCTTGCACAGTACCCGTAGCCCATCAAACATTCGACCCGATTCATTACGTTCCTCTGGATAAAGCCTCTTTCGAAACAATAGAAATTGCGTTGTACGATAGAAAAGGAAATTTCTTACCTTTGAGAACTGGGTCCGTACCCACAATCGCTGTTTTACATTTTCGTAGAAAAGCAAAGTCCTTTTAAAAAACAGTAGACAGCTATTTCTCTCAGTCTTTGTCGAAAAGCGAATGAATCATCATGAATTCGCAGAACGAATATTATAGTAACCAAATCCGTGGAGGAATTGGGCCCATCTACCGTTCAACTAGAAATCAAAAAGGGAGAGGATTGGGGTCACTTTTCGCAGGACTGTTTAGAATGGTGAAACCTCTACTCTGGAGCGGTGCAAAGACAATCGGAAGAGAAGCTTTAAAAACAGGAGCTAACATTATCACCGACATTGCAACAACCCAACAAACTCCGAAAACTATTGTTCGTCAACGGGTACGTGAAGCAGGTCAAAATCTTCAAAGTAAAGCACAACGGAAAATCGACTCTCTGGTAGGTTCTGGTATAAGAACCAAACCTGCAACAAGAATTGCTCAGTTGATGTTAAAACGTTCAGCCACCCGTATTAGAACATCTACGATCCGTAAAAAACGAGCATCCAAAAAACGAAGAAAAACATCTGCAAAATCTAGGAGAACACGTAAAAGAAAAATCAAACAGAAGGTCTCAGGGAAAGATATTTTTGGATAATGATGGCGGATAACATGTGCATGATCTCGCAGTTCGACCTCTTCCGGAAAAAACCTATTCAGCAAAATGTGGAAAAAACGTACACAGCCACCTACAAACCTATCGCTTCCATCGATAATCAGAATATAATTCAGTTTGTCATACCGGCGGCAGGAACTGATTTTCTCGATCTTTCATCTGCCTATCTTCGTCTGCAAACGCAAATGGTTAAACAGGATGGAAGTCCCATGAGTGCTTCCGAAACAGAAAATGCCCTCACAAAAAACTGCGGGGTTGTGAATTATCTTCTCCATTCACTCTTTTCCCAATGTACAGTGACTCTCAACGGCATTGCTGTAACAACCGCCGATAACAATTACGCATATAAAGCGATCTTCGAAGCAGCTATCAATTACGGAAGCGATGCCGCAAACACGCATCTCACGAATGCCCTGTGGTATTTGGACACACCTGAACATCAAGATCAAATCACTGCCGACAACACAGGTTTCACCACAAGAAAAAAATTTTTCCAGTATGTTCCGACGATCGGTAATCCTACGGAAGTGACAGCCGTGGTCGACCTTATGGGAAAACTTCACATAGATTTCTTCCACCAGTCTAAATACCTGATCAACGGTGTTGAAGTACGCATCGATCTAGCTAGATCACGTGACGCTTTTTACATCTGGGGAGACCAGACATCACCTACAGTAAGAATAAAAATTTTAAAGGCTGTTCTCGAAATAAATCACATCATTCCTACTCCTACCACCAGTTTGGCCATAGACAGAGCACTCACTTACGCTCCTGCTCATTATCCGTTCACCAGAAGTGTCATCAAAGCTTATTCTTACGTCGCCGGAACGCAACAGATTTCGATCGATAATGCTTTTCAAGGTCCTTTTCCGAATGTTGTTCTTTTTGCTATGGTATCCACCGCCAGCTTTCTCGGAGACAGTAAGAAAAATCCGTTCGACTTTAGAAGTTTTAACCTATCTTCTTTCCATCTTGTGAAAAATGGAGAACTCGTACCTTCCGAACCTTTACAAATCACCACAGGAGGAAACAGCGGATTGATAACACGTGCCTATCAAACTCTATTTTCCGGTACAGGCATTCACCACGCCAATTACGGACACCAGATCACACGGAAAATGTTCGAGAACGGATTCTTTTTCCTGATTTACGACATAACGCCAGACTCTTCAGGAAACGACACGCACACCAGTCTCCAGGAACAAGGCATCATCGGAGCCGAGATGCAGTTTTCTCCTCAGCTGTCGGAAAATATAACATGCCTTTTGTATGCTGAATTTGAATCTGCAGTAGATATACCTAAAGATAGAAGTGTCATCCTCCATCAGTGAGACCGAATTTTCCATAAATATGTGTGCCTGTGTTTCTGACTCACAGTGTTACCGAAATAGCTCTTATGTAAACATTATACTGCTTGTGATGGAAAAACCCACCAAAGTGATAACCCGTACTATTAAGCATAGTAGTGTTTCTTCGAAAGTGACAACTTCAAAACCTGTGAACATACAATTGTTTCCCGAACTATTTGACAACAGCCCAGCAAGCATAGAAATGACCAAAGACAGACACATTATTATACATTATTGAAAACATAAGCAGCATGAACACGTCGCAGATCAGACAGATTCTATCTCGAAACTGTTCCACCAGAAACATTTTTTACGGTGTTTACCCGAGAGATCTTTTACCTCGGACGTTTCCTAAGCCGGCCTTGGTCATTGCAAACACTGACAAGTCCGACTCCCGGGGTACACACTGGGTGGCCTTCTATTTCGACAAAAACAATGTGGCCGAGTATTTCGATTCATACGGATTTCATCCTTTCTATCAAGAATTCGTAACTTTCCTGAACAGTCATTCCTCGGTCTGGACTTACAACAGTATTCCCTTACAGGGGATATTGGCCACAACATGCGGTCATTACTGTTGCGTGTATGCTTATTACAAAGCACGTCACGTTACAACCAAGGATTTCATCCAGACATTTCCACCAGGTATCAGTAAAGATGGATATATCCTACACCGTTTTCGTCAGATCTTCAAATGTCTACCACATTCCAAGTGTCCCAGAGGGGAACAAGCGTGTTGTTCTATCCACACGATCCAGGCTCGTGTCATGAAGAAATCTATTTAAAATGTGTGCTGCGTATCTTTCTCTCAGTGCCATCGAGACAGTTCTAGTGAACACATCATGGAACCTCCTGCTGTTTCTATAATGGAGAAACACGACAAACTTGTGACGCGCATGACTAATCAGGATGATGTTTCCAAACGTAAACCTCGAAAACGTGTGCAACCCATTAAATTAGAAACCATTACTATCAAGAACGAGGCGGCTGACGAAGGAATGGATGTGACTACGGACTGTGATTTCATAAAGAGACGTAGGGAAATTGGTTTTTCCACAGACAAAATCGAGTGTCCTAAACTACATGACGTAGATGCATGTTTAGATCTCTATCTTGCAAACACATATTTTCTGAACAAGGAAAAAAACAAGTACGTAGCCATAGGATTCGAAAAGGAATCCCCTTTCAATTTGGTGTGGGAGTTTTCGCAACAGGGGAGATCACCCGTACGCATCCATTCTAAACAGATTAGAGAACTGTGTGCTTCAAAATCTGACTTACTGAATTACGTCGACACTGGTCGACGATTCAATTATTTGGTTACTGGAAATATCACCGTTAGTGGTGTAAATTTTTTCGGGAAACGTTGCATCTCGATGTATCAACATCATTCACCGGATGCTTTCATTTTCACAGCCTCTGAACTACATTTATTTATGTGTAATCTTTTCAGACCTCTGCAAAAATTAATGAACGAACGTTATCATAAATTACAACCCGAAATGGAGGCTTTTGTATATTGTATAAAAAAGAATATGGTTTCAGAAAAAAAAGAAGTACCCGATGTATTGAACTATTTTTATGTACTTTGGTACAACGAACTGATGATTGAAATATATCTTGAGAACAATCTTGGACACACATTGGTATTGTAAATAAAATCTGTTATATATTTGCTGTTGTAAACTATCCATTGTATTTCATATTGTAAATAAACCATTGTTACTTTTATGTATTATGTAAAATTACCATTATCGATGTCCATATGTAAATATATTTCACATCGTGATCGAATCATATTGTTAACCTATATCTACAATTATAAATAAAACATTTGTAAATGTTCAAAAAATCTTTTATTTCTTGTACTTATTACAATAGAAACTGTACATCTTCCAGACATTTTCAACTGCACAATTTTTTTTCACGTTCTCACATTTACTATGTTCTCTGCATTTTCCTGCAGTCTTTTTCACACTATCCAACTTTGGACATTCAAGTTCTTCGATGTTGCGCACAGATATTTTACCCATACGTTTTTCTCCAAGTAATTTTTCCAACCATTTAATTTTCTCCATACCTTTGACGTACACTTCCTGATTCACAAGCATAAAATATAAAACGTCTCCTAATTTCTCATACGGTAGCCACCCATCTCCCCAGTTCAGACCGTGTTTGTTGGTACGGAGCCAGTAATTCACCCGGCGATACTTTTCACTCAACAAGTGAAAACCATATGGAGATTTCACTAAACAGTCAAATGCGCTGTCGAAAGGAAATTTTAAAATCCCCACTTCTTTCCACACAAATTCTCCTCCTGCTCCGCGAAGACCTTGAATGTCCAAAAAACAGGCATCCATTTTGTTCAACAGGTGAAAACAGTTAAGGTATCTTCAATGATGCCCCGGCATACGGCACACTTGTCCAATTGAGAGGCACAGAGACCGCAGGCTACAAAATGTCGACACGGAAGAATTACCACACTGCAAGAGTTTTCAAAACATATTTTACAGAGTAGCACAGAATCCACACTCTGATTATCGGATGTTTTTTCAGTAGTTTCCACACTGTCGCAATATTTGCAACTTTTCGAATCACTGTGTAACGCTGCAACACTCTGTATGTAACTACAGGCTGGTATTGCCCGGTAATGTTCTAGAATCGGGCAATCTTCGGATGTCCAATCACACACTCCGTACCCACAATGGAAACATATTACCCTATCACTGAATCCTGAATAATAAAAACCTGCAGTGACTAATTCTTCAGCAGTCTGACGTAATCCTATTGGCCACTTTCTGTAAGTCTTGTATCTCGCATTCACCGACATATAATCGGTGGTAAAAGGACCGCCTGCTATCAGACGAGTATGGTAAGTATACACTCTCATATGTCGAACAAAGAAAACTCGTATGATACTGTAGGTATCGGGTATGAAGGTTCAGCCAGAATATTCTCAAAATCAGATACTGTAGGTGAAGGGGTCCTCGGTATCGGCGATAAAGGTTCAGCCAGAATATCCTCAGGATCGTCGGGGAACAGCCGTCTGCGAAAATCGAAACCTTCGGGAGGAACCACAGGGAAACAAGGATGACCTTCTAAGTTAAGTAACAATGGACGATCACAGCCAGAACACCACACGGAATTTCTGTCTGCCAACAAAGAAAGCCACTCTTTCACTCTCTTCTTCAAAGCTTCGCCCAACTCTTCCTTCCTGCGACGTAGTTCGCAGATACACCCGTGACTCGGAAATCCTGTTCTCTCGTCACCTCTTCTTTTCCTCTCTTCTATCTCCTTCAAAGTCTCGCAGCGACGGTGAATTCTTTTTCCTGATCCGTTGACCACGTGACATCCACACCAGGGAGATTCAGGTATCGCTACATACATAAACGGGAAATAACTCAGCAACCGATCCAGGGTCGTTCGATCACTGTCCAGATCGCCGCAAGACCGAACAAGTTCCCAGAACTCTTCGTAGCTGATCTCGTAGAAATTCACACCATTATCAGACAAACGTGTACCGCTTACATCCATCCTCACATGACACTAATATCCTCTTTCCTTTCTATTTATACCCTTTTCCCTCCTACGTCACCATTTCCGTTAAACAAACTTCAAACTACAAGGCTACGCCCAAAACATGTTCGGGCATGTTCACACAGAACCGTTACACCACCCAGAAATTGCAAATTCATCGAAACCTACGCCCAAAACATGTTCGGGCATGTTCTATTCAGACAGAAAACCGTTACACCCATTTCCAGGAATCTCAGACTCATCAACGGTCTCAAAACGGGAGAATTTCAGACTCATCAACGCCATCTGTTGTCAAACACCGGAAACACGTACTCCAATTTATATATGACGTCACACGCCAAAATAGCGTAACAAAAACAAAATGGCGTCACAGGAATTAAAACAATTCATAATAATAATATAATAATATTTAAATTAATAATAATTTAATAATATAATCTGGTCACGTGACTTCCATTTTGTGACGTCACAGTCACGTGACTCCCAGAAATTGCAAATTCATCCAAACCTACGCCCAAAACATGTTCGGACATGTTCTATTCAGACAGAAAACCGTTACACACATTTCCAGGAATCTCAGACTCATCAACGGTCTCAAACGGGAAACGCCCCCCAAAAATAGCCACCTATCTCATCAACACCGGAAACCCTTATCAAGTCCTCATTAACAACAGAAAACACTTCCCGCAATCTCAAACTTATCAAACCCTCCAAACCGAAAACGCCCCCCTTTATCAACTCCAGACCGGAAACACTTATCACTCTCCTCATTCACAACAGGAAAACCATATCATTAAGCCCCGCCCTTTTTCCCTCATCAACCAATCAAAACGCTCAAAACCCCCACCCTTGCTTGCCCACACGGCTTGGTCATCAATTGATCTTTGATCGATCTTTTCCAATCAATTGATTTATCGGACTCTACGCGGGTGCATAACTACTACGTGTCTTGACATCCAATGTATCCCTGCAAAGTTTGGTGAAGATCTGAGTATGTCGTATTTGACCTTATCTGGAACATCCTTTCTGAAAATTTGAAAATTCTTAAAAAATTCGTCCAAAATCTTGATGTCTCCAATCTCCTGTTTTGTACGTTTTTTCCACGTGTCTTGACATCCAATGTATCCCTGCAAAGTTTGGTGAAGATCTGAGTATGTAGTTTTTGACCTTATCTGGAACCTCCCATCTGAAAATTTGAAAAGTGTTAAAAAATTCGTCCAAAATCTTGATGTCTCCAATCTCTTGTTTTGTACGTTTTTTCCACGTGTCTTGACATCCAATGTATCCCTGCAAAGTTTGGTGAAGATCTGAGTATGTAGTTTTTGACCTTATATGGAACCTCCTATCTGAAAATTTGAAAATTCTTAAAAAATTCGTCCAAATTCTTGATGTCTCCAATCTCTTGTTTTGTACGTTTTTTCCACGTGTCTTGACATCCAATGTATCCCTGCAATGTTTGGTGAAGATCTGAGTATGTAGTTTTTGACCTTATATGGAACCTCCTATCTGAAAATTTGAAAATTCTTAAAAAATTCGTCCAAAATCTTGATGTCTCCAATCTCTTGTTTTGTACGTTTTTCCCACGTGTCTTGACATCCAATGTATCCCTGCAATGTTTGGTGAAGATCTGAGTATGTAGTTTTTGACCTTATATGGAACCTACTATCTGAAAATTTGAAAATTCTTAAAAAATTTGACCAAAATCTTGATATCCCAAATCCTATGTTTTGTATGTTTTTTCCACGTGTCTTGACATCCAATGTATCCCTGCAAAGTTTGGTGAAGATCTGAGTATGTCGTTTTTGACCTTATCTGGAACATCCTTTCTGAAAATTTGAAAATTCTTAAAAAAATCGTCCAAAATCTTGATGTCTCCAATCTCTTGTTTTGTACGTTTTTTCCACGTGTCTTGACATCCAATGTATCCCCGCAAAGTTTGGTGAAGATCTGAGTATGTAGTTTTTGACCTTATCTGGAACCTCCTATCTGAAAATTTGAAAATTGTTAAAAAATTCGTCCAAAATCTTGATGTCTCCAATCTCTTGTTTTGTACGTTTTTTCCACGTGTCTTGACATCCAATGTATCCCTGCAAAGTTTGGTGAAGATCTGAGTATGTAGTTTTTGACCTTATATGGAACCTCTTATCTGAAAATTTGAAAATTCTTAAAAAATTCGTCCAAAATCTTGATGTCTCCAATCTCTTGTTTTGTACGTTTTTTCCACGTGTCTTCACATCCAATGTATCCCTGCAATGTTTGGTGAAGATCTGAGTATGTAGTTTTTGACCTTATCTGGAACCTCCTATCTGAAAATTTGAAAATTGTTAAAAAATTCGTCCAAAATCTTGATGTCTCCAATCTCTTGTTTTGTACGTTTTTTCCACGTGTCTTGACATCCAATGTATCCCTGCAAAGTTTGGTGAAGATCTGAGTATGTAGTTTTTGACCTTATATGGAACCTCCTATCTGAAAATTTGAAAATTCTTAAAAAATTCGTCCAAAATCTTGATGTGTCCAATCTCTTGTTTTGTACGTTTTTTCCCCGTGTCTTGACATCCAATGTATCCCTGCAATGTTTGGTGAAGATCTGAGTATGTAGTTTTTGACCTTATATGGAACCTCCTATCTCAAAATTTGAAAATTCTTAAAAAATTTGACCAAAATCTTGATATCCCAAATCCTATGTTTTGTATGTTTTTTCCACGTGTCTTGACATCCAATGTATCCCTGCAAAGTTTGGTGAAGATCTGAGTATGTCGTATTTGACCTTATCTGGAACATCCTTTCTGAAAATTTGAAAATTCTTAAAAAATTCGTCCAAAATCTTGATATCTCCAATCTCTTGTTTTGTACGTTTTTTCCACGTGTCTTGACATCCAATGTATCCCTGCAAAGTTTGGTGAAGATCTGAGTATGTAGTTTTTGACCTTATCTGGAACCTCCCATCTGAAAATTTGAAAATTGTTAAAAAATTCGTCCAAAATCTTGATGTGTCCAATCTCTTGTTTTGTACGTTTTTTCCACGTGTCTTGACATCCAATGTATCCCTGCAAAGTTTGGTGAAGATCTGAGTATGTAGTTTTTGACCTTATATGGAACCTCCTATCTGAAAATTTAAAAATTCCTAAAAAATTCGTCGAAAATCTTGATGTCTCCAATCTCTTGTTTTGTACGTTTTTTCCACGTGTCTTGACATCCAATGTATCCCTGCAATGTTTGGTGAAGATCTGAGTATGTAGTTTTTGACCTTATATGGAACCTCCCATCTGAAAATTTGAAAATTCTTAAAAAATTCGTCCAAAATCTTGATGTCTCCAATCTCTTGTTTTGTACGTTTTTTCCACGTGTCTTGACATCCAATGTATCCCTGCAATGTTTGGTGAAGATCTGAGTATGTAGTTTTTGACCTTATATGGAACCTCCTATCTGAAAATTTGAAAATTCTTAAAAAATTTGACCAAAATCTTGATGTCCCCAATCCTATGTTTTGTATGTTTTTTCTACGTGTCTTGACATCCAATGTATCCCTGCAGAGTTTAGTGAAGATCTGAGTATGTCGTTTTTGACCTTATCTGGAACATCCTATCTGAAATTTTGAAAATTGTTAAAAAATTCGTCCAAAATCTTGATGCCTCCAATCTCTTGTTTTGTACGTTTTTTCCACGTGTCTTGACATCCAATGTATCCCTGCAAAGTTTGGTGAAGATCTGAGTATGTAGTTTTTGACCTTATATGGAACCTCCTATCTGAAAATTTGAAAATCCTTAAAAAATTCGTCCAAATTCTTGATGTCTCCAATCTCTTGTTTTGTACGTTTTTTCCACGTGTCTTGACATCCAATGTATCCCTGCAATGTTTGGTGAAGATCTGAGTATGTAGTTTTTGACCTTATATGGAACCTCCTATCTGAAAATTTGAAAATTCTTAAAAAATTCGTCCAAAATCTTGATGTCTCCAATCTCTTGTTTTGTACGTTTTTCCCACGTGTCTTGACATCCAATGTATCCCTGCAATATTTGGTGATGATCTGAGTATGTAGTTTTTGACCTTATATGGAACCTCCTATCTGAAAATTTGAAAATTCTTAAAAAATTTGACCAAAATCTTGATATCCCAAATCCTATGTTTTGTATGTTTTTTCCACGTGTCTTGACATCCAATGTATCCCTGCAAAGTTTGGTGAAGATCTGAGTATGTCGTTTTTGACCTTATCTGGAACATCCTTTCTGAAAATTTGAAAATTCTTAAAAAATTCGTCCAAAATCTTGATGTCTCCAATCTCTTGTTTTGTACGTTTCTTCCACGTGTCTTGACATCCAATGTATCCCTGCAAAGTTTGGTGAAGATCTGAGTATGTAGTTTTTGACCTTATCTGGAACCTCCTATCTGAAAATTTGAAAATTGTTAAAAAATTCGTCCAAAATCTTGATGTCTCCAATCTCTTGTTTTGTACTTTTTTTCCACGTGTCTTGACATCCAATGTATCCCTGCAAAGTTTGGTGAAGATCTGAGTATGTAGTTTTTGACCTTATATGGAACCTCCTATCTGAAAATTTGAAAATTCTTAAAAAATTCGTCCAAAATCTTGATGTCTCCAATCTCTTGTTTTGTACGTTTTTTCCACGTGTCTTCACATCCAATGTATCCCTGCAATGTTTGGTGAAGATCTGAGTATGTAGTTTTTGACCTTATCTGGAACCTCCTATCTGAAAATTTGAAAATTGTTAAAAAATTCGTCCAAAATCTTGATGTCTCCAATCTCTTGTTTTGTACGTTTTTTTAACGTGTCTTGACATCCAATGTATCCCTGCAAAGTTTGGTGAAGATCTGAGTATGTAGTTTTTGAACTTATATGGAACCTCCTATCTGAAAATTTGAAAATTCTTAAAAAATTCGTCCAAAATCTTGATGTCTCCAATCTCTTGTTTTGTACGTTTTTTCCACGTGTCTTGACATCCAATGTATCCCTGCAATGTTTGGTGAAGATCTGAGTATGTAGTTTTTGACCTTATATGGAACCTCCTATCTGAAAATTTGAAAATTCTTAAAAAATTTGACCAAAATCTTGATATCCCCAATACTATGTTTTGTATGTTTTTTCCACGTGTCTTGACATCCAATGTATCCCTGCAAAGTTTGGTGAAGATCTGAGTATGTAGTTTTTGACCTTATCTGGAATCTCCTATCTGAAAATTTGAAATTTTTTAAAAAATTCGTCCAAAACCTTGATGTCTCCAATCTCTTGTTTTGTACGTTTTTTCCACGTGTCTTGACATCCAATGTATCCCTGCAATGTTTGGTGAAGATCTGAGTATGTAGTTTTTGACCTTATATGGAACCTCCTTTTTGAAAATTTGAAAATTCTTAAAAAATTCGTCCAAAATCTTGATGTCACCAATCCTATGTTTTGTATGTTTTTTCCACGTGTCTTGACATCCAATGTATCCATGCAAAGTTTGGTGAAGATCTGAGTATGTCGTTTTTGACCTTATCTGGAACCTCCCATCTGAAAATTTGAAAATTCTTAAAAAATTTGTCGAAAATCTTGATGTCTCCAATCTCTTGTTTTGTATGTTTTTTTCCACGTGTCTTGACATGCAAAGTATCCCTGCAAAGTTTGGTGAAGATCTGAGTATGTAGTTTTTGACCTTATCTGGAACCTCCTAACTGAAAATTTGAAAATTCTTAAAAAATTCGTCCAAAATCTTGATGTCTCCAATCTCTTGTTTTGTACGTTTTTTCCATGTGTCTTGACATCCAATGTATCCCTGCAATGTTTGGTGAAGATCTGAGTATGTAGTTTTTGAACTTATATGGAACCTCCTATCTGAAAATTTAAAAATTCTTAAAAAATTTGACCAAAATCTTGATGTCCCCAATCCTATGTTTTGTATGTTTTTTCCACGTGTCTTGACATCCAATGTATCCCTGCAGAGTTTGGTGAAGATCTGAGTATGTCGTTTTTGACCTTACCTGGAACATCCTTTCTGAAAATTTGAAAATTCTTAAAAAATTCGTCCAAAATCTTGATGTCTCCAATCTCTTGTTTTGTACGTTTTTTCCACGTGTCTTGACATCCAATGTATCCCTGCAAAGTTTGGTGAAGATCTGAGTATGTAGTTTTTGATCTTATCTGGAACCTCCCATCTGAAAATTTGAAAATTCCTAAAAAATCCGTCCAAAATCTTGATGACCCCAATCTCTTGTTTTGTACGTTTTTTCCACGTGTCTTGACACATAATGTATCCCTGCAAAGTTTGGTGAAGATCTGAGTATGTAGTTTTTGACCTTATATGGAACCTCCTTTCTGAAAATTTGAAAATTCTTAAAAAATTCGTCCAAAATCTTGATGTCTCCAATCTCTTGTTTTGTACGTTTTTTCCACGTGTCTTGACATCCAATGTATCCCTGCAAAGTTTGGTGAAGATCTGAGTATGTAGTTTTTGACCTTATATGGAACCTCCTTTCTGAAAATTTGAAAATTCTCAAAAAATTCGTCCAAAATCTTGATGTCCCCAATCCTATGTTTTGTATGGCTTTTCCACGTGTCTTGACATCCAAGGTATCCATGCAAAGTTTGGTGAAGATCTGAGTATGTCGTTTTTGACCTTATCTGGAACCTCCCATCTGAAAATTTGAAAATTCTTAAAAAATTCGTCCAAAATCTTGATGTCTCCAATCTTTTGTTTTGTACGTTTTTTACACGTGTCTTGACATCCAATGTATCCCTGCAAAGTTTGGTGAAGATCTGAGTATGTAGTTTTTGACCTTATATGGAACCTCCTATCTGAAAATTTGAAAATTCTTAAAAAATTCGTCCAAAATCTTGATGTCTCCAATCTCTTGTTTTGTACGTTTTTTTCACGTGTCTTGACATCCAATGTATCCCTGCAATGTTTGGTGAAGATCTGAGTATGTAGTTTTTGACCTTATATGGAACCTATCTGAAAATTTGAAAATTCTTAAAAAATTCGTCCAAAATCTTGATGTCTCCAATCTCTTGTTTTGTACGTTTTTTCCACGTGTCTTGACACATAATGTATCCCTGCAAAGTTTGGTGAAGATCTGAGTATGTAGTCTTTGACCTTATATGAAACCTCCTTTTTGAAAATTTTAAAATTCTTAAAAAATTCGTCCAAAATCTTGATGTCTCCAATCTCTTGTTTTGTACGTTTTTTCCACGTGTCTTGACATCCAATGTATCCCTGCAAAGTTTGGTGAAGATCTGAGTATGTAGTTTTTGACCTTATGTGGAACCTCCTTTCTGAAAATTTGAAAATTCTTAAAAAATTCGTCCAAAATCTTGATGTCCCCAATCCTATGTTTTGTATGTTTTTTCCACGTGTCTTGACATCCAATGTATTTCTGCAAAGTTTGGTGAAGATCTGAGTATGTCGTTTTTGACCTTATCTGGAACATCCTTTCTGAAAATTTGAAAAATCTTTAAAAATTCGTCCAAAATATTGATGTCTCCAATCTCTTGTTTTGTACGTTTTTTCCACGTGTCTTGACATCCAGTGTATCCCTGCAAAGTTTGGTGAAGATCTGAGTATGTAGTTTTTGACCTTATATGGAACCTCCTATCTGAAAATTTGAAAATTCTTAAAAAATTCGTCCAAAATCTTGATGTCTCCAATCTCTTGTTTTGTACGTTTTTTCCACGTGTCTTGACATCCAATGTATCCCTGCAATGTTTGGTGAAGATCTGAGTATGTAGTTTTTGACCTTATATGGAACCTCCTATCTGAAAATTTGAAAATTCTTAAAAAAATTGACCAAAATCTTGATGTCCCCAATCCTATGTTTTGTATGTTTTTTCCACGCGTCTTGACATCCAGAGTATCCCTGCAAAGTTTGGTGAAGATCTGAGTATGTCGTTTTTGACCTTATATGGAACATCCTTTCTGAAAATTTGAAAATTCTTAAAAAATTCGTCCAAAATCTTGATGTCTCCAATCTCTTGTTTTGTACGTTTTTTCCACGTCTTGACATCCAATGTATCCCTGCAAAGTTTGGTGAAGATCTGAGTATGTAGTTTTTGACCTTATCTGGAACCTCCTATCTGAAAATTTGAAAATTCCTAAAAAATCCGTCCAAAATCTTGATGACCCCAATCTCTTGTTTTGTACGTTTTTTCCACGTGTCTTGACATCCAATGTATCCCTGCAAAGTTTGGTGAAGATCTGAGTATGTAGTTTTTGACCTTATCTGGAACCTCCTATCTGAAAATTTGAAAATTGTTAAAAAATTCGTCCAAAATCTTGATGTCTCCAATCTCTTGTTTTGTACGTTTTTTCCACGTGTCTTGACATCCAATGTATCCCTGCAAAATTTGGTGAAGATCTGAGTATGTAGTTTTTGAACTTATATGGAACCTCCTATCTGAAAATTTGAAAATTCTTAAAAAATTCGTCCAAAATCTTGATGTCTCCAATCTCTTGTTTTGTACGTTTTTTCCACGTGTCTTGACATCCAATGTATCCCTGCAATGTTTGGTGAAGATCTGAGTATGTAGTTTTTGACCTTATATGGAACCTCCTTTCTGAAAATTTGAAAATTCTTAAAAAATCCGTCCAAAATCTTGATGACCCCAATCTCTTGTTTTGTACGTTTTTTCCACGTGTCTTGACATCCAATGTATCCCTGCAAAGTTTGGTGAAGATCTGAGTATGTAGTTTTTGACCTTATCTGGAACCTCCTATCTGAAAATTTGAAAATTGTTAAAAAATTCGTCCAAAATCTTGATGTCTCCAATCTCTTGTTTTGTACGTTTTTTCCACGTGTCTTGACACATAATGTATCCCTGCAAAGTTTGGTGAAGATCTGAGTATGTAGTCTTTGACCTTATATGAAACCTCCTTTTTGAAAATTTTAAAATTCTTAAAAAATTCGTCCAAAATCTTGATGTCTCCAATCTCTTGTTTTGTACGTTTTTTCCACGTGTCTTGACATCCAATGTATCCCTGCAAATTTGGTGAAGATCTGAGTATGTAGTTTTTGACCTTATGTGGAACCACCTTTCTGAAAATTTGAAAATTCTTAAAAAATTCGTCCAAAATCTTGATGTCCCCAATCCTATGTTTTGTATGTTTTTTCCACGTGTCTTGACATCCAATGTATTTCTGCAAAGTTTGGTGAAGATCTGAGTATGTCGTTTTTGACCTTATCTGGAACATCCTTTCTGAAAATTTGAAAAATCTTTAAAAATTCGTCCAAAATATTGATGTCTCCAATCTCTTGTTTTGTACGTTTTTTCCACGTGTCTTGACATCCAGTGTATCCCTGCAAAGTTTGGTGAAGATCTGAGTATGTAGTTTTTGACCTTATATGGAACCTCCTATCTGAAAATTTGAAAATTCTTAAAAAATTCGTCCAAAATCTTGATGTCTCCAATCTCTTGTTTTGTACGTTTTTTCCACGTGTCTTGACATCCAATGTATCCCTGCAATGTTTGGTGAAGATCTGAGTATGTAGTTTTTGACCTTATATGGAACCTCCTATCTGAAAATTTGAAAATTCTTAAAAAAATTGACCAAAATCTTGATGTCCCCAATCCTATGTTTTGTATGTTTTTTCCACGTGTCTTGACATCCAGTGTATCCCTGCAAAGTTTGGTGAAGATCTGAGTATGTAGTTTTTGACCTTATATGGAACCTCCTATCTGAAAATTTGAAAATTCTTAAAAAATTCGTCCAAAATCTTGATGTCTCCAATCTCTTGTTTTGTACGTTTTTTCCACGTCTTGACATCCAATGTATCCCTGCAAAGTTTGGTGAAGATCTGAGTATGTAGTTTTTGACCTTATCTGGAACCTCCTATCTGAAAATTTGAAAATTCCTAAAAAATCCGTCCAAAATCTTGATGACCCCAATCTCTTGTTTTGTACGTTTTTTCCACGTGTCTTGACATCCAATGTATCCCTGCAAAGTTTGGTGAAGATCTGAGTATGTAGTTTTTGACCTTATCTGGAACCTCCTATCTGAAAATTTGAAAATTGTTAAAAAATTCGTCCAAAATCTTGATGTCTCCAATCTCTTGTTTTGTACGTTTTTTCCACGTGTCTTGACATCCAATGTATCCCTGCAAAGTTTGGTGAAGATCTGAGTATGTAGTTTTTGAACTTATATGGAACCTCCTATCTGAAAATTTGAAAATTCTTAAAAAATTCGTCCAAAATCTTGATGTCTCCAATCTCTTGTTTTGTACGTTTTTTCCACGTGTCTTGACATCCAATGTATCCCTGCAATGTTTGGTGAAGATCTGAGTATGTAGTTTTTGACCTTATATGGAACCTCCAATCTGAAAATTTGAAAATTCTTAAAAAATTTGACCAAAATCTTGATATCCCCAATACTATGTTTTGTATGTTTTTTCCACGTGTCTTGACATCCAATGTATCCCTGCAAAGTTTGGTGAAGATCTGAGTATGTAGTTTTTGACCTTATCTGGAATCTCCTATCTGAAAATTTGAAATTTTTTAAAAAATTCGTCCAAAATCTTGATGTCTCCAATCTCTTGTTTTGTACGTTTTTTCCACGTGTCTTGACATCCAATGTATCCCTGCAATGTTTGGTGAAGATCTGAGTATGTAGTTTTTGACCTTATATGGAACCTCCTTTCTGAAAATTTGAAAATTCTTAAAAAATTCGTCCAAAATCTTGATGTCCCCAATCCTATGTTTTGTATGTTTTTTCCACGTGTCTTGACATCCAATGTATCCATGCAAAGTTTGGTGAAGATCTGAGTATGTCGTTTTTGACCTTATCTGGAACCTCCCATCTGAAAATTTGAAAATTCTTAAAAAATTTGTCGAAAATCTTGATGTCTCCAATCTCTTGTTTTGTACGTTTTTTTCCACGTGTCTTGACATGCAAAGTATCCCTGCAAAGTTTGGTGAAGATCTGAGTATGTAGTTTTTGGCCTTATCTGGAACCTCCTAACTGAAAATTTGAAAATTCTTAAAAAATTCGTCCAAAATCTTGATGTCTCCAATCTCTTGTTTTGTAAGTTTTTTCCATGTGTCTTGACATCCAATGTATCCCTGCAATGTTTGGTGAAGATCTGAGTATGTAGTTTTTGAACTTATATGGAACCTCCTATCTGAAAATTTAAAAATTCTTAAAAAATTTGACCAAAATCATGATGTCCACAATCCTATGTTTTGTATGTTTTTTCCACGTGTCTTGACATCCAATGTATCCCTGCAGAGTTTGGTGAAGATCTGAGTATGTCGTTTTTGACCTTACCTGGAACATCCTTTCTGAAAATTTGAAAATTCTTAAAAAATTCGTCCAAAATCTTGATGTCTCCAATCTCTTGTTTTGTACGTTTTTTCCACGTGTCTTGACATCCAATGTATCCCTGCAAAGTTTGGTGAAGATCTGAGTATGTAGTTTTTGACCTTATCTGGAACCTCCCATCTGAAAATTTGAAAATTCCTAAAAAATCCGTCCAAAATCTTGATGACCCTAATCTCTTGTTTTGTACGTTTTTTCCACGTGTCTTGACACATAATGTATCCCTGCAAAGTATGGTGAAGATCTGAGTATTTAGTTTTTGACCTTATATGGAACCTCCTTTCTGAAAATTTGAAAATTCTTAAAAAATTCGTCCAAAATCTTGATGTCTCCAATCTCTTGTTTTGTACGTTTTTTCCACGTGTCTTGACATCCAATGTATCCCTGCAAAGTTTGGTGAAGATCTGAGTATGTAGTTTTTGACCTTATATGGAACCTCCTTTCTGAAAATTTGAAAATTCTCAAAAAATTCGTCCAAAATCTTGATGTCCCCAATCCTATGTTTTGTATGGCTTTTCCACGTGTCTTGACATCCAATGTATCCATGCAAAGTTTGGTGAAGATCTGAGTATGTCGTTTTTGACCTTATCTGGAACCTCCCATCTGAAAATTTGAAAATTCTTAAAAAATTCGTCCAAAATCTTGATGTCTCCAATCTTTTGTTTTGTACGTTTTTTACACGTGTCTTGACATCCAATGTATCCCTGCAAAGTTTGGTGAAGATCTGAGTATGTAGTTTTTGACCTTATATGGAACCTCCTATCTGAAAATTTGAAAATTCTTAAAAAATTCGTCCAAAATCTTGATGTCTCCAATCTCTTGTTTTGTACGTTTTTTTCACGTGTCTTGACATCCAATGTATCCCTGCAATGTTTGGTGAAGATCTGAGTATGTAGTTTTTGACCTTATATGGAACCTCCTATCTGAAAATTTGAAAATTCTTAAAAAATTCGTCCAAAATCTTGATGTCTCCAATCTCTTGTTTTGTACGTTTTTTCCACGTGTCTTGACACATAATGTATCCCTGCAAAGTTTGGTGAAGATCTGAGTATGTAGTCTTTGACCTTATATGAAACCTCCTTTTTGAAAATTTTAAAATTCTTAAAAAATTCGTCCAAAATCTTGATGTCTCCAATCTCTTGTTTTGTACGTTTTTTCCACGTGTCTTGACATCCAATGTATCCCTGCAAAGTTTGGTGAAGATCTGAGTATGTCGTTTTTGACCTTATGTGGAACCTCCTTTCTGAAAATTTGAAAATTCTTAAAAAATTCGTCCAAAATCTTGATGTCCCCAATCCTATGTTTTGTATATTTTTTCCACGTGTCTTGACATCCAATGTATTTCTGCAAAGTTTGGTGAAGATCTGAGTATGTCGTTTTTGACCTTATCTGGAACATCCTTTCTGAAAATTTGAAAAATCTTTAAAAATTCGTCCAAAATCTTGATGTCTCCAATCTCTTGTTTTGTACGTTTTTTCCACGTGTCTTGACATCCAGTGTATCCCTGCAAAGTTTGGTGAAGATCTGAGTATGTAGTTTTTGACCTCATATGGAACCTCCTATCTGAAAATTTGAAAATTCTTAAAAAATTCGTCCAAAATCTTGATGTCTCCAATCTCTTGTTTTGTACGTTTTTTCCACGTGTCTTGACATCCAATGTATCCCTGCAATGTTTGGTGAAGATCTGAGTATGTAGTTTTTGACCTTATATGGAACCTCCTATCTGAAAATTTGAAAATTCTTAAAAAAATTGACCACAATCTTGATGTCCCCAATCCTATGTTTTGTATGTTTTTTCCACGCGTCTTGACATCCAGAGTATCCCTGCAAAGTTTGGTGAAGATCTGAGTATGTAGTTTTTGACCTTATATGGAACATCCTTTCTGAAAATTTGAAAATTCTTAAAAAATTCGTCCAAAATCTTGATGTCTCCAATCTCTTGTTTTGTACGTTTTTTCCACGTGTCTTGACATCCAATGTATCCCTGCAAAGTTTGGTGAAGATCTGAGTATGTAGTTTTTGACCTTATCTGGAACCTCCTATCTGAAAATTTGAAAATTCCTAAAAAATCCGTCGAAAATCTTGATGACCCCAATCTCTTGTTTTGTACGTTTTTTCCACGTGTCTTGACATCCAATGTATCCCTGCAAAGTTTGGTGAAGATCTGAGTATGTAGTTTTTGACCTTATCTGGAACCTCCTATCTGAAAAATTGAAAATTGTTAAAAAATTCGTCCAAAATCTTGATGTCTCCAATCTCTTGTTTTGTACGTTTTTCCCACGTGTCTTGACATCCAATGTATCCCTGCAAAGTTTGGTGAAGATCTGAGTATGTAGTTTTTGACCTTATCTGGAACCTCCTATCTGAAAATTTGAAAATTCTTAAAAAATTCGTCCAAAATCTTGATGTCTCCAATCTCTTGTCTTGTACGTTTTTTCCACGTGTCTTGACATCCAATGTATCCCTGCAAAGTTTGGTGAAGATCTGAGTATGTCGTTTTTGACTTTATCTGGAACATCCTTTCTGAAAATTTGAAAATTCTTAAAAAATTCGTCCAAAATCTTGATGTCTCCAATCTCTTGTTTTGTACGTTTTTTCCACGTGTCTTAACATCCAATGTATAACTGCAAAGTTTGGTGAAGATCTGAGTATGTAGTTTTTGACCTTATCTGGAACCTCCCATCTGAAAATTTGAAAATTCCTAAAAAATCCGTCCAAAAACTTTATGACCCCAATCTCTTGTTTTGTACGTTTTTTCCACGTGTCTTGACATTCAATGTATCCCTGCAAAGTTTGGTGAAGATCTGAGTATGTAGTTTTTGACCTTATCTGGAACCTCCTATCTGAAATCTTGAAAATTCTTAAAAAATTCGTCCAAAATCTTGATGTTTCCAATCTCTTGTTTTGTACGTTTTTCCCACGTGTCTTGACATCCAATGTATCCCTGCAAAGTTTGATGAAGATCTGAGTATGTAGTTTTTGACCATATCTGGAACCTCATTTCTGAAAATTTGAAAATTCCTCAAAAATTCTTCCAAAATCTTGATGTCTCCAATCTCTTGTTTTGTACGTTTTTTCCACGTGTCTTGACATCCAACGTATCCCTGCAATGTTTGGTGAAGATCTGAGTATGTAGTTTTTGACCTTATATGGAACCTCCTATCTGAAAATTTGAAAATTCTTAAAAAATTTGACCAAAATCTTGATGTCCCCAATCCCATGTTTTGTATGTTTTTTCCACGTGTCTTGACATCCAATGTATCCCTGAAAAGTTTGGTGAAGATCTGAGTATGTAGTTTTTGACCTTATCTGGAACATCCTTTCTGAAAATTTGAAAATTCTTAAAAAATTCGTCCAAAATCTTGATGTCTCCAATCTCTTGTTTTGTACGTTTTTTCCACGTGTCTTGACATCCAATGTATCCCTGCAATGTTTGGTGAAGATCTGAGTATGTAGTTTTTGACCTTATATGGAACCTCCTATCTGAAAATTTGAAAATTCTTAAAAAATTCGTCCAAAATCTTGATGTCTCCAATCTCTTGTTTTGTACGTTTTTCCCACGTGTCTTGACATCCAATGTATCCCTGCAATGTTTGGTGAAGATCTGAGTATGTAGTTTTTGACCTTATATGGAACCTCCTATCTGAAAATTTGAAAATTCTTAAAAAATTTGACCAAAATCTTGATATCCCCAATCCTATGTTTTGTATGTTTTTTCCACGTGTCTTGACATCCAATGTATCCCTGCAAAGTTTGGTGAAGATCTGAGTATGTCGTTTTTGACTTTATCTGGAACATCCTTTCTGAAAATTTGAAAATTCTTAAAAAATTCGTCCAAAATCTTGATGTCTCCAATCTCTTGTTTTGTACGTTTTTTCCACGTGTCTTGACATCCAATGTATCCCTGCAAAGTTTGGTGAAGATCTGAGTATGTAGTTTTTGACCTTATCTGGAACCTCCTATCTGAAAATTTGAAAATTGTTAAAAAATTCGTCCAAAATCTTGATGTCTCCAATCTCTTGTTTTGTACGTTTTTTCCACGTGTCTTGACATCCAATGTATCCCTGCAAAGTTTGGTGAAGATCTGAGTATGTAGTTTTTGACCTTATATGGAACCTCCTATCTGAAAATTTGAAAATTCTTAAAAAATTCGTCCAAAATCTTGATGTCTCCAATCTCTTGTTTTGTACGTTTTTTCCACGTGTCTTCACATCCAATGTATCCCTGCAATGTTTGGTGAAGATCTGAGTATGTAGTTTTTGACCTTATCTGGAACCTCCTATCTGAAAATTTGAAAATTGTTAAAAAATTCGTCCAAAATCTTGATGTCTCCAATCTCTTGTTTTGTACGTTTTTTCCACGTGTCTTGACATCCAATGTATCCCTGCAAAGTTTGGTGAAGATCTGAGTATGTAGTTTTTGAACTTATATGGAACCTCCTATCTGAAAATTTGAAAATTCTTAAAAAATTCGTCCAAAATCTTGATGTCTCCAATCTCTTGTTTTGTACGTTTTTTCCACGTGTCTTGACATCCAATGTATCCCTGCAATGTTTGGTGAAGATCTGAGTATGTAGTTTTTGACCTTATATGGAACCTCCTATCTGAAAATTTGAAAATTCTTAAAAAATTTGACCAAAATCTTGATATCCCCAATACTATGTTTTGTATGTTTTTTCCACGTGTCTTGACATCCAATGTATCCCTGCAAAGTTTGGTGAAGATCTGAGTATGTAGTTTTTGACCTTATCTGGAATCTCCTATCTGAAAATTTGAAATTTTTTAAAAAATTCGTCCAAAATCTTGATGTCTCCAATCTCTTGTTTTGTACGTTTTTTCCACGTGTCTTGACATCCAATGTATCCCTGCAATGTTTGGTGAAGATCTGAGTATGTAGTTTTTGACCTTATATGGAACCTCCTTTCTGAAAATTTGAAAATTCTTAAAAAATTCGTCCAAAATCTTGATGTCACCAATCCTATGTTTTGTATGTTTTTTCCACGTGTCTTGACATCCAATGTATCCATGCAAAGTTTGGTGAAGATCTGAGTATGTCGTTTTTGACCTTATCTGGAACCTCCCATCTGAAAATTTGAAAATTCTTAAAAAATTTGTCGAAAATCTTGATGTCTCCAATCTCTTGTTTTGTACGTTTTTTTCCACGTGTCTTGACATGCAAAGTATCCCTGCAAAGTTTGGTGAAGATCTGAGTATGTAGTTTTTGACCTTATCTGGAACCTCCTAACTGAAAATTTGAAAATTCTTAAAAAATTCGTCCAAAATCTTGATGTCTCCAATCTCTTGTTTTGTACGTTTTTTCCATGTGTCTTGACATCCAATGTATCCCTGCAATGTTTGGTGAAGATCTGAGTATGTAGTTTTTGAACTTATATGGAACCTCCTATCTGAAAATTTAAAAATTCTTAAAAAATTTGACCAAAATCTTGATGTCCCCAATCCTATGTTTTGTATGTTTTTTCCAACATGTCTTGACATCCAATGTATCCCTGCAGAGTTTGGTGAAGATCTGAGTATGTCGTTTTTGACCTTACCTGGAACATCCTTTCTGAAAATTTGAAAATTCCTAAAAAATCCGTCCAAAATCTTGATGACCCCAATCTCTTGTTTTGTACGTTTTTTCCACGTGTCTTGACACATAATGTATCCCTGCAAAGTTTGGTGAAGATCTGAGTATGTAGTTTTTGACCTTATATGGAACCTCCTTTCTGAAAATTTGAAAATTCTTAAAAAATTCGTCCAAAATCTTGATGTCTCCAATCTCTTGTTTTGTACGTTTTTTCCACGTGTCTTGACATCCAATGTATCCCTGCAAAGTTTGGTGAAGATCTGAGTATGTAGTTTTTGACCTTATATGGAACCTCCTTTCTGAAAATTTGAAAATTCTCAAAAAATTCGTCCAAAATCTTGATGTCCCCAATCCTATGTTTTGTATGGCTTTCCACGTGTCTTGACATCCAATGTATCCATGCAAAGTTTGGTGAAGATCTGAGTATGTCGTTTTTGACCTTATCTGGAACCTCCCATCTGAAAATTTGAAAATTCTTAAAAAATTCGTCCAAAAACTTGATGTCTCCAATCTTTTGTTTTGTACGTTTTTTACACGTGTCTTGACATCCAATGTATCCCTGCAAAGTTTGGTGAAGATCTGAGTATGTAGTTTTTGACCTTATATGGAACCTCCTATCTGAAAATTTGAAAATTCTTAAAAAATTCGTCCAAAATCTTGATGTCTCCAATCTCTTGTTTTGTACGTTTTTTCCACGTGTCTTGACACATAATGTATCCCTGCAAAGTTTGGTGAAGATCTGAGTATGTAGTCTTTGACCTTATATGAAACCTCCTTTTTGAAAATTTTAAAATTCTTAAAAAATTCGTCCAAAATCTTGATGTCTCCAATCTCTTGTTTTGTACGATTTTTCCACGTGTCTTGACATCCAATGTATCCCTGCAAAGTTTGGTGAAGATCTGAGTATGTAGTTTTTGACCTTATGTGGAACCTCCTTTCTGAAAATTTGAAAATTCTTAAAAAATTCGTCCAAAATCTTGATGTCCCCAATCCTATGTTTTGTATGTTTTTTCCACGTGTCTTGACATCCAATGTATCCATGCAAAGTTTGGTGAAGATCTGAGTATGTCGTTTTTGACCTTATCTGGAACATCCTTTCTGAAAATTTGAA
Organism: Lepisma saccharinum; assembly: GCF_977018435.1. NCBI lineage: Eukaryota > Metazoa > Arthropoda > Insecta > Zygentoma > Lepismatidae > Lepisma > Lepisma saccharinum. The sequence goes on along the minus strand of NW_028142952.1, from coordinate 54,231 downwards.
AAATCTTCAAAAATTCGTCGAAAATCTTGATGTCTCCAATCTCTTGTTTTGTACGTTTTTTCCACGTGTCTTGACATGCAAAGTATCCCTGCAACGTTTGGTGAAGATCTGAGTATGTAGTTTTTGACCTTATCTGGAACCTCCTATCTGAAAATTTGAAAATTCTTCAAAAATTCGTCCAAAATCTTGATGACACCAATCTCTTGTTTTGTACGTTTTTTCCACGTGTCTTGACATCCAATGTATCCATGCAAAGTTTGGTGAAGATCTGAGTATGTAGTTTTTGACCTTATCTGGAACCTCCTATCTGAAAATTTGAAAATTCTTAAAAAATTTGACCAAAATCTTGATATCCCCAATCCTATGTTTTGTATGTTTTTTCCACGTGTCTTGACATCCAATGTATCCCTGCAAAGTTTGGTGAAGATCTGAGTATGTAGTTTTTGACCTTATCTGGAACCTCCTATCTGAAAATTTGAAAATTTTTGAAAAATTCGTCCAAAATCTTGATGTCTCCAATCTCTTGTTTTGTACGTTTTTTCCACGTGTCTTGACCTCCAATGTATCCCTGCAATGTTTGGTGAAGATCTGAGTATGTAGTTTTTGACCTTATATGGAACCTCCTATCTGAAAATTTGAAAATTCTTAAAAAATTTGACCAAAATCTTGATGTCCCCAATCCTATGTTTTGTATGTTTTTTCCACGTGTCTTGACATCCAATGTATCCCTGCAAAGTTTGGTGAAGATCTGAGTATGTCGTTTTTGACCTTATCTGGAACATCCTTTCTGAAAATTTGAAAATTCTTAAAAAATTCGTCCAAAATCTTGATGTCTCCAATCTCTTGTTTTGTACGTTTTTTCCACGTGTCTTGACATCCAATGTATCCCTGCAAAGTTTGGTGAAGATCTGAGTATGTAGTTTTTGACCTTATATGGAACCTCCTATCTGAAAATTTGAAAATTCTTAAAAAATTTGACCAAAATCTTGATGTCCCCAATCCTATGTTTTGTATGTTTTTTCCCCGTGTCTTGACATCCAATGTATCCCTGCAGAGTTTGGTGAAGATCTGAGTATGTCCTTTTTGACCTTATCTGCAACATCCTTTCTGAAAATTTGAAAATTCTTAAAAAAATCGTCCAAAATCTTGATGTCTCCAATCTCTTGTTTTGTACGTTTTTTCCACGTGTCTTGACATCCAATGTATCCCTGCAAAGTTTGGTTGAAGATCTGAGTATGTAGTTTTTGACCTTATCTGGAACTTCATTTCTGAAAATTTGAAAATTCCTCAAAAATTCGTCCAAAATCTTGATGTCTCCAATCTCTTGTTTTGTACGTTTTTTCCACGTGTCTTGACATCCAATGTATCCCTGCAAAGTTTGGTGAAGATCTGAGTATGTCGTTTTTGACCTTATCTGAAACATCCTTTCTGAAAATTTGAAAATTCTTAAAAAATTCGTCCAAAATCTTGACGTCCCCAATCTCTTGTTTTGTACGTTTTTTCCACGTGTCTTGACATCCAATGTATCCCTGCAAAGTTTGGTCAAGATCTGAGTATGTAGTTTTTGACCTTATCTGGAACCTCCTATCTGAAAATTTGAAAATTCTTCAAAAATTCGTCCAAAATCTTGATGTCTCCAATCTCTTGTTTTGTACGTTTTTTCCACGTGTCTTGACATCCAAAGTATCCCTGCAAAGTTTGGTGAAGATCTGAGTATGTAGTTTTTGACCTTATCTGGAACATCCTTTCTGAAAATTTGAAAATTCTTAAAAAATTCGTCCAAAATCTTGACGTTTCCAATCTCTTGTTTTGTACGTTGTTTCCACGTGTCTTGACATCCAATGTATCCCTGTAAAGTTTGGTGAAGATCTGAGTATGTAGTTTTTGACCTTATCTGGAACCTCCCATCTGAAAATTTGAAAATTCCTAAAAAATCCGTCCAAAATCTTGATGACCCCAATCTCTTGTTTTGTACGTTTTTTCCACGTGTCTTGACATCCAATGTATCCCTGCAAAGTTTGGTGAAGATCTGAGTATGTAGTTTTTGACCTTATCTGGAACCTCCCATCTGAAAATTTGAAAATTCCTAAAAAATCCGTCCAAAATCTTGACGCCCCCAATCTCTTGTTTTGTACGATTTTTCCACGTGTCTTGACATCCATTGTATCCCTGCAAAGTTTGGTGAAGATCTGAGTATGTAGTTTTTGACCTTATCTGGAACCTCCTATCTGAAAATTTGAAAATTCTTAAAAAATTCGTCCTAAATCTTGATGTCTCCAATCTCTTGTTTTGTACGTTTTTTCCACGTTTCTTGACATCCAATGTATCCCTGCAATGTTTGGTGAAGATCTGAGTATGTAGTTTTTGACCTTATATGGAACCTCCTATCTGAAAATTTGAAAATTCTTAAAAAATTTGACCAAAATCTTGATATCCCCAATCCTATGTTTTGTATGTTTTTTCCACGTGTCTTGACATCCAATGTATCCCTGCAAAGTTTGGTGAAGATCTGAGTATGTAGTTTTTGACCTTATCTGGAACCTCCTATCTGAAAATTTGAAAATTTTTGAAAAATTCGTCCAAAATCTTGATGTCTCCAATCTCTTGTTTTGTACGTTTTTTCCACGTGTCTTGACCTCCAATGTATCCCTGCAATGTTTGGTGAAGATCTGAGTATGTAGTTTTTGACCTTATATGGAACCTCCTATCTGAAAATTTGAAAATTCTTAAAAAATTTGACCAAAATCTTGATGTCCCCAATCCTATGTTTTGTATGTTTTTTCCACGTGTCTTGACATCCAATGTATCCCTGCAAAGTTTGGTGAAGATCTGAGTATGTCGTTTTTGACCTTATCTGGAACATCCTTTCTGAAAATTTGAAAATTCTTAAAAAATTCGTCCAAAATCTTGATGTCTCCAATCTCTTGTTTTGTACGTTTTTTCCACGTGTCTTGACATCCAATGTATCCCTGCAAAGTTTGGTGAAGATCTGAGTATGTAGTTTTTGACCTTATATGGAACCTCCTATCTGAAAATTTGAAAATTCTTAAAAAATTTGACCAAAATCTTGATGTCCCCAATCCTATGTTTTGTATGTTTTTTCCCCGTGTCTTGACATCCAATGTATCCCTGCAGAGTTTGGTGAAGATCTGAGTATGTCGTTTTTGACCTTATCTGCAACATCCTTTCTGAAAATTTGAAAATTCTTAAAAAATTCTTCCAAAATCTTGATGTCTCCAATCTCTTGTTTTGTACGTTTTTTCCACGTGTCTTGACATCCAATGTATCCCTGCAAAGTTTGGTGAAGATCTGAGTATGTAGTTTTTGACCTTATCTGGAACCTCATTTCTGAAAATTTGAAAATTCCTCAAAACTTCGTCCAAAATCTTGATGTCTCCAATCTCTTGTTTTATACGTTTTTCCACGTGTCTTGACATCCAATGTATCCCTGCAAAGTTTGGTGAAGATCTGAGTATGTCGTTTTTGACCTTATCTGAAACATCCTTTCTGAAAATTTGAAAATTCTTAAAAAATTCGTCCAAAATCTTGACGTCCCCAATCTCTTGTTTTGTACGTTTTTTCCACGTGTCTTGACATCCAATGTATCCCTGCAAAGTTTGGTGAAGATCTGAGTATGTAGTTTTTGACCTTATCTGGAACCTCCTATCTGAAAATTTGAAAATTCTTAAAAAATTCGTCCAAAATCTTGATGTCTCCAATCTCTTGTTTTGTACGTTTTTTCCACGTGTCTTGACATCCAAAGTATCCCTGCAAAGTTTGGTGAAGATCTGAGTATGTAGTTTTTGACCTTATCTGGAACATCCTTTCTGAAAATTTGAAAATTCTTAAAAAATTCGTCCAAAATCTTGACGTTTCCAATCTCTTCTTTTGTACGTTGTTTCCACGTGTCTTGACATCCAATGTATCCCTGTAAAGTTTGGTGAAGATCTGAGTATGTAGTTTTTGACCTTATCTGGAACCTCCCATCTGAAAATTTGAAAATTCCTAAAAAATCCGTCCAAAATCTTGATGACCCCAATCTCTTGTTTTGTACGTTTTTTCCACGTGTCTTGACATCCAATGTATCCCTGCAAAGTTTGGTGAAGATCTGAGTATGTAGTTTTTGACCTTATCTGGAACCTCCCATCTGAAAATTTGAAAATTCCTAAAAAATCCATCCAAAATCTTGATGCCCCCAATCTCTTGTTTTGTACGATTTTTCCACGTGTCTTGACATCCAATGTATCCCTGCAAAGTTTGGTGAAGATCTGAGTATGTAGTTTTTGACCTTATCTGGAACCTCCTATCTGAAAATTTGAAAATTCTTAAAAAATTCGTCCTAAATCTTGATGTCTCCAATCTCTTGTTTTGTACGTTTTTTCCACGTGTCTTGACATCCAATGCATCCCTGCAAAGTTTGGTGAAGATCTGAGTATGTAGTTTTTGACCTTATCTGGAACCTCATTTCTGAAAATTTGAAAATTCCTCAAAAATTCGTCCAAAATCTTGATGTCTCCAATCTCTTGTTTTGTACGTTTTTTCCACGTGTCTTGACATCCAATGTATCCCTGCAAAGTTTGGTGAAGATCTGAGTATGTCGTTTTTGACCTTATCTGGAACATCCTTTCTGAAAATTTGAAAATTCTTAAAAAATTCGTCCAAAATCTTGACGTCCCCAATCTCTTGTTTTGTACGTTTTTTCCACGTGTCTTGACATCCAATGTATCCCTGCAAAGTTTGGTCAAGATCTGAGTATGTAGTTTTTGACCTTATCTGGAACCTCCTATCTGAAAATTTGAAAATTCTTAAAAAATTCTTCCAAAATCTTGACGTTTCCAATCTCTTGATTTGTACGTTGTTTCCACGTGTCTTGACATCCAATGTATCCCTGTAAAGTTTGGTGAAGATCTGAGTATGTAGTTTTTGACCTTATCTGGAACCTCCTTTCTGAAAATTTGAAAATTCCTAAAAAATCCGTCCAAAATCTTGATGACCCCAATCTCTTGTTTTGTACGTTTTTTCCACGTGTCTTGACATCCAATGTATCCCTGCAAAGTTTGGTGAAGATCTGAGTATGTAGTTTTTGACCTTATCTGGAACCTCCCATCTGAAAATTTGAAAATTCCTAAAAAATCCGTCCAAAATCTTGATGCCCCCAATCTCTTGTTTTGTACGATTTTTCCACGTGTCTTGACATCCAATGTATCCCTGCAAAGTTTGGTGAAGATCTGAGTATGTAGTTTTTGACCTTATCTGGAACCTCCTATCTGAAAATTTGAAAATTCTTAAAAAATTCGTCGAAAATCTTGATGTCTCCAATCTCTTGTTTTGTACGTTTTTTCCACGTGTCTTGACATGCAAAGTATCCCTGCAACGTTTGGTGAAGATCTGAGTATGTAGTTTTTGACCTTATCTGGAACCTCCTATCTGAAAATTTGAAAATTCTTCAAAAATTCGTCCAAAATCTTGATGTCTCCAATCTCTTGTTTTGTACGTTTTTTCCACGTGTCTTGACATCCAATGTATCCCTGCAAAGTTTGGTGAAGATCTGAGTATGTAGTTTTTGACCTTATCTGGAACCTCCCATCTGAAAATTTGAAAATTCCTAAAAAATCCTTCCAAAATCTTGATGACCTCAATCTCTTGTTTTGTACGTTTTCTCCACGTGTCTTGACATCCATTGTATCCCTGCAAAGTTTGGTGAAGATCTGAGTATGTAGTTTTTGACCTTATATGGAACCTCCTTTCTGAAAATTTGAAAATTCTTAAAAAATTCGTCCAAAATCTTGATGTCCTCAATCCTATGTTTTGTATGTTTTTTCCACGTGTCTTGACATCCAATGTATCCATGCAAAGTTTGGTGAAGATCTGAGTATGTCGTTTTTGACCTTATCTGGAACCTCCCATCTGAAAATTTGAAAATTCTTCAAAAATTCGTCCAAAATCTTGATGTCTCCAATCTCTTGTTTTGTACGTTTTTTCCACGTGTCTTGACATCCAATGTATCCATGCAAAGTTTGGTGAAGATCTGAGTATGTCGTTTTTGAACTCATTTGGAACATCCTATCTGAAAATTTGAAAATTCTTAAAAAATTCGTCCAAAATCTTGACGTCTCCAATCTCTTGTTTTGTACGTTTTTTCCACGTGTCTTGACATCCAATGTATCCCTGCAAAGTTTGGTGAAGATCTGAGTATGTAGTTTTTGACCTTATCTGGAACCTCCCATCTGAAAATTTGAAAATTCCTAAAAAATCTGTCCAAAATCTTGATGCCCCCAATATCTTGTTTTGTACGATTTTTCCACGTGTCTTGACATCCAATGTATCCCTGCAAAGTTTGGTGAAGATATGAGTATGTAGTTTTTGACCTTATCTGGAACCTCCCATCTGAAAATTTGAAAATTCCTAAAAAATCCGTCCAAAATCTTGATGACCTCAATCTCTTGTTTTGTACGTTTTTCCACGTGTCTTGACATCCATTGTATCCCTGCAAAGTTTGGTGAAGATCTGAGTATGTAGTTTTTGACCTTATATGGAACCTCCTTTCTGAAAATTTGAAAATTCTTAAAAAATTCGTCCAAAATCTTGATGTCCCCAATCCTATGTTTTGTATGTTTTTTCCACGTGTCTTGACATCCAATGTATCCATGCAAAGTTTGGTGAAGATCTGAGTATGTCGTTTTTGACCTTATCTGGAACCTCCCATCTGAAAATTTGAAAATTCTTCAAAAATTCGTCGAAAATCTTGATGTCTCCAATCTCTTGTTTTGTACGTTTTTTCCACGTGTCTTGACATGCAAAGTATCCCTGCAACGTTTGGTGAAGATCTGAGTATGTAGTTTTTGACCTTATCTGGAACCTCCTATCTGAAAATTTGAAAATTCTTCAAAAATTCGTCCAAAATCTTGATGTCTCCAATCTCTTGTTTTGTACGTTTTTTCCACGTTTCTTGACATCCAATGTATCGCTGCAATGTTTGGTGAAAATCTGAGTATGTAGTTTTTGACCTTATATGGAACCTCCTTTCTGAAAATTTGAAAATTCTTAAAAAATTCGTCCAAAAACTTGATGTCCCCAATCCTATGTTTTGTATGTTTTTTCCACGTGTCTTGACATCCAATGTATCCATGCAAAGTTTGGTGAAGATCTGAGTATGTCGTTTTTGACCTTATCTGGAACCTCCCATCTGAAAATTTGAAAATTCTTCAAAAATTCGTCGAAAATCTTGATGTCTCCAATCTCTTGTTTTGTACGTTTTTTCCACGTGTCTTGACATGCAAAGTATCCCTGCAACGTTTGGTGAAGATCTGAGTATGTAGTTTTTGACCTTATCTGGAACATCCTTTCTGAAAGTTTGAAAATTCTTAAAAAATTCGTCCAAAATCTTGACGTTTCCAATCTCTTGTTTTGTACGTTGTTTCCACGTGTCTTGACATCCAATGTATCCCTGTAAAGTTTGGTGAAGATCTGAGTATGTAGTTTTTGACCTTATCTGGAACCTCCCATCTGAAAATTTGAAAATTCCTAAAAAATCCGTCCAAAATCTTGATGACCCCAATCTCTTGTTTTGTACGTTTTTTCCACGTGTCTTGACATCCAATGTATCCCTGCAAAGTTTGGTGAAGATCTGAGTATGTAGTTTTTGACCTTATCTGGAACCTCCTTTCTGAAAATTTGAAAATTCCTAAAAAATCCATCCAAAATCTTGATGCCCCCAATCTCTTGTTTTGTACGATTTTTCCACGTGTCTTGACATCCAATGTATCCCTGCAAAGTTTGGTGAAGATCTGAGTATGTAGTTTTTGACCTTATCTGGAACCTCCTATCTGAAAATTTGAAAATTCTTAAAAAATTAGTCCTAAATCTTGATGTCTCCAATCTCTTGTTTTGTACGTTTTTTCCACGTGTCTTGACATCCAATGTATCCCTGCAAAGTTTGGTGAAGATCTGAGTATGTAGTTTTTGACCTTATCTGGAACCTCATTTCTGAAAATTTGAAAATTCCTCAAAAATTCGTCCAAAATCTTGATGTCTCCAATCTCTTGTTTTGTACGTTTTTTCCACGTGTCTTGACATCCAATGTATCCCTGCAAAGTTTGGTGAAGATCTGAGTATGTCGTTTTTGACCTTATCTGGAACATCCTTTCTGAAAATTTGAAAATTCTTAAAAAATTCGTCCAAAATCTTGACGTCCCCAATCTCTTGTTTTGTACGTTTTTTCCACGTGTCTTGACATCCAATGTATCCCTGCAAAGTTTGGTCAAGATCTGAGTATGTAGTTTTTGACCTTATCTGGAACCTCCTATCTGAAAATTTGAAAATTCTTAAAAAATTCGTCCAAAATCTTGACGTTTCCAATCTCTTGTTTTGTACGTTGTTTCCACGTGTCTTGACATCCAATGTATCCCTGTAAAGTTTGGTGAAGATCTGAGTATGTAGTTTTTGACCTTATCTGGAACCTCCCATCTGAAAATTTGAAAATTCCTAAAAAATCCGTCCAAAATCTTGATGACCCCAATCTCTTGTTTTGTACGTTTTTTCCACGTGTCTTGACATCCAATGTATCCCTGCAAAGTTTGGTGAAGATCTGAGTATGTAGTTTTTGACCTTATCTGGAACCTCCCATCTGAAAATTTGAAAATTCCTAAAAAATCCGTCCAAAATCTTGATGCCCCCAATCTCTTGTTTTGTACGATTATTCCACGTGTCTTGACATCCAATGTATCCCTGCAAAGTTTGGTGAAGATCTGAGTATGTAGTTTTTGACCTTATCTGGAACCTCCTATCTGAAAATTTGAAAATTCTTAAAAAATTCGTCGAAAATCTTGATGTCTCCAATCTCTTGTTTTGTACGTTTTTTCCACGTGTCTTGACATGCAAAGTATCCCTGCAACGTTTGGTGAAGATCTGAGTATGTAGTTTTTGACCTTATCTGGAACCTCCTATCTGAAAATTTGAAAATTCTTCAAAAATTCGTCCAAAATCTTGATGACACCAATCTCTTGTTTTGTACGTTTTTCCACGTGTCTTGACATCCAATGTATCCATGCAAAGTTTGGTGAAGATCTGAGTATGTAATTTTTGACCTTATATGGAACCTCCTATCTGAAAATTTGAAAATTCTTAAAAAATTCGTCCAAAATCTTGATGTTTCCAATCTCTTGTTTTGTACGTTTTTTCCACGTGTCTTGACATCCAATGTATCCCTGCAAAGTTTGGTGAAGATATGAGTATGTAGTTTTTGACCTTATCTGGAACCTCCCATCTGAAAATTTGAAAATTCCTAAAAAATCCGTCCAAAATCTTGATCACCTCAATCTCTTGTTTTGTACGTTTTTTCCACGTGTCTTGACATCCATTGTATCCCTGCAAAGTTTGGTGAAGATCTGAGTATGTAGTTTTTGACCTTATCTGGAACCTCCTTTCTGAAAATTTGAAAATTCTTAAAAAATTCGTCCAAAATCTTGATGTCCCCAATCCTATGTTTTGTATGTTTTTTCCACGTGTCTTGACATCCAATGTATCCATGCAAAGTTTGGTGAAGATCTGAGTATGTCGTTTTTGACCTTATCTGGAACCTCCCATCTGAAAATTTGAAAATTCTTCAAAAATTCGTCGAAAATCTTGATGTCTCCAATCTCTTGTTTTGTACGTTTTTTCCACGTGTCTTGACATGCAAAGTATCCCTGCAACGTTTGGTGAAGATCTGAGTATGTAGTTTTTGACCTTATCTGGAACCTCCTATCTGAAAATTTGAAAATTCTTCAAAAATTCGTCCAAAATCTTGATGTCTCCAATCTCTTGTTTTGTACGTTTTTTCCACGTTTCTTGACATCCAATGTATCGCTGCAATGTTTGGTGAAGATCTGAGTATGTAGTTTTTGACCTTATATGGAACCTCCTTTCTGAAAATTTGAAAATTCTTAAAAAATTCGTCCAAAATCTTGATGTCCCCAATCCTATGTTTTGTATGTTTTTTCCACGTGTCTTGACATCCAATGTATCCATGCAAAGTTTGGTGAAGATCTGAGTATGTCGTTTTTGACCTTATCTGGAACCTCCCATCTGAAAATTTGAAAATTCTTCAAAAATTCGTCGAAAATCTTGATGTCTCCAATCTCTTGTTTTGTACGTTTTTTCCACGTGTCTTGACATGCAAAGTATCCCTGCAACGTTTGGTGAAGATCTGAGTATGTAGTTTTTGACCTTATCTGGAACATCCTTTCTGAAAATTTGAAAATTCTTAAAAAATTCGTCCAAAATCTTGACGTTTCCAATCTCTTGTTTTGTACGTTGTTTCCACGTGTCTTGACATCCAATGTATCCCTGTAAAGTTTGGTGAAGATCTGAGTATGTAGTTTTTGACCTTATCTGGAACCTCCCATCTGAAAATTTGAAAATTCCTAAAAAATCTGTCCAAAATCTTGATGACCCCAATCTCTTGTTTTGTACGTTTTTTCCACGTGTCTTGACATCCAATGTATCCCTGCAAAGTTTGGTGAAGATCTGAGTATGTAGTTTTTGACCTTATCTGGAACCTCCCATCTGAAAATTTGAAAATTCCTAAAAAATCCATCCAAAATCTTGATGCCCCCAATCTCTTGTTTTGTACGATTTTTCCACGTGTCTTGACATCCAATGTATCCCTGCAAAGTTTGGTGAAGATCTGAGTATGTAGTTTTTGACCTTATCTGGAACCTCCTATCTGAAAATTTGAAAATTCTTAAAAAATTCGTCCAAATCTTGATGTCTCCAATCTCTTGTTTTGTACGTTTTTTCCACTTGTCTTGACATCCAATGTATCCCTGCAAAGTTTGGTGAAGATCTGAGTATGTAGTTTTTGACCTTATCTGGAACCTCATTTCTGAAAATTTGAAAATTCCTCAAAAATTCGTCAAAAATCTTGATGTCTCCAATCTCTTGTTTTGTACGTTTTTTCCTCGTGTCTTGACATCCAATGTATCCCTGCAAAGTTTGGTGAAGATCTGAGTATGTCGTTTTTGACCTTATCTGGAACATCCTTTCTGAAAATTTGAAAATTCTTAAAAAATTCGTCCAAAATCTTGACGTCCCCAATCTCTTGTTTTGTACGTTTTTTCCACGTGTCTTGACATCCAATGTATCCCTGCAAAGTTTGGTCAAGATCTGAGTATGTAGTTTTTGACCTTATCTGGAACCTCCTATCTGAAAATTTGAAAATTCTTAAAAAATTCGTCCAAAATCTTGACGTTTCCAATCTCTTGTTTTGTACGTTGTTTCCACGTGTCTTGACATCCAATGTATCCCTGTAAAGTTTGGTGAAGATTTGAGTATGTAGTTTTTGACCTTATCTGGAACCTCCCATCTGAAAATTTGAAAATTCCTAAAAAATCCGTCCAAAATCTTGATGACCCCAATCTCTTGTTTTGTACGTTTTTTCCACGTGTCTTGACATCCAATGTATCCCTGCAAAGTTTGGTGAAGATCTGAGTATGTAGTTTTTGACCTTATCTGGAACCTCCCATCTGAAAATTTGAAAATTCCTAAAAAATCCGTCCAAAATCTTGATGCCCCCAATCTCTTGTTTTGTACGATTTTTCCACGTGTCTTGACATCCAATGTATCCCTGCAAAGTTTGGTGAAGATCTGAGTATGTAGTTTTTGACCTTATCTGGAACCTCCTATCTGAAAATTTGAAAATTCTTAAAAAATTCGTCGAAAATCTTGATGTCTCCAATCTCTTGTTTTGTACGTTTTTTCCACGTGTCTTGACATGCAAAGTATCCCTGCAACGTTTGGTGAAGATCTGAGTATGTAGTTTTTGACCTTATCTGGAACCTCCTATCTGAAAATTTGAAAATTCTTCAAAAATTCGTCCAAAATCTTGATGACACCAATCTCTTGTTTTGTACGTTTTTTCCACGTGTCTTGACATCCAATGTATCCATGCAAAGTTTGGTGAAGATCTGAGTATGTAGTTTTTGACCTTATATGGAACCTCCTATCTGAAAATTTGAAAATTCTTAAAAAATTCGTCCAAAACCTTGATGTCTCCAATCTCTTGTTTTGTACGTTTTTTCCACGTGTCTTGACATCCAATGTATCCCTGCAAAGTTTGGTGAAGATCTGAGTATGTAGTTTTTGACCTTATCTGGAACCTCCCATCTGAAAATTTCAAAATTCCTAAAAAATCCTTCCAAAATCTTGATGACCTCAATCTCTTGTTTTGTACGTTTTCTCCACGTGTCTTGACATCCATTGTATCCCTGCAAAGTTTGGTGAAGATCTGAGTATGTAGTTTTTGACCTTATATGGAACCTCCTTTCTGAAAATTTGAAAATTCTTAAAAAATTCGTCCAAAATCTTGATGTCCCCAATCCTATGTTTTGTATGTTTTTTCCACGTGTCTTGACATCCAATGTATCCATGCAAAGTTTGGTGAAGATCTGAGTATGTCGTTTTTGACCTTATCTGGAACCTCCCATCTGAAAATTTGAAAATTCTTCAAAAATTCGTCCAAAATCTTGATGTCTCCAATCTCTTGTTTTGTACGTTTTTTCCACGTGTCTTGACATCCAATGTATCCCTGCAAAGTTTGGTGAAGATCTGAGTATGTCGTTTTTGAACTCATCTGGAACATCCTTTCTGAAAATTTGAAAATTCTTAAAAAATTCGTCCAAAATCTTGACGTCTCCAATCTCTTGTTTTGTACGTTTTTTCCACGTGTCTTGACATCCAATGTATCCCTGCAAAGTTTGGTGAAGATCTGAGTATGTAGTTTTTGACCTTATCTGGAACCTCCCATCTGAAAATTTGAAAATTCCTAAAAAATCTGTCCAAAATCTTGATGCCCCCAATCTCTTGTTTTGTTCGATTTTTCCACGTGTCTTGACATCCAATGTATCCCTGCAAAGTTTGGTGAAGATCTGAATATGTAGTTTTTGACCTTATCTGGAACCTCCTATCTGAAAATTTGAAAATTCTTAAAAAATTCGTCCAAAATCTTGATGTCTCCAATCTCTTGTTTTGTAGGTTTTTTCCACGTGTCTTGACATCCAATGTATACCTGCAAAGTTTGGTGAAGATCTGAGTATGTAGTTTTTGACCTTATCTGGAACCTCATTTCTGAAAATTTGAAAATTCCTCAAAAATTCGTCCAAAATCTTGATGTCTCCAATCTCTTGTTTTGTACGTTTTTTCCACGTGTCTTGACATCCAATGTATCCCTGCAAAGTTTGGTGAAGATCTGAGTATGTAGTTTTTGACCTTATCTGGAACCTCCTATCTGAAAATTTGAAAATTCTTAAAAAATTCGTCGAAAATCTTGATGTCTCCAATCTCTTGTTTTGTACGTTTTTTCCACGTGTCTTGACATGCAAAGTATCCCTGCAACGTTTGGTGAAGATCTGAGTATGTAGTTTTTGACCATATCTGGAACCTCCTATCTGAAAATTTGAAAATTCTTCAAAAATTCGTCCAAAATCTTGATGACACCAATCTCTTGTTTTGTACGTTTTTCCACGTGTCTTGACATCCAATGTATCCATGCAAAGTTTGGTGAAGATCTGAGTATGTAGTTTTTGACCTTATATGGAACCTCCTATCTGAAAATTTGAAAATTCTTAAAAAATTCGTCCAAAATCTTGATGTTTCCAATCTCTTGTTTTGTACGTTTTTTCCACGTGTCTTGACATCCAATGTATCCCTGCAAAGTTTGGTGAAGATATGAGTATGTAGTTTTTGACCTTATCTGGAACCTCCCATCTGAAAATTTGAAAATTCCTAAAAAATCCGTCCAAAATCTTGATGACCTCAATCTCTTGTTTTGTACGTTTTTTCCACGTGTCTTGACATCCATTGTATCCCTGCAAAGTTTGGTGAAGATCTGAGTATGTAGTTTTTGACCTTATATGGAACCTCCTTTCTGAAAATTTGAAAATCCTTAAAAAATTCGTCCAAAATCTTGATGTCCCCAATCCTATGTTTTGTATGTTTTTTCCACGTGTCTTGACATCCAATGTATCCATGCAAAGTTTGGTGAAGATCTGAGTATGTCGTTTTTGACCTTATCTGGAACCTCCCATCTGAAAATTTAAAAATTCTTCAAAAATTCGTCGAAAATCTTGATGTCTCCAATCTCTTGTTTTGTACGTTTTTTCCACGTGTCTTGACACGCAAAGTATCCCTGCAACGTTTGGTGAAGATCTGAGTATGTAGTTTTTGACCTTATCTGGAACCTCCTATCTGAAAATTTGAAAATTCTTCAAAAATTCGTCCAAAATCTTGATGTCTCCAATCTCTTGTTTTGTACGTTTTTTCCACGTTTCTTGACATCCAATGTATCGCTGCAATGTTTGGTGAAGATCTGAGTATGTAGTTTTTGACCTTATATGGAACCTCCTTTCTGAAAATTTGAAAATTCTTAAAAAATTCGTCCAAAATCTTGATGTCCCCAATCCTATGTTTTGTATGTTTTTTCCACGTGTCTTGACATCCAATGTATCCATGCAAAGTTTGGTGAAGATCTGAGTATGTCGTTTTTGACCTTATCTGGAACCTCCCATCTGAAAATTTGAAAATTCTTCAAAAATTCGTCGAAAATCTTGATGTCTCCAATCTCTTGTTTTGTACGTTTTTTCCACGTGTCCTGACATGCAAAGTATCCCTGCAACGTTTGGTGAAGATCTGAGTATGTAGTTTTTGACCTTATCTGGAACATCCTTTCTGAAAATTTGAAAATTCTTCAAAAATTCGTCCAAAATCTTGACGTTTCCAATCTCTTGTTTTGTACGTTGTTTCCACGTGTCTTGACATCCAATGTATCCCTGTAAAGTTTGGTGAAGATCTGAGTATGTAGTTTTTGACCTTATCTGGAACCTCCCATCTGAAAATTTGAAAATTCCTAAAAAATCCGTCCAAAATCTTGATGACCCCAATCTCTTGTTTTGTACGTTTTTTCCACGTGTCTTGACATCCAATGTATCCCTGCAAAGTTTGGTGAAGATCTGAGTATGTAGTTTTTGACCTTATCTGGAACCTCCCATCTGAAAATTTGAAAATTCCTAAAAAATCCATCCAAAATCTTGATGCCCCCAATCTCTTGTTTTGTACGATTTTTCCACGTGTCTTGACATCCAATGTATCCCTGCAAAGTTTGGTGAAGATCTGAGTATGTAGTTTTTGACCTTATCTGGAACCTCCTATCTGAAAATTTGAAAATTCTTAAAAAATTCGTCGAAAATCTTGATGTCTCCAATCTCTTGTTTTGTACGTTTTTTCCACGTGTCTTGACATGCAAAGTATCCCTGCAACGTTTGGTGAAGATCTGAGTATGTAGTTTTTGACCTTATCTGGAACCTCCTATCTGAAAATTTGAAAATTCTTCAAAAATTCGTCCAAAATCTTGATGACACCAATCTCTTGTTTTGTACGTTTTTCCACGTGTCTTGACATCCAATGTATCCATGCAAAGTTTGGTGAAGATCTGAGTATGTAGTTTTTGACCTTATATGGAACCTCCTATCTGAAAATTTGAAAATTCTTAAAAAATTCGTCCAAAATCTTGATGTTTCCAATCTCTTGTTTTGTACGTTTTTTCCACGTGTCTTGACATCCAATGTATCCCTGCAAAGTTTGGTGAAGATCTGAGTATGTCGTTTTTGACCTTATCTGGAACCTCCCATCTGAAAATTTGAAAATTCTTCAAAAATTCGTCGAAAATCTTGATGTCTCCAATCTCTTGTTTTGTACGTTTTTTCCACGTGTCTTGACATGCAAAGTATCATTGCAACGTTTGGTGAAGATCTGAGTATGTAGTTTTTGACCTTATCTGGAACCTCCTATCTGAAAATTTGAAAATTCTTCAAAAATTCGTCCAAAATCTTGATGTCTCCAATCTCTTGTTTTGTACGTTTTTTCCACGTTTCTTGACATCCAATGTATCGCTGCAATGTTTGGTGAAGATCTGAGTATGTAGTTTTTGACCTTATATGGAACCTCCTTTCTGAAAATTTGAAAATTCTTAAAAAATTCGTCCAAAATCTTGATGTCCCCAATCCTATGTTTTGTATGTTTTTTCCACGTGTCTTGACATCCAATGTATCCATGCAAAGTTTGGTGAAGATCTGAGTATGTCGTTTTTGACCTTATCTGGAACCTCCCATCTGAAAATTTGAAAATTCTTCAAAAATTCGTCGAAAATCTTGATGTCTCCAATCTCTTGTTTTGTACGTTTTTTCCACGTGTCTTGACATGCAAAGTATCCCTGCAACGTTTGGTGAAGATCTGAGTATGTAGTTTTTGACCTTATCTGGAACATCCTTTCTGAAAATTTGAAAATTCTTAAAAAATTCGTCCAAAATCTTGACGTTTCCAATCTCTTGTTTTGTACGTTGTTTCCACGTGTCTTGACATCCAATGTATCCCTGTAAAGTTTGGTGAAGATCTGAGTGTGTAGTTTTTGACCTTATCTGGAACCTCCCATCTGAAAATTTGAAAATTCCTAAAAAATCCGTCCAAAATCTTGATGACCCCAATCTCTTGTTTTGTACGTTTTTTCCACGTGTCTTGACATCCAATGTATCCCTGCAAAGTTTGGTGAAGATCTGAGTATGTAGTTTTTGACCTTATCTGGAACATCCCATCTGAAAATTTGAAAATTCCTAAAAAATCCATCCAAAATCTTGATGCCCCCAATCTCTTGTTTTGTACGATTTTTCCACGTGTCTTGACATCCAATGTATCCCTGCAAAGTTTGGTGAAGATCTGAGTATGTAGTTTTTGACCTTATCTGGAACCTCCTATCTGAAAATTTGAAAATTCTTAAAAAATTCGTCCTAAATCTTGATGTATCCAATCTCTTGTTTTGTACGTTTTTTCCACGTGTCTTGACATCCAATGTATCCCTGCAAAGTTTGGTGAAGATCTGAGTATGTAGTTTTTGACCTTATCTGGAACCTCATTTCTGAAAATTTGAAAATTCCTCAAAAATTCGTCCAAAATCTTGATGTCTCCAATCTCTTGTTTTGTACGTTTTTTCCACGTGTCTTGACATCCAATGTATCCCTGCAAAGTTTGGTGACGATCTGAGTATGTCGTTTTTGACCTTATCTGGAACATCCTTTCTGAAAATTTGAAAATTCTTAAAAAATTCGTCCAAAATCTTGACGTCCCCAATCTCTTGTTTTGTACGTTTTTTCCACGTGTCTTGACATCCAATGTATCCCTGCAAAGTTTGGTCAAGATCTGAGTATGTAGTTTTTGACCTTATCTGGAACCTCCTATCTGAAAATTTGAAAATTCTTAAAAAATTCGTCCAAAATCTTGACGTTTCCAATCTCTTGTTTTGTACGTTTTTTCCACGTGTCTTGGCATGCAAAGTATCCCTGCAACGTTTGGTGAAGATCTGAGTATGTAGTTTTTGACCTTATCTGGAACCTCCTATCTGAAAATTTGAAAATTCTTCAAAAATTCGTCCAAAATCTTGATGACACCAATCTCTTGTTTTGTACGTTTTTTCCACGTGTCTTGACATCCAATGTATCCATGCAAAGTTTGGTGAAGATCTGAGTATGTAGTTTTTGACCTTATATGGAACCTCCTATCTGAAAATTTGAAAATTCTTAAAAAATTCGTCCAAAATCTTGATGTCTCCAATCTCTTGTTTTGTACGTTTTTTCCACGTGTCTTGACATCCAATGTATCCCTGCAAAGTTTGGTGAAGATCTGAGTATGTAGTTTTTGACCTTATCTGGAACCTCCCATCTGAAAATTTGAAAATTCTTCAAAAATTCGTCCAAAATCTTGATGTCTCCAATCTCTTGTTTTGTACGTTTTTTCCACGTGTCTTGACATCCAATGTATCCCTGCAAAGTTTGGTGAAGATCTGAGTATGTCGTTTTTGAACTCATCTGGAACATCCTTTCTGAAAATTTGAAAATTCTTAAAAAATTCGTCCAAAATCTTGACGTCTCCAATCTCTTGTTTTGTACGTTTTTTCCACGTGTCTTGACATCCAATGTATCCCTGCAAAGTTTGGTGAAGATCTGAGTATGTAGTTTTTGACCTTATCTGGAACCTCCCATCTGAAAATTTGAAAATTCCTAAAAAATCTGTCCAAAATCTTGATGCCCCCAATCTCTTGTTTTGTTCGATTTTTCCACGTGTCTTGACATCCAATGTATCCCTGCAAAGTTTGGTGAAGATCTGAATATGTAGTTTTTGACCTTATCTGGAACCTCCTATCTGAAAATTTGAAAATTCTTAAAAAATTCGTCCAAAATCTTGATGTCTCCAATCTCTTGTTTTGTAGGTTTTTTCCACGTGTCTTGACATCCAATGTATACCTGCAAAGTTTGGTGAAGATCTGAGTATGTAGTTTTTGACCTTATCTGGAACCTCATTTCTGAAAATTTGAAAATTCCTCAAAAATTCGTCCAAAATCTTGATGTCTCCAATCTCTTGTTTTGTACGTTTTTTCCACGTGTCTTGACATCCAATGTATCCCTGCAAAGTTTGGTGAAGATCTGAGTATGTAGTTTTTGACCTTATCTGGAACCTCCTATCTGAAAATTTGAAAATTCTTAAAAAATTCGTCGAAAATCTTGATGTCTCCAATCTCTTGTTTTGTACGTTTTTTCCACGTGTCTTGACATGCAAAGTATCCCTGCAACGTTTGGTGAAGATCTGAGTATGTAGTTTTTGACCATATCTGGAACCTCCTATCTGAAAATTTGAAAATTCTTCAAAAATTCGTCCAAAATCTTGATGACACCAATCTCTTGTTTTGTACGTTTTTCCACGTGTCTTGACATCCAATGTATCCATGCAAAGTTTGGTGAAGATCTGAGTATGTAGTTTTTGACCTTATATGGAACCTCCTATCTGAAAATTTGAAAATTCTTAAAAAATTCGTCCAAAATCTTGATGTTTCCAATCTCTTGTTTTGTACGTTTTTTCCACGTGTCTTGACATCCAATGTATCCCTGCAAAGTTTGGTGAAGATATGAGTATGTAGTTTTTGACCTTATCTGGAACCTCCCATCTGAAAATTTGAAAATTCCTAAAAAATCCGTCCAAAATCTTGATGACCTCAATCTCTTGTTTTGTACGTTTTTTCCACGTGTCTTGACATCCATTGTATCCCTGCAAAGTTTGGTGAAGATCTGAGTATGTAGTTTTTGACCTTATATGGAACCTCCTTTCTGAAAATTTGAAAATCCTTAAAAAATTCGTCCAAAATCTTGATGTCCCCAATCCTATGTTTTGTATGTTTTTTCCACGTGTCTTGACATCCAATGTATCCATGCAAAGTTTGGTGAAGATCTGAGTATGTCGTTTTTGACCTTATCTGGAACCTCCCATCTGAAAATTTAAAAATTCTTCAAAAATTCGTCGAAAATCTTGATGTCTCCAATCTCTTGTTTTGTACGTTTTTTCCACGTGTCTTGACACGCAAAGTATCCCTGCAACGTTTGGTGAAGATCTGAGTATGTAGTTTTTGACCTTATCTGGAACCTCCTATCTGAAAATTTGAAAATTCTTCAAAAATTCGTCCAAAATCTTGATGTCTCCAATCTCTTGTTTTGTACGTTTTTTCCACGTTTCTTGACATCCAATGTATCGCTGCAATGTTTGGTGAAGATCTGAGTATGTAGTTTTTGACCTTATATGGAACCTCCTTTCTGAAAATTTGAAAATTCTTAAAAAATTCGTCCAAAATCTTGATGTCCCCAATCCTATGTTTTGTATGTTTTTTCCACGTGTCTTGACATCCAATGTATCCATGCAAAGTTTGGTGAAGATCTGAGTATGTCGTTTTTGACCTTATCTGGAACCTCCCATCTGAAAATTTGAAAATTCTTCAAAAATTCGTCGAAAATCTTGATGTCTCCAATCTCTTGTTTTGTACGTTTTTTCCACGTGTCCTGACATGCAAAGTATCCCTGCAACGTTTGGTGAAGATCTGAGTATGTAGTTTTTGACCTTATCTGGAACATCCTTTCTGAAAATTTGAAAATTCTTCAAAAATTCGTCCAAAATCTTGACGTTTCCAATCTCTTGTTTTGTACGTTGTTTCCACGTGTCTTGACATCCAATGTATCCCTGTAAAGTTTGGTGAAGATCTGAGTATGTAGTTTTTGACCTTATCTGGAACCTCCCATCTGAAAATTTGAAAATTCCTAAAAAATCCGTCCAAAATCTTGATGACCCCAATCTCTTGTTTTGTACGTTTTTTCCACGTGTCTTGACATCCAATGTATCCCTGCAAAGTTTGGTGAAGATCTGAGTATGTAGTTTTTGACCTTATCTGGAACCTCCCATCTGAAAATTTGAAAATTCCTAAAAAATCCATCCAAAATCTTGATGCCCCCAATCTCTTGTTTTGTACGATTTTTCCACGTGTCTTGACATCCAATGTATCCCTGCAAAGTTTGGTGAAGATCTGAGTATGTAGTTTTTGACCTTATCTGGAACCTCCTATCTGAAAATTTGAAAATTCTTAAAAAATTCGTCGAAAATCTTGATGTCTCCAATCTCTTGTTTTGTACGTTTTTTCCACGTGTCTTGACATGCAAAGTATCCCTGCAACGTTTGGTGAAGATCTGAGTATGTAGTTTTTGACCTTATCTGGAACCTCCTATCTGAAAATTTGAAAATTCTTCAAAAATTCGTCCAAAATCTTGATGACACCAATCTCTTGTTTTGTACGTTTTTCCACGTGTCTTGACATCCAATGTATCCATGCAAAGTTTGGTGAAGATCTGAGTATGTAGTTTTTGACCTTATATGGAACCTCCTATCTGAAAATTTGAAAATTCTTAAAAAATTCGTCCAAAATCTTGATGTTTCCAATCTCTTGTTTTGTACGTTTTTTCCACGTGTCTTGACATCCAATGTATCCCTGCAAAGTTTGGTGAAGATCTGAGTATGTCGTTTTTGACCTTATCTGGAACCTCCCATCTGAAAATTTGAAAATTCTTCAAAAATTCGTCGAAAATCTTGATGTCTCCAATCTCTTGTTTTGTACGTTTTTTCCACGTGTCTTGACATGCAAAGTATCATTGCAACGTTTGGTGAAGATCTGAGTATGTAGTTTTTGACCTTATCTGGAACCTCCTATCTGAAAATTTGAAAATTCTTCAAAAATTCGTCCAAAATCTTGATGTCTCCAATCTCTTGTTTTGTACGTTTTTTCCACGTTTCTTGACATCCAATGTATCGCTGCAATGTTTGGTGAAGATCTGAGTATGTAGTTTTTGACCTTATATGGAACCTCCTTTCTGAAAATTTGAAAATTCTTAAAAAATTCGTCCAAAATCTTGATGTCCCCAATCCTATGTTTTGTATGTTTTTTCCACGTGTCTTGACATCCAATGTATCCATGCAAAGTTTGGTGAAGATCTGAGTATGTCGTTTTTGACCTTATCTGGAACCTCCCATCTGAAAATTTGAAAATTCTTCAAAAATTCGTCGAAAATCTTGATGTCTCCAATCTCTTGTTTTGTACGTTTTTTCCACGTGTCTTGACATGCAAAGTATCCCTGCAACGTTTGGTGAAGATCTGAGTATGTAGTTTTTGACCTTATCTGGAACATCCTTTCTGAAAATTTGAAAATTCTTAAAAAATTCGTCCAAAATCTTGACGTTTCCAATCTCTTGTTTTGTACGTTGTTTCCACGTGTCTTGACATCCAATGTATCCCTGTAAAGTTTGGTGAAGATCTGAGTGTGTAGTTTTTGACCTTATCTGGAACCTCCCATCTGAAAATTTGAAAATTCCTAAAAAATCCGTCCAAAATCTTGATGACCCCAATCTCTTGTTTTGTACGTTTTTTCCACGTGTCTTGACATCCAATGTATCCCTGCAAAGTTTGGTGAAGATCTGAGTATGTAGTTTTTGACCTTATCTGGAACATCCCATCTGAAAATTTGAAAATTCCTAAAAAATCCATCCAAAATCTTGATGCCCCCAATCTCTTGTTTTGTACGATTTTTCCACGTGTCTTGACATCCAATGTATCCCTGCAAAGTTTGGTGAAGATCTGAGTATGTAGTTTTTGACCTTATCTGGAACCTCCTATCTGAAAATTTGAAAATTCTTAAAAAATTCGTCCTAAATCTTGATGTATCCAATCTCTTGTTTTGTACGTTTTTTCCACGTGTCTTGACATCCAATGTATCCCTGCAAAGTTTGGTGAAGATCTGAGTATGTAGTTTTTGACCTTATCTGGAACCTCATTTCTGAAAATTTGAAAATTCCTCAAAAATTCGTCCAAAATCTTGATGTCTCCAATCTCTTGTTTTGTACGTTTTTTCCACGTGTCTTGACATCCAATGTATCCCTGCAAAGTTTGGTGACGATCTGAGTATGTCGTTTTTGACCTTATCTGGAACATCCTTTCTGAAAATTTGAAAATTCTTAAAAAATTCGTCCAAAATCTTGACGTCCCCAATCTCTTGTTTTGTACGTTTTTTCCACGTGTCTTGACATCCAATGTATCCCTGCAAAGTTTGGTCAAGATCTGAGTATGTAGTTTTTGACCTTATCTGGAACCTCCTATCTGAAAATTTGAAAATTCTTAAAAAATTCGTCCAAAATCTTGACGTTTCCAATCTCTTGTTTTGTACGTTTTTTCCACGTGTCTTGGCATGCAAAGTATCCCTGCAACGTTTGGTGAAGATCTGAGTATGTAGTTTTTGACCTTATCTGGAACCTCCTATCTGAAAATTTGAAAATTCTTCAAAAATTCGTCCAAAATCTTGATGACACCAATCTCTTGTTTTGTACGTTTTTTCCACGTGTCTTGACATCCAATGTATCCATGCAAAGTTTGGTGAAGATCTGAGTATGTAGTTTTTGACCTTATATGGAACCTCCTATCTGAAAATTTGAAAATTCTTAAAAAATTCGTCCAAAATCTTGATGTCTCCAATCTCTTGTTTTGTACGTTTTTTCCACGTGTCTTGACATCCAATGTATCCCTGCAAAGTTTGGTGAAGATCTGAGTATGTAGTTTTTGACCTTATCTGGAACCTCCCAAGTAGTTGTATTTACTGGGGGATAAACTCGAGAAAGTACGAACCCCCCTCCAGCAGCTTTGGCCATACTTAAAACTTGCTCAACATGCCCATATGAGTTTTTTGCTCAAGTGTGGAGCTCTTATAATTCAAGATTTTTGTAAAAAATGCCCTCGGGAATTTTTCAGAAAGTACGAGCTTTCTCAGATTGATTTGTGCATACTTACAAAAGTTGCATCAGCCAGATTTTTGTCAAAAAGTGATATATTTTTGGCTACACCAGAAATTAAGCACATACACATACATACACACACATATTTACTTCCGGTTTAAGTTTAATTGGATACTAGGTTCAATTTGCTTGCTCCGTGACACTCTATTTCTTATATTATATGTTTGCATGTTTCTCCTCTGTGTCAGTGTGTGGAATTCCCGAGACGGTAGTATTGATTTTTGCCTTGCCCTCAGCGCCAGTATTTACAGAAATTCCCGAGTATTGCATCATTCAGTATTGTGAGACTGACTGAGGAGAACAGATGTATTGATACAGTACTTCTTATACTTACAGGTTTAAATTCATATTGAACAATATAAAATCTGTTATTTGTTGTAATCCACTCATATTTAGAGTCAAGCTTATATTTGTCCCAGCCTGTTATACATAACAAGGTCATTGCTATTCAAGATATGCATGTTTGTGCAGGCATTTGCGCTGGGTCAGTGTGAATGATTTTTACACTTGTGGGCTATTGGCTTTACAACCTGTCATAAGATTAATATTAATAATATTAATCCATAGAGATTAGATTTAAAACCCAGGAAATTTTATATAAATACCAAAGCCAAAAATATTAACACACATACACACATATACACCTACACACACACAAAGCACACAGCTGAACCCATCTGATATTTTTTGTTCAGTATAAAGTTTTGAATTGAATCCCAGGAAATTGTATATAATAAACAACAACAAAAATGCCGAATCAAAAATATTGTAATGAGTGCAATAAGAATATATCCAGCTCTAATTGGGCCAAACATCAAAAAATTTGTAATCCAGACAAATACAGAACTCCCACAAAAATTTGCCCCAAATGCAATAGAAAATATAACATGGAATATTTCACATATACACATAAAAATACTTGCTCTGCACAACCATCCACTTCTGGTCTGAAAAGAAAGTACGAAGCACCTGTTAATGCCAGAGCAGCAAAACAGCCACGCTATGAACCCATCCGTAGCAGTTTTAACGGCCAATTAAGGGATCACCGGTTTGTATCAGAGCCAAGATGCGGCATTGAGAATTTCTTGAACAGTGTAAATCCTAAAGTGCAGGCAATTCTAAATGCACAAAATGGCTCTTATAAGCTCTCCCTCAAATTGTTTGTACAATATAAGAAACCAAATGATACAAAATTTACACACCCCCACGTAACAGAAACTGTACCGGTATATTCAAATGCAAATTTAGACACAATAATAAGCAGCTTGATAAATCAACTGAATATCAAACACTCTGAATTTGCGGCAAAAGAATCAGGATGGAGCCTATGTGGTTCATCACACAAGTTATATGTTAATATTTCTGAATTCAACCCATTACAAGGATCTACATATCTGCCATTACCTGCCAATATCAAAAACAAAAGAGCCGTGGTCAATATTGAAAATACCGACCAGAAATGCTTTTTGTGGTGTATATTAGCTGTTTTGTATCCAGTTTCAAGGGATCCTCAGAGAATAAGTTATTACAAACAGCATGAACATATTTTTGACGATGCAATGGAGGGTTTGGAATATCCAATGTCAGTTCAGAATATTGATAAATTTGAAAAAAAGGCCAGGCACATCGATGGCAAACAATTATCTATTAATGTATTTACATGTTCCACTGGCAATTGCTTGATAGATCCTCTCAGAATCAGTACACTTGATGATGAATCTGCAGTTCCGATTGATCTGCTCTTAATTGAAAAGGATGGTACATATCATTATACTCTGATACATAATCTTGAAGCTTTAGTGAGAACACAACTAGACAAATATAAAAAAATATTCAAGTTGTGCAGAAGATGCTTAACTGTATTTTATGGTCAAAAAATGGTAAATGGGGTTCGGGAAGAGAGTGCAGAAATTGCTAAAAACAAGCTAATTGAGCATCTGAAATAAGTAGTTGTATTGACTGTATTACTGGTGCGAGAAAGTACGAACCCCTCTCCAGCAGCTTTGGCCATACTTAAAACTTGCTCAACATGCCCATATGAGCTTTTGCTTAAGTGTGGAGCTCTTATAATTCAAGATTTTTGTAAAAAATGCCCTCGGGAATTTTTCAGAAAGTACGAACCTCTCTCCAGCAGCTTTGGCCATACTTAAAACTTGCTCAACATGTCTATTTGTTCAAGTGTAGCACCTGCCTAACCCAAGAATTTTATAATTCGGAAAATATCAACCCCCCCCCCCTCAAGCAGATTTACAAAATTGCATCAGTTTGTCTATAAACTTGTATCTATACCTACCTATACATATTTACTTCAGGTTTAAGTTTAATTGGATACCATTCAATTTGCTTATCCAATATTAAAACAATGCAATATGCAGAGCCTACCTCTAGAATTGCTTCGTGTTTGCATGTTTCTCCTCTGTGTCAGTGTATGGAATTCCCGAGACGGTAGTATTGATTTTTGCCTTGACCTCAGCGCCAGTATTTACAGAAATTCCCGAATATTGCATCATTCAATATTGTGAAACTGACTGAGGAGAATAGATGTGTTGATACAGTACTTCTCATACTTACAGGTTTAAATTCATATTGAACAATATTTGTTGTAATCCACTCATATTTAGAGTCAAGCTTATATTTGTCCTAGCCTGTTATACATAACAAGGTTATTGCTATTCAAGATATGCATGTTTGTGCAGGCATTTGCGAAAGGTTGGTGTGAATGATTTTCCACTTGTGGGCTATTGGTTTTACAACCTGTCATAAGATTAATATTAATAATATTAATCCATAGAGATTAGATTTAAAACCCAGGAAATTTTATATAAATACCAAAGCCAAAATATTAAGTGTATACACACATACACACCTACACACACATACACAGCACAGTGCTGAACTCAACTGATATTTTTTATTCAGTATAAAGTTTTGAATTGAAACCCAGGAAATTGTATATAATAAACAACAACAAAAATGCCGAATCAAAAATATTGTAATCAGTGCAATAAGAATATATCCAGCTCTAATTGGGCCAAGCATCAAAAAATTTGTAATCCAGACAAATACAAAACTCCCACAAAAATTTGCCCCAAATGCAATAGAAAATATAACATGGAATATTTCACATATAAACATAAAGATACTTGCTCTGTACAGTCATCAACATTGCCCCCTCAACCATCTACATCTGGTCTGAAAAGAAAGCACGAAGTACCTCTTAATGCCAGAGCAACAAAGCAGCCACGCTATGCACCCATCCGTAGCAGTTTTAATACCCAACTTAGGGATTATCGGTTTGTATCAGAGCCAAGATGCGGCATTGAGAATTTCTTGAACAGTGTAAATCCTAATGTGCAGGCAATTCTAAATGTACAAAATGGCTCTTATAAGCTCTCCCTCAAATTGTTTGTACAATATAAGAAACCAAATGACACAAAATTTACACACCCCCACGTAACAGAAACTGTACCGGTATATTCAAACGCAAATTTAGATACAATAATAAGCAGGTTGATAGATCAATTGAACATCAAACACTCTGAATTTGCGGCAAAAGAGTCAGGATGGAGCCTATGCGGTTCATCACACAAGTTATATGTTAATATTTCTGAATTCAGCCCATTAAAAGGTTCTACATATCTGCCATTACCTGCCAATATCAAAAACAAAAAAGCCGTGGTCAATATAAAAAACGCCGACCAGAAATGCTTTTTGTGGTGTATATTAGCTGCTTTGTATCCAGTTTCAAGGAATCCTGAGAGAATAACTTATTACAAACAGCATGAACATGATTTTGACGATGCAATGGAGGGTTTGGAATATCCAATGTCTGTTCAAAATATTGATAAATTTGAAAAAAGGGCCAGGCACATCGATGGCAAACAATTATCTATTAATGTATTTATTTGTTCCACTGGCAATTGCCCGATAGCACCTCTCAGAATCAGTATACTTGATGATGAATCTGCTATTCCGATTGATCTGCTCTTAATTGAAGGGGATGGCACATATCATTATACTCTGATACATAATCTTGAAGCTTTAGTGAGAAAGCAAATAGACAAATCCAATACAATATTCAAGTTGTGCAGAAGATGCTTAACTGTATTTTATGGTCAAAAAATGGTAAATGGGGTTCGGGAAGAGAGTGCAGAAATTGCTAAAAACAAGCTAATTGAGCATCTGAAATACTGTGGCAATCATAAACCTGTTCATATGGTGATGCCCAATCCAAGTGAAAATTGCAAATTCAAAAAGTATGAAGCCTTGTTGGAACACCCAGTATATATTGTCTGGGATTCCGAATCAAATCTCAAATCTCTTGCATCCTGCAATCCAGATCCAGAAGAATCTTCAAGTACATCATACCAGCTACATGAACCTTCCAGCTTTTGTTATGTGGTTGTACAGGATGGTGTTGTTACTAAAAAATATTCATACAAGGGACCAAATGCCATCAAAATATTTGCACATAGAATAGAAAATGAGTGCCGTGACATAGCATCTAACATCTTATTAATATCAAAGCCTATGTTGCCTTTAACAGAGGAACAGATTGAAGATTTCAACAATGCAGAAAAATGCCCGGTATGTGATTGTGAAT
The DNA here is from genome assembly GCF_977018435.1 of Lepisma saccharinum. Lineage (NCBI taxonomy): Eukaryota > Metazoa > Arthropoda > Insecta > Zygentoma > Lepismatidae > Lepisma > Lepisma saccharinum. The sequence continues at coordinate 26,399 of NW_028142952.1, read as the reverse complement.
TTTCAGATACAAATATCAAGGTGAAACACCATTCTCATACAGATGGTAAATTCTTAATGGCCCTGTGTAATAGCTGCAATATTAAGATCAAGAGACCAAAATTTATCCCCATATTTTGCCATGGAGCATCCAATTATGATTTCCATCATCTGATCAGGTACGAGGGGTTTGAGAAGCAGAATTTAAATATTTTAGCTGAAAATGATGAGAAATATATATCTATTAGCAAGATAATTAAAGTTGATGGTGTTCCTATTCACATAAGATTTCTTGATTCTTACAGATTTTTATCTGCTAGCCTGGATACACTGGCCACTCAATTATCTGATGATCAATTCAAAATCACACGTGCAATGTTTCCAAATCAGGACCTGAAATTAATTAGGCGGAAGGGTGTATATCCATATGACTATGATACAGATTTTTCTAAATTTGATGAGTGTTCCCTGCCACCACAAGAAGAGTTCTACAGCAAAATCAGAGGATCTGGAATCACTGATGATGATTATCGCCATGCTCAGTTGATGTGGAACAATTTAAAATGCAAGACATTTGGTGATTATCACATGGCATATTTAAAACTTGATGTCACCCTCTTAGCTGATATATTGCAGGCATTCAGAAAATCTTCAATGCAAAATTATGGACTGGACCCAGTGTATTTTTACAGTGCCCCGGGTCTAGCATGGTCTGCAATGTTTTTCAACACCAAAAAGCAATTGGATCTGATCCACGATCAAGATATGTATCTGTTTATGGAGAAATGTATAAGAGGAGGGATGGTGCAATGTTCCCAGAGATATGCCAGAGCAAATAACAAGTATATGCCTGATTATGATCCAGCACGGCCATCAAATTATATACTCTATGTAGATGCAAACAACCTCTATGGTCATGCTATGATGCAAAAACTGCCATATGCAGGGCTTGAATGGGTCGAAGATTTTAACATTGAGGATCTTCAGGATTTTGATGACAGTGACTATGGCCTCTTCTTAGAGGTTGATCTGACAATTCCTGATGATTTGCACAATAAATTTTCTGATCTGCCCCCAATTCCCGAGGTTCAGTGCTCACCTGGCTCTAAACAGAAGAAGCTCATGATGACTCTGGAGCCAAAACAGGGATATGTCATATATTACAAAAACCTCCAGTTCCTGATGAAACATGGTGTCCAAGTGACCAAAGTTGGCAAAGTCTTAAGGTTCAGGCACTCAAGATGGTTGAAACCATACATTGATACAAACACGGAGCTTCGAACATCTGCAAAAAGCCAATTTGATAAGGGCTTGTTTAAATTGATGGTGAATTCTGTGTATGGCAAAACTATTGAAAATGTCAGAAAACATACCGATGTTAAAATAATTACTGACCCCAGCCTGAGCAAAAAATTGGTTGCAAAGCCTAATTTCAATTATAGAAGAATTTATGATGAGCACATGGCACTTTTCAACATGATGAAAACAAAGATCAAATTTGATAAACCTATTTATGTAGGGGCTGTGATATTGGAATTGTCCAAATTACATATGTTAATATTATATTATGATGTGTTGAAACCTTTTTATGGTGATCGTGTAAAATTATTGTACATGGACACGGATAGTTTTATTCTTGATATTCAAACAGAAGATGTTTATCAAGATATGGCACAGCCTGAATTGTTTCAATACTTTGATACCAGTGAACATACAAGAATTCAACCCCACAACAAAAAGGTGCCTGGCAAGTTAAAAGATGAGACATGTGGTGATGTTATTGTGAAATTTGCTGGGTTAAGTGCCAAGATGTACAGTTTTGAAACATGTAGTGGCGCTGTTGCCAAAAAGGCCAAGGGCATTGGCAGAGTTACTGTTGAAAAAGATCTTCAATTTGAAGATTATGAAAATTGCATCAAATCCCAGAGTTTAATCAGAACATCAGAAAATAGAATTCAGAGTGAGGATCACTTGCTGACTTCAAATGTTGTAAGAAAAGTGGCCCTGGACCCACATGATGATAAGAGATGCATTTTATCATGTGACATACATACTCTACCTTGGGGGCATTGTGATTTGAAAAATGGGAAACAATGCCCAATTACAGAGCATGATTTGAAATAAATAAACATGCCTATGAACTTATTTGGGTTCAAAAAACAGGCTATTACGGAGCTGCCCACACCACAACCCTCTCCTGATATGCTGTCTAAACTGAGTGGCTTGTTAATTATTCATCTGAACAGCATACTTACAGATGTTGATGATGAAACAGGTAAAATATTGTACATATTTAACAATAATTTAAATCATTACCAATTACCTGTAGGTGGGCAATTACAATTTATTACAACCCCTGAGGGTGATGTTAAAATTTCAGTAGGGAGAAATATTTATAGAATTAAGCACTCAAACATGGTTTCTGGCACTGTATATACTGTTTCTGCTGGTGACTGCTTATATATTGAAGTCCCTGGATCTTATGACAAGCTTATACCTTTTTTTATAGAATTAAGAATCAGATACTCTATAATAAATAACCATTAAAACAAAAATGCCTAATGATATATTTGGCCATACAAGACATGAAGATCACAGTGATGAGATTTTGATGCTTGATGTCAGAGTCAAGAAATTAAGAAGTGATTTACAAGCTTTACAAACCACACTCAATGCCAGTCTTCAATTAGAAATTACAAATTTACAATCACAATGCATGGACCCTCTTCTTAAAATTGATTCCGAACTCAAATTGCTGCTTCAGAAATATACTGATCTGGCAACATTGGATAATTTTCAAAGTTTAGAAGAGGCTGTAGCAGCTCTTCAAGCCAAATTTAAGACCCAGGCTACCAACTCCGAGCAATTGAAACAGCAATTGGAAGAGCAGATAAATAATGTCCAGGCACAGCTCCAAACAATTGTCAAAAGCATAAAATCACAGGAAGATTTTGATCTAGTGATTTCCACTCTAAAGGAACAGATTCAGTCACTCCAGATACCTAATCTGGACCCTCTGAACAATGCCATAGCCGAGGTTAAAGAAAACATTGAGACACTTGAAAATTTTATGAACAATTTGCCATCTTCTGATGCTTTGAATGCAATAACTCGGAGTGTTGCCAACATTAAGCTGCAACTTGAAACATATGAAGATTTTGGAAAAATTCAAAGTTCCATAACCCATCTTGAAGGTACCATAGCAGCAGTGCAAAGTGATTTGGCAAATGTACTAGAATCCCGATTGCCTGGGATTGTAGATACCCTTGTCAGTGTCCAGCACCAAATCACAAAGCTTGAAAACCTCAACACTGAATCTGAGCTATCTCATTTTCATCACTTGATCGATGATATCCAAACAAAGCTTGAAATTTTACAACAATCAACACCCTCTCAGGCAGATATAGCCCTGCTCCAAAATGCTATGCAAAATGTGGCTGATGCTTCTGAATTAAACAATGTGAAATTGGCACTTGAATTTTTACAAAATACAGTATCAAATCTTCCTACATCACAGGAACTTAAAAATATTAAGAGGGCAGTGAATAGGATATTGAAATCAGAAGATATCAAGAATATCCAGACAGAGATCAAACAACTCACTCAGACAGTTGCCACTCTTCCAACCAATCAACATATTAATGAACTGCATGCCCTGTTTGAGGATATCAGAAGACAGGTCCATGATCTCACTGCTCAAAATTCAAAATTGGCAGTTGTTGAAAATTTGCAACAAATTGTAGCTAATATCAAGCAACAGCTAGGGACCATGGAATCCAATCAAGCAAATGCTCTGTCCGTTTTTGCCACCCAGCTACAAGAGATTGTGCAACAATACAAGAGACTTGCTGTGGACATAAAGATCAAGCCAGGCCATGATGATGTTGTTAGGACCATCAATGAGCACCTTGAATCTGTAACAAGCAGATTGCTCACAGCAGAAAAAGAAATAACAGGCATAATCGAGAATCCTAAACATACAGTAATTCTTGAATTGTACAGCATCCCCAACAAAGAATATGATTCACCATTTACACCAGGTGGCAAAATATATATGCTGTCCCCTGCACAATTTTATTACCAGTTTTTTGTTGGGGGCACATTGAGACCAATTAAGATCAAATATTGGCATCAGCCACAGGCACATCACTACCCCACCTTATCAATAACAAATGCGGATAACAAAGTGAAAATTACCAGTGTAGAGTTAGAGGATTTTACAGACCCCAATACATTAGAAACAGCCTATACTGAAGATGATGGCACTCTGGAATTTAAAATACAAATAGGGGACAAATTATATTTAGAAAATCCTGCAGTATCAGCTGCTGAACATCCTATAGTTGCAATATTCTTGTTTACATATTATGTCTAGACAAATTATTGTTGATGAATTACACAGACAAGCCAGACATAATTATAAGAGACTGCCAGTAGTCACAAAGGGCATAGATGATTTATGGCAGAGCGACTTGATTGAGTTGTCAAGTGGGCAGTTGAAAAACTTAGACAAAATCAACAAGGGCTACAAGTATCTACTCACTGTCATAGACACATTTTCAAAATTTGCCTGGGCTGTGCCACTCAAATCCAAGACTGGAAAATGTGTTACAGAAGCCCTCAGGACAATCATCAATCATTCAGGAAGATCACCGCGCTATTTGCAAACAGATAATGGCAAAGAATTTTATAATTCAGTGTTTCAACAATTTATTAAAAGCCAGGCAATTAAACATTACTCGAGTTACAGTGATCTCAAGGCCTCAATTGTAGAGAGATTCAACAGAACCTTAAAAAATCTTATGTATAAACAATTTACCCTCCAAGGTAATTATAAATGGATTAATATTCTTCCCGAACTTCTACATAAATATAACAACTCGGTCCATTCCACAATCAACATGAAACCCTCTGAAGTAACTTCATCTGATGAGCAAAAATTGATCAGGACTGTTTATTATCCTAGATACCAGCCAACAACAAGAAGGGCCAAATACAGGGTGGGTGACCAAGTAAGAATCAGCAAATATAAGCACTTATTCAAAAGAGGCTTTACGAGAAACTGGAGCTCTGAATTATTTACAGTAGTTCAAGTTAAACCCGGGACCCTTAACACATATATAATAAAAGATCACCGAGGAGAAATTCTCAAAGGCCGATTCTATGAACAAGAGCTCAGCAAAACTAAACAGCCTGACACATATCTCATAGAAAAAATCATCCGCAGAAAAGGCAACAAGTTACTTGTCAAATGGCTGGGTCATCCGGAAAACAGCTGGATCGATGCAGACAAAGTAATAATATGAGCACCTGGGATGTTATAAAAAGGCTGCCAGAACCTGAACAGCAGAATAAGAGAAATGGAGTGCTGCTGCCTGAAAATATTAGGTGTCTTATTGTTGGGCCATCTGCTTGTGGTAAAACTACACTAATAGTTGATAATTTTTTATTGGCACCCAACTGGTTAGACTGGAAAAACAGGCACTTGTATGTTTTCTCTAAGAGCTTGGAACAATTAAAATATCAGCAGCTCATGAAGCTATATGATGGATTGGATATAGCCACTTTTGAACCAGATGTTAAGCCATTAGATGAATGTCTCGATAATTCTGTTGTTGTGTTTGATGACATTATACTGGATAATCAAAACAAGGTTAGGAATTTCTTTACACAAGGCCGACACAAAAATATTGACTGCTTCTACCTGGCACAGACTTTTTCTAAAATTCCGAAGCAACTGATCCGAGACAACAGCAATTTTATATGTGTGTTTCATCAAGATCATACCAACCTCAAACACATACACGATGAATATGTAGGTGGGGACTTGAGCTACAATGATTTTTCCAAGTTTTGTAGTAGGTGCTGGAATCAAGACAGTTATGGGTTTGTCACAATTGATATGACAAGAACACCTAATACTGGCAAATACAGAAATAAAATCAACGATTTTCTAGACGTTGAGACATAAATAAACAACCATGAAACGACCAGTCATTGATGATCTTAAGTTAAGAGATTATCTTGTAAAAAGATTTAAGGGATGGAAATCAGAGAACCGAGGAATTTATGAACAACACAAACAAACAGAACAGCCTATCATTGATGCTATTAATAATTTAGGTAAGAATATCAAAACTGTTACAGAGCAAAATCAAGATTTGATCACAGAGCTTGTGCCTGTAGCTGCAAGGAACATATTAGATTATCCATTCACCCCACTTTCCAGTATTCATACACCTAGTCCTGTTGCTCCTAGAAGAATTGAGGCTAGTCAGGATCCTATTGAATTGGGTCTTCTTGCTCAAAAATATTTAACCACACCTAAAGACAACAAAGATGAGGTTTTTGGCTTATATGCCGACACAGAGCTTGATGGCAGCATTATTCATAGAATCGGTAATTTCAGAGTAACTTTTATGGGGGATGATATCATTGTTTATTCAGAATCTCGTCTCGGAGAAAAAGGTGCTTTTGTTAAGTACCCCGGCACACCTGGATTGTGGGAACTGATGACTAGGAAAAGGCCTGGCAGCTATACAGATCAAGATTATGAACATTACAAAGAAATATTAATAAAATCAGATGCTCTATACCAGAACAATGATCCCACACAAAAAAGAGTCAAGTCGAGCAGTGGAGCAAAATACAATAATTTAATCAAGCCCATATGGTCTCAGATCAAGACTGGCAGTGGAATCAAACAATACAACACCCTGCCTAAAGAATTTGTGTGGGTTGATGATGTCAGGAAACTTGTAGATAGGTTATTGGTGATAGCTGGGGAGGAAAATGCTGGCAACCACAATTTTTACAATGAAAAGGTTGGAATTATGGACATGATAAGCACAAAATTATCTAATTTTATAGTGAATGACCCTAAGGGCATTGGATATCTCATAAAAATTATTAATACTCTACCCCCCAAATTTTGGAATGTTTCTGAGGGTCGGGGCCTTGTTAATGACATTATAAACAAGCTGCCATTTGAACTACACATTCCAGGCTATCAATATTGTGGTCCCGGTACAAAATTGGACCATAGATTAAACAGAGGGGACCCTGGTGTTAATCCTTTAGATGCTGCTTGTAGAGACCATGACATAGCATACAACACACATTCCGATCTTGACAAGAGACATGTTGCAGACAAGAAATTAGAAGAGGCTGCATTTGGTAGATTTGTAAGCAAAGATGCTTCTTTGAGTGAAAAAATAGCAGCATTGGGGACCACCATAGCTATGAGCACAAAACAAAAACTGGGGTGGGGGTTGTGAATATGTATATAATAAACCTACAATGAAGGCCAAGGGTGTTATGTATCAAATACCTTATGCGGGTCTCAAATCTCTTAAAACTATTGACGGTCTTTTAACCAAAAAGCAGCGCAAGAAAAAAAGCTCTTGTCTTGCAAAGGGACATGGTATGAAATTGTTGCTTAGTACCCCCCAATTAAAAAAATTACAGCAATCAAGAAAAAAATCACATGTAGGGGGTTTCATATTTACCATCCCTGCCATCTTAGCTGCTCTCGGGGCTGTTGGGAGCTTGGCTGGGGGATCAGCCGCCATAGCAAAAACAGTAATAGATGCCAAGAAAAATAGGGCAGAATTAGATGAGCAGAAGCGCCATAACCTGGCCATGGAGAAAAAAGGCAAAGGTGTTAAGAGAGCCATGAGTAAGTTTAAAAAAAACAAGAGCCGCTTACAAACCAAGATATTGAAGCTTTAATCAAGCCATTGGGCATCAAACATTTTAGAGGTGTGTACATGTCTGATTCTTTACCGGAACAACCACTCAACAAAGAGTGTGACATTGTTAATTTGGATGAGTACAAAAATCAGGGCACTCACTGGATCTGTTATCTTAAATATTTAAACGATGAGGCATTTGTGTTTGATTCATTTGGAGGTGTTCCACCTGAAAATTTAATAAAATATCTAAAATCAGCTAATCTTTATTACAATAATGCCCGTGTTCAAAACTTCAAAGATGTTAATTGCGGACATTTGTGTTTATCTGTTCTCAGATACATGTCTCAAATAAATAAACCATCAATTGAAAATTTTCAAAAAGCCTTGTGGTATCTGAAACATCATGGGGGTATTCCATCTCACCAGCCAAAATTCAATATTGAAACTCAAATTACATGATGACATAGTGTATCCCAAAACAATAGCTCTCAGAGCATTTTACGGCATGTACCTGATCCCAAATATTACACACCACAACAATACAATTGCAGTAGGGGATCAAAAAATTGTCATCACTCCAGGGCAATATAATCTGTCCACTCTAAATGCTCAATTACCCAGAGGTGTAGTGTTAACTCAAAATTCTGTCACTCACAGAGTAGAGATTGTATCTGCTACGGAGACAGTGAATCTGGGTACCATAGGAGAGCTGTTAGGCTTTGAGTACAACACAAAACTTGAAGCAGGCATCAAACACACTGCTATGAATATACCTAAATTCTTAGCCATAGAGACTCTGAATATTCACTGTAATGTGGCCGAGGGTATGATTACAAAATCAAATGGCATAGGTACTCACAAACAAACTGGCATCATTGCAACATTCAAACCTAATTCCGAATTCATGGAGCCGATCATCTACAATCCATCCCCAACATTATATTTTCCTGTGTGCCATAATAGAATAGATAACATTGAGTTGATGGTCACTAATGAAAAAGAAGAATTAGTTGATTTTGCTGGAGCCACAACAACTGCAATCATAGAGATTAACATTTAAATAAAAATACATACAATGGAAAATATTGAGAGTTATGAGCTACAATCATTCCCCCCAAACAGGAGGACATTTGCAAATTTAAATCAACCCAACACACAGATTGAGGTTGATCTTGATGTTGGGGATGGATTTATACACCCCCACAGAGCAGATCTATACATCAAATTTGATGTTGTAAAGCTCGATGGAACAGATTATCCGGCAAATACAAACATAAGACTGGTGGACAATTTTGTGCCGCATCTGTTCTCTGAAATTGAGATCAGAAAGCATGGCGTTGTTATAAACAGAATAGATTATCCCGGCATTACCTCCACAGCTTTGGCTACATTAAAATTATCCAAAACCGAGGCTTCATACTACAGAATCGGTGGATTTGAAGCTGGTGATAAGATATTAACCAAGAGCCACACAGTGCTGTTCCCCATGCGCCTGTTGCCAGGATTCTTCTCGGATTACAAAGAAATTATGTGGAAGGGGGGGTTAAGAATTACATTTAGAAGAGCTGCCAATGACAATAATGCTTTGATGAGGTACAGTGCAATAAACCCTACCGGGGAAGCTCTGCCTAATACCCTACCTGATGAGGGCAAATGCATTATTCAGACTATGGAGTTAAGAATCCCGGTTGTTGAATATGAGGCCAGTTACGCTCTTAAATACAAAGCTGATATCCTAAAAAATCCACAGGTTCCTCTGCAATTTTACACATATCAATGCGTACAGAAGGTTGCCACTGGTACTTATTATGAATTTGATGCAACAAATTCATTCTCCAGTATTCAATTTGACATGCCTGATTTTGTGGTAATATTGTTTCAGACTGGGAGACACAATAATCAGGAAAAAAATTCAAGCAAATTTGATAACTGCAACATCAAGAACATATATCTTAAAAATGGCAGAAATGAGGTATTTCCTAGAGAAAATTATAATTTAGACATGTCCAAGGATGATTTTCTCAAATTATATGAAGCTTTTTCGGCTTTCAAGCGTGTCACTACAGGCAATACGGATATGTATTACACACCAGATGAATTCAAAACACAGAGACCCATGTTTGTAATCAACACTTCAAAAAGAAAACAAGTTGTGGTTAATGACAGGACAAACATTAAAATTATCTGTGAATTTCACGAGGCTTTACCAGATGACACCATATGCAGTGTCATTCTCATAGGTGAAAAATCATATGTTTATGATGTAAGAAATGAGCGGGTCACAGAGCAGTTCTAGAAGCACGATTCAAACACAGAAGCCCTTTGGATATAAAACAATACTTTACCGTCAGTTACCTACCCATTTTATACCACCTCTGCTCGTGGCAGATACCTACCCAAGTAACACAGCCAAAAGCCTAAAATACAGAAATATTGCAATAATTATTCTGTAAGTTACAGACTTGTGTGCAACAAGACCAAACCTTTGCATGACAATATCCAGGAATTTCCTCAATATGATGGAATGGTCCCTGAAAGGGGGGCACAGTACAGATAAGAATTTCTCGTTGAGTTCCATGGCAAATTACATGTCATTTCCCTCGGAAAAGGCACAGTGTAGGTACTATCAATAGATATAATCACTCATGCATTTACTAATGTCTCTTTGATGATGAATAACTCTCTGAAAAGACACAATAAAGATTATATCTATTGGCATTAATTTCCCGGGCAAGCATGATTAATTGTTGGCAGAAACATGGGACTGATCAAAAGATTGGAAAGAACATGGAATGTTTACTTGACCTCCATTCTATTGTATCGATCAGGCAGTTTTGCCCGTATTGTTGAGCTGATATTTTTACCCAGATAACAAAACTCTGGTAATTCTTAATAGAGAATAATTTTGCTCTGTTATACAACATTTTTACTAAATTTAAGATCTGGGGGCTATCAACAAAACAAAATTATTCTCAAAATCTCACGTATGGAATGCCACATCTCTCAGGACTCGAACCCAGAGCCCCTTGTTTACAAAACTACAATATTAACATTTTGCCATCAGATTTTATGAGGACTCAAACCCGAACCTTTTGATTACAAGACAATAAAAACTATGCACCACACTCCACTCGGTCTCAGAACCCAATAGATATCAATTCAAGATTCCAGGAATTTTGACAGAAAAACATACTATAAGCTTAATTTCTGGTGTAGCCAAAAATTGACAAGTTTATAGACAAACTGATGCAATTTTGTAAATCTGCTTGAGGGGGGGGGGGTTGATATTTTCCGAATTATAAAATTCTTGGGTTAGGCAGGTGCTACACTTGAACAAATAGACATGTTGAGCAAGTTTTAAGTATGGCCAAAGCTGCTGGAGAGAGGTTCGTACTTTCTGAAAAAGTCCCGAGGGCATTTTTTACAAAAATCTTGAATTATAAGAGCTCCACACTTAAGCAAAAGCTCATATGGGCATGTTGAGCAAGTTTTAAGTATGGCCAAAGCTGCTGGAGAGGGGTTCGTACTTTCTCGCACCAGTAATACAGTCAATACAACTACTGAAATACTGTGGCAATCATAAACCTGTTCATATGGTGATGCCCAATCCAAGTGAAAATTGCAAATTCAAAAAGTTTGAAGCCTTGTTGGAACACCCAGTATATATTGTCTGGGATTCTGAATCGAATCTCAAATCTCTTGCATTCTGCAATCCAGATCCTGAAGAATCTTCAAGTACACCATACCAGCAACATGAACCTTCCAGCTTTTGTTTTATGGTTATACGGGATGGTGTTGTTATTAAAAAATATTCATACAAGGGACCAAATGCCATCAAAATATTTGCACATAGAATAGAAAATGTGTGCCGTGACATAGCATCTAACATCTTATTAATATCAAAGCCTATGTTGCCTTTAACAGAGGAACAGATTGAAGATTTCAACAATGCAGAAAAATGCCCGGTATGTGATTGTGAATTTTCAGATACAAATATCAAGGTTCATCACCATTCTCATACAGATGGTAAATTCTTAATGGCCCTGTGTAATAGCTGTAATATTAAGATCAAGAGACCAAGATTTATCCCCATATTTTGCCATGGAGCATCCAATTATGATTTCCATCATCTGATCAGGTACGAGGGGTTTGAGAAGCAGAATTTAAATATTTTAGCTGAAAATGATGAGAAATATATATCTATTAGCAAGATAATTAAAGTTGATGGTGTTCCTATTCACATAAGATTTCTTGATTCTTACAGATTTTTATCTGCTAGCCTGGATACACTGGCCACTCAATTACCTGATGATAAATTAAAAATCACACGTGCATTGTTTCCAAATCAGGACCTGAAATTAATTAGGCGGAAGGGTGTAGATCCATATGACTATGTCACAGATTTTTCTAAATTTGATGAGTGTTCCCTGCCACCACAAGAAGAGTTTTACAGCAAAATCAGAGGATCTGGAATCAGTGATGATGATTATCACCATGCTCAGTTGATGTGGAACGATTTAAAATGCAAGACATTTGGTGATTATCACATGGCATATTTGAAACTTGATGTGACCCTCTTAGCTGATATATTGCAGGCATTCAGAAAATCTTCCATGCAAAATTATGGACTGGACCCAGTGTATTTTTACAGTGCCCCGGGCCTAGCATGGGCCGCAACGTTTTTGAACACCAAAAAGCAATTGGATCTGATCCACGATCAAGTTATGTATCTGTTTATGGAGAAATGTATAAGAGGTGGGATGGTGCAATGTTCCCAGAGATATGCCAGAGCAAATAACAAGTATATGCCTGATTATGATCCAGCACGGCCATCAAATTATATAACGTATGTAGATGCAAACAACCTCTATGGTCACGCTATGATGGATAAATTGCCATATGCAGGGCTTGAATGGGTTGAAGATTTCAATATTGAAGATCTTCAGGACTTTGATGACAGTGACTATGGCCTCTTCTTAGAGGTTGATCTGACAATTCCTGATGATTTACACAATAAATTTTCTGATCTGCCCCCAATTCCCGAGGTTCAGTGCTCACCTGGCTCTAAACAGAAGAAACTCATGATGACTCTGGAGCCGAAACAAGGCTATGTCATATATTACAAAAAACCTCCAGTTCCTGATGAAACATGGTGTTCAAGTGACCAAAGTTGGCAAAGTCTTAAGGTTCAGGCACTCAGAATGGTTGAAATCATACATTGATACAAATACAGAGCTTCGAACATCTGCAAAGAGCCAATTTGATAAGGGCTTGTTTAAATTGATGGTGAATTCAGTGTATGGCAAAACAATTGAAAATGTCAGAAAACATACCAATGTTAAAATAATTACTGACCCCAGCCTGAGCAAAAAATTGGTTGCAAAGCCCAACTTCAATTACAGAAGAATTTATGATGAGCACATGGCACTTTTCAACATGATGAAAACAAAGATCAAATTTGATAAACCTATTTATGTAGGGGCTGTGATATTGGAATTGTCCAAATTACATATGTTAACATTGTATTATGATGTGCTGAAACCTTTTTATGGTGATCGTGTAAAATTATTGTACATGGACACGGATAGTTTTATTCTTGATATTCAAACAGAAGATGTTTATCAAGATATGTCACAGCCTGAATTGTTTCAATACTTTGATACCAGTGAACATACAATAATTCAACATCACCACAACAAAAAGGTGCCTGGCAAGTTAAAAGATGAGACATGTGGTGATGTTATTGTGGAATTTGCTGGGTTAAGTGCCAAGGTGTACAGTTTTAAAACATGTAGTGCTGTTGTCAAAAAGGCCAAGGGTATTGGCAGAGTTACTGTGGAAAAAGATCTTGTATTTGAAGATTATAAAAATTGCATCAAATCCCAGAGTTCAATCAGAACATCAGAAAATAGAATTCAGAGTGAGGATCACTTGTTGACTAGCAATATTGTAAGAAAAGTGGCCCTGGACCCACATGATGATAAGAGATGCATTTTATCATGTGACATACATACTTTACCTTGGGGGCATTGTGATTTGAAAAATGGGAAACAATGCCCAATTACAGAGCATGATTTGAAATAAATAAACATGCCTATGAACTTATTTGGGTTCAAAAAACAGGCTATTATGGAGCTGCCAACACCACAACCCTCTTCTGATATGCTGTCTAAACTGAGTGGCTTGTTAATTATTCATCTGAACAGCATACTTACAGATAATGATGATGAAACAGGCAAAATATTGTACATATTTAACAATAATTTAAATCATTACCAATTACCTGTAGGTGGTCAATTGCAATTTATTACAACCCCTGAGGGTGATGTCAAAATTTCAGTAGGGAGAAATATTTATAGAATTAAGCACTCAAACATGGTTTCTGGCACTGTATATACTGTTTCTGCTGGTGACTGCTTATATATTGTGGTCCCTGGGTCACATGACAAGCTTATACCTTTTTTTATAGAATTAAGAATCAGATACTCTATAATAAATAACCAGTAAAACAAAAATGCCTAATGATATATTTGGCCATACAAGACATGAAGATCACAGTGATGAGATTCTGATGCTTGATGTCAGAGTCAAGAAATTAAGAAGTGATTTACAAGCTTTACAGACCACACTCAATGCCAGTCTTCAATTAGAAATTACAAATTTGCAATCACAATGCATGGACCCTCTTCTTAAAATTGATTCTGAACTTAAATTATTGCTTCAGAAATATACTGATCTGGCCACATTAGATAATTTTCAAAGTTTGGAAGAAGCTGTAGCAGCTCTTCAAGCCAAATTTAAGACCCAGGCTAACAACTCTGAGCAATTGAAACAACAATTGGAAGAGCAGATAAATAATGTCCAGACACAGCTCCAAACAATTGTCAAAAGCATAAAATCACAAGAAGATTTTGATCTAGTGATTTCCACTCTAAAGGAACAGATTCAGTCACTCCAAATACCTAATCTGGATCCCCTGAACAATGCCATAGCCGAGGTTAAAGAAAAAATTGAGACACTTGAAAATTTTATGAACAACTTGCCATCTTCTGATGCTTTGAATGCAATAACTCGGAGTGTTGCAAATATCAAGCTGCAACTTGAAACATATGAAGATTTTGGAAAAATTCAAAGTTCCATAACCCATCTTGAGGGTACAATAGCAGCAGTGCAAAGTGATTTGGCAAATGTACTAGAATCCCGATTGCCTGGTATTGTAGACACACTTGTCAGTGTCCAACAACAGATCACAAAGCTTGAAAACCTCAACACTGAATCTGAACTATCTCATTTTCATCACTTGATAGATGATATCCAAACAAAACTTGAAATTTTACAACAATCAACACCCTCTCAGGCAGATATAGCCCTGCTCCAAAATGCTATGCAAAATGTGGCTGATGCTTCTGAATTAAACAATGTGAAATTGGCACTTGAATTTTTGCAAAATACAGTATCAAATCTTCCCACATCACAGGAACTTAAAAATATTAAGAGGGCAGTGAATCGCATATTGAAATCAGAAGATATCAAGAATATCCAGACAGAGATCAAACATCTCACACAGACAGTGGCCACTCTTCCAACCAATCAACATATTAATGAACTGCATGCCCTGTTTGAGGATATCAGAAGACAGGTCCATGATCTTACTGCTCAAAATTCAAAATTGGCAGTTGTTGAAAATTTGCAACAAATTGTAGCTAATATCAAGCAACAGCTAGGGACCATGGAATCCAATCAAGCAAATGCCCTGTCTGTTTTTGCCACCCAGCTACAAGAAATTGTGCAACAATACAAGAAACTTGTTGTGGACATAAAGATCAAGCCAGGCCATGATGATGTTGTTAGGACCATCAATGAGCACCTTGAATCTGTAACAAGCAGATTGCTTACAGCAGAAAAAGAAATAACGGGCATAATCGAGAATCCAAAACATACAGTAATTCTTGAATTGTACAGCATCCCCAACAAAGAATATGATTCACCATTTACACCAGGTGGCAAAATATATATGCTGTCCCCTGCACAATTTTATTACCAGTTTTTTGTTGGGGGCACATTGAGACCAATCAAGATCAAATATTGGCATCAGCCACAGGCACACCACTACCCTACCTTATCAATAACAAATGCTGACAACAAACCAAAAATCACCAGTGTAGAGTTAGAGGATTTTACAGACCCCAATACATTAGAAACAGCCTATGTTGAAGATGATGGCACTTTGGAATTTAAAATACAAATAGGGGACAAATTATATTTAGAAAATCCTGTAGTATCAGCTGCTGAACACCCCATAGTTGCAATATTCTTGTTTTCATATTATGTCTAGACAAATTATTGTTGATGAATTACACAGACAAGCCCGACATAATTATAAGAGACTGCCAGTAGTCACAAAGGGCATAGATGATTTATGGCAGAGCGACTTGATTGAGATGGCAAGTGGACAGCTAAAAAACTTAGACAAAATCAACAAGGGTTACAAGTATCTACTCACTGTCATAGACACATTTTCAAAATTTGCCTGGGCTGTGCCACTCAAATCCAAGACTGGAAAATGTGTTACAGAAGCCCTCAGGACAATCATCAATTATTCAGGAAGATCACCGCGCTATTTGCAAACAGATAATGGCAAAGAATTTTATAATTCAGTGTTTCAACAATTTATTAAAAGCCAGGCAATAAAACATTATTCGAGTTACAGTGATCTCAAGGCCTCAATTGTAGAGAGATTCAACAGAACCTTAAAAAATCTTATGTATAAACAATTTACCCTGCAAGGTAATTATAAATGGATTAATATTCTTCCCGAACTTCTACATAAATACAACAACTCGGTCCATTCCACAATCAACATGAAGCCCTCTGAAGTAACTTCAATTGATGAGCAAAAATTGATCAGGACTGTTTATTATCCTAGATACCAGCCAACAACAAGAAAAGCCAAATACAGGGTGGGTGAACAAGTAAGAATCAGCAAATGTAAGCACTTATTCAAAAGAGGCTTTACGAGAAACTGGAGCACCGAATTATTTACAGTGGTTCAAGTTAAACCCGGGACCCTTAACACATATATAATAAAAGATCACCGAGGAGAAATTCTCAAAGGCCGATTCTATGAACAAGAACTCAGCAAAACTAAACAGCCTGACACATATCTCATAGAAAAAATCATCCGCAGAAAAGGCAACAAGTTATTTGTCAAATGGCTAGGTCATCCGGAAAACAGCTGGATCGATGCAGACAAAGTGATAATATGAGCACCTGGGATGTTATAAAAAGGCTGCCAGAACCTGAACAGCAGAATAAGAGAAATGGCAACTTGCTGCCTGATAATATTAGGTGTCTTATTGTTGGGCCATCTGCTTGTGGTAAAACTACACTAATGGTTGATAATTTTTTATTGGCACCCAACTGGTTAGACTGGAAAAACAGGCACTTGTATGTTTTCTCAAAGAGCTTGGAACAATTAAAATATCAGCAGCTGATGAAGCTATATGATGGATTGGATATTGCCACTTTTGAACCAGATGTTAAGCCATTAGATGAATGTCTCGATAATTCTGTTGTTGTGTTTGATGACATTATACTGGATAATCAAAACAAGGTTAGAAATTTCTTTACACAGGGCCGGCACAAAAACATTGACTGCTTCTACCTGGCACAGACTTTTTCTAAAATTCCGAAGCAACTGATCCGAGACAACAGCAATTTTATATGTATGTTTCATCAAGATCATACCAACCTCAAACACATACACGATGAATATGTAGGTGGGGACTTGAGCTACAATGATTTTTCCAAGTTTTGCAGCAAGTGCTGGAACCAGGACAGTTATGGGTTTGTCACAATTGATATGACAAGAACACCTAATACTGGCAAATACAGAAATAAAATCAACGATTTTCTAGACGTTGAGACATAAATAAACAACCATGAAACGACCAGTCATTGATGATCTTAAGTTAAGAGATTATCTTGTAAAAAGATTTAAGGGATGGAAATCAGAGAACCGTGGAATTTATGAAAAACACAAACAAACAGAACAGCCTGTCATTGATGCTATTAATAATTTAGGTAAGAATATCAAAACTGTTACAGAGCAAAATCAAGATTTGATCACAGAGCTTGTGCCTGTAGCTGCAAGGAACATATTAGATTATCCATTCACCCCACTTTCCAGTATTCATACACCTAGTCCTGTTGCTCCTAGAAGAATTGAGGCTAGTCAGGATCCTATTGAATTGGGTCTTCTTGCTCAAAAATATTTAAGCACACCTAAAGACAACAAAGATGAGGTTTTTGGCTTATATGCCGACACAGAGCTTGATGGCAGCATTATTCATAGAATCGGTAATTTCAGAGTAACTTTTATGGGGGATGATCTGATTGTTTATTCAGAATCTCGTCTCGGAGAAAAAGGTGCTTTTGTTAAGTACCCCGGCACACCTGGATTGTGGGAACTGATGACTAGGAAGAGGCCTGGCAGCTATACAGATCAAGATTATGAACATTACAAAGAAATATTAATAAAATCAGATGCTGTGTACCAGAACAATTATCCCACACAAAAAAGAGTCAAGTCGAGCAGTGGGGCAAAATACAATAATTTAATCAAGCCCATATGGTCACAGATTAAGACAGGCAGTGGAATCAAACAATACAACACCCTGCCTAAAGAATTTGTGTGGGTTGATGATGTCAGGAAACTTGTAGATAGGTTGCTGGTGATAGCTGGGGAGGAAAATGCTGGCAACCACAATTTTTACAATGAAAAGGTTGGAATTATGGACATGATAAGCACCAAATTATCTAATTTTATAGTGAATGACCCTAAGGGGATTGGATATCTCATAAAAATTATTAATACTCTACCACCTAAATTTTGGAATGTTTCTGAGGGTCGGGGGTTGGTTAATGACATTATAAACAAGCTGCCATTTGAACTACACATTCCAGGCTATCAGTATTGTGGTCCAGGCACAAAATTGGACCATAGATTAAACAGAGGGGACCCTGGTGTTAATCCTTTAGATGCTGCTTGTAGAGACCATGACATTGCATACAACACAGATTCTGATCTTGACAAGAGACATGTTGCAGACAAGAAATTAGAAGAGGCTGCATTTGGTAGATTTGTAAGCAAAGATGCTTCTTTGAGTGAAAAAATAGCGGCATTGGGAACCACCATAGCTATGAGCACCAAACAAAAACTGGGGTGGGGGTTGTGAATATGTATATAATAAACATAGGATGAAGGCCAAGGGTGTTATGTATCAAATACCTTATGCAGGTCTTAAATCTCTTAAAACTATTGACAGTCTTTTAACCAAAAAGCAGCGCAAGAAAAAAAGCTCTTGTATTGCCAAGGGCCATGGTATGAAATTGTTGCTTAGTACCCCCCAATTAAAAAAATTACAGCAATCAAGAAAAAAATCACATGTGGGGGGATTCATATTTACCATCCCTGCCATCTTAGCAGCACTCGGGGCTGTTGGGAGCTTGGCTGGGGGATCAGCTGCCATAGCAAAAACAGTAATAGATGCCAAGAAAAATAGGGCAGAATTAGATGAGCAGAAGCGCCATAACCTGGCCATGGAGAAAAAAGGCAAAGGTGTTAAGAGAGCCATGAATAAGTTTAAAAAAAACAAGAGCCGCTTACAAACCAAGATATTGAAGCTTTAATCAAGCCACTGGGCATCAAACATTTTAGAGGTGTGTACATGTCTGATTCTTTACCGGAACAACCACTCAACAAAGAGTGTGGCATTGTTAATTTGGATGAGTACAAAAATCAGGGCACTCACTGGATCTGTTATCTTAAATATTTAAACGATGAGGCATTTGTGTTTGATTCATTTGGAGGTGTTCCACCTGAAAATTTAATAAAATATTTAAAATCAGCTAATCTTTATTACAATAATGCCCGTGTTCAAAACTTCAAAGATGTTAATTGTGGACATCTGTGTTTATCTGTTCTCAGATACATGTCTCAAATAAATAAACCATCAATTGAAAATTTTCAAAAAGCCTTGTGGTATCTGAAACATCATGGGGGTATTCCATCTCACCAGCCAAAATTCAATATTGAAACTCAAATTGCATGATGACATAGTGTATCCCAAAACAATAGCTCTCAGAGCATTTTACGGCATGTACTTGATCCCTAATATTACTCACCACAACAACACAATTGCAGTAGGGGATCAAAAAATTTTCATCACTCCAGGGCAATATAATCTGTCCACTCTAAATGCTCAATTACCCAGAGGGGTAGTTTTAAGTCAAAATTCTGTCACTCACAGAGTAGAGATTGTATCTGCTACGGAAACAGTGCATCTGGGTACTATAGGAGAGCTGTTAGGATTTGAGAACAACACAAAACTCGAACCGGCCATCAAACACACTGCTATGAATATACCTAAATTCTTAGCCATAGAGACTCTGAATATTCACTGTAATGTGGCTGAGGGTATGATTACCAAATCAAATGGCATAGGCACTCACAAACAAACCGGCATCATTGCAACATTCAAACCTAATTCCGAATTCATGGAGCCCATCATCTACAATCCATCCCCAACATTATATTTTCCTGTGTGTCATAACAGAATAGATAACATTGAATTGATGGTCACTAATGAAAAAGAAGAATTAGTTGATTTTGCTGGAGCCACAACAACTGCAATCGTAGAGATTAACATTTAAATAAAAATACATACAATGGAAAATATTGAGAGTTATGAGCTACAATCATTCCCCCCAAACAGGAGGACATTTGCAAATTTAAATCAACCCAACACACAGATCGAGGTTGATCTTGATGTAGGGGACGGCTTTATACACCCCCACAGAGCAGATCTATACATCAAATTTGATGTTGTAAAGCTCGATGGAACAGATTATCCGGCAAATACAAATATAAGACTGGTGGACAATTTTGTGCCGCATCTGTTCTCTGAAATTGAGATCAGAAAGCATGGCGTTGTTATAAACAGAGTGGATTATCCAGGCATTACCTCCACAGCTTTGGCTACATTAAAATTATCCAAAACCGAGGCTTCATACTACAGAATCGGTGGATTTGAAGCTGGTGATAAGATATTATCCAAGAGCCACACTGTGCTGTTCCCCATGCGCCTGTTGCCAGGATTCTTCTC
Organism: Lepisma saccharinum; assembly: GCF_977018435.1. NCBI lineage: Eukaryota > Metazoa > Arthropoda > Insecta > Zygentoma > Lepismatidae > Lepisma > Lepisma saccharinum. The sequence goes on along the minus strand of NW_028142952.1, from coordinate 5,561 downwards.
GGATTACAAAGAAATTATGTGGAAGGGGGGGTTAAGAATTACATTTAGAAGAGCTGCAAATGATGATAATGCTTTGATGAGGTACAGTGCAATAAACCCTACAGGGGAAGCTCTGCCTAATACCCTACCTGATGCAGGCAAATGCATTATTCAGACTATGGAGTTAAGAATCCCGGTTGTTGAATATGAGGCCGGCTATGCTCTTAAATACAAAGCTGATATCCTAAAAAATCCGCAAATTCCTCTGCAATTTTACACATATCAATGCGTACAGAAGGTTGCCACTGGTACTTATTATGAATTTGATGCCACAAATTCATTCTCCAGTATTCAATTTGACATGCCTGATTTTGTGGTGGTACTGTTTCAGACTGGGAGACACAATAATCAGGAAAAAAATTCAAGCAAATTTGATAACTGCAACATCAAGAACATATATCTTAAAAATGGCAGAAATGAGGTTTTTCCTAGAGAAAATTATAATTTAGACATGTCCAAGGGTGATTTTCTCAAATTATATGAAGCTTTTTCGGCTTTCAAGCGTGTCACTACTGGCAATACTGACATGTACTACACTCCAGATGAATTCAAGACACAGAGACCCATGTTTGTAATTAACACTTCGAAAAGGAAACAGGTTGTGGTGAATGACAGAACAAACATTAAAATTATCTGTGAATTCCACGAGGCTTTACCAGATGACACCATATGTAGCGTCATTCTCATAGGTGAAAAATCATATGTTTATGATGTAAGAAATGAGCGAGTCACAGAGCAGTTCTAGAAGCACGATTCAAACACAGAAGCCCTTTGGATATAAAACAATACTTTACCGTCAGTTACCTACCCATTTTATAGCACCTCTGCTCGTGGCAAAAAAGCTTTTACCTACCCAGCACATTTGCCAAAAACTGAAATACAGAAATATTGTAATAATTATTCTGTAAGTTACAGACTTGTGTACAACAAGACCAAACCTTTGCATGATAATATCCAGGAATTTCCTCAATATGATGGAATGGTCCCTGAAAGGGGGGCACAGTACAGATAAGAATTTCTCTTTGAGTTCCATGACAAATGACATGTAATTTTCCTCGGAAAAGGCACAGTGTAGGTAATATCAACAGATATAATCACTCATGCATTTACTAATGTCTCTTTGATGATGAATAACTCTCTGAAAAAACACAATAAAGATTAAATCTATTGGCATTAATTTCCCGGGCAAGCATGATTAATTGTTGGCAGAAACATGGGACTGATCAAAAGATTGGAAAGAACATGGAATGTTTACTTGACCTCCATTCTATTGTATCGATCAGGCAGTTTTGCCCGTATTGTTGAGCTGATATTTTACCCAGATAACAAAACTCTGGTGATTCTTAATAGAGAATAATTTTGCTCTGTTATACAACATTTTTACTAAATTTAAGATCTGGGGCCTATCAACAAAACAAAATTATTCTCAAAATCTCACATATGGAATGCCACATCTATCAGGACTCGAACCCAGAGCCCCTTGTTTACAAAACTACAATATTAACATTTTGCCATCAGATTTTATGAGGACTCAAACCCGAACCTTTTGATTACAAGACAATAAAAACTATGCACCACACTCCACTCGGTCTCAGAACCCAATAGATATTAATTCAAGATTCCTGGGATTTTGACAGAAAAACATACTATAAGCTTAATTTCTGGTGTAGCCAAAAATATATCACTTTTTGACAAAAATCTGGCTGATGCAACTTTTGTAAGTATGCACAAATCAATCTGAGAAAGCTCGTACTTTCTGAAAAATTCCCGAGGGCATTTTTTACAAAAATCTTGAATTATAAGAGCTCCACACTTGAGCAAAGAACTCATATGGGCATGTTGAGCAAGTTTTAAGTATGGCCAAAGCTGCTGGAGGGGGGTTCGTACTTTCTCGAGTTTATCCCCCCGTAAATACAACTACTCTCCCATCTGAAAATTTGAAAATTCCTAAAAAATCCTTCCAAAATCTTGATGACCTCAATCTCTTGTTTTGTACGTTTTCTCCACGTGTCTTGACATCCATTGTATCCCTGCAAAGTTTGGTGAAGATCTGAGTATGTAGTTTTTGACCTTATATGGAACCTCCTTTCTGAAAATTTGAAAATTCTTAAAAAATTCGTCCAAAATCTTGATGTCCCCAATCCTATGTTTTGTATGTTTTTTCCACGTGTCTTGACATCCAATGTATCCATGCAAAGTTTGGTGAAGATCTGAGTATGTCGTTTTTGACCTTATCTGGAACCTCCCATCTGAAAATTTGAAAATTCTTCAAAAATTCGTCCAAAATCTTGATGTCTCCAATCTCTTGTTTTGTACGTTTTTTCCACGTGTCTTGACATCCAATGTATCCCTGCAAAGTTTGGTGAAGATCTGAGTATGTCGTTTTTGAACTCATCTGGAACATCCTTTCTGAAAATTTGAAAATTCTTAAAAAATTCGTCCAAAATCTTGACGTCTCCAATCTCTTGTTTTGTACGTTTTTTCCACGTGTCTTGACATCCAATGTATCCCTGCAAAGTTTGGTGAAGATCTGAGTATGTAGTTTTTGACCTTATCTGGAACCTCCCATCTGAAAATTTGAAAATTCCTAAAAAATCTGTCCAAAATCTTGATGCCCCCAATCTCTTGTTTTGTACGATTTTTCCACGTGTCTTGACATCCAATGTATCCCTGCAAAGTTTGGTGAAGATCTGAATATGTAGTTTTTGACTTTATCTGGAACCTCCTATCTGAAAATTTGAAAATTCTTAAAAAATTCGTCCAAAATCTTGATGTCTCCAATCTCTTGTTTTGTACGTTTTTGCCACGTGTCTTGACATCCAATGTATACCTGCAAAGTTTGGTGAAGATCTGAGTATGTAGTTTTTGACCTTATCTGGAACCTCATTTCTGAAAATTTGAAAATTCCTCAAAAATTCGTCCAAAATCTTGATGTCTCCAATCTCTTGTTTTGTACGTTTTTTCCACGTGTCTTGACATCCAATGTATCCCTGCAAAGTTTGGTGAAGATCTGAGTATGTAGTTTTTGACCTTATCTGGAACCTCCCATCTGAAAATTTGAAAATTCTTAAAAAATTCGTCGAAAATCTTGATGTCTCCAATCTCTTGTTTTGTACGTTTTTTCCACGTGTCTTGACATGCAAAGTATCCCTGCAACGTTTGGTGAAGATCTGAGTATGTAGTTTTTGACCTTATCTGGAACCTCCTATCTGAAAATTTGAAAATTCTTCAAAAATTCGTCCAAAATCTTGATGACACCAATCTCTTGTTTTGTACGTTTTTACACGTGTCTTGACATCCAATGTATCCATGCAAAGTTTGGTGAAGATCTGAGTATGTAGTTTTTGACCTTATATGGAACCTCCTATCTGAAAATTTGAAAATTCTTAAAAAATTCGTCCAAAATCTTGATGTTTCCAATCTCTTGTTTTGTACGTTTTTTCCACGTGTCTTGACATCCAATGTATCCCTGCAAAGTTTGGTGAAGATATGAGTATGTAGTTTTTGACCTTATCTGGAACCTCCCATCTGAAAATTTGAAAATTCCTAAAAAATCCGTCCAAAATCTTGATGACCTCAATCTCTTGTTTTGTACGTTTTTTCCACGTGTCTTGACATCCAATGTATCCCTGCAATGTTTGGTGAAGATCTGAGTATGTAGTTTTTGACCTTATCTGGAACCTCCCATCTGAAAATTTGAAAATTCCTAAAAAATCCGTCCAAAATCTTGATGACCCCAATCTCTTGTTTTGTACTTTTTTTCCACGTGTCTCGACCTCCAATGGATCCCTGCAAAGTTTGGTGAAGATCTGAGTATGTAGTTTTTGACCTTATCTGGAACCTCCCATCTGAAAATTTGAAAATTCTTCAAAAATTCGTCGAAAATCTTGATGTCCCCAATCCTATGTTTTGTATGTTTTTTCCACGTGTCTTGACATCCAATGTATCCATGCAAAGTTTGGTGAAGATCTGAGTATGTCGTTTTTGACCGTATCTGGAACCTCCCATCTGAAAATTTGAAAATTCTTCAAAAATTCGTCGAAAATCTTGATGTCTCCAATCTCTTGTTTTGTACGTTTTTTCCACGTGTCTTGACATGCAAAGTATCCCTGCAACGTTTGGTGAAGATCTGAGTATGTAGTTTTTGACCTTATATGGAACCTCCTATCTGAAAATTTGAAAATTCTTCAAAAATTCGTCCAAAATCTTGATGTCTCCAATCTCTTGTTTTGTACGTTTTTTCCACGTTTCTTGACATCCAATGTATCCCTGCAATGATTGGTGAAGATCTGAGTATGTAGTTTTTGACCTTATATGGAACCTCCTATCTGAAAATTTGAAAATTCTTAAAAAATTTGACCAAAATCTTGATATCCCCAATCCTATGTTTTGTATGTTTTTTCCACGTGTCTTGACATCCAATGTTTCCCTGCAAAGTTTGGTGAAGATCTGAGTATGTAGTTTTTGACCTTATCTGGAACCTCCTATCTGAAAATTTGAAAATTTTTGAAAAATTCGTCCAAAATCTTGATGTCTCCAATCTCTTGTTTTGTACGTTTTTTCCACGTGTCTTGACCTCCAATGTATCCCTGCAATCTTTGGTGAAGATCTGAGTATGTAGTTTTTGACCTTATATGGAACCTCCTATCTGAAAATTTGAAAATTCTTAAAAAATTCGTCCAAAACCTTGATGTCTCCAATCTCTTGTTTTGTACGTTTTTTCCACGTGTCTTGACATCCAATGTATCCCTGCAAAGTTTGGTGAAGATCTGAGTATGTAGTTTTTGACCTTATCTGGAACCTCCCATCTGAAAATTTGAAAATTCCTAAAAAATCCGTGCAAAATCTTGATGACCCCAATCTCTTGTTTTGTACGTTTTTTCCACGTGTCTTGACATCCAATGTATTCCTGCAATGTTTGGTGAAGATCTGAGTATGTAGTTTTTGACCTTATATGGAACCTCCTATCTGAAAATTTGAAAATTCTTAAAAAATTCGTCCAAAATTTTGATGTTCCGAATCCTATGTTTTGTATGTTTTTTCCACGTGTCTTGACATCCAATGTATCCATGCAAAGTTTGGTGAAGATCTGAGTATGTAGTTTTTGACCTTATATTGAACCTCCCATCTGAAAATTTGAAAATTCTTAAAAAATTCGTCCAAAATCTTGATGACCCCAATCTCTTGTTTTGTACGTTTTTTCCACGTGTCTTGACATCCAAAGTATCCCTGCAAAGTTTGGTGAAGATCTGAGTATGTAGTTTTTGACCTTATATGGAACCTCCTTTCTGAAAATTTGAGAATTCTTAAAAAATTCGTCCAAAATCTTGATGTCTCCAATCTCTTGTTTTGTACGTTTTTTCCACGTGTCTTGACATCCAATGTATCCATGCAAAGTTTGGTGAAGATCTGAGTATGTCGTTTTTGACCTTATCTGGAACCTCCCATCTGAAAATTTGAAAATTCTTAAAAAATTCGTCGAAAATCTTGATGTCTCCAATCTTTTGTTTTGTACGTTTTTT